>NC_064919.1:78271585-78947824 GCF_929443795.1 Astur gentilis | reverse complement strand
TAACCCTGCTCCCAGTGAGAGCCTTTCTACTACCGCTAATTACGGGAACACCAACCTGTGAGATAAATGTGATGGACTGGTTCCTACCTGTGCTTTCTAATAAGGATGGGTAAGTGTGAAAGGGATTAAGGGATTTCTCCGTAAATTTGAGACGTGAATCTGGTGGGCAAGATGTCTCTTCTGGTATGAGTAGAGTCCATTTGATGAAGCTAGGCAGAGCTAGGTTTTGAAGTAAAAAAGTAGTCCTTCCAGCAACAGGCAGTGGATGTTCAGCATCCTTGTCATGGATCTTAAAAGCTTAATTGGACTGCAGGGAAGACTGGACAATTTTACGGAAAATAGAAGTTCATAGTTATGTGGGAATTACATCTTGCTCAGGAAGACCCTGAGCTGAGTGACTGCTGAGTCTTCAGCAAACACCCAAACACTGGCAAAAGAGGGCCAGTGTCAGCAAACCTCGGTGCTGAGCTGGGCATCTCCAGAGCACAAACCTTCTGTACCTCTCCTCAGCTGGTCCCTCTTCCTCTCTGCCTTCAGCTATCACCATTTCAGCAAAACCTTACCTTCTGGAGACTTGAGGCAGGGCACCAAACACTGAGAGTCATTGCTTGGGCACTGCTGGCATGTTTTCCATGAATAGCTCTGTATTAAAAGAAATACATTTAAAAGCAGCTGCAACATAGCAAAAGATGTCCTAGAGTGTGTGTTATCTCATCAAGTGCACCCAGACTGAGCTCAGCTCTTTCACCAGTCTCATTTTTCCGAGCAGCAGTTGATTGCAATTTACAAAGTGACATCTCCAGAGCTCTGGGTTCTTTTTTTTTTATTCTGTTTTTTTTTTTTGTTTTGTTTTGTTTTGTTTGGTTGTTGTTGTTGTTGTTGTTTTTCATTTCAGAGAGCTCTCCTGCAAACAGCTTGGACAGGAACAAAAAAGAAAAAAGAAAGAATAGTTATCCCTCATTGTGGAGAGAGGATAAAATAACTCCATCTATTGTGGTCATTTCATAGACTGATGTTATGACTGACCGCTGGGTGCATGACAAGAATGGGCCCAACTCTGCTCTCAGATACTTACCAGAATAAAATTGAAGTATCTGTGCTAGAGTCAATAGTTATTACGCTGGATTTTTATCAGTGTGAGTGATAGCAATAGAACGTTTTTTCAAGGCGTTTCTAAAAAAATTCCTGCTGGCTAAAGAGATACACTTCTTTCCTAACTGGAAATAATCATATGCATTTTGATATCAACATCTGCTAAATAAGTCCAGGGCTGTGTATTAATGAGGGCGCTGCAAGAACTTTGGAGGACAGGCTCAGAATTCAAAATGACGGGGATGGATCAGAGCGAGTGTCTGGAATCAGCCAGAAGAAATTTAGTACAGAGAGCACAGGGTGCCACATTTGGGAGGGATAAATGAATGCATGAATGCGTAGACAGGAGAGCCCGGAGAGGCAGCGGGATGGCAGGAAAGGATCAAGGGGTTGAGACAGATCACTAACTTAGCATGAGTCAATAGTGTGATGGTTTAGCAAAAAGGGCAGCTCACCTCCTGGGATGCATTAATGTTGGATGCTGGATGTGAGCCATGGAAAGCTGCAATTCTGCTTTGTCTGAGCTGCGTCCAGATCTGGGCACTGCAGCTAAGGGCACCTGCAGACGAACTGGAGAAGAACAGCAGTGTGTTTGAATGGAGACATGCTAAAGTGAGCCAGAAATCAACGTCTGGTTTCTGTGAAAACATCTGTTTTTCAGGGGGAGAAAATGAAGGGCATTGGTTTCTAAAGGGCTCAGCCCACTTCTGAAAATGGACCTCAGGCTCCTCTGAGTCTGACTCTATGGGACAATGGCCCTCACTTCTTGCTATTTGTGCCCCTCAGACCCTTCTCCCAGGTCATCCATCAGACCCTGCCCCAGTGGGATCGCATCCTTTGACATGCCAGGTTTCTTTTGGTGATGTCTTATGATAGAGAGCAAACCATCCTCACCTCCTTTTTTTGCAGGTTTTCTCCATTCCCACTTGCATTCCTTGGGTTTACCTGGGTGCCTAGTGGGAGATGGGCTTCTTGATTGGCTTCTGGATAGGGAGCCTGGCTTCAGTGCTCATGCTCCAGGCTTTTCCTCTGCTTTATTCCCTTTAAATACTGAAAGACTTGTGAAAGGGGCTTCTGGGCCAAAAACATGTCTCATTTTTGAGACATGCACTGTAAGTAGGAGCAATGTTTGGGAAAAGGGTAACTCAGGCAGCACCTCTTTCCTACTGTCTTTGAGACCTCTGTGCAGGATCCTAAGAACGAATAGCAATAAACCAGAAAACAGCTATTTATTTATGGAAATGGAACTGCTTTGGGGCTGACCCTTTCCCACCAGAAAACAACTGGCTACTTGGTTGCAGAAAACCCCATGAAGTCACTGGGAGGCTGCACAAATGGTTCATTATCTGCTGCTTGACCAAAGCAAGAGTCAGACTTTTCTTCACCGACTCCTTCCTCTTTGCAATGTGCTGTGCATACTGGCTTCTGGGTGACATTAGCGTTTAGGCAGGTGTGTGTACACCAGAGGAATACAGGAATGCCAAGTGTATCCCAGAGTGGTAATATAGCCTATGGATTAAGCTCTTCTTTTGGTGATATTAGGACAAACCTGCAGGAGGTCTCTTGAAATCAGAGGGGCAGATTATCCTGATAATAAAAGCAATCAGAATCTGTCCTGCCCCGGATATTTAAATGACACCACTGACTGCATGAGTGTCTGGGATGTGCAGTCAGCAATGTGACTGGGACTGGTGTGGGCAGGGTTTTTTGCAAGGTTTGTGGCAGTGCCTGGGGGTCTGGCCTTCCAGAAGGAGGGAGAATGGACAGGATGCCCTGTGCCTTTGCCCACTCTGACCCCATGGTGCCACTGCATGGGGTGGGCAAGGGAACGAGGTGGCAGGGCAGTATCAGACTGAATGCCTACCTTGGGGAAAGAGCAGCCTAGAGAGCGATTCGTCTCCACCAGCAGTGGCCAAGATGAGTCGGATGAACCATCTCCCAAAGGGCTTCATTTCCCCTTCCCTTAATCGTGCCCATCTCCCCACTCCTGCATGGAGGCCACCCCACGCATGCTGCTCCGCTCCAGGGTCCCAGCACCCCAGGTACAGCCCCGTGCCCCGTACTGGCCTTGGTGAGTCCTCCTCACCACTCCTCCTCCTTGCCCATGCCCTTGCACTGCTATCACAGTCTTCCTGGGCTTGCCTCTGGCTGGCAGACAAACCTGGCCCTCATCCAGATGGCCGTGTCATGCATGGCACCCTGCAAAAGCCATCTCACTGGCCCCATCCAGGGGGTAACCAGGCCTGTAAGGGCAAAGGTCCCTCTCAGACAATTTTGGATGCTGGGAGGGCACCTGAGCAGGGAAGTCCATGCTGTGGGAATCCTCTCCTAACACTGGCTGGCATCCAGGGTACTGCCCAGCTAGGTGGTGTTGGGGACCACTGAGGAGGCTGGCTGGGCTCCAGCAGTCCCAGCTGCATCTCAGTTTGCATCTTCAGGGCCCGGCCATGGTGCTGTGCCGACTATCCTGACCGTGCCCTCCATGCAACGTGGGGACCAAAAGCATCCCTGCGCCCTCCCGCGTGACACCAGCCCTCACCTTACTCTCTGGGTGCTGGATGCTGAATAATTCACCACGCTCTTCACCAGCTCAGTGACACCCCCTTGGTCCCCAGCTGTGTGGGCCCCAGGCTGCAGACATGTTACTTATCTGCCTCTCCAGCAAGGTTTTGGGCTTAGCTGGGTTTTACCAGGATACTTGCCTGGCTGGACTGGGGAGAGGAGGCTGACATGGAGGTGCAGAGCCTGTAAACCCTGACTAGTCAGTAATACCTGCCCTGTCCCACCAGCCCCAGATGAACAGGCTCGTAGGGTGAAGCACTCGCTCTCTGGCATGCGATGGGAACTGATATAAATCAGCTCTCACACAAGCCGAAGCACTCAGATGCCCGCTGCTTAACAGGGCTCGTGAGCAGCGTCTGAAGTGCTAGTGTTCAGATGAGACGTGTCCTCTTCAGAGGGCTGCAGTTCTTTGTTGGCTTTGCCTTTTCATTTCTCCTGGCCTTTCTTCTGTGTGTCTGTCTTTTTTTTTTATAGGTGTTTAGAAATGAGGCCAATGTTGGAGAAAGAAATGCCACTTATTTTTAAGGAATAGGAGACAGGATGCCTCATTCAGCATTTGAATGGTGATGCTTCTGGAATGTCCCGTCCTGTCTGCCGGGGAGGGCTACTGGGGCTAATGTCAGCCCCACAAGTTGCTGGAGGGGTGCATAGGCACAAGTGCTGCACACACACACATATACAGAGGGAAGCACAGGCACCCGATGAAAGCCTTGCACACCATCTCTCCCACCAACCTGTGCATGCAAAAGCTGTCACACGCACATTCCCTGTCATATAGCCATTACTGACTGAATGCATTGCCAGAGCACCCCTTTGCACCCAAACACACGTCTCCAGCCTGCGAAGCTGGTTGCTTGAACATTTTGCTGTACTTATGACACACACACACACACATCACCTCTCTCATGCATTTCTTCAAACGAACAGAAGAGTGCACAGAGAGACGTGGTCTCCTGTACGCCATTACCTAGGCACAATAATCCTTCCCAACGCTGCCTTGCAGATAGCTGCTGCTGTGCACACACATGCTCTCGCCTCCACCACAACCTCCCACCTGAGTGCAGCCTGTGCAGCCAATGCCATCCTGCACCCCATCTCCCACCCCCACACACCCCCTGACCCGCGGACATGCTCACGTGCCCGACCCACAGCCTGTCATTTGGTCTCCAGCATCCTTGCCTGCCGTGTGTGGCTGCCGTGAGAAATGACTGCTCGGTCCTTTATTAGGGAGGAAAGCAAAACTAATCAGGAGCAGCAGCCACCACACGTCCCACCTGGGCAAACAGGAGGGTTGAGCAAGCCCCGAGTGCTGCATGCAGCCGGGTCTCCTGGGACCTGGGGTGTCAATTTCACAGTTGAAATGAGAATTGCCAGAGACCCGCGTTTCATTTTGTCTCATAGGCTGCATGCACAAGGGTGTCAAAGGCCTGGCTGGGAGGAAAGTGTGAGGCAGAGATAAGCCCCTTGTTTATTTACCAGTGAAGAGATGGCAGATCTTGGTGTTCTGTGAAAAATATACCTGGTGAATGCATACAGTTTGGACTGCTCAGGGAGGGCAGGCTCCAAGAGGCAGGCTCTGACCCTGGGGATCCATGGCTGACTTGGCGTCTCAGGTACAGAATTTCCTCCAAAACACACCCAAGCAGCTTTCTCCAGCCTCTCTGCTCCAAGAGGCTGGCTGGAGTTGAAAGAGGTCACTGCCGCTGGTTGCCAGCGCTTTCCCCAGCCCCAGCAGCCCCCGCAGGTTGCTGATGTCTCCTGTGTGGGTTTTCCTAATGCACCTTGTCCCCACCTTGGTGCAGCCCTGCCTTGTCCTCTCCCCTCTCAGCTCTGTCGGAACCTTTCAGCAACCCCATTCCTTGTGCTCCCGGTCACGGGCACTGAAGCGGGGATAGCGGAGCGTTAGACACTACGTGCTGCAGGGAAGGGAGCCCTGCAACCAGGTGAAGCATAAACAGGGCTTTTTAGTGATCTGATTCTTGCTGTTCCTTTTGTCCTGTTTTTCTTACAGCAAAGGGACCCCTGACCTCAGCACTGTGTTATTTATCAGCCGCTGCCTTTGATTCCCTCTACCAGGGATGCAGCCAGCTCCGCACCCAGGTTTGCTGGCAGACGGCTTTCTGGGACCGCGTGTGCTTGCAGTTTGATCTCTTTTGTTTTGTGCCTCTGCGGCAAGAAAACCTGAGCTGCGCTGTGAGCAATTCCTCAAAAGAAAGATGGGGAAGCATCACCCAGGCAGGGCAAGCCACCCAGGTCATGAACCAGCTGCCTTCTGTGCAGCGCTTAGACGGTGCTACCACATCGTGCCCAGGGGCCTCGAGCAAAGACTTTCAGACAGATGGATCTAAAGGGAGGGAAATTAGCAAGGGAGGGGAGACTGGGTGTAGGACAAGGCACTGAGACTGGGGCTCCTGCTCCAAGCTGAGACTGCTCCTCCTGCCCTGGGGTGGCTGAGCGGGATGTGCATGGTCCAGCATAACCTGCCTGCTATGGCGGAGCCCCGGGCATGATGTGAGACCAATGTACTCTCCTTGAGGGGTGGAGAGGTTGCAGGGTCCGCTGGATACCATGTACAAGCCCTGAGTTTCAGGTCATGGTGTCAGCCACCCCCAGCTAGGATTGGGATGGGGAAACCGAGGCAGGAGGAGGAACCAATGCGGTGCTGAGCCTCCCTCAGCCTGGCAGGGGCGAGCAATGCCCCTCTGCCTCCTCTCTCCTGGGGGGAACTGAGTCCCAGGGGCCTTGGCACTGTACTTCAGCCACTCATCCCCCAGCTCTCCTCTGGCTTGGACTGGGTGTCTGGTGCCAAGCACGGGCACAAGCCGCAGGCAGCTCCCCGAGCACATCCCGGCAGGGTTGTTGTGTGCTGTGCGCTGCTCGCTCGCGTGCACGAGATGCCGTTTTGCATGGTTTCATGCGTCTATAACACAGGTGTTCTCCAGCAGCGGGGAGAGATTTACAACAGCTTATCTCTGTTTCTAGACGTGCGAAGCAGCTCTGATGTGGTTTGGGCATTGTTTCTCCCACTGGCAAGCAGAGAAAGTGGAGTCAGGTTGCCTGTGCTCCCAGCTGGGATATGATGATGGCACAGCACTGCCGAAAGAGGGGGCTGGGGCTGGGGAACTGCAAAAAGATGTCTCTGAAGTCCATCGGTACCATCGCAGGAGGGAAGCTGCTGAGACCTGACATGAGTGGCCTTCAGCCTGAATAAATGCAGGTGCAGTTTAGCTGCATGAAAGCCTTGGGGGTCGCCTGATCCTGGTCCCAGGCACCATCTCCTGCCAGGAAGGACAAAGTTCCCTGGTAAAACATCTCATCTGGTTGCAGCCACTTCTGGGGCAAAGCAGAGTGGTTGCTGGGGCAGCTGTAATAGCCCAGGGAGGGTAAGGTGTGGGGAGACAGGCAGGGCAAGCAAGGGGGGAGGGAGGGGATGGGGGAGGAGAGCAGGTACACCAGAGGGGGGAAAGAATGCCAGGGGAGCGCTGATAAATGGAAAAGGCAATTAAGACGCAAAGAAAGAAGAAAGCGAGACCTAAAAGGTAACTGACTAGAAAATTAAAATTATTCAGCTACAGAAAATAGATCTAATGGCTTCAATGCGAAGCAGTACCCGGCAGATCCGCACAAACAGCATGTGAGGAGGCGTTTTCTTAAAGGTGCCAGGGACAGAGAGGAGCCTCAAGTCCTCTGGGGTCTCCAGAAACCACTTTCCTCCCTGCTCGCAAGAGCGGGCTCTTTGCAGGCTCCTTCCAGGCTCCTGCCTAGAAGGCAGGAAAACTTCTTCGGATTGCTGCTGCAGCCCTCCCGTCCTTGGCTGCCAAACTGCTCTCCCCAAGGTGGGCCAGGTGCATTTGTTCCCATGCTGCAGCTGGTGGCTTCAGCACATGATGGCCAGCCTGAGCAGGTGCAGGAGGCCACATGGGTTCTTTGCCCACAGGGCAAAATGTTGTGTGTGTCCCCCGGCTTGTGGGTTTAGTTACTCCAGCCTCCGTGCTATACCTTGCTTCTGTTCTTTCTGAATTGCAGCCTGTATTTTTTTTGTTGACGGTTCCTCCAATTTACTGAGTTTGTTTCAATTTCTAAAATCCTGTCCTCCCCAGTGCTTGCAATCCCTCCCAGCTTGCTGATGCCTGTGGATGGTACCCTCTGCTTTGCATCACCTGAGCCATCCCCAAAACCATTAGCCAAGCCAGGTCAGCCCAGACTCATCCCATTCATGAAGCTCATCATGAGACTGATGGGAAAGAGTGCCAAGCATCCCTAATAAAAGGGGTAGGTGACAGTGACCAGGGCTCTGGACACCAGGAGCAGAGGGAGTGTGAGCAGTGGTGCAATATTGGTGCTGCCAAGAACTGGGTCCCAGTTTTCCTGGGGCTAAGCCAGGCTATGCAGGTTGCTGAAAGGATAAAAGCTTGTGCAGGGGGTGGATGCAAAGGTGCACACCTGATCTGGAGGAGCTGGTTCAGCCTTTTGCTGATGAGCTCCACACTGGAGTGGACCCAGGAGGGTCCTGCATGGAGTGCACAGCCCAGCTGCATGGCAAGGGAAGCCTAAACCATGTCCAGCGAATTGTAAAGGGACAAGAGACAGTCCTGGAGGGTGGGAGAGCAAATGGCCTGGCCATTCCACCCCATTCCTCCTGCCAACTCTGCTAAAAGGGATATGTGGGAAGATGGGTTGTGTCCACCAGCAGGCATCGCCAGTGCCATATGCACTGCTGCCCTTGACAGCACCCACTCTAAGGATGGATATGAGGACAGCCTCTCCTCCTGTTAGGGTAAACATCACAGGGTGCTATGTGGTGGCTGGGGGGGATGTCACCTTACTCCCCCTCCCCAGCATTTCTTGCCTAATACCTTGTTTTCTCTCTCTTCATCCAGTCTGGGCTCCCAGCTGCTTGTATCCTGAAGACACGCTGAGAAAACATTGCATATTATAGAACGAGAAATGGTAAACACAGGTTTCTTTCTAGTTTTCCACTTGTTTTTATTCAGTGAGCATCAGCTAAAGCCACGGGGATAGGGTATTTAATTAGAGTATTGTCTTTCACCTGCCTTTAGGCTCTGCAGGGGGATCCCATTCCAGTGAGGTTCAGGAATGGCTTTACTGGGGAAGCAATGGGGACACATCCCTACAGTGTCTTGACCCTGCCTAGCACAGCTTGTGCATTGGGTTTATCATTCAGCAGGGGGTGGGATGCCAGGTGGAGGACAGGGAAGTCCCAAATCCGTCCCAAGGCTATTGCTGGGCAGGACTCAGATCGTGGGACAGATCCTGCCATGGTCCTTCACATCCCAGTGGATTCTCTCGCTGAGAGAACATTGCCTCGTAACTCTACTCCTCTTTAATATCATGTCCCTGAAAAAAAAATGCTTATGATTTGCACTCAATGCAATGCAGCATCTTCCCCTGGAGGGTTCCCAGGCTCTTTATGCACTCTAATTAATAATGATCTCCCTTACCATCACAGTAATTTATTTATTCAGCACCAAGGGGCAGACTTGCTGCCTTGCAGACAAAAATACCCCACACCCATTCAGTGGTGCTGGTGGAAGCTGGAAGTCTTGCTCTGAAACCAAAATCATGGCCCAGAGTTTGAGTAAGAAGACCAGCTGGTGCTGAGGCTGCATCCAGCAGTCTCATCCTGCAAGCTGTGCTGTGTGGGACTGAGCAGAGTTGCTCCTAAACTCTTTTGCAACCTGCTGCTCTGCCGCTGCTTCGCATCAGCTCGGGTGAATTGTGCTAAGACCCACCAGGGATGTCTTGGGACTCTTGCCTGGAGCCTGCAGGCTGATGGGACCAGGGCTGTGAAACCCAGCTTCTCTCCCAGGGGTGCAGCAAGTGATGCTCACGCACATCCCTCATTCTGGGTGGATGAATCATGGACTAAAAGTTAGTTGAGGTTAAGCCCACCACAGGCATGTGCAAGGCATCCTTTATGAATCCACCTGAAGCCCTGCAACACCCTTTCCCTTGCCATGCACAGAAGCAGGCAGCCATGCCTGGGAGGGGTGGTGGACACACATGTATCCCAAGGATGGCCTGACTCTGATGTGGGGGCAAGTCCTGCCAAAAAGCAAACACTTCTGTTGCTACCCAGTTCCTGCAGCTTGTGTCCTGTGGTCTGCCCCCACTACCCCAAAGTGTGACTCTTCTTTGGGACAGGAGGGAAGGTCCTGCATGAGTACCCACCAGGCTGCAGAGCAGGCAGTGCCATGTGGTTTTTAACCCCACCATGCCCCTGGCAGAGATGACACTGCCCAGCTCCAGGTTGAACACGGCTGCAGAGCAGCTGCTCCACCCTTCTGGGCTGTTTGGAAACAGAGAGATGGGAGGAGGGCAGCTGATAAGCTGAGAGGTACAGGATGCCCGGTAAGATTTATTGTGTTGTGTTTTCAATTTGCACATCGACACAAGACAAACAGATGAGGTTTCAGTACAGCAAGCTCTATTAATCAGGGTTTTGACAGCTGTGAAGCTGGACATTATTAATCCCTTTTGCAGACAGGCTGAAGGGGTAATAATTACAATTCCCCCCAAAATAATAAGGAAGAACATTCCTCCTGCTTCCCTCCCCCCCCCTTTCCCTGCAAGAACATTTCCTAATCACAGTCCCTAATACTATCTATACTAATCGCAAAAATACTTCAGCTTGCCCACTGCTTGCAAAATGGGAAACAAAATGCGTAAGCATAAAATCCTGAGAATATCCTTCTTGGGGCTCTAAGATTCATAGGGATGGGGGCACTCGAAGCCAGAACCCTGGGAGGCGAGAGCTGACACATTTCCTTGTGCACTTGGAGCCACAACAAGTGTATGCTGCAGTATGGGACACCCTGGATGCATTGCCACTGGGATGTGTAGGTAACGAGGACGCTGCACGTTTGGGATGCATGGCAGGGAGCTGTGGGATGGATCCAGCACTCTCTGTGAGCACAGAGGCTTGGGAAAGTTGGCTGTTCACCTGGCCACAACACCTATATGACCTGGAGGTGCTGGTGGCTGAGCTCTCAGCCTGGTCCTAGCAGGGTGTTCCTGCCTGTGCCGGGGCAGGGGGGCTCGAATCATCAGAGCATGACATGCCCTTCCCTATTGCCCCTCCAGTGAAGGGAGATGCAGCCAAGGCATCCGCAGCCACCAGGAATGGGGAGGAGGGACTCCTCCAAGGGCAGGAGAAGGGGGATATCCTCACTCCCAGCCTGAAACCAGTTTTCTACAGCTGCGCTGCAAAAGCTGCCCAGCCCCAACCCTGCCTACGTGGCTGGAGAAGTCAGATGGGCAGAGCAGCCCATTGCTTTCCTGCACTGCGCCGTGCAGACACCACCTTGATCCATCCGCCTCCAGACAATGTCATCTTCCAAGCAGGAGACATTTAAACAGTGAAATGCCAAAGGAGCAGCGTGGTATTTAAAGGCAAAGATGCAATTACTGAAGTTCTTGGGAGAGCAAGCACACAAATGAGGGAGGTTCAGAGAGAGGTTGTTTATCCTGCTCCTAAATCCACGGTGGTGCCACGTGTTCGCTAGCAAGGGGATGTGCAAACACGAGGCTGAGTGGAGCGTCTCCAGAGGGGATGAGTTTGTTTGACAATTTGCCATTAGAGCATCTGAAAAATCTGACATTGCCTGCGGCCACAGGGAAGGTGACAAGCTGTGGTTCTCGCAATATTGCGCCTGACTGAAGCCTCGTTACAGGCATTAGAGGCAGAGGGAGCATCAAGGGCTTGGTTTGCATCTCCACCCAGCAGGCGGGAGATAGAGCCAGAGAGAAAAATAGCCAGGCAAAAGGTGTTAGTGGTAGGGTAGATTCTGGGCTGGGGCTCAGATCTGGTCCTAAATCCTCTGCCTGCTTCTCCCTCCTTTCCCTAAGTCTCTTCCCATGGTATTTTGCAACCCCACCTTCCCCTTCATCACCTGTGGCAGCTAATAACCCAGGGGTGTGAGGGGGGAAGGGGTGTGTTTTGGCATCTGTGTGCTGATGCTCTGAGCTGCAAGGTGGTGCAGCAATGGATGGGGCAATAGATGCTGGTGTAACTCTGTTGGTACAAGCCACAGCTTGCAGCTCCTGACACCACATGAAATGCCCATTTGCTTTTCTGATAGAGTTGGTGAATCCCCCACAGGGAACTGCCAGCACAGACATGGGACTGAAGGTGTGGACAGCCCGGCTGCAGCCATGCAGCGCCCCAGGGAAGGAGAGTCCAGCCTCTCTCCCGGCTTGCCTCTTTCCCCATTTCGGCATTGGATACGTTTGAAAGCTTTCTCCCAACATTCAGCCTAAATCTTTGTTCTTCTGCATCTGTTAAGTGCCTTTGGTGCTGGATAATGCTAAATAATGCTAATTTTATTCCAGCTGCCTTGCTTGTGCTTAAAAACACTGTTGCAGAGAAAGAAAAATCAACATCAGCTGGAAGTGCCATCTTTGTGAGAGAAATGTCAGAGAAGCAGTGGGGGGCAGGATTGAAAATCTGAGGGGGGTTAGAGGCTGAGAAGATGAGGGAGGTGTCTGTGTGAGGCTGGGTGAGGGGAGACGCTGTCAGGGCTCTGACCCTCTGCAGCACCCAGCCCTCAGCATCTCCTGCTGAAGCAGAAAACCTGCTTCTTCCTGGCCCTGGTGAAGTTTCCTGTGATTGAAGGTTGTGGTTTGGCAGCCCACCAAATCTAGCTGTGGGGCACCTAGTGTGGCCACATGGTGAGAACAGGTGATCTATAAGCTTCACCTCTTCATTCAGAGATGCTGAAGCACTTTCATGGGTTCCCTTTGCACCTCCAGCTTCTTGCAAACTGCAGAGCATTGGCCCTGGCACCTCTCTGGCTTCGCAACTGGTTTAAGACACCACCACCTCCACCAAAAAAAAAATATCCAAGGATCTGTTTTTGCCTGTCGAGGGACAGATACTTTTGCTGTTTTTGCCTGTCGAGGGACAGATACTTTTGCTGTGTTCCTGTGGTGGTGAGAGCAGCCTTGGAGGGAGGACAGCTGCCTGGGCAAACCACACTGACTTTGCATGGAAGTGAAGCAGGGAGTATCCCCAAGCAGCCAAGGGGACACGGTGGCAGCTTCTCCTGCTGCAGTGAGGTGGAAGAAAACAGCCATCCACAGGATTGTCTGGGGACCACCCCAGACCTTAGGTGTGGTGAAACGAGTCCCTGGCATCCACCACGATGCAGGTCCTGCTGAGCCTGGGCTCCCCTCCTGGTGGCTTTGCCTTTGGCCCCTCATCCCAAGCAGTGAGACAGGGTTTTCCTCCCTTTCCCAGACACTTCTGGATGCTGGTGGGGAATTTCCACCTTGGCTCTAGGTCAGCCCAGGGCGTTATTTTATTTGACCCTAATTTTTTTTAAGAGCTAAACTAAACGGAGGGGAAGGTAAAAGCATTTCCCCTCTGCCCTGCCCTCCCTGCTGGAAGGTTAACACATCGGCCATTTCCTGCCTGCGCAGATGGGATATGCCTGGAGTTTGTCAACTCAAATTCAAATTAACTCTCAATTCGGTGGCTTCGTGTGGGGCCCAGGGGGCAGGTGGCGTAAGCAGCAGCTACAGATGTGGGCAGGCAGGGAGAAAGGCAAGGGGCAGAGTGGAGCTGCCAGCTGGCCTTCAGGAACTCATCCTGTAAACCTTGGGGTTTACAAGAAGAGAAAGAGCAAAGAAGGAAAAGAAGGAAAAGAAGGCAGAAAAGCAGGGAAGAAGGATGAAGAGAGAAGAGAAGAGAAGAGAAGAGAAGAGAAGAGAAGAGAAGAGAAGAGAAGAGAAGAGAAGAGAAGAGAAGAGAAGAGAAGAGAAGAGAAGAGAAGAGAAGAGAAGAGGAAAAGAGAAGAGAGGAAAAGGAAAGGAAAGGAAAGGAAAGGAAAGGAAAGGAAAGGAAAGGAAAGGAAAGGAAAGGAAAGGAAAGGAGAAAGGAAAGGAAAGGAAAGGAAAGGAAAGGAAAGGAAAGGAAAGGAAAGGAAAGGAAAGGAAAGGAAAGGAAAGGAAAGGAAAGGAAAGGAAAGGAAAGGAAAGGAAAGGAAAGGAAAGGAAAGGAAAGGAAAGGAAAGGAAAGGGAAAACCTGGGCTTCCTAGCCTAGAAGGAACTCTTCTGAGGAGCTAATCTGACCTCCCACATGCTCTAAAGCATTGAAATAGAAATGAGCAAACACAGGTGAAAAAAGTCCCCTGAATATTTGCTTGTCTAGAAGAATGAATTTGCTTGGTCTGGGCTATGCCCTCTCCCGTGTTTGCTTTCCACAAATATCCAGCCCTCGGGTTTTACCTGCGCAGACATTTGGGGAGAGCCAGTCGCAATCTTGTGCACACAAATTAGTGCAGAGATGAATTGGCTGTTTCCAAACAGCAGGCAGGGAGCAGGACCGGGCAAACCGCCCTGAGCAGCCGTCCTGCTGCCATGGGCTGCCGGGGACCAGCCTCACAGTGACTGTTTTTAGAAAAATCACAGATTTTAACAGCATGTTAAATAATTGTGACTTGCCATCCGCATCTGAGGAATCTGGAATCCACTTCCAGACATGCCCTAGGCGGAAAAATGGGAGGATAGGTTTTCTCTGTGTGAAGTTTTGACTTTGCTCCTCCACACAGGGGTCTGACAAGTAGCTGATGTAGGGTTGAATGCTTGTGTACAGGCATGTTTGGAAGGGGACATGCAGAGCTCTGTGTATTTGCAGGGCTCATACATGTGGCTATGACCTTGTGCATGGTTTTGTAAGGTCAGCAGGAGCCTTTGTAGCCCTCCAGGCTGCTCGAGAGGGAAACCTCTGCCTGGCTGTGGCCAAATATGGGGGCCAGGTGGTGTCTGCTTCTGCTCAGCCCTTCTGCTCTGCTCCTGATATTCTCTCACTGATTCTGTTTGCACCCTCTCAACTCTCCAGAACTCCTGTCAGTTGGCCCAGTCAATCTCCTGTCTCAATCTCAGCCCAATGGCTTGGTGCAGATGTTGTAGTGTGGTGTTGGGCAAAACAGGAGCTGTCGTTCAGCCCTGCATGGCTGGTACTGTCCTGCTGGGATGTGGGACATGGGACACACTCCTGGTGACCCTGAATGGCTGTGGGGGCAGAGGAGGGCCTCCCTCCCAGCCGTACTTCTCCCAGTTCCCCATAGATGGGAGCAGAGGTCTCTTTTTCCTCCAGCTCCAGTCTGGTGGGACAGAGCAGACCCTCTCCAAGCAGGGGATTTGTGTCCAGAGGAAGGGGCAGGACACTTTGCAGTCCCCTTTTCACTCACAGTTTTCGAAGTCTATGAAGAAACAAAAAATATGTGGTCTGGATGGTCAGGTCTGCTGTGGTGGGGGATGCTGTGGGTGGATGAGGCTGCACTGGGTGGGTGCTGCCTTTGGGCAGCCCTGTGCTGTGATGGAAAGAGGATGCTGAGCAGCTTTGTGATCTCTCCCCAGAGCAAAGGGAGCCCACAAGGAATGGACACCATCACCTCTGGCTATGGGACAACCAGCACGGCATGTCCGGGGGGTCCCCAATGAGCCTCTGCAGGGTGGGTTGATGCATGCCCACTTAACCTGGTGGTGCAAAAAGCTTGGATTCCACCCACCCCCACCCCCTTCCCCCCCGTCAATGTCAGCAGTAGTCTTGTAGGGTCAGGATGACCTATACCCACGTCCTGTGCTCCCCATGCCCATCAAAGCCACGGGGTGATTTATTTCTTCCACTCACCACCCCCTCATATTTTCTGCAATTCTTCTATGTAAATCGAGACACTGATTAATAACATTTGTTCTTTCCAGCTCCGAAGCACATTGCAAGTATTTTCTAATTAATCCTCGCAACACCCTCATCAGGGAAGGCAGTAAGCCACCGTCATGACTTCCCAGGCTCGCAGCCTTCTGGCGGACAGAGGTGGAAGTGTTCATCTGCACATCGTTAGCCCCACGCTGCTGCCGCTTAATGAGTTTCCTTGCAGCAGAAGGGAGCATCACACAGCGCAGTTCAGAGCAGATGGAGCTTGCTTGTAAGCCACTCTGAGAGGATGGAGAGCGGTGCAGTTTCGCAACTTGCTGTCTCTTTGTGGGGCTTGTGGCCAGGGGCAGGAGGACAGTCCCTATGGGGTGGTCTCCCACCCCTGGCACAGGGGTCCTGCAGTTCCTGCACAGCTGCAGCTGCAGCCCAGCAAGTGCAGCTGCAGCTTCAGGGGACTTGAAGAACCAACTCTGCCTCCAACCTGGGAGCAGTCTGCAAGCAAGAAGTAGAAACCACACAGGCATGAAGAGTCAGTCAGGAGAGGGTTAACAGCCTTCTCATGGAGACATGCTCTGAATTGTCACGTCCTCGTAGATACTGCAATGGCCCAAGCCATGGGTGCTGCTGTATCTCCTGGAAGATGGAGCCTGGGAAGGGGTTAAAATGGAGAGTGTTGCGGCTGCAAGCTAGGAGCAAGAAACAGATCATTTTTACCCAAAGCAATTTCCGTGGTAGATCGTTTCCCACCTCCCCTCTGCTATTATGGCAGGTAATTGCAGCTGAATGACAAGTTCACCTCTCCTTTCTCGGTCCTGCTTTTCCTCTTGCTCTATCTTGCAGCCAAGTCATGAAACTGGTTGCTGGAAATGTCAGGTCCCGAGGTATAGCCCTCAGCCTCCTTGCAGAGTGCAGCAGCCGAAGAAAGGGAGGACAGCTGTCCAGGACACTGGCCCGGGTGCCACTGCACTCGATGGCTTGTCATATCTCCTGCACCGAGCCCAGAAGCTTTACACCTGCGTCCCACAGCCTCTGCCCTGGGCAAGAGCTATTTAGCTCCATTTTTTGGGGAAAAGCAGGGCTGGCTGGTGGCGGTTCTCAACCATGAGGGGTAGCTAGGAAGGATGGGGTGCCCAGCTGCCCTCCTGCCACCTCTCCTGCCTGTGTCGCATTGCTCCCCACACTGAGTCCCTTCCTGCGTACCTTCACCTCAGCAGCCCCAGCTCTGCATTTCCCTCCAGCGCTTCCTGGAGAGGTGGGATGGCCCCCCGGCCCCTGCCCCTCGGGTTCATTAAAGAGGCTTGCCCAGTGCCCTCTTGACACTTGTAACACAGGAGCACATGTCTTCAAAAAGCCAGGCCCTGGCGATATCCCCTGGGCCTGCCGCTGGCTTTCCTTCCCCTGCTCTCATAGCCCTCCCCAGGAGAGCTGTAAATTTGGCAGGAGCTGCATTATTTCCAGACCAACCCTGTCTCACGTTTCCCCTGTCACTAGCTTAAGTGTCACTCCTTCCCGCTGGCCCCATAGCCTCCCCCTGCCCCACCTGCCCCTATTGCTGTCTGCTGCCCACCTTGCTGGTCTTTCCCAGCAGAACCAGGACCCTCAGCTGGCAAGGGCATATCTGGCAATGGATTTGCGGGTATCCCTGTGTGCCCACACTGCCCTTTGTGCACATACACACTCGTATATGAACACAGAGATGTGCATGCACAGATATGTGCACCCGCCCCCCCCCCACCTCCCCCCCTTGCATGCAGTCCGGGTGTCTGCATCAGGCTCTTCCCAGTGCATCATAAGATCTTGAATGCTTTGGTGCCAGAGTTGAAAATCACCTGCCTTTCTGGTCCCTCTTAGGGACAGAAACCTGCTTGCAAGCACCATCAGCATGAGACTCGGACCTGCCCCATGAGCAGTAACCTCAGTTTCACATGGCCCTGGGTTGGGATCCTCTGAGATCTCTGTGCTGTGGTGCCTCATCTCTCCCACTGCCATCATGGAGGCTTGGGGGCTGCTCCATGTCCAGGGTCTGTAGCAGGGAAGAGATGTAGAGGGCTGGTATCGTCCTCTCTCTCTCCCCCAAAAGTGGCCAGAAAAATCACTACAGCTCACTGCTTGGGGTATGACTCAAACCACAGAGTGTCCCCTCCAGAGGGTCCTGCAGCATCCTTCCCTGTGTGACCCAGAGCCACAGGTGCCTGGATCCGCTCCTGAATACCTTGCCTTCCCCATCACTGCATGGGAATCAGTTTCATGGGGCCTTTCCTGCCAGGGAAAGTGGTGTGAGCAGTGGTGCAAGCAGGGCCCTTTTCATCTCACCCCCTTTTTGGAAGTTTTTTGGCAGAAAGCAGGAGAGTTGCTTCCTCCTTGCACCCACTGGGTCCTCAGTGTCTAAGTAACGCTAGCCTTGTTTGGAGGATCTCAAAGGCTTGTTATTCATTAACCCCACCAGAGAGTTTCCTGGCAATTAATTTTTAATGGGTTGAAAAATTCTCCGCCTAACCCTGCTTTCTTCAGAACAAGCCTCCAAAGCCGTTGCTCGCCCTCTTGATGTTTCTAATCATTATCTCCTACATTCCTTTAGCTGTTTTAGAAACCAAAGCTGGGGAAGAAATTGGAAAGTGTTATTATTTCATTTGGGTTAAACTGTATCGCTTCAAGTTTCGCTTCCCCTGGGCACGATCATCAGCATATCTGATCAGCAAACATCTGCCTAAGCCACCCGCTCACGCCTCCCGGGAAACTCGGGGGAGAAAAAAACCTGAGATGAAGCCACTGACGTCACCTCCCGCCTTTTGCTCTTTCCCCCGAGTTTTATTTCTAAGGGACATTTGCATAGAAAGAGGATCTTTGTTTCTGAAGGCTTTGCCAGCTCCCGCTGCCGATTCCCCCCATCTGGAAGCTTAATCCTTTCCCTGTGGTCGCTGCGGAAATTGGAGCTGCACGCCGGCATGGTCCCTGCCTCCCCCAGCCCCGTCCCACCACCCAAAGGTCCAGCAGTCTCACAGGTGTGTCATATCACCCTCAAAATCTAGCAGCAAAAGAGTTTGGGGCAGCAATTTGGGATGCATGTGGTGGAAACGGGTGCTAGTGCTGTGGTCTCAGCATGCCACCTTACCCATCCCATGCCTCAGTTTCCCTGGGCAGAACTATGTAAGTGCATGAGCTTCAGAGAGTATTTATGCGGATTAATTACCACCCATAAAGTTCTTTTAACATGTGAAGAGTGACACTGATGATAAACAATGAGAGTAATCTGTACAGTGCTCAAAGGGAATGAGGTGCTAAATTAGTAATACTGCAAACACGGCCATAACAATATATCATGTATTGCTGGCGCAGAGACGAGCTCCACTATAGCACATTGCAAACAACTTCCCATGCAGCCTGGAAAGCCCCTGGACACCCAGCCACCTTCTCCCACTGCCTCTGCTGCCTGCCCCCCAACAGACCTGCTGACTTTATTGGCTAAAAGGAGATTTTTATGACTCAGCTGGTTAAAACATGTCTGGGTTTTTTCGTGGGTGTTTCCCCCTTTTCCCAAATCATGTATGAATTTATTCTACTTTTTTTTTCTCAAGATGAAAAAGAAGGAGACGGGGGACAGGCTTTCAAAGAACAGTCTCTGGTAAAAGTATCCATTTGTTCCATTAAAAAAATAAGACATTTTTACATTTAGCTCTCCTCCAATGGAAATTTTTAAACAAAACAAATTTTTTCCCAGGGAAATAATCTCTTCTTCTCGGTTGTCAAATAGGCATATTTTATCCCCTCAGCTCCTAAAAATAATATTGAGATGAAAAACATCTTGTGGAGTTGCAAGAGCTCTCAACTTCCGTGGTCAGTGCCATATGGAGGGAGGGAGGCAATAAGAGCATTTTCCCTTGAGGAAGTGAATGCTGCTGTAAGGGAGATAACTGCAAGGAAAAATCCTAAGGGATGGGCTTTTAATTTTTTTTTTTTTTTTCTTTTTTAAATCTAGGGACTGAAATATCACTTCCTTTAAATCATCCTGGGCGGAGGATGCTGAGCTGGAGCCTGTGTGTTGGGGTGTATTTCATCAGCCGGGTGAGGACTCAGAGCAAAACCTGCCCTGCCATGCAAAATGCACAGGCAAGACAGCACCTTTGGCTGCATCTTCCAAACCCACCCCACCACCTCCAAAACTCATGCTCTGGAAATCAGGAAGGATGCTCTAGTTCCTGGCATTTGCAGCATTACCTGGGAAGGAAAAACATTTCTGGTCTTGACCCACGGGCAAGCCTCCAGAACGGGAGGCTCCGAAGAGAGACACAATTCCTTTACAGAGTTTTATAATTGATCTGAAGTCACAGGGAAGCAATTAATGTGGAGCCCCATGGTATTGCTTCAAAGCAAGGCTGGATTTTCAACCTCATAACAGCTAAAACCAAGAAAAGGGATCCAGTGGAAATTGCATTTTGAATGAATGAAGCTCCTCCCGCAGCATTTGCAAGTGCAGCTGGTTTTCAGACAGATTTTTTTTTCTCCTTTCTGTTGAAAATGCCAAACTGTTGAAAGCAAAACAGCTTGTGAAAATGCGTGGATTGTGAGGAAACTTCATTCTCACAGAAAGAAAAGGGGAGGAAGTGGTCAAAACATCAAAATGCTTGTGCATAATACACTGTAATGTATATAAAATAATTTAATAGTAATGGGTAATTAAAATCAGGACAAAACATTTTGATTTTATCCAACTGTGCTGAGTTGAGTGACTCAAAATTATTAAATTCCAGTTCACAGGGAAAACTCTGCCTTTGTTTTGTTCCGTTTTGGAACGAGGACTGTTTTGAAACACTGGACTCTCCCGAGGAGCAAACTCTGAATTTCCTCCCAGCAATAGCTGCTGGGGGAGTTGGGCTGGTCTGATGGAGGAGAGGAACAGGGGTCCCTACCAGGGAGTGGGACAGGAACTGGAGTGAATTCCTGCAGGAAAACCAGGTGCGGGACTGACCTGCAGCACAGCAGAAACCCATCCTTGGGGAAGGGTGAGGAGCTGAGCTGGGCTGGACTCAGGATGACTTTAGTGGTGTGCACTGAATATGCAACCTCCTAGGACCTGTGCGAGCCGGCTGGGCCAGTGACATCTCGATGAGCAGTGGTTCCCCGCGGGAAACCAATTGGTTGAAAGCACATGTGCAGTTTGGGGAGAACAACACATGCCAGGGTCTTCTAGCCAGGCAAAACCACCTCCTTGCTCTGCTCCTCTGAGGTCTCCACCATGCACACAGACTGCTGCTAGCCTGAAGGTCACAGCTGTGGCTCATCACTGACCCCCCAACACCCCTTGTTTTTCAGGGGCTGTTTTTATGAAAGCAAAGACAATCTGCAGTGCTGGTGACACAAGCAAGGACAGGGAACTGAGACCATGTTCATCTCCAGCCTTCTTTCTTATGCGCTGCTAGCAAGTCATGAGTAAATCGGAGATAGTGAGCGCCTATCTTTCTCTGAGCACAGCCAAGGGAAGATAGGCCTGCTTTTTATGATTAATTACTCATTAATTCATTTTACATGAAAAGAAGTAGTACTTTCTGTTTCCTCATTGTGGGCTTTTCTTTGTGTGTTTGTTGTTTGAGAAAGGCAATGAATACATTTAGGCAAATGGGTTTCAAAGTGTCATTGTGAAATGGAAACTTGACCCTTGCAAATGTGACTTTCATTTTGGTTATTTTGGGGTTTTTTGCTTTCCCCTCACCCCTGATTATACTATTTGCCATCCTTGGCACGAATTCATGAATAGTGTCAGTTGTCTCAAAAATGCATTTTTTGGCCAGTAAACTCTCCATCTAAAAACATGACTTCACATGCTCCTGTAAATAACATCACTTGTCTTTAGGCTGGCTGCCTCAAGGGTGTGCTGCAACAGGTAGATTTGAAGAGGGATACGGACACGGAAAACCTGATGCTCAAGGGCTGCTTCATGGTTGGTGTGTAGGAAGCTGCAGCCATGTCTTCACATCACACTGGCTGGGGTCATTTTCTTATTGCACACTGGATGACATGGGAGGACCTGTTACTTGGGAAAAAGACTTCTCCCACTCATTTTAAAAGCAGTTTTGAGATCCTTGCATCCTAAAAGGATCCTTCAGCCACTGAAAAGAGGGTAGCCTTCTCTTCATCAGGCAGCTGGAAATGTCTGGAAACTCTCAAAATCACAATCTCATTTGTAGTAGCTAAACAATCATTTAAGGGGTGAAAGTTCCCTTTTTCAAGGGGAAAGAGGGAGTTTGGCTTGTACTCTCTGTGCCAACCCTCTTATGACTAAATGACGTCTTAAAGTTCAGATCACTTCTGTGATGGTAAGGGAATGGGATTTGCATGTGCAAATTCGGAAGTCTCCAACCCAGCTGTCTCCACCTGAGCTGGTGATTATGGACTTCCCTTATTGCTGGTGAGATGACATAATTTTTCTCCAGGCCAGGGTTTCTCTCCTGCTCCATCTCCAAAATACATGGTCCATGCACTGGTGGCACCCCCAGGATGACAGGAGGGCTCTCCTGGCTCTGTCCCCTCTCTCCCACCCTCCCATGCCCCAGTCGCACCTAGTGCTTCCCCCTCCACAGTCAGCAGTGCCCATCTCTAGTGCCCCTTTGTTTGGCTCTCCTGTTACTTTTTATTGCTCTTCACATCCACTGCAATTTATTTGGGTCTGAATGTGATAAACTCCACATTTGGGCTTTTTTTAAAAGCCAAATATTTGTGGAAAGTAATACTTAGCCAGACTCATATTCCATCCTTAACACAAATCTAATCCAGATACAAGCCAAACAGCAGGACGACAACTGCTCTTAATACTCACCGTGTTTCTAGCATCATAGCTTTCATTAAAGAGAGAAGATACCAGTGTTTTAATTGCTTCAGGATTCCCCATACCTGCTGCCAGGCCCACCTGCGGCTCCCCATCTTGTCTTCCCCCTTGCAGGGGTAACTCTGATGCTTCAAGCCCCGATCTTTCCCCTTCGCCACTCCAGCCTGGCCTTTCTTAACCCAGGCTGTCAAAGAAGCCGAATTGTCTGTCTTCGTGGCAGTGTGTGAAGATGATCATTGATTGAGGTGACCGCATTTTCAAAGAGGATTTAGTCTATTAATTGTATTTAGTCTATTAATTAATTTTGATTTGGTTCATTAATTTTCAGGCTTGGTTCGGATAATCTCTTTGTTATCCCCCTTGTTCTCTCTAAAGGTTTCCTTTTACATCAAGCTCCAGCAATGCTCTTGGGCTAAGCGGTGCAAATGCAATTTATGATTCCAAACGCTTCTTTGTGGAGTTCATAACCCAGTGCTAATCCATGAAGATGATTAACAAAGCAGCTCTGCTTCAGCAAGGGGGTTAGCAGGGCATTGATGGAGGAGCGCATCCTGGGTCTTGTCTTTGTGTCTGAACCATTCCCAAATCTCCCCTGTCCAACCCAAACCAGTGAGACAGGACAGGGTTGGAGCAGATAGGTTAACCTAGTGTCCCTATCAGATAGGGGTGACACAGGGTCTCATGTCCTCCAGCAGAAGAAAGGGAAGAGGTTACAGAGGAATTGCAATGCCAAGATACTTCCCCGGCTTCCTGCTCCCTGCCCTCAACAAGCCTTTCTTTCTCCAAGGAGCCCCACCATGTGAATAAGTCTTGTTTTCAACTGAAAGGCTATCTGGAAGTTACCTCTAGCTCCCTTCCCTGCTGACCACTCTCTGGTCTTCTCCTGAGCTTGAGCTGAGCTCTGCTTCAAAGTCAGGAGCAGTCACTGTGAAAACCTGTTTTTCATTCACCTTTCCAATACTGCACATAGCACTGATCCTTCATCTCAGAGGGATATTGCAGGACAGCAGAAGACTCATGAAGGATGACCAAAGGTGTGGACCAAAGGTGTCAGGAGTGTCCTCCTGACAAATGCACTAGTAACTTTGCTTGCTTGTGGTCCAGGAAAGAGGTGACCAAAGATATGTGGTAGAAGGCATGGGAAGGTGGCAGGAAGCAATGTGAGAAGCAGAGGACAGAACAGATTGCTAGCAGGTGGGTCCCTGTGCAAGGTGTGATAGACCTGTAGAACCATTTGCTGCATGACGTTGTGGATCCTAAAAGTTTGCATAGGTTTAAGGAGAGACTAGAGAAATTCACAGAAGAAAAAGCTCTTCAAGGTCTGTAACTAAATACACAGAAACAACCTGTGGCTCAGGATGGCTCCTAGCTAGGTGGGGTGGGGTGTGTGCTGGGAGGATTTATTATGACACACTTGCTTTGATCTTACAGGCTTTCTGGAGCACTGGGGAAGTGGGAGCTTGGTCCTACACAGCATGGCCCCCCCCTGGTCTTTGAAGGGCTGCGTCCCCCCTACTGCAGCAGCCGGCTGGAGCCATGGCTGTTGACACATTGTAGGGTTGAGGCTGACGTGACATCCACCAAGCATTGATTCTTTCTGTGTGCACTGCTGCATATGAAAGCCATACTTATGGGGACTGGGTTGGAATATCTGCTGATTCTCAGCTCCAGCACCATGATCCCTCCCGTGCCTGATCCCTTCAAGCTGCATGAACAGGATCCAGACCTTTGCTAATGCACAGGACCCTGCAGGATCTTCCCTTGTGGAGGGTCTCGTAAGTGGGGTCTGCAGTGTCCCAGCATGGGCAGAGAGTGCAGCCTGCTGCGGGCTTGCGCGCAGGTGTGGATTCAGTGCTGCAATGGGACCTGTTCCCACCAGAGCCTGTCTGGTTCGAACCTGCTTTGGAGTGCCCATCACCGGGCTGCAGACTGGCACTCAGCTGTGACTGCAAGCTGCATTTGAGGTGGGTGAGAGAGAAGGAAAGACGATCTCACCTTCCTGTTTCCTGCAATACTTTCCCAACCTGAGGCTTCACCAGCTTCAGGCTGTTCAATGGACCACAGCCTCTCCTGAGCTCACCTACTCCCACACCTTCTCCCTGGAAACACTTTCCTCTCACTCCTGTGCTTTTCAGGCAACACCTTGCAACTCTTCCTGCTTCCCTATCCCAAATCTTCCTTCATTACCAGCCTCCTGAATGATCCAATTCAGCCACCACCAAACACTTGAGCACTGATGTGCTCTGTGATTTACAAAGCACACTGTCTCCAGTGCATTCATTTCCTGATGTTTTTCAGAGACCTTTTGGGTAGCAAAGCAGCTATACATCACAGAGCAGTTGCTTTTTTTCTCCTCCTTTTTAGGTTTCAGAGGATTGAGAGATTTCTGAGGGCTCCTCGAAGCAGCTACAAGTGTTTTGAGCTGAGAAGATGAGCTGGACTCAGAGACCTGAACATGAGGCCTCTGAGTATTCATAGGAGAGGTAAAATTCCAGCTCCAGGCACCTTTCTTATCTTTCTTGGGACTGTAAGCAATGAGCTAGCACAGAAGGACAACAGGATTTAATGCCCTGAGCAGGAGAAAAACAAGCTGTCCTCTGCATGTGCTCAGAAACCCACTGGGGAGCATGCAGGCACCATCCTGGGAGTCTCTAAGAAACAGAGCTGAGCTCTTCTTCAGCTTGTGAGAATCCAGTTGCAGTTGTGCGGCCCCTTCTATCCCCCCTTGTGACATGTGTGAGCTGGAGCAAGCAGATGCTTGGTATATGCATGCAGATACCCACCCTGCAACAACTCCTTGGCTGAGGCCTGGCACACTCATTTCACCAGGAGAGGCACAAGCAGCTCAACTGCTGCTGTCCCTGCAGGCCATGTCTGGGGTGAGAGTGGTGCTGCACAGCAACAAAATGGCAATTGAGCAATGGCCTTTCTGCTTTTGGGGGTTTTAATCTCCCCATTGCCTTGGCCATGGCACAGTCGGGGCTCTGGCAGTAGGGAGACCTGGCAGCCAGAGAGGGTGCAGCCTGGAAGGGATCTCAGCATCAGGTTTTCGCTACCCTTATCCCCTAGCACAGGTGGCTTGCTGGCCTCTCCCTGAGCTCAGAGGAGGACAAGGACAGCATTTTTCTGGTTTCCCAGGGTCTGGATGGGCAAATTTGAGAGCACAGCTCTCCACCATGCAGGAAGCCTCTGTGCTGGGCTATGGAAGAGGAGGGGGGGTGTTTTTTATCTGGATGGGTTCCTGTGTTTTCCTTGCATTAGAAGGGAAGGACAGAGGTTTTGTTCTGCACCGCAGCTCTGCCCTCCCTCACACCCTCTGCCTGGAGCTGGCTGTGGGGGAAATGCATGTGCAGGGGTGACAGCCTGGCTAGCTGGTGCAAGGGGGCCTGTAGGACCAGGCAGAACCTCACCAGTGGCTGAAATCTCAGCATACACTCCAACCCTTGAGAAGGAGAACCACACAGGCACCTCACAGTTTAGCCAGCCCAGCTTTGCACAGCAGGAAGCGTAATGCACCTCTCTGGGGTGGTGAGCTGAAGATTTGGCAGCTGGGGTTCCCAGGGAGATGCTGGTCAATGCTGTGTCCTCACTGTCCCACAGCTGGACAGAGATGCCTCAGTGCCTAGCTGCGTCCCTCCTGCAGGGATGCCCTCCAGGAAGCCGTCCTCTCCCCAGGCTCCCCCACGGCTCTTCCCAAGCATGTCTGACACACTGAGCAGCCCTGAGTTGTCCGTAAACGTGGCAGAGGAGCAAAGAAGCTGGAAGGACACGCTCACCATACTTGTTTCCACAGACCTGCTCAGCTAGGTGCAAGTCCATGTGCCACAAAGCATCATGCCTCAGTGGCTAAACCTCTTGGTGGCTGGAGAGGTCCAGGAGCCGGAGGCTGAAGGCACCCTGGCGTTGATGCTACAGGAGTGAGAGAGAGTGTGTCACACCAGAGAGGCCTGGTGACAATTAGTTCCAACCACAGCAAACTGTAATCACGGAATTATTCAGGAATAATTATGCCTTGATAACAACATTACACTTTCTATTTCCCTTATTGCTGTTCTTGTTAAATATAATTACCATGCAAATTGCACAGCGTAAGCAAGCCCAGGTGATTAACAGGGCCACTGGGGCCTTGGGAGCAGACTGAGGTGACTACAAGTACATATCTCTCTGCTTGCTTAGTTGTCTGTCCAGATTTGCACTTGGGAGATCATAGGATTGTAGAATCATTTAGGTTGGAAAAGACCCTTAAGATCATCTAGTCCCACTGTAAACCTAGCACTGCCAAGTCCACCACTGAATCATGTCCCTAAGTGCCATGTCTACACTTTTAAATACCTCCAGGGACAGTGACTCCACCACCTCCCAGGGCAGCCTGTTCCAATGCCTGACAACCCTTTTGGTAAAGAAATTTTTCCTAATATCCAATCTAAACCTCCCCTGGCACAACTTGAGGCGGTTTCCTCTCATCATATCACTTGTTACTTGGGAGAAGATACCAACCCCCACCTCACTACAACCACCCCCTTCAGGCAGTTGTAGAGAGCGATCAGGTCTCCCCTCAGCCTCCTCTTCTCCAGAGTAAACAGCCCCAGCTCCCTCAGCCGCTCCTCACAGGACTTGTGCTCCAGGCCCCTCACCAGCTTGGTTGCCCTTCTCTGGACACGCTCCAGCACCTCCATGTCTTTCCCGTAGTGAGGGGCCCAAAACTGAACCCAGGACTCGAGGTGCGGCCTCACCAGTGCCCAGTGCAGGGGAACAACCACCTCCCTGCTCCTGCTGGCCACACTATTTCTGATACAGGCCAGGATGCCGTTGGCCTTCTTGGCCACCTGGGCACACTGCTGGCTCACATTCAGCCGGCTGTCGACCAGCACCCCCAGGTCTTTTTCCACCGGGCAGCTTTCCAGCCGCTCTTCCCCAAGCCTGTAGCGCTGCATGGGGTTGTTGTGACCCAAGTGCAGGACCCGGCACTTGGCCTTGATGAACCTCATACAACTGGCCTCGGCCCATCGATCCAGCCTGTCCAGATCCCTCTGTAGACCCTTCCTACCCTTGAGCAGATCAACCCTCCTGCTCAACTTGGTGTCATCTGCAAACTTATTGAGGGTGCACTCGATCCCCTCATCCAGATCACTGATAAAGATATTAAAGAGAACTGGCCCCAGAATTGAGCCCTGGGGAACACCACTTGTGACTGGCTGCCAACTGGATTTAACTCCATTCACCACAACTCTTTGGGCCTGGCCATGCAACCGGTTTTTTACCCAGTGAAGAGTACACCCATCCAAGCCATGAGCAGCCAGTTTCTCCAGGAGAATGCTGTGGGAAACTGTGTCCTCATGTGACTGTAAATGAGCACAGCTCAGAGAAGTGAGTAAGGACTGAGAGACATGTCTCCAAGCTGACCATGTATTTGCCAGCGGGTCTGGGGTGGGTTCTGTTGTGAAGATCTCTAGATGCAGTGTGGGTCAAACTGGTTTCTGACTTCTTATAGCTGACCTTCAGGAACAGCCCTGCACACAAGTGCCCCAGGGTGAGGTGTTCCCCCACCATCCAGTATCGCTTACCAGTTCAGTTCCCATCCTACACCCTTCATCGTGGTGTCTGGGCACCTGCTAAGCCTTGCACACTCCTGTGGCTTGTGGTTCATCAGCATCATTCTTCCAGCTCTCACTGTGCAACTACCTGCACAGGTAGGAACTAGAAGATGCTATTTGCTTCCTTCCTTCCCCTCTCACCAGCACATAGGTATCTGAAGGACATGAACGGGAAGGCAGAGGAGGATCTGTTAAACATAATGAAGTGGAGGAGTATGACAGAAACTGCTGAACAGAGTTCCCTGGGGACGGCTGGGAGCGTCATCACCTGAGTCAGTGAAAAAGCTGCCGAACAAGCCTGGAGCATGGAAGGACGATTTCACAGATGCCCTGTGGAACAAGGACAGCTCCTTGCTGCAAGGGTTGGGAGCTGGGAGGCTCAGCCCTGGGGACCTGTGTGGCGTTAGCCCTCTGCTCAGTCTCCTGCCACTTCCTCGTTTGCCCTCTTGTGAGGTTAATGGACATCGTGTTTCTCGTACACATCTCATTTCTGATTGACCCCAAGGCCTCTAACCCATACCGGTGAGTCTCGGTACCTCACCTTTGTCTCACGGTTGCAAAACAGCCTCCTGATTCTGGCCATCATGTTTCTGCTGGACTGGAACCTGGCAGAGGCTTGCTGCTGTAGGTCTTCTTGACTCCACTGCAAAGCCAAGACTGAAAACCAGAGCCCTTGCTCAGCAGTCATCCCAGGGCTGCAGCTGGGGCAAGGATGGAATGGGAGGCAACCTGCTTTCCCCCTTCTTCTCTGGGCCTCCCCTTTTCTCTGTGCCTGCCTTTACTGAGCTGAAAACAGCAGGTCAAGCATACTTACCTGCTGCGCTTCCCAGTGTGGCCATGAGATCAGGCCAATTATAGGGCTCTCATCTTCTCAGATTAAATTCTCTTTCTATATATATATGCATACATACATATGTGCACTGAGTTTATTATTATTACCATGCCAGACAATCCTTCTTCATTAGGGATTGGAATTTGCTTTCGATGCTTTCAGTCAGATCTTTAACATTATTTAAACACAGTGGGTTTGAGAGAGTTTTTGTTATTTTTAATGCAGACCAGACTTTGCTGGGATAAGACAATGAAATTGCTCTCCATCCAGATCAACTAGTTGCCTCCCTGGCTGCAGGAACCAGGAGGGTCCTCATTGCTGATTTCAGCCTGCAGCCCCTTTGAAATCACAGCCAGGTTTCCAAGAAGGGAACAAGGAGGATGAATCCCTCCTTCCACCTGTGCCACAGCTTGAGGGTCAGTATGGACCACAGTGGCATGGCAGAGGCTCTCCCGAGTTTGGGGCGAGCATCAAGCAGGCGCCTGCAGCTCTCTTGTCTTCCCTGTGCGTTGCAGCACTCGAGGACGTCAGGAACACATCTGGCGTGCCCAGGCGCATGACGGGGAAGGAGTCCCCGTGCTCGGCACAGCTGGGGTTGTGTGTCTGCTTGCAGGCGCCTTTGAACACCCGTCCCTGCTACATGGTACATCTCCAGCTGCAGCGCCGCTCTGGGACCACTGTCTCTCCAGGACCCCATATGTCAGTGGCAACACGTCTCATCATGGATCCCCCACCCAGCTGTGTCTCGTATGTGGGTCCTGGAGGAGGGATAGGCTACAGCCCTTTCCTGGGAATGTGTGAGATCCAGGCGAAGGAGGGAGTTGTCTGAGATTCACACGCTGCAGGGACGGGGCCGTGTCCAAGTGGTGCCGGCTGTGCAATTGTGGGAAAGACAGGCACAGACTGCTTTTGTGAGTGGTCCCAATGCACCTAAAATGTGTTTTGTGGAAAAAAAATATTCTGATCAGGGCAGAAGGTCCTCTGGATGATGTTCCTTTTAAATATCCTTTTTGGGGGATTGGAAGGAAGGAAGGAAGGAAGGAAGGGAGGAAGGAAAGAGAGAAGGAAGGAAAGAAAGAGAGAAAGGCAAAAAGAGATAGATAGTCTTCAAATTATCTTCAGTGGCTGAAAAATAGCATTTCTTCCAGAAAGTGGGGGGAAAAAAAGATCCCTTGAGAGGTCTCTTTGGTGTAGAAACATTCGGTGGAAAGGATGGGAGCAAACTACCATCTTGCAGAAATGCCCAGGTGGAAGGGAGAGTGACTGAAGCTGAAATAAAACATTGGCACTAGAACAAACATGCATAAATGGGCCATGAATAAATATAAGCTGGTGATGAGAAGAAACTAACCAACCAACAAGAGCCCTGGAACTGCCTTCTGCAAAGCAGCGATGGGGAGAGAGAGATTAAAGAAAGCGGGCCCCAAGACTGACTGAGCACTTTGCCTCATTTTTTGATAAGACCAGCACTGCTACCCATGGGAGCAAAGGCATGAAGTGTAATTAGAAATGAAGGTATGGAAATTATCACCGCCAGTCTGGAAGCAAAGCTTGACAAGCCCAACACTCTGAGCTTGGTGGGACTGGGCAACCTCTATCCCAGGGAACCAGCAGGCTGGCTAGCGGGAATTTAAGCATCTCCCAGGGCATGGTATGGTGTGATGGGATTAAACTGGCTATAACTGAGCTGAGGCTGGAAACTGAAAGCCATTTCCTATCCATGAGTGCAGCAGGCTCTGAGGACCTGCTGCTGCTGTGGGCCAGGCGGGAGATGCTTAGTAGGACTGGAGGTCCAGCCCTGGGAAGCTGGTGGAACTCCCAGCAGTCTTTTTTTTTCTGTATAACCAGACCTGTGTTAGACGCTGGAATTTGCAGAGAGAGGTGTCCCCGGCAGTCCCCTGCAGCACAGCGGCGGGGGAGCCGCTCCTCCACCTTTGCTTTCCAAGCCACTGCCTCCCTTGGCATCATCAGTCGAGAGAGCTGCCATCCACTTGAGGCTCTCTCCTTCTTCTTGTCCTGATTATTATGATCATTACTGTCTCATTTCAAGCTGTAAATCAGAAATATTGTGCCTCGTATTTTTCCTCCCTGGGGAACGCATAACTAGGGGTGAGATTGGCTCTGAAGTTCAGTGCTGTTCTGTTGAAAAACTGCCTCGACAAATCGAAACTGTCTCACTTTTTAGAAGAAGTTTTGATTGGAATCAATCTTTCTTTTTTTTTTATGAGCATAAAAAGGGAGTAGTTAAAAGTAAGATTTATTCCAAATTCATCTTATCAGCTCTGAGACATTCAATTTTGTAATCAATTCCCACAGGGGCTCCACCAAGAAGCCCATATTCAGAATCAATCTTGTATTTCATTAGGTTATTTCTGGTGTTAAAAAATAAGATTGATTCTTACTTTATGTTATAGCGCTACAGCAATTTATTTTTTAATGATATGAGGTAAGAATCAATCTCTGGCTTCTTCTTCCTTTTTTCTTTCTTTTTTTTTTTTTTTTTTTTATCCTGCTTTTCCTGCATTGGTTTCGTTAGAGCCAAGAGAATTTAGCAAGTTCTGACGTATTTTCAAATTATTCTTGTGCAAATTTAGACCTTGTTGGTGCCAGTCTGTTGCTCACGGGATCTGCAGAACCCAAGAGGCCTGATGAAAGGCACAATCTGCCCTATCCTGGGATTTCAGTAGCACACTCCAGAAAACTGCTGCAAGCATCATTTCCTACTGGCCCAAAGCCATTCGTACCAGAGTGCAAAGTGTGGATTTTGTACTTGCTTTGCAGCGGTGTGAAGTCTTCAGATTTCATACTTCTTAGTCGCAGCAGAACATCACCCTTTATGTGGGTGGAATTTTTCTGGGACCTACAAACATCCCATTTCTAGCTCATCCCCATTTTAGCAGACAGGACAGACAGACCACTAGACTACTTTCTTGCCTGCGTGTTCTTCCAGCCCCTGGCAGCTGGCATCATGACCTCCCTGGACTCCTACGCCACATCCAGCATCCCCAAGAGCAGGTTTCTTACCCCAGAGAGTCCACTGCTGCTGTCCAGTAGTGGATGAGCCTCTGAGATCCCCATCCAGGCAGCAACCAGCGATGAGAGAGAGAAGCGGCTGCTGGCATCCTGATCTCCTGCACTGGGAGGCAGAGGAAGAATTCATATCCACTGCTCCCTGCCTGCCTCTTATTGCCAGCCTGAGCAGCGATGTGCGTCTCAGCCCACTCTGATGCTGGTGTAATGCAGCTGCTGTCTTCTGTGCGACGAGCTGAGAGAAGTCTTCTGGCTGGCGCAGACCTCCTGCAGGGCTCTGCCACCCACCTTGCACCCCAGACAGCATCTTTTGGAGAACTTTTGGGTCCTGTCTGCTCCCAGCACCCACTCTTTGCCCAATGACACTGGTTGTTAGCCAATCCCCTAATCGCAATGACAATAATTATCCGTGACTAAATTAATCCCTAACAATTTATAATGAGTTGTGATTCATCATGAGTGATTCAGAAGTTACTCAAGCAAGCGCAGGTGTTTTTCACAGGTAGCCGGGAAATTATCTTGCTCGTGGTGCTAGGACTTGGATGTCACTGTGCTGGTATTTGCCTGGCTGTTTTCAGGATTTTGGTTTAGGTAGTGAGACTGTTCGAATGCTCATGCTTCTCTTTTTCCCTTCTGTTTCCCTTTGTGCCTAGAAAAAAAGCAGAGGTTTCCAGCAATGAGGGGAATAAACCACTGGAGTAACCGGCCCGGGAGGTAGTCCATGAATTAACCTAAAGCACAGGAAAATTGACCTCATGGAGTCTTGCCGGCCCTGGTGGATCGAGGCACCCAGGGCAGCCAGCCTTTACCCTCCCGGGGTGCAGAATCTGTCTCTGGGTTGTTTAGATGTGATTCACAGAAAGCAAGGGCCAGGCACTCTCCCTCGCTATGTAGGAGTTACTGGGCCAAGGTCTCCAAATTTTGCTGGGGCGGGGGGGGTGGGGCGGGACACAGTCCTAGCTACTTTTTAATGTACCACTGGCCAGCTGGGCTTGGAAGAATGATGTTCCCCAGGGATAAGCCCTCTGCTTGCAACTTGGCAACCCCAGACAGTACAGGGTTTGGAGAAGCTGAATGGTGACAGCCAGATCAGCAAACCTTTTCCTGCCCCAACACCACTGGAGCCTTCTGAAGTCCCTGCCAGAGCTCTCATTAACAAGATGTGATGCAAATCTCATCATCCAGCAGAAGTGAAAGGTTGTCTCAATGTTTATCCTACACCCAGCAGTAGAATAGCTCCCATTTTCGACCCCAGGTCCACATCCCCAGCCGGGCAGGTAGGGTGTCTAGGTTTCGTTATCTTTTGTGTCCCAGGCTTAGTCTTGACCTCAGTGGAAGGCTGAACCCTTTTTCCTTCAAGAAGGTGACTATGAAGCAGCAGACTTTTACAGGACCTTTCCCCTTCCTCTGTCCCAGGGTGATTGGCCACCAAGTCAGCTCATGTGGTGGGCACATACTTCCAAAGCGTTGAGCTTCATGGCTTGACTACACTGGGAAGGATTGAGGTGCGAGGTTGTAGACTGGAAGGGGTCCTTTTCCATGGGGAAAATGGTACTAGGTTTCATCACACACCCTTGGAACTTCTGAAGCAGCATGGCAGGACTGGTTGGTGGAGGGAAAACTGGCAGCAGGAGCCTCCTGCAAGTTGCACACCCCAGATGCATGGCGTGAGGGGTCTGTATGAAGCAAAGATCCCTCCAGGCTCACTCATATATTGTGTTCTTGTGCATGTTGTGGGTGCAAATCTCCAATTTTGTCTCTCTCTATCTGCTTGCTACTCTGGCTGTCTCCTCATGCGTGTCTCTTGCTTGTCTCTATCTTTGTCACTATGTACATATCTGTCTGTCCGTGGCTCTGTTAGTCTTCGAAGGCCCTGAGTTCATTTGATTTCATTATCATTTCCCATCTCTTGAGCTCTATCTCTTTGTTTTTTCCCCTTTTCTCATTATAATTTACATGTGGCTTGTGTGCATGCTGGAAATGAAATGCGAATTTGATAAAGCAGCCACAGCTCTCGCTCCCAGCCATGGCCTGAAAGCCCTGAACCCCTTGGAGAAAAGCAGGCTCTTTTTTTTTTTTTTTTTTTCATAAAGAGGGAAAAAGCCTGATTTTTTTCCATTGCACTGGCACAGAATGAAATTCTTCCAGCAATTACCAGGAGATAATGGCCTGAAATTAAACAGTCCTATCTCACTCTCTAACTATAGGACTTTTTATTTTTTCAAACTATTGAATACCAAGTGAATAATAATCAGGCAGGCATTAGGCATTCACACACAAGCTACCTGGGACATGAAAGTACATACACATGGCAGAGCTCCTTTTATTGTTTGTTATTAACAGCAAACCACCAAGATATGGAGAGTTGTATGCAAATGGAGAGAGACATTAGCCTTGTGCGGAGCAATGCCTTGCTAAATCAGCTACAGATACCAGCGTTGCCTTGCTCATGGGAACATCATATTGATGGAGAGCCTACCCTGCAGGAAATGGGTGGGGGAACAGCCCTCCCAGTAGAGGTACCCAGAACCAAGCACACCTCCCCTCTTGCCCATCTGTGCCATCTACATTTACTGCAGTGTAAATGCTTGCAGTCATGTCCTCACTTTGCAATGTGATGCCTGGAAGATGTGGATGTAGAGAGGGAGTTTGAAGGAAGGTGGAGATGGGGTCAGGTCCTGGTGCACTGAATGGAAATTTTCTGGACTTCTCAGCCCCCGACACTCCTGCAGGTGATCACACCTTTTTTTTCCTGCTCTCCTGATCTCTCAGGGGGCAGTTGCAGTGCTCTGCCATGGCCATGGAGGTGGCACGCAGTGTCTGAGCAGCCTGGAAGAGCCAGAGCCAGCACATTGCTTCCTTGCTGAGCCAATCTCACTCAAATTACCCAGGAGATCTCAGCAAAAATATAATTGAGCTGCTCTGCTTTAGACACAACTTGACATACAAGGGGAAGGGAAGAAATCCAGGAGGATGGAGCATGACTCCTAAAACTAGCAAGAGGTAAAAACAGGTAAGAGGATGGCTGAGTCTGAGCATCCTGCTCCCCAGGTTGTTAAATACCCCATGCATGACCTCTACAAGAGGTTTGCAAAGATGAAGCACGGGGACATGGGTAGGCAGCCTCCTGCAGTGACAGGGATATATATCCAAGGGGAGCCTGGGGCTTGCAGGAGCTGCCTGCACTTCTTGTCAATCTGCAAAAGGTGTTTTGAAACCAGCTACTGAATTCCAGAAAAAGCAAAGGGCAGGGACATATCTTGTTGAGAGGGAACATTCCCGCCATGGCTTATCCAAGAGGCTACCTAGAGAAGGTGGTAAGGCTGGGGATAGCCTGCTCCAAATTGCACGTGGCAAAGACCTGCCACCATCCTACCACCCACATGAGGGGGTACAGCTCACTCAAATATACCCCAGCTTGGAAGCAAGCTGCAAGTGCTGTCTCGGAGCATCGCTCACCATCTGCCCTCATCCAGTAGCAGGGATGCCTCCTTCACCTGTGACTTGTGTTGAGCTGAAGCTCAAAGGACAGGAATGGGCCATAGAGCTAGGGGAAGACTGTTATATTCTGGATTCCTGAAGCGGCTTTTCCACCAGAAATTTGGATTCATCTCATGTAGATTCCTTCTGCTTCAAAATTATTTATAAAAAGACTTTAAAAATTGTCGAAATGCCCTCCTTCAATACCTGCATGGCACAGGACTTTTCTTTCCTTGGAAATACCTTAACTGTATAATACTTGTCGATTTATAGTCATGACTGAAAATCAAAATTAAAAGGGAAATCACATCAAATACTCCCAAATTCACCAAACAGCATGATATATTTTTGAGTGAGGGGGATTGATGGGTGGCTTTTCAGTTCCCAGAAATAGGTCTTTCTCCTGAGGTGGGACTGGAAGATGTTTTAGCATGTCAATAAGTCCTCCTGGACCAGGCAAGGACACACGGGTGAGTCCCATTGGCTTTCTGCAGAGCTCCCACAGGCCTGTGTAGGCAGGCAGGGGCTCTGCCTCTCTAACCCATGTTGGGAATCCTCCAAAAGGGTTAACGAGATAACAGGGAATGATGGAGCTGTGCCTATAATTTATTTAAGCTTTCAAAAGGCTTTTGATAAAGTCCCTCATAGGAGGCTATTAAGGAAACTTGGTAACCACAGGATGAGAGGAAAAGCCAAGGCATGGATTAAAACTGAGATAAGACAGGGAGGGAAGGAAAGGAGCAAATGCCAATTCTCAGCAGGCAGAAAGGTTAATAGTGGAGAGCCCCGAGGTCACCCGAGGCCCTAAGTGATTGAATATATTTATTAACACCAGCACAGAGGGGAAGGGAACAGCTTGGCTGTGGAGCTCGCTGGGGGATACTGCAGCAGGTCCCGCTGAAGGCGAATGGGTGTGAGATGCAGCAGGAGTCCTGCGGCAGGGTGGGATGAGGCAGGCGGTGGGTGATGCTGCACCGGGGGCTGTGATCGGGGCTGGCGTGGGAGCTGAGGAACCCCAGTGGGTTGTACCTACTTGTGGGGTGCATGGGGGGCACTGCCCTAGTCTCTGCCAGAGGAGCCATGGCAAAGTGAGCCAGCTCACATCCGACACAGAGGCACAACGGTAAGGTTCAGGTGGTGACAACTCCAAACCAGAGCAAAGAGGCTTCCCTTTACATCAGTGGGACTGATGTACACCAGCTGAAGAAGTGCCCCAAAGGCCATAATTCAAAGACCCAGCGATACCCCAAAACTGTCACTTTTCATATCAGAAACAAGCATGGCATCTCCTTTTCCCCAGTGAGGCAGGACTGCAGCCCTCTGGACTCAAGTGCCGTACAAAAGCTAAGTTCATTAATTTAAATATTAATCAAAGGGATGAGCAAGGTCCAAAAAAGAGGTCTGAAAAAACTACCTGATGAGCATAAAAAGAAATATTGGCTATTGACTGAGTGAATATTATCCGTCCTGTGCAAACAGCCCTGTGGAGCAAACAGTCTGTGGACACCTGATTAAACAGTGTTTATGATAACTAGTTGAGAAAGCCTTTTTAATTACTTTTGTGTGAGGGAATGCGGATTTGTGTAAGAAGTCTTTTCTGTTTTGGTTTGGGTTTTTTCTGGGCACAACCAGCTTGAAAAACTACCTAACTTGAGAAATGGCTGCAACGAAGAGTTTGGAAGCTGGGAGAAAGAATTTGGTCTTTTCTGAGAGAGCAAGAAAAGATTACAAGTTTCAAAATATCTCCTCATTTTGAAGAATGACCTGATTGGAAGTTAAAAAAAACCCACCAACAAAACAGAAAGGAAAAGCCCAAACTGATACAAACCGTTTTGAAACTGTTAAAATACAACATTTCCAAAATTAGTAATGAGGTATTTCCTAATATTTCCATTAATTCAAACCTTTTTTTGTTAATTTTACATTCACAATTTTGATTTTTTTTTTCTTAGAAAAGTAAAATTTAGAAAATTGGTGAAGCTTTTGGTGACAAAGCCTTGGAGAGAAAATTGTTCCTATCTCAAACCCATGTAGAGATGAGCCATGTAAGGAGGAATTAGATCTCAGCAGTAATCTCAGTCACGGGGTTTCCTAATTATGTGCTCCATGTTTTGAACATCCGCACCCTTTTAATGGATTTTCCTAGGTTGATTATACCATTATTTCACCGTGCATATATAAAACTGGCTGTTCAAAGTCAACTGTAAATGAAAATTGCAGTTGTTAAATCACTGGGGTGGCTAACTTGCTGGCTGCAAAACAAAACTGGCACCCACTAATTGGCCTTTAAACAAGGATGGTGGGGAAATGTCGAGACACGTCTCTGGCATCCATCGGGCACTATCCAACAGCAAACTGAGCATCAGGAAAGCAAAAGTCACTTGAAAGACCCCCGGCTGCCAAGGTCAGCAAACTGACTGAGCTGCCGCGCTGTGGCCCAGGGGGACAATCGGGGAGGCTGAGCTGTGTGCACACTTTCTCTCCTCTCCCAGGTCACTTGCTGCCTGCAATGTTAATTATCCATCAAGAAAACAAACAAGCAAACCCATCTCCCTGCCCAAGGTGACTCCAGAGGTTAGAAGGAGGCTGGGACAGCCCTTCTCGCCTGCTCTGCTGGCAGAAGGAAGAAGACATACACCTGACCCATGTCCACACCACTGCTGACAGCGATTACACAATAAAATCAAACACATGAGCAAAAATCATCTAAGGGATGAACTTTTCAGCTCTGCTATTAGCCAGCTTAAGATGAGACAGTCTGAGGCTTTTCAGCATTCCTGGATCTTTCTGTTTCCCTTTGCTTTTGCCCTCTTCTTCTTCATCATCACCCTTATTAGACAGACAGGAAAATAAGATGTTAACAGAACATCCTTCAGCTGTACTTGCCACCTTGTGGATGTCACCGCGTTTTGCAGAGATCCCTCCATAGTGGCAGAGAGCAGCAGGAGGCAGGCTGTGTCTGCTGGGACCTCCACGGTTTTGCCACCCGTGCCCTTCAGCTGCCCCTCATCTCTCACTAGACAGGCACCACCAAGGACATGCAGTCTGGGGAGATAACGTCACTTTAGACCCATGCATCTGCCTGGGACTTGTGGGCTGCCAGGGCAGACCACCAAATGGGTTGCCCCAGGATGCACCTCCTCCCATGGAACTTCCTCAAATAGTTGTTTTTCCTTCTGAATCAGAATAAGGTTAAAGTATTGAAGTCTGCCATTGAGCAGTTATTGTCTTCCAACAAGCAAGCATTATGTTAAGTGGAAACCAGTGTTGCATCTATATTTAGTTCTCTCTCTGGAACTTATGATGGCAGCCCCCAAGAAACCTGATTAGAGACCAGGAGGTCTTTGTCCTCAGGGTCCAGCAAGCAGTCCCTCCAGCCTCCCTCCAGCAGGAGAGGCAAAGGCAAAGGCAAAGGCAAAGCCATGCAGCTGGGATAAAAGCAGGTAACACTGATGGCAGGTCTCCCGGCTGATCCTGGAAGGAATGTTTTGTGGACATCAGGTAACCAGGGAACTGAAGTGCACTGCCAGGGGCTTTCTAGGCTTTTCCCTGCATTTAGGCAGAAGCAAATCTAGTGAAACCAAGCAGACACTTCTATTGTCATCCTTACAGACTTCAGGCAGCAGAGCCTGAACTCTGCACAAAGCTTTTTTATTTATGCCTCACCAAAATCTCCCCCAATGGCATAGGCAAGTATTAGAGAAAAATTTAAAAGGAAGCTAAAGAATTAAGTTTACCTAAGAACTGCCTTTTTAATTTGTCTTCCCTGAACTCTGGTTTGCTGTAGCACCTCTTCATTGCTAAACCATGTATCTCAGTTCACTGGCAAGGAAACATGCACCAGGGTTAGTGGTAATAAAATTTGGTACATAAATTGTTCAAGAACAGTACTAGGGACGAGTGGCACTTTGAGGTCCTGCAGATGGGGTGTCACAGGAATGGGAAATGAGCTCTGTAGTGAGACACAGGTCCTGTGTCACACTAAGGTGACTCAGCTGACGAAACCTCCTTCAGGCATCAGCTTTGTGTCTCATCACCAGGTTCATGAGAGCTGATATGAAGGGGTGTCCATACACCAGCTAAGGGGAAATGAATTTCAGTTCAGCTGCAAGTTTGGAAGGGAATTCGCTCTGGAGGAGTCTCACTGGCACCAGCACGGGTTGAAAACAGCACAAAGTTAAAAAGCAAGCTACGTGCCTCATCAGGTTTTTGCATCACTCAGCAAGGTAGCGGTCTTGTTTAACATATTTATTAATGATCTGGAAGGAGAGGTAAACAGCTTGTTAATTACATTCTCCTGCCTCAGTTGGGAGGCATTGTGAATGCCAGCGCAGATTGGGTAATAATAGAAAGAGACACCAGAGATGTTAGAAAGACAGGAAGGAAAGAAAATGAAATCCCTCTTGGGCTCAGGCAAATTGCAAAATAATCCAGGACTGGGGTTTTTAGCAGGAACAGTGAGCCAGTTTGGGAGAAGAGCAGTGGCCAGCAAAGAAGAGAGGGATTTTAGAGCAGCCAAATATGTTGAGATACTCTTAGGAGAGGCAGCATGGGAAAGAGCTGAGCATAAGAGTGGGAAATGATCCTCCCCCGTCTCCCCGCCTGCATGCTCAGGCTGCCATGCTCCTTGCTGTATTATCAGAGCAGCAATGACGAACTGATGCTGTCTCAAGGAAGAGTTACAAATATGATCAGAGGCCCTGGGGAGGGGGGAATTGCTTCATGAGGAAAGATTAAAAGTGCTTACATACGTCAAGCTCAGTTAAATGATGTTCAGGGGAGGTGGGATAACAGCTAACAAATATTTGAAGGGCATAAATCTAGCAGTGACAGAGGGCTTATAAATACAAGATAGGAGCTCTTGTAGGGTGCAGGTGTCATTTTGAGTACACATAACACCTGTCATGTTGCAGGTTGGGAAGCAGTAGTGCCTGTATGGCTGGTCCTCAGCACCAGTATTTGAGATGCTGAGGGGAAAGGTGGAAGGTGAAATATCCATATTTATCACTATGACTTACCACTCTTAGGCAACAGCACAGCCAGCTGCTGCAAGAACTGTGAGCAGGGGGGCTCCAGCTTGTTCGCTATCTGCTTCTAAAGGATGGGGAAGGAGAAAAGTTTCTGAGTCCCTTTTGGCTATTGGGAGCTGGGAAGGGAGCTGGGAAAAAGGGATGTGCCCTGGGTGGTCTCGGCATGCTGTGACCTCCGATGAGGGTAAGCCTTAATGTGCCTCTGATGCCCCAAGGAACGGAGATTGTGAAGGTCAACGCATCACTGCAAATACAGGCTGAACCAAGTAAAATGGCTGCACAGACCTGGGTGGTGCCTTGCTCCCTGTTAAATACAGGTTTTTAATGTTGGGGTTAAAAAATATAGTCTGGGGATGAAGAAAAGCTCTGACACAGGGACTGATGTGTGAGAAAAGATCTGTGCAAAACTGCAAACATCGTGTTTTACAAGACAGACTGGCAGGCAGTGGGGAAACAAGAACATGACTGTCATTGGGCAACAGGGTTATATGCCATCAATACCTGTCTACAGGCACAGCTGGCCCTTAGGTCTTTCTGTTTGAACAAAGGTGGCTCAGAAAGCTCCTCAGGGTTGCCAGTAGGGATGTTGCAGATCTATTTATGGATTCACTGGAAAAAAATGCTCTTGTCTGTAGTCTGTCAACCAGCATAGATGGAGGAGGACTTTCGAGTTGGGACTGCAGCCGTGTGAAGAGAAGCTTCATCTTGGCTCTGTTTGGGAGTCACTGCCATGAAACAGTGGTACCAAAAATGAGGTGTCTAGAACCAAAATCCTGGCTCTGAGCCCTGGGAGTAGCTCACTGACAGCTTGAGACCATGTAACTTGGCTGGTGAGGGTAGGAAGTGATGAGTCCACCAGAGGATTTCCAATGCTGCCTTCATTACCAATCCCCTGGGATTTTCCCTCCATTGCAGAAGTTTCCTAAACAATGCTTGCCCAAGAGCCTTTTAAAGAAAGATTAGCTAAAGCAGGTGACTGGCAGAGGGCATTCCTGTGCCAGCTCCAGAGAAATGGGCCAGCAAATCTGATGCCTTTTCCCCATACTAAAAGTGCTAAGTGGCTTCTTTTTTTGACGCATGACACAGTAGCCTTCCTTGCACCCTGCAGGGTTCTTACACCCTCCTCGTACTGGCTTTTGAACAACTCATCTGCCACTTCAGACTGCATCTGTCTGCGGGATCCTCTCAAAAAAGCAAGCTCTCTGTGCACTGATAACTGAGAAGTGTCCTTTCAGACTTAAGTTCCTCTTCTGCAGCTCCTACTAAATACAGCACTTAGAGCTTTTATGGGGCTTTTCATTTTCAAAGTGCTTCACAAACATTAATAATACAACACACATGAACTCCACTGTCACAGTAACACCCTAATCCTTTCTCTTATCTATTTGGGCTCAGAACTTCCAGCCCGACAGAAGCCCACAAGCTCTGGAGTTCTCTGACAAATAAACACCGTTAAAAATAATCTCTGGTCTTTCTCTTCTTCCTCTTTTAAAAGCATCTCTCTGCAGCCTTTCATGCCAATAATTCATTAACCCTGTCAGCTGCAGGGTTATGAACCGCCTATGGTAATTGGCTTGAAGAGTACTGCATTTCTGGGTTAGAGCTCTCTGGACTAGCTTTGCAGCAGCTTTATAGGGGGACTCCACACAAGCACCACATCCTTGTGATCCTGAGACTCAGTGTAGGCACTGGATTCTCCACCCTTGGAACTAAATGCAGCTTTAGCAGGAGGCTGGTGCCTAAGAGCAAGCAAGTCCTTCTTTGCTGACTCTGAGTGGTGCGACTTGTCCTTGTGCATCTCATACAGAACAGTGAGGATGTGCTCCCTAATCTTGCTGCCTGCTCTGTGCGTGCCATACAGAGCACGCAACAGCTCAGTGAGCAGAGCTGATCCAATATAAAGTGAATATATATATTTCCATATATTACGGAAAAATTAAATTGGAGGTGACTTGCCCAAATGTGCCAGGCTGCAAAGTGCAGCAGTTCAGTGGCTGTTTCATGAGCACCATGAAGACCCCAGCAGCATGTCTGGGAAACTCCAGAAATTGAGCAGGACAGGGCTCAGGTATTTCATTCATCCCAAGGTACCTTGTCCCTAAGTCAGAGCCACCAGCCATACAGTTGTGTGTCGCAGCTGGCTTTCATTCTTGTTCCTTTAAGACAAGTGTTTAGTTTGGCTTGTATTGCCTACAACATAGCTGCCTGTTGCTCTAGATGCACATTGAATGATTCCAGCTTAAATCCACAAAACAGAAGCAGAAGAAGTGTCAGCCACAGTTTTCAGGTAAGGTGTGACAAAGCTAAGGAGTCAGCCTTGGTGTGTCTCTCCTCTGATAACACTGGGTTCATGACCCTTGTGACTATTCCAGCAAGAAAACCAGGTCATTGCTAAGTGTTTTGAAGAAGTAGTGGGTCAAATAGGAGGTTCATGGCAGGAGCATGGCTTGATGCCAGCTCAGCACTGGCCCAGTGTCCTCGCCACAAAGCTATCCTTTTTTGGGGTCGTGCCTTGCTTTCAGCTTGCTGTGGTTAGCAACGATCATTGCAGACACCTCTACAGCATCTGTCTGTAATGCTTGTCTGCACAATTTTTTTCTCTTTGCCCCGCTCAGATTTCACCAACCCTAAAACACAATTTCAATTTCTTCCCATGATTTAGTATTCAGATTTAGCAACCTGCATCTCAAATTTATGCTTAATAATTCTCCTTATCAAGCCATCAAGTAATTTTCCTCCCTCAAATTACTGCCTCCCCCACTCTCTCTGCAACTCCTCCTCCTCTTTCTCCATCTCTCTTTTGTATCTGGCAATATTTCAGACTCCTTCCGTAATTTGCTTGACTGTGTAATTGATCAGAATAACTCAGTTTTACTACAATTTGCTTGAAATCCCTTTGTTAGCAATTAGAACACTTTGTTTAAAGACAAATAAGATTTAATGCGACTCTCTCTCTTCCTTGGCAGCCTCCCAGTCTGGTCTTTCCATGCCTCCTTGCGGCTGTCTCCTCCCTGCTACCATACTCAACAGCTGGCAACAAATCCTCTGTCTCTTGCCTCTGGTATTCTGCCCTCTGCCTCTCACTCTGCTGCCTCTGGTGCTGCCTGGTCCACCTTCCTCGCTGATTTACCAAGGCTTATTACACTGGCATGGAGCACATGACATGCCTTCCCTCTCTTCGCTGTCCTCTCTCTCCCTGAAGATGCTCAGGCTCCACTGCAGGGGGGACTGGTTCTCAACCAGTCATGAGGACATTGCAGTGGTTTTGGACCATGTGAGGAACAGCCTCATGCGGCAAAGAAGCTGCCTGTTATAAGAGAGCACATAGGATTATGAAAGGGATGCAGGAGTGGGTATGTGATGTGCAAGCTTCTGGATTTAAAGTCTCGTCCATAAGTACGTACAATAACAGTGTCTTGAATGTGTCTTGGATATCTTTTCCTGAATGCCTTCAGCTTCCTCAGAATACTGGAAACCATGCCCATGTGATAAATCCCAGAGATTAGTTGTCATCTCCATTGGGAATGGGTCTCCAGCTGTCTGGACTGCTGCAGCCCCGATGCTGTCAAAGTCCAAGGCCTCTCTGGTGCTCCCCTGGCTCATGCAGCCATCTCCTTTGTCTGTGGTTGGTTCTGAAGGTGACAGTCAGCTGCAACCTCTCTGCTGTCAGGAGGGCTGTTCCATCACCTTGCCCAGGGTGGTGGGTAGGGTAACAACTGTTGCTGCAGGACCTGGGGTTTTGACTCTTGCTGTGGTCTTAGCTTCACTTGGCCCTGGTGCTGTTATAGTGTAGATTAGGTAGACATGGCGTTGCATATACAATGAGTACCAGTTTGTGGGTAGATGGGATGATGACAAGGAGACAGGACCTGGGTCTGAACAATCAGCTGAATTTCTCCTGCTTTGTGCTCAATGCTCATCCTCTTCTCTAGGCTCCCCTGCAGCATCCTCCTGCCCTTAAGCAGAGCCCCATCTTCCCGATTCACGTGCTGAGTCCCCGTGTCATAGCAGGTGACAGAGCATGGCAGGTCCCAGCACAGGGGCTGTACCTGGGACACAGATTTACCTCCAGGGATATCTCCCCCATCGCATGGATGCTTTCTACAGACATAGCTGGCCAGCTGAGAGGCAGTCAGGCTACCTGCTGCGTCTCATGTGGGGACTCAGCACTGGAGAGAGTGTTCCTTGCTCTACTGCTGGTGCCCAAGCCCCTCACCAGGCAAGAGGGAGGCTTCACCTGCGACCTGAGACCTCCTGGGCTGGCAGTGCATCATTAACCTGCAGCAACACTGGTACCTTGAGCCAGGTGGTGGCAAGCCAAGTGATGCCAAGACCAGAGCAAAAATTTCTCCCCTTCTCTGGAAAATCCTAATCAGAAGCATCATATTCTGTGCCTGCCTTGCCTTCGGAAACTGCATATGCATCTGTCTGGGAGGATGCAGCCGTGCAGGCTCCAGAACAGTGGTTATTTCTCCCACGGGATTTTGGATCTAGCAACATACTTTCAATAGACTGATGCTCTGTATGCTGGCAGGGGGGAGCCAGGGGGAAGGGCTCATCCAGACACTCTCCTTTCTGCCTGAGTGGGTAGCAGTGTCCATCAAAGCAATGGAGGAAATCCATGTGGTTAACATGGTGTGTCACGGAATATCAAAACATGCCACAGGATTTCCGGCCAAATGTCAAGTAGGGTCTCATGAAAATATCTGACACCGGAATTACCCTCTGCCAAAGCTCAGTGGAATTGCACTGTGGCTGGACAGTAAGAGCCTGTTATTTGCAATCGACTCAGAACTGCTCTGTTAGCACTGGGATTTGGGCCGCTGAGCTCCTTCCAAGTATGTTTCATAAACCTGGGTTTAGCTTCTTGCTCTGGGAGCATTTTCTGCAGAGCAGTTTGGATTCTGCGGCCAGCCCCATGCCCTTTGGCACTTCATATTTTGAACAAACAAATGCAATGTTTTAAATATTTCAAGATGTGCTCAGAAGGTGCTGCACATAACAAATGTAGGTGACCAGGGACCTAGAGTCTCCAGCTTTGTGGGAGCTGTGACTAGCTGGTTTAAAAACTCTTAGCTGATTTTAAAACCCCAGTCTAAATCAATACAAGTTTTGGAGTTCAATGCTTAAGAAGAGGAAAGTGATATTGAAATATAGCACACAGAATGGCTTGCTACAAGATGACCATCATGACAGTAGCCTATTTGGATTGGAAATAACCTCTTTTAAGGTTTTGCAAACTGCAAACCTGCAAACCAGCATTTGCAAACTGACATTTTTGGTCTGAACTGTCACCTGGGCTCACCCAGGACTTGAAAACAGCAAGGAAGGGAAGGAGGGCACAGAGTAGGCACAGTGCCCCCCTGACAGAACAGGCACCAAAACACACCTGCTGCACTTGGCCAGAGGATCTGGTGGCACCCAGAAGGGGCAGGAACCAGAGGAGGGCCCCAGCTGCAGGGATGGCCCTGGGGCTGCTGCTGGAGCCAGCTGTGCTTCACAGAAGGGACTGCAAATAAACCACCATGTTATCATCATTGTATCTGGGTCTAATTCCTAATTCCTACTAGCTGAGCTGGGTTTTGAAAGGAACCTGTTGCTTTTGTTTGTCTTGTTTGCATATTTTTAAAAATAAATGCATTAAAGAGATACAATTATTGATGTGATGGTGAGAAGAAAAAAGTAGGTTACTTGTTTCAGGGAATTTCTCAGAATTGCTTATTTTCCCTCATGTTGCTGCTGCTGTCCCTCACCACCACCAGCCAGAAGCAGTATTATTTTCCCCAGAAAGGCTTTTTGAGAAAAATGCTTACTGTCCAGATATGAAATCTGGGCATTGAAGGATCATTTTACTCTCTGGGCCATAAGAGGGTTAAGTTGAGATAGTCAGAAGACAGCCAGCAGCTTTGTCTGTCAGTTCACTGCAATTGCAGGAGCCCAGGGGGTTCACACCAGACCGGGATGGATACAGTGCCACTTACTGCTGCACTGGGGCTGATGGGCTAGACACATCTCCGTGCTGCTGGCTGAGATCCTGGCACAACCAGCTTGCAGTGCTCATCCTCTCAGAGGTCAGCAATGCTGCATACAGCATGGAATTACTTTCTGTATTTGAGCAGCTCCTGTTCTCAATGGTGAAATGCATCCTTGGAAAGCAAGTGAGTTGCAGATGCTGGTGGAGACTAGCTGGGGGCAGATGTTGTACAGTAAATATTCCTGTGCCATCTCAATTCTTGTGAGCTTTCTGGGGTGGATTTCTCTGGGAGTCCAGGAGCAGAGCTAAGGAGATTTAGCCCCTTCCCATACTGAAGCTGCTTAGTTTGACATTCATATTTCTTTGTACCAGTGGAGGTCAAAGCCACATGGCAGCTCCTCCTCCCAATCTGATGAAGCAAAACCTTTAGGTAAAGCAAGAATGGCCGTCATAGTCCATAACTGAGGACAGCGAATCCCAAGCCCAGTTGTCAGTGAGCTAAGCTGACTGTGTCCCTGTTTCCTGATATGAATTTTGCTGCACTTCAGTCTCAGGGCAGGATGTTTTGTCCAGTGTGAATGGCAATGTCTCTTAGCTTATATTAGACTTCTACAGTCTGACTCTGGCATCCCTTCAGACTCCTCTTGCAGGGTGGAAACCCACTTGGCCTCTGTCTCCCTCTCTCTTTATCTCTGCCAGGCTGCAAGGTGATGGGGAAAGGCAAAAAGCTGCTTCAATTTATTGTATTCTTCCCTACAGATCCTTGAGACCCTGAAGCATGAATCTTGCCCCATGTGCTATAATTCCTCTGCAGAGCTTCTGGCTGGTCAGGACAGCCCTGATGTAAACTTGGCCAGAGAAGCCAAGACAGCAAAAGTCAAATGAGCAGAGCAAGCAGTTTATGCTGTAAATCCCAATCCTTGCAAAACATGCAGAGGAGATTCAAATTCGCCCCCCTTTTCAATATGAGTAGTCATCACTCACACTCTTCTTCCTTCCCTCTGCTCCTCAGTGGGGTCCAGAGGCCAGTTATAAAATGTTCCTGTCCCTGATCCCAACCCAATGGCTCCCGATGCAACACCGCATTCCTTCTGCCCGCGGCCCGAGCTCCTCTGGCTCGGGGGACGGGAATCCGGAAGGCTGATGCGTGCCTGTGTTTATTTTTTACACACTCTTGCTGTTTTATGGTGTTTTTTGTGGTCGAGGGGTCAGCTGGGAGCAGAAATAATTTGCCTGCCTTGGGAAAAGAAATGTATCCATTAGCTTTCTTGGCTCCAGTTGGAAATGCTCTGCTCCTCCCTCCTCCCTGCTGGAGAGGCAGAGCATCTCCAAACAGCCCCAGGGACAGCAGAGCACTCGCTGCATCCAAGTCGTGTCTGGCAGAATCAGACACCACCTCTGGGTTACACTGTCAGAGCAGCTCTTGGTGGGTCACCAGCAGCCACGAGCCTGGGAAACCCAGGCTTGGAAATTGGCAGGAACGGTGCTGCTACTCCAATAGGGAAGGGTTCTGTCCCAAAAACTGTTGTGGTATGTTTTCTAGGGGTTGAGCTGAGAGGAGGTCTCGTGTTTCCCTTGCTCTGGAAATTGAGCTAGCAATGGCTACGCTCCATCTCTGAAGGCTTCACTTGTTTCTTCTCTCTGCTGTGCCTGGTTTTGCCCATCATGCCTCATGCTGTGCTGGGCGCAGATAACCAGAGGACTGCCTGAAGCTCCCCTCTGGCTTTTGTGAATGGAAAACTTGCCAGGTGTTGCCTTTCCAGACAGTCCTTGCAAACTGTTTTGGCCTCTCCCTGCCTCTTGCCGACACCAGTCCCCATGGTTGAGCATGGAGACAACTCAGGGACCACAGCCCAGAGGAGACACCAGAATCTGCTCCACCAGGTTCAGCACCCAACAAGGTAACTATGAAGGAGGCATTTGTCCCATCAAGGTCCACACAGTTCCTGCAACACCTTTTACAAGCTGCAGAACACCCCATGGCCTTGCATTTCAAAAGGCACTTCCCAGCCCTGCAAGAAGCCCGAGTCCTGCACCAGGACTTGGTTTTGGTTCTTCACAGGCTCTGAGTATCAGTGTCTACATTTGCTTGGCAGCCAGAGGGCAAAACAAAGGAAGAGCCAAGGTCCCTCTGCAACCTCAGCATGGGGCAGAGGACATCCACTTCTGAGCTGAGCCCCGAAGGGAAATTACTCCAGGCCACCTGCTCCTGGCCAAGGGTGTCTTTCTGATCTGCTGCTTACATGTTGTGCCCCCTCTCCAGTCCCCTACCTTAAAGACTGCTTGGCTGATCACCAGGCAGAGGAACTGATAAGCTGGAAAACTGCAGGGGATGGAGAGACAAGCTGTGTGAAGAAGTCAGAGCAGAGATAAAAGATGAATCCTCCCCATGACATGACATAGCTCTTTCTCTGTGGCTTCAAGCAATGTACTGACAGCTGCTTTACCATGATCACCCTTCTCCCCACATCAGAGTGAATTTTATGTCAGTGCATGGTCCCAGTTTGACAGTCCTGCAAAGTGAAATCTTGTTTTGCCCTGTAGAGGAGGGGGGTAGACAACAGCTTCTCATACTGAGATTCCTCAGCCATGCCCAGGAAGGGGGAAACAGGCATGTGAGGGCTGCGGATCAGAGTCTGGGCTGTGGATCGGAGTCCAGTCTGTGTTCAATGGTGGGAGGATGTGCAGGGTCCACTGCAAGCTGGGGTTTTTTTGCAAAGCAATCTTGTGTCCTGTGGGAGAAAACCCAACCCTAACTGAGCTCTTGACGGGTCTGAGCACAGTTTCTAGTATGCATACAGTTCTGTGTGACTGCTGAGGTGTCAGAGGTATAAATGCTATAAAGAAGTAAGGGATGGATCTCTCACTATGGGCCTGGAAACCAGACGATCACCATGGGACCACGGGGCATCTTCCCAAAACTGAGGTGTTTTACTGCTGCCAGATTGCTAACTCACCCTGCCCAGCAAGGCAGAAGTTTGACTATGGGTCTCTTAGCACTGCAGGGAGGATGTCTGAGCAGCCCATGTGCCTCTGTCAACAGTGAGGTTCATGGATATGATGGATGTGACACTGAAAACCTTGAGTGTACTTCTGATTCAAGAAGTTTGGGGGTTTCCATGTATCATAGAGAGGAAATGATCCTTCATTAATTAATTGAGCTAGTGATTAATGCATTTTTACCTCAGCTGAGATTTAGCAACATTATTTCTCAGACACATCTGGAGGGAAGGAAGATAAATCCTGAGTGGCAGGGGGAGTGAGCACAAGGAAAAGTTGTTCATTGTCCTTTCCAACACAAGTACTGGGGGCAATGAGTGAAATTAGCAGGTGTGAGATTCAAAACAAGCACCTAATGCAGTTGTTCACTCCTCGTTGTGGGATGTCATGGGTACTGAAGGCTTTAAAGGGTTCAAAAAAGCTGCTGGAGACATGAATGGAAGCCACATTTATGGCAGAAAGTCCCAAGGAGCAAGTCACAAGGCAGGGAGAAATATCGATTAGATATGCTGGCTCATGCTTCTGCTCCTCTCTTGGCATCTGCTGCTGGATTCTCTTGGATGCTGAGCTAGGGGGACCTTTGGGATGATCAGACAAAGCTGCTTTCATGAAGCAGTTGATTGCAAGCTTGGTTAAATTCCAAGTGTCCTGTTGCCTTCTCCCCAACCTGAGCTGTGCGGGCAGCTCACACAGCTCCAGCTCTGATGCGGTCGCCGAACAGCTCCCAGCTTTCTGCATCCCTTGGGTGTCTCTGTATGATCACCTGCTATAGCACAGGCTGCAGCAAAGACAATCTTGTTCGTTAAATGAAACGAGTCCAAGAATATTTGTCATTTGCATCACTGAGACTAAACAATAGACTTTATTTAAGAAAATAATAAAATAAAATGAAATCATTACTAGCACTGTTTCTTCAAACTTGTAGTGATAAACACCCAGGCAGAGCTTTGCTAAACAATCTCGCAGCCTTCCTTCTGCAGCAGGCGATAAAGCAGGAATAACAAACTACCTGGAACTGGCTACACACCAGCCACCACTCTGTCAGCACAGATAGGAGTTAATTATTTCCTATCGGCTGGCTAGGTCTGGGAAATAAGGGGCAATGATTTCAAGGCTGTTCTTGTTAAGCAACAGTGACAAAAAAGGGAGAATATTAGGATTATTGTCTGCCTCTTTCATGAAGAGTAACAAGGATGGTTGGAGCAGAGCAATTAAGGAAGAAGGGATTTCCTTTCCAGCAACTGAGTTAATGAATTAAGAGATATGTCTATGAGAGGGATCCTTGAAAATACTGAGGATAATGTAGTTTATCATGGGGAGGATATTTGAATAACAAAGATTTCAGTCCCTTATTGTAGTGCAATGATGGAGATGCACAGTAGTGAGAGAAATGCATGCTCACAACTTGAGCTGAGTGTACCCTGCAAGGAATTATTCCACTGTGGGAGCTGCCACCACCACCTTTTCCCTTCACATCTTTCCTATCAACACTGCCCTGTCCCTCCAACGTCAGTGGTCTTTTTAGGAGCCCTGGAAGATTCCTCTTCTGCTTGGGGGTTTTGCCACAAGAGATGGTCTTCAGACTTCACAGGATTTTCTGTGTGGAGATGGGGTGGGAAATGCATTAGGATTCAGCTTCAAGCAGCTGTGCCCTTAGCCAAACATGGGGGACGTGGTCCTGAGCCCTCCTCTGCCCACACTGGCACTCCAGCACTCAGAGCGAATGGGTTCATTTTCCTTTGCTGCCCCATGACCCAGTCCTGAGGCAGAATATCTTCTCCATACTTATTTCACTGTGATGACCAAAGCTGGACAATATTCCAGCAAAATATTGATGCAGGACTCCAGACAGGGATCCTAAAACTCTTTTCCTACACAGATGACTTCTATGCCAGGAATTTCTCTCTCTAGATGAAGGTTTCTCTCCCTATTTCAGCCATGGCTCCATTAGCAGTGTGACTTGTACCAGTTAAAGCTATGCCACTAAAAGCCTTGATTTATAGTTTTGTAGTTATTCCTCTTCACACATGGAAATAGTTATACAGGCATAAGGCACCTTTATCCTGAGATAACCAAGTCCATGCGAAGGCAGGTTGTACCACTTTTAACAATACCAGCACTGTTAGGGAGCTAGCTATCACTTGCTAAACACAGACAAGCCCCGTGTTAGAAACTCCTTTTAAGACTGCTGTTTTTTATAAAAGTGGTGCTCCATTCTTCTCTAAGACTAATGAAATACGATACAGGAAATCAACGTGGCATCGGATATTTATTAGAAATGTAACCCAAACCTGAGAAACATGTCAATGCAATAAAAATACAGATTTGCAAAGACAACAGAACATGACCAAATGCATCATGAGAAATCAATCAGAGACTACCTTCAGCTTATATTTGGAAAGATGACTGTTCTTTATTCACTTTAATCATAAATTCCTCAAAATAAGACCTCATTTATACCAGGAACAAGCTGCCAAGGGTTATATATTGCATTAACCTTCTAGGGATTTCTTCAGATACGATGGGCTATGTTTCTTGGCTGAGCACAAACTGCCAGACTCATTACAGGATGTCTGGGCAGGTTGCAGTGAGGGTTTACGCTGCCTGAATCGTCACCTGCCCCTTCTGGCCACACAATCAAAGACACTGCTAGTGCAGGAGACCTCAGCTTTTGTCCTAGTGATGGTGGTGCTGCAAAAAGAAATACAGACATGTCCAGCTAATTATTTATAACCCAGTTCACAAAGGTCCTTGTGTCAGACGTGGATTTATGGGAAGTCACACATATACATACTCGCAGGCATGTTACATCTTCCCTGGGACTGTGCCAATCCCACATTACCTATTAAGCAGCCACCGATGGTGTTTATCATCTAAGATGGCAAAGCTTTATCATCCCCCACTAATATCACTGCTTTGCAGCTTCATTTGTGTGATTCTGTGTGATCTGTACTGTGTGTTTGGGTCTCTGAACACCTTTACTGTGGACTGGAACACCCTTGTCCAAGGGGTTTTACGTGCACATCACAGACTGGGGTCATCCTGAGGGTCTTTGTTCCCACTGGAAAACCAGGATAACCAAATGCAATCCATGGGCACTGTTTGCTCTTTGTTGAAGAGCAGCTATGTCTGTTGATTGTCTCCTGCTCTGTGCAAGGGCAGGCCATGCTCGTGGTTAGTGTGGGCTGCTGCAGGACAGGCACATGCACAGGATGGTCATAGGAGCCACTGCAAACCCAGAGACCAATGTCCCTTGGGTTAAGGAAGGGCCATAGAACCAACTTCAGCTGCTGATGTCCAGTCATTGGCTTTCAACAGGCATTTGTGTCTGGTGGATCAATACCCCATTGAAGAAGTTGGCTGTGGAACCACGTATCAGGAGAATGATGGATATCCCTTGCCATGCAAGGGGAAACCTGTGTGACTCAAACGAGCTGTCAGCCTCAGGCAAAGAGAACAACCCTGGGGCTTAGCAGCCACCTAAATATGATGAAACCTCTCTTCAGTGCTCCAATCTGTCCCCAATGACAGACTCACAGCCATACACAGACCACTGTCAAACTCCCCACTGACCCAGCATGCTCTCCAGAGCAGACAAATGTCACCCCATGGGTGAAAGAGCTCATGTAGCAGCAAGTCTCTGCTCAGCCCTTGTAGCACAGCTCATTGGGGCACTGCTGGAGCCAAAGCTGTAGAAGCAAGGGTGGGGTGAGCAGGCAGGCCCCCAAGCATTGCAATGTGATCAGGACTCTGCAAATTGTCCTTTAGAGGTACTGGGGACATAACAGAGCATTTACCATCAGTCTGGCTCCATGTCTGCTGTCATCCTTGACCAGCCTTTCCAGAGGTCCTGTGGGAGTGGAGACAGGTATGTGCTCCCATGAAGAATGCGCTCACTTTGAAAACCTTCCTCACCTGATGCTCTGTGATCCCCAGGACCAACGAAACATGAGGGCAGCTCCTCCTTTGGGAAAGCTGGGTGCTGAGCTTAGAGGGACCCATCCTTTGAAGAGCTCCACTGTGAAAATAACAACCTGGTAGACTTTGGCCATGATAGGAAGGAGCAGAACTAGTATCTAAACCATGTCCTGAGGTGGACATAGTAGGGGAAATGCAGCACCATTCTCTGGGCTCCTGCATGCAGCTTTCAATGCTCCCAAGAGACTGCTGTGCTCACACCAGGGCCAGACACCCATGCACCCATGTCTTCAAGAGGGTTTAGGAAATTGTCTCCCATCAAGCCCAGTACCAAAATATTTCAGGGGGCTTGTCCTCCCACTTCATCTTTGGGATCTGTGACATCCCCAGCAATTGTTAGTTTAGCTTCCCATCAGAAACCGGCTGCAATCAATAGCTCTCCTGGGCTGTCTGGCTGTTGCAGTATAAATGCCTTCAGCACAGCAGGCTTTGCTGTTGTTCCTGATACTGTGGTTTCTCTTCTAAGCATGTCAGGTTTTCCATCCTGGGTACCAATGTCTGTGAAAACCAACGTGAATTCTCTTATTCTCCAGCAGGTTAAGGGTCTCCTGAGCACTCTGTCCGCTATATAATCTCTGCTCCACAGCATCTGCTCCTTATCTGTCTCAGTTATTTGCGCTTGGCATGTGGACTGATCGGTCCAGCTGGGAGTGCTCAGATATACACCTGTAAGCTTAGCTTGCTATTATGGTTTTTTGTGAATAAAATACATATATTTATTTTTTTTAGAAAAACTGGTAGGCTCAAAAGCACCCAGCTAAAATAAAAACCTGTGCTGTGGCTGTTGTTTATACACACAACGCTTGATAGTTCTTACTTCACGCAACTCTCAGGCTATGTAGATGAGAGAGACAAAGAGTGAAGGAAAACAGCAGAGAGAGAAATAACCTCCCAGCAGGGACCTGCCAAGAGAGTAAAGTCCCTACCTTCCTCTTAGCCATGAGATAACACTGAGGTTACGCTTCTTTCTAGCCCATCCCTGTGAGGTGGTCTGCCCCAGGATACCTCTGCCAGCAGAGCAACACAGATAGTGCTCAAGCAGGAGCCTGTTGTGCATAGGCTTGCAGCTCACAGAGGAAAACCTCTCAGCTTTCTCCTGCAAGCTCCTCCAGGGTCAGTCCCAAGCAATGTAAGCTCTAGCAGTGGCTGTAAATGTGCTCCAGCTGAGGAGGAGGGGGCAGCACTTCTGGTCACTCTCACCACAGCTGCACCCGCTCAACCTCCCTGGCAAAATCTGGCCAAGTATATTTGGCGTTCAGATCTAACTCCCTGTGTTTCTGCCTTGTCTTGTATGGATCTACTTAGTTTTGATCAACCTGAACGCATTTAAATGGTCTTATCACTTATTAGCTCTTGCACTATTTAATAGGAGCAGACATGCACATCACACTTCTGTTGCTGTTCATAGCCATGCAGATTCATCTCCTGATGGCTTCTCCCTTCCCAGGGAGCCCAGCCCACCTTCCTGCAAAGTTGCACGGAAACTTGGAAGCAGCTTCCTTCTCCAACTAAGCTTGATTTTTCTCTCCAGAAGATTTATTTAGGCTTGTTCATTCATGTTGCAAACCAGTTATTTGTATGTCAGAGTGCGATAGGGCTGTATTGAACCATGATGTCTGTTTTGTACCTGTATTGAAAGACTGGCACCCTAGCAGCGTTTGTTTGAACTTGCCTGCGGCAGCTTGTTATGCTGGAAGACGGTAAGGCTTCAGTCTGGGGCTGTTGGCTTTGATTTGGCTCTGAATTGCTGGCTCATCTCCAATAGCTTAATGGTCTTCCTGCAAAGGTACCAAAGCAAGCAGAAGGGGCAGGGAACAGAGGCTCTATTTACTAGTGGGGCTCTGATCCGTTCAGGGACTGAATGTCTGCAAAATAAGAGCTCACAGACAGGCCAGCCTTAGGCAGTGCTGACCCCAAACAAGATTTCAGCTTGGACCAGAATAATGATGATTCTGTTACAAAGCAAGCTCCACATGCAGAGTGCAGCATTGCTCCTCATCTTACATGTGTGTAGCAGAATTTCCCATAGGATAGCACTGGTTGGTCACCCCTCACCACAACCACATCAATACGTCCACAGCGCCAGAAGTTTGTAGCCTATACTTGGCACTTGCTTTTAAGCCCTCAACTGGAAGCTCAGCCTATACAAGGTCATTCAAGGTGTCTGATGCCTCTCCAAAGAAGGATGCACTGTATCACCTGCACAATGAGAAGTAAGTCTTGGCACAGAGCTGCTGCAGAAAAAGCTAATTCATTATGGAGGACAGTAGGATGTCCCAGGAATATGGGTGCTGTCAACTGAGGCTTAGGGCAGATACTGTGCATGGCTTACTGCCACGCCAAGAAATCTTCTAGCCGCAGAGAAGTGAGGTGGGACCTGCTGAGGCTCATGACTGGGATCACTCAGTGCATGCTTTTGGGGTAAGTGTGTAACACTGGCATTGTGCCTGATATCTCCACTTAGGGACATGCAGCCACTGGGTCACTGGATCTTAAAACACACAGGGGAATGCAAATGAGAAGCAAATTGTAATAGCAGTGTCCTCGGTCATTGTGCATTGGGTAACTTGCTCAGGGAGAAGAGCTCTTGCAGCATGTCTGAGCCCTTAGAGGATTAGCGTGTGCTGGCATGTTTGTCCAAATCCAGGCAGAATGGGGAACTTTATTCTTGTTTTAGTATCCTCCCTTTTGAGCAAAGCTCCACATCTTCACTCCCCAGGACAGTAACTAATGGCATAGCTGATCATCCTCTGGGTCTGCACATCAGACCTAACCAGCGTCCCAGTGCAGGGGACATTTTGCAAAGGAGACACGTCTGCCAAATACCAGCTTTCAAGAATAATTATTCTTCGGTTATTTTTCATAAAGCTTCATGTATCTTGTGACACTATGTTAGAAATTGGGAATTAATGTTTTGCTGCTCAGCTTTTCTCCCTTTCAGCAAACACTGATTGTTTTTTGTTGGTTTTCTCCTGTCTTGGCAGGTTTATTTCTCATACATGTTTGTGATTGACTTTAGTACTGGTGAAAGAAGCCAGACTGAAACCCAGCCCCAGGGAATCACAGTCTCTTGCTCTGTGGAAGGCACAGCAGCAAACGCAGACCCTTTTTCCCACACAGTCTGTCCCACCTGGACTCGGGTGCTCCCTCTTGAAATGAAAGTATCAGTGCCTGGTGCTTGTAAGGAGCTGCAAAGAGGAAACCTAAAAAAAACCCAAACCAGATACCATGGTCAAAGCATAAAGCAAACTTCTCTGAGAGCAAGGGAGCAGGTCGGCTTACACCAGCTCTGCATCCCATCCCCAGCCAGGCTGCATTAGTGACTAATCCTCGAAAAGCCCCAGGTAGGGGTCGATAAGCAAATGTTATTCCCCAGGAGTGTGGCTGGGAAATTGAGCCTTTGTGACTCATTCAGCCCTCGGCCTTTACTGCTGAGACTGCAGGTTGTGGAGATTTCTGTGATGGAAATGCTTCAGCAGAGCATCACAAGCAGGGGTTTCTGAAGTGAGGCACTTAAATGCAGGCTTTGGCCCCAGGTAAATGGTCTGATTGGAAGCCAAGGGGAGCTGCGGTGGCAAACTGCTATTCGGCACTGCCTCATGCAGGCTGGATGTTGTGCAGCTAATGAAGCAGGACTCACATCGGCAAGGATAAAATCTGACTTTGTGGCAATCATTCCCTCCACAGCACACCCCTGGGGCAGCTTGACCCCATCCATTGGGCTGTCCCCTCCCAGCACAGCAAGGAGAGGCCATGACACTGGTACCCAGTGGGGACATGGGGCTGTGTGTGCAGTCCCTCTCCAGACGCAGCTGGATCCACGGAGTTGTTGGAGACAGCATTGTGCAGCCAAAATAAATGGTGCTCATGTCAATACAGAAAACTTTCCAGCTGAGCTGGGGAGCCCCAGGAGGGAATTGAATTGCTCAGCAATGTTAGACCTTTGGCAACCTCCATCCCGTTCGCCCTCTCGCATTGGACTTGCACGCGGGCAGAGTTCAAGCTGTCCCATGCAGCATTCACTTGGGAATTTCCTGACTCTTCAGCTGCAACTTTTATCTGAATGACATGTTAGGATTTTTTAAAAGCTATTAAAGCTACAGGAAAGACATTACTGTATCAGGCTACCAACTGCAGGCTCTAAATCCATGTGGGCATTTTGCTGGGCTTACATAGGATGCCATTCAGACAAGTGGGACACATCACTGGGCCTCCCTGTGCTTAGCACTGCAGAGGTTTGCCTGTGTCGATAGTGTGTGAGGGTCTTGCAGAGAACAGCCAACAAGTACAGGGCAAGTGGAAAATGTCTTTGTGTACATGGCAATGGTGTCTGCAAATGAGTAATATGTCCTGCACTGGGGTTGTGCTTGCTGAACCAAGGAAAGTGTGTTGTGCATCCATTGGACACACATGATTATAATGCATATGTACGTTTGCCTGTATGTAGTCATATATGTAATGCTATAGTGTATTTATTTTACGTATGCAATGTATTGAATGTGCTTATACAGGTTATGAGCGTCCGCGTGCGTGTGCAGCTATAGCCTGCCTGCAAATATACCAACTGTGCTGATGAATATAACTTGTGTGTGTTCATCAGTGCACAGGCGTTCCATCTGTGTATACAAGTGTAATGACTGTTTCTGTGCAGTCGGGGTGAGTCTGTGTGTGTTTGTGTATATTCCTGGGATGCCCAGGCATCCTGCTGGTGTGTGCCTGCTGCCCCAGTAAATTAGTGTTTGCATGTGTAATGCTCTGTGCTTTCAAGCAAATCGACCTCCCTTTCCCTGCACTGCATGTGTTTCCCTGTGGGCTGTTCATGCCTCCTCCCGTCTCCCTCTAATTTCCAACCACTGGTGCTCTGTGCCTCAGTGGGGAACACTGAATAAATGGTGTAAGCACCTAGCAGTTTGCTGGCCTGTCAGTCACTGAAAGGGCCCCGCATGGCTTTTCTGTGTTTTTGCCAGCTGCAGTGACAGTGACAGCCTGCTGTGCAGGTTGCAACCCAGAGAGGCTGGGGCTTGGCTGGAGACTCCAGTACCCAGCTGGGGACCAGCACCCAGCCCACCCCTTGGCCTCATCTCTAGACTTGCATTGCAAAGACTTCTGTCCCTACTGTGTGCAACAGAGAAAGATGGCTCAGGCAGGCATGTGTCTGTAACGTTCCAGCTTTGGGTTAATTAATCATCCTCCATAAGGAAATACAGACCTGATTCTGCTTGCACTTCACAGACCTGATTCTGCTCACACTTGTTACTGGTGTAAATCCCACCACAGGTTCTTGGTGCCTTGTGCAAGACTGGCACCAGGTGCCTGCAAGCATTAAGAATCCTGAAGCTACCAAGATTTATCACCAATGAGCTAAGTCATGGTGCAACCTCTGCTGGTGGGCTGGCCCTCAGGCCAGGTCAGCCTGGGCACTTCCCAATGGAAGGAGCCAGTATTGTGCACAAAAGTAGCTGCTGTGGCAAACTGCCAATAATAACACTGCTCCCTGGCCAAAGGCATTTCTTTTAGGAAGGCACACTTTCTCAGTCCCTTACAGAAGTCATATGCCAAGAGGAGAGAAAGTTAGGAGAGACCAAATGTTCATCCCCTGCCATGAGGCAGGGTTGTATCAATCCTAGACATGTATGTGTTTAACTTCTTTGCAGATGCCTCAAGAAATGAAGACTTCATCTCTTCCCCACACAACTTGTCCTAGCACTTCATTATTCCTAGCGTTACAGGTTTCCTGATATCTAATCTGAACCTCCCTCCTAGACCAGGACTTATTGTCCCATCCCCAGTGTCCATAGAGAATTCCATTATGATTTGAAACAGCTTTTTAAATATCTAAAAGCTACGCTCATGTCTTGGGCTTCTCTTTTCAAGACTGAAAAGCCCCAGTGTCTTTGATCTTTTCTTACATTGTTTTCACTGCTTTCCTCTGGACAGCTGCCAAAAGGTCCATCTGTGTCCTGAAATACCGCACGCACCTTGGACACAATTTTGCTCATATCTGGAAGTCCAGGTTTCTGGACCATTGCATCTGTTTCAGATTCAGGTCACGTTCACAGCAGTTGAGGTTTGCAGAAATGACTGGTAGAGGTGAGCAGAGAAATGTCCTTTGAGAAATCCTGAGTCTGTGGCACCTGGGTGCTTTTCTTCTCCCAGTACAGGACAAGAGCTTAACAGATGGGAACTATTCAAGAGGTGCACTGCTGGTTCCCAAGCACATGGATCTGCTCTGAGTACTGCTAAATTTCCCTGTTCGTCATCATGGTCAGGGCGAGCTCAGCACATTCTGCCTCCTGTCTGGCATGTCCCCAGGCTCTCCAGCAGACAGAGAGGCACTGTCCTTCTCCATCCCCAGATACCTGCGTGGCAGAGTCACCCATGGCCTCAGGAGGCTTCAGGACTGAATGCCAAGCTGGCAGTCAGTTAACAAACTCAGGTGAGGGTGAAACCCCATTATCCAGTGGTTATTCTGAAACATTTTGACTGCCTGCTCCGGGGAAGGGATCTGAGATGCCATGATGAGAAGTTAGGGATGTGATTTTCAATGGATGCAAACTCACGGTTTCTTGGAAGACCTGTTTTCATACCATATCCTTGGCAGGAGAATCCAGAAGCCACAAAATCTTTGTTAAATACAAAAAAGTGCTGTCTGTACTGTTTTCTTTTGAAGTATGAGGGCTGAGAAAAGCCCCTGGTTCACAAACGCCAGCCAGACCAGAAAAGCCACAGTGATGGGACAGCCCCGTGCCTTTCTGGTGCTTTGGTTACCCACGCGGTTCATCTTCTCCATGGGAAGTGGGGTGACCTTGCTACAGCATCTCTGGGAGCTCTTGCCCACCCACTAGCAGGTGCTTCAATGAGATGTTTCTTTCAATGAGAGGAAACAAACTCCACTGGGAACTGCAAAGCCAGTAACTTTACCCTTTATCAGTAAGGTGTTGACCTGTTCTGGTTTGGGGTTTTTTGTTTGTTTTTTTTTTAGTTTTTCTTTTTTTGTTGTTGTTGTTGTTCCTCTCATTCATGGATATTTAAAAAAAAAAAAAGAGAGAGGGAAAGAAAGTGAATGAATAAAAATCCATTAAATCTAACCGGTAGCTTAAATGTTTATACCATGTCTAACTGCCTGATCCTGCCATTACTTTCCTCTGCATCCTGCTGTACCTGCAATTCAAGAAGATTGCCTCCCAAATTGCCATCTTTAGTTTGAGATCCACGTACAACTTGGCTGTAAGCAGCGGATGGAAATGAAATGGACTAAAAATTTAATCCAGCCAGGATTTCCGTGCTTTTTTCAATAGTCCTTGCTGTAAAACCGTAAGTCCTGCTTATTAAAGGTCATGTATATTAGAGAATGAGGCAGGGAGAATTACAGAAACTGACATCTTTAGCAGTGCAACTAAACTAAAAAAAAGTTGATTTTTTGCTTGCATCTACACGTTTGCCTCTGTATACCGGCAGAGAGACCTATACAAAGTTGTGTTTGTTACAGTGACATGTACGTGCAGAAACCTTTGGCAGAAAGCTTCAACATTCAAGCTGCACTGAGATTTGCCCTTAGAATGCAGTAAAATCCCACTGCTTCGCACTTTAGTGATCGGATTTCATCTCCTAATTTGACCTAACAGTCTCCAGAGATTAATGAAAATTTCCATGTAGGTTTTTTTTTTGTTTTCCAAGTAAAGTACTCTTCCATCCCCCCCTTCCCTAAGGAGGTTGTTAAAAAATACCCTGTTTGGAAATATGGTCCTGGTTATTCCTCCTTTATTAGGGATTTTCTAGCTAACCCACCACTGTCCTAGTTTCCAGTAAACTCACAACTTCACACACAGACGCGCACACTGATGTCTCAGCTGTTAAACTGGTCCTCAGATCATCTGCGCTGAGTTCTCCAGTTCCCGAAGGGCAACCTCTTGCCTCTAACTCTCTTTCTCTTTCTTCCTTCCCTTCTCTCCTTCTCTCAGCCTCTTTTCAGTAATCACTTATTTTTAGGACCATTAATTTGAAGGCTCCAAAACTCAAAGGCATAAAAAATAAATGTAAAAAAAAGAAAACTCCTCATTGCTTTGGAGAGTAGTGGTGAGCCTGGGGAGAGATGAAGAATGAGGATGAAACAGAAGGAAGGAGCAAATTTGTGGAAGAATGGTTCTGTGGAGAATCATTAACCACCAATATATCATCACTGGCTCAGGATGTCCCTGGTTCACAAATTGCTGATGACTGGGACAGTAGGATTGCCTTATTCATCTAATTGTGTCCAGGTATCTGCTGTTGGCCATCTTTGGGAATGGGACATGGAGTCTTTGTTCCGACCCAGTTGTGATGAGAGCTAGGCCCAGGGTGCTGAGCCCTGTAAGGATGCTTGTGCCTGGAGTCATGGCATCTACCAGAGGGCTCCTAGCTGAGGAGGCACCAGGGCCATGCTTGATCTCAGCATGACCTTAGGAGACACCTCTGGATCTGCAGTCCCCTGGGGTCTGAAACAAGTGCTGGAGCTGACTGCCTCTGAGGGCAGCGAGGACAGTGGGTTTCCTAGCAGTAAGCAGGATGCGTCACCGTCTTGGGGATGCTCTGCAGAGCTGATGGAGAGTCTGCTGTGCCAGCCCCCATTTGCCGACATCAAGAGCAATCACCCTATGGACAAGGGCATGCATTGCTGAATGATACTGCCCACTGCGTCGTCCCGCTTCTGCTCGCTACCTCATCGTGTCCCCACTGAAAGGACGGGCGCAATAAATATTCATAGTGCACTTATGGGTCTATTAAAAGCTACATCTTTTTTTTTCCACAAGGTAGGTTCATCTATTCTGATTATGCTAAGGGCCTACCAAATCACTCTCTCTAAATATGCCGTCGCCCTAGTGATAAATGCAGCTGCTGGAGTGGGTCCTTTCTGGCGTTAATCGAACGCTTTAATGAAGTCAGCATGCTGTTCATATGCATTAAAATGCTCGGTCCCAGCCTGAAGAAGCACAGTACCTCTCTGGCTCTTGTGCCTCTGCACCAGAGGTAAACAAAGCACTGAAGACCTGTGCTGGGAAGGGCTGAATATCTATTTATTGCTGCCCATCCTTTTAGGCACCCCTCTACACTTTTTTTTAAAAAGTACGAATGGTCTTTAGTGGCTCCCCTCCCAGGATTATGCAGGAAAGTGGCACAGATGGGCTCTGATGGCTACTTGTTCTTTCTTATTCCTGTTGTGTGTGACAAACTGGTGCACTGACTTCAGCCTCCCAGCTCCCTTTACAGACCATTGTCATCCCAGTAACGAAAGGACACTGGCCCAAGTGGTTGAGCCACAAAGGAGCTGTCTGAGCAAGCAGGGAGGCACGGTGGCCCAGTGGAAAGGTGGCACCATGCACACCCAGGTTCTTGACTCACGTGTCCACAAAGTTGGTGGTGGGCTTGTACCATGACGGGGGTGGTGAGCTTGCAGGGGTGCAGGCAGGAGGGAGGCTTTCCCTGGGGAATCCTAATGTGGGTGGGATGATGCTTGGCTTCAGAAGGCCTTTAAGGTCACTGGTGTGGTCAGTAGCTTGCACATGTGAATGAAGAAGGCAGCAACAAGGGAGGTGAAGTGAATGATGGGTAGTCCATGAAGTGTGCTATCCAGGAAGGCTATAAACTGTGGGCAACATAAGGGATAAGTAAAACTCCAACTTGAGACACCTAAATCTCTGATGTACACAGGAACTGGCTCCCGTGGGAGTCCAGAGAGCTGATTCTCATACCCTGACTTAGACACTGACATTTGGTCAGCTGAATTGCTCTCTACTTGGTTCCCTGAACATAAACATCTGCTGTGTGGGTGTCTGCGTGTGAGCTGGGTGCATGCACATCCATTGAGGGATGTAAGCTCCTACTGCACCCCCCGTTACATTAACAGTATTGGCCATGGCTCATTTTACACACGCATAGGAATCCAGACTCACTTGGGACCTGTGGGATCCCTTCAGGCTTTCTGCTGGCCCAGATAGAAGGGTATCCTATAGATCCTGCACGACATTTGGAATCCCTTTGTGGATGTCCTGGATATCCTGAGATATCTTAGATGGCACTAAGTGTCTGTGGGTAGGCAACTGAACTGAGCTGTAGTTCCCAGAGAGCTCAAATTGCTAAGGTACAGCTGCATGCAGACACCCAAATTCAGGTGATTGACATCCACGCAAGGTATTTTTCATCCCTGTCTGTCAATCTCCACGTGAAGAGCTGAAAAGGCAGTTCAAGCTCTTTTGTACATTCAGGCTTGCTATTATCAACAAAACCTGCATTTTGTGGACACTGGCTGTGGATCTTGGTGGGTGGGATGCAGAAAAATAACTTCCTTGGACCAAAACAAGACCCACCAACAAATTTCACATAGGCTACAAAATAACAGCTGCAAACATCAATACCAAGTAGAGCTCAAAACAAATACTCAAGGGAAGCAGCGAGTCTGTAAGCACTTCCCATGTCCTGAGCACCTTGCATTTAGTTATTTCACATCCATTTTGGAAAAAGAAGATACAGTCCTTAGTTGGGGAGCTGAGACACATGGTAAATTGTGTCATGTACTACATCACAAGTGAATATGGCCTAATTGAACACACACAATTTAAAGGACACTGACTGCTCTCCTGCTCTTTCTCATATCTGATCTTTTTTTAAAAACTTAAAATCCCTTCTTTGAGCCATTTGTCTCTCCTCCCACTGGTCCTGCCTTCTCTCATTCTTTTTTTTTCCTTTCCCCCTGTTCACCTTCATGGATGGGAACCTCACACACTGTTGCTGAAACACGCAGTCAGCTGAAAAATGGACACTGCAAAAGGACTGGAGAGCTGAGTGGATCCCCATCATAAGAGTCTAGGAATCTCCTCCTGGGCAAATAGACTTAGAAATACACAGTGTTTAAGGAGTTTTCTATCAAGAACCATTAAATTTTATATATTCATTCTGAGTTTATATCAATAACTTGTGCTTGGTTAAAATACCTTTTCTGAGATAGTATCTTGTGACCTGAGGACATCAGAAGACAGAAGCTTATGCATTCCCTTCAGTGTCTTCTCTAATCATATTTGGAATTAAAAATTGGGATGTATTTCCAAACTTGAATTTGACTTCAGGTCCCTGACACTGGGCCCTCTCATGCCTTTCTCACCGTGTTGAACAGCTCCTGAAAATCTTTACTAACAGCCATATTATCCCTGCTAAGATGTGTATGTGCTGTTGCAGCATGCTTCTTGATCTTGTTTTCACTAATCCAAGGAGGTTGAGGGCAAGACTTAGACCACCTGCTTCAGCAGGTAATAAGGAGAGTAAACAGAATTCATGTCCTTAAACTGCAGCCAGTAGTTCAGAAAACTTGCACTCCCACTTCACCCACCCCTAGAGAGAAATTCAGCTAGCCATGTGCCAAAGGAGGTACTCAGTGCTCATCTTCTGTGCCTGGCCCTAAGCACCCAAGAAAGGGGCATCTGTTCTCTTCCACCCTGGGGTAATTTTTGTGTACAGTGTTCCAGGAGCAGTTTCACTGACCACTCCCTAAGTTAAAACACCTTCCCTACTCCTGTTCTTGCTTCTACTCATTATACCTCACATTTGTTTGTCTATCCAAATATCACACAATAAATCTGCCATCAAAAGAGGGAATTGCTTGCCCTTTACAAACTCTCAATTTTCCCCCAATTCTCTGGTTTCTAGAGACAGTACATCATGTTGTAAGTACTTCCTACACACCATGGCCCAAGATATCCAACTTTGCTTCTTCCTGTAGGAGGACACTATCTCCAGCTCTGAAAAGTTTTCCTGTCCTTGTAAGCACTGACCATCTTGCTAATCTTTGTGTCAACCAATAACTTCATTAGCAGCAATTTTGTTTTTCCTCCCAGATTATGGATGACAAGTTTCTGTCATGCCAGACTTCCTACCAACTCCTACAGACCTTGCCTCCTTGGAAACACCCCCATCTGCCCTTGATGCTTCATAAACAACTACTTTTTAGCAGATCACTTAGCAGTTCCTAATCCATTTAAGGAGTGCTTCATGGACATTGCATCACACTAATTTTTTAATCAAACTGTCATGAGCTGAAAAGTCAAAGCTTTATAAAAGTCTAAATATATTATATCTGCGTAGTCACCTTTATCATCCCAACTTTTTATCTCGTCAAAGAGTGTTTGACAAGTTCTATTTTCTATTCTTCTGTGTTAACTGGCCCTAATTATCTTCCCATGTGTTAATTCTGTATTGATTGACTCCTGTATTAGTTTTTCCATTATTGTGATGAGATTATGTCAGACTTGCCACTCTAGAGCTGCTTGGGTCAGACCACTTTCTCTTTTCTAATACTGGCACATAATGAGAGCTCTCCGACTCCTCTGGAATTTCCTTAGTGCGCCAGGAGTTATCCAAGACTGATGTCAAGGGGTCAGAAATTTCCTCAGCCAGTTCTAGGAAGGCTCTTGGCTGCAAGTTTGCAGATCCTGTTCGTATAAAATGTGTTTATCCCTAGAAGAAGTTGCTTAACTTCCTTCTTGGTTGCTAGTAGAGTGGAAAGTATTTCGACATCCTCTTCTTTGTTTCCAAACTCAGAGCAAACATATTTATTGAACATTTCTGCTGTCTCTAAATCATTATTCACATTTTTTTCTGTCTCCACATGGTTGGCTCATGACATTGCTGGCATTTCTCTTTTTCCTAATTAGCCTAGAAAACTTCCTGTTCAGTAATTTGGATCTTTCCTTACTATCTTTATCTTCTCCTTTCCATTCTCTGTATTTCCTATCTTAAAATTTGCACTGATTTGCACTTCTGCTTCATGTCCATGTTTTACTTTGCTATTCTAAGGCTAATCCCTACCTTCATGTCAATGCTGAACTAAAATATGTGTTTGGCCAAACTTGTTCTTTTTCTTATGAAATCGTAGATTTTGGGCCCTCATAAACTCCTGTTAAAGTTCTCCTGATACATACACATACATACATACATACATATACATGTTTATCTATATCTATATGTATGTATACACATATTTCCCCTGCTCAGTTAAGCTCATACTTTCCCTCAGCCTTGGGAAATTGTTTTCTGAAGTCACAGCACACATCTTTCAGAGGGAAATTGTTTTCATTAGGTGTCGTGAACAAGAGTCCAAGGAACAGAACCACTTGGATAGTTGATACACTTGAGCAGATGCTTTGCTGTACCCTCCAAAGGCTTTTACACTTTGTAGAGATGGAAGTAGCTGAACATGACTGGTCAGGAGCTGCAAAGTTGTCTGCACAGGGTAATTGAACATACAAATCCTCATGTTTTCTTGCTTATCCCACCTTCCTCAAAGTGACCTCCAGGCTTACAGGAAGTCTTGAGTCTAAAGCACTCCTATCAGGGTCATAGGTATTTTATAGTACATATTTTACAGCAGTTTTCAGGACAGTTCTGCTGATACATAACATTTGCTGTTGACTGAACATATCCATTTCATAAGACTCATTTGGAACCCAGATCTGTGTGACCAGGAACTCCACAAATTTGAATATCATTGCAAGGAGAGGAGACAGCCTAGGTAGCTGGAGGGAAAAGTTCTTTTACATTAGCAACACAAGATGGATTTTGTTAGTTTAAGTCCTGCTTAAAGGTTGCTTGACTCAATTTGTTGAATGATTCAAAATGACCCTAGGTATTGATAATCCTGGCTCCTATGAGATATGCTAGGAAATCAAACTTTGTACATCTGATATGACTTTACCCGAGTTGTGAGTCTGAGGACTATTTAATAATGACAGTCAGTTTGGTTTGTTTGTAGTCTCTGTATGTTCTTTAAGGTCTGTAAGGATGCCAGAAGATGCTTTATCAGGATTCAAGCTGAAGGATACAAGAAACCTTTGGCAAAGTGAGATGAAATTGTAGGTGAAATAAGCGGTGTAAAGCAGGTTGTGGCTGACAGACACACTCTTAGAATCATTACAGGCAAAGTTCAGTACATGCAAGGAATAAAACCCAGTCAGCTCAGCAGTAGTCAATGAGTCTGACATGGATGGTTCAAGTCATGGTTAATTTATTCAAATTGGCTTTCCGTCTTGGTGTGATAGACAGGTACGATATGCCTATCCCCCTTCCACATTTTAAATAGTTCTCACAATAATGCGTCAAATTGAGTTTCACCACTAGTAATAATGCAGAACATTGACCTGTGACATTTCAAAATAAATGACGGGAGCACAAATGCACTCCTTCCAGAGCAATCACACTTTTAACACAGGTGGAACATTTTTGTTCCAACAACCGTTTTGTTCCAGCCATAGCACCTGACTTGTGTCAATCACACTGAAGGTTCAAAGAGCTTCACTTTTTCAGAACAAACAGAAGGGAGCAGTTCCTCTCACAACATATAATTAAGCTGCCGAACTCTTTGTCTCAGGATGCTGTGGACAGTAACAATTTACATGAGTTTAAAAGGCGACTGGACAAATTCATGGAGGAGTATGCTACCACTGGCTATTAAGCACAATGTCCTCACCTGCCTCAGGATGTCTGTGTGATGGAAATTGCTGGAGCCTGGCAGAGTACTCAGGGGAAATATCACTATATCCTTGCCATGTTCTTATACTTTCCATGCAGGCTTCTACTGCTGGCCACTGCCAGAGATAGAACAGTGTTATAATGGACTTTTTGTCTGACTGAGTGCACCCATTCTTACATTCTTAATCAAATCCAATGGAAATGCCTGACCATGATTAAAATGGGCTTGGGAATGGGCTGAAGGTACCTAAATTTTGGCATGGCAGCTCTTCATCTGAAAGCATGTCACAAGAGCTGATGTATAGCTTGGTGCAGTACCGCATCAACAACAAAACAAATGTCCTTCTTGGACTGGGATTTCATAGCTGAGCTTGCACTCTCCTCAGCAGACACGATCTTAATGGTGAACGAACTTCAGGGTAGACTGCATTTGATGCAAGATAACAGTCATTATTCAAGCTGACATTGACAAAATGACAGAGTGGTAAAATAATGGCACATTCTTTGATACTGCCTTCAGGGTCAGGATACTCACTGTTATAGGATGGCTTATCGATTGGGCTTGCCATTTTTAGAGCCCAGACAAGATGTCAGGCGGAAGTTGCAACCGGAGAATAACAAGAATTAAAGGATTTAGCATTGGTTCATGGTCTCCATAGAGCGTGGACACACAGGTTCCTTATGGTCTCTGAACAAATAATCTGAAACTTGTGTACCTCCCAGATGATGATGCCATGGATAGAAAGTACTTTGATAGCCAGAAACTTTCTTGTTGCTGATCTCATAATTTTACTTCTGTGAGCTTCCAAGAATACCACATACAGGGATGGATTTCATTTGGGGGCCTACAGTGACACAAAAGAGCAGCTCTGATTTCATAGCTGCATGCATTCCTCTGAAGAATGAAGGTTTATGCAAAGTCTTGGTGCACAAGGAAAGATGCCAAGCCAAATGTATTTTTAGCTGTTCAGCCAGCTGGGTTTCTTGTGTCTGTATGAATTCACTGCTTTTCCCCACAAGGATGATCAGAAACATCACTCTTGCAAAAGTTCTCAGTAAAATATCTGTAAAAATTGGTGAACCCAAAGGTGCTGTGAAGCTCCCAGACTTTCTTTGGAGCCCATCCAGCAATGGCAGAAACGCTTTAGTTTTATGGTTATTCCCTCTGAGGAGATGACGTATCCAAGGAGTTGCACTTCACTGAACTTTTCATGTTTTATGTACGGTCTGTTTTCTCAAGCACCAGCTAGACAGGACCAGCACTGTCCATGCAATCAGCCAGGACTAAGCCTGATGATACATCCATGCAGATATTACTGATGTAAGGCACCAGTGGGAACAGGCTGAGCACCACAGATAAATATTCAAAGTAAATGTGTTCTACGTAGACTAAAACCTTCTAGTCAACACCTTCATAAATACACACCAAGCTGCAACTTCTATTTAAGCCCAATTCCATAAACATCCTGGCACTTGGTGTCCTTTTCAACAGTTCATTAATTAAAGACAGATGACATTTGGTTTTGATCATTATTTATTTTTCATGATTTGATGCAGTCAACAACAAGGCATAAAGAGCCGTCCTTTTTTAGCAAACACGACAGAGGTACCAGAGGGAGATATATGAGTGAATGAAATTCTTTGTTAATTTTTTTTTAAGGTATTCCTGTGGGGCTTGAAATCTAGTCTGGAGAAGCAGTAAGTAATTTCAACTGAGGTGCTGGCTTCAAAATTCAGACAGTTTAGATATCAAAAGTCTGAAGCTGAATTAAAGTACCAGACAACTTTAATCCAGGTGTTTTTCAGAGGTCTGGGGGAGAGGTGCACTTGGGCTTGCTGGACACAGGTGTGGTCAGTGTGGCTAAATTATTTCCAGGACATCAACAGCATGTACAAAAAAATTGGCCACTTTGCACAAACTCTGTCCATACTGATAGGATTTCTGTGAAATGCAGAGGTGATGCACTGCAAGCAAGAGATGCCAAGTAACAGGGGAATGCGTCACGTCAATTGAATCAAACTGTGTGTTCACAAAGTGATCTGGGATCAGGACAGGGGAGCTCACTTCAACACAACCACCAGCAAGGTCAGGAGGGGCCTCAGCTCTGCTGGACCAGAAAATCAAGCTTCAGGGTAACCATGAGGTTCCCAGATGTGACAAAGTCACTCAAAGAAACTGTGAGGCACAGCAAGCAGAACTGACTTTCTGTGTGCGCTGAAAAGCCAGCTTAGCAGAGCTATCGACTTTCAAGTCTCAGTAAGGCTGGGTGTTTTGCACATTTCCTTGGCTGGGCAACCACTAAGAAAACGGATTTTTCAAGCATGATATAAACAAAGCCCAAAGAAAACTGTCCTGGATTGTCCATCTGGTCTCTTTTTTGGTGCCTTCCCATTCTATCAGCCAGCACTGGTATAAATACAGGTTCTGTCTGGAGAAAGTAAGGATGATCTGAGCAGGAAAAAGCTTTATTTGCCCTTGATTTTGCATGCTTTGCAGGCCTGTCTGCAGAGTTCAAGCAGGGATGTGTCCAGGTCTGGGGTGTTGACCCCAGCCAACTTAATCCTTTGCTTTCTTGTATGAGCTTTGGCAGAAACACACTATGTGAGGCATGTCAGCCTATTGCCGGTCGAAAACCGTGCACAGCAGATCAAAGCAGGACACTGTCTATTGCTTGCCAAGAAGGCCAGGTGGCAGAAAGCTTCTCACATGTGAGCAGGCACTAGAAGTTCAGGAAACGTTTATAGGCAGCTGACATCTTCATGGAGATCTCAGGCTGCAGCTTTCAAGAGTTCACTGCACCTTCAAGCACAGCTGCAGGGGAGTCAGGGTGCATGCAGCTGGGTGGGATACAGGGCTGAGCAGTGGCACACGCGTTTTCCTGGAGTGGGTCAACATAGAGATGACAACCAAGGTCTGGTTAGGAGCAGAGGCAGATGGCAAGACAGAAATATGAGTCCTTGCACCCACACTAATCAGCTTTGTCTTTCTTCAAATCACAAACAAGTGTTTAAAGAGATGCTCATTCTCTTCTCTGGGTTGCTTTGGTGGTCTGGAGCAGACTCCAGGAATTGCATCCAATCAGCTGTCTGTTCTTACGCTCAGCTTGCAAGTAGATGATGCCCCAAATCTTAGTGAAATTTAAATGGAAAAGGGCAAAAAGGCTAATCCAGGGAGGGAGCCAGGAAGACATTTAGAAGCAGGAAAATGGTAATGCAAAATTACTGTTCCCAACAGCACTTTCAGTCTCCTCCCTAGGACGAAGGATTAAATGGGACAAAGAGCGGCTGCAATTTGGCTTCTGCTCTTCATATGTTAAATTTTATTTTCCTATTTCATTTTTTTTATTGCCTTTTTTTCTTTTTCATTTGGGAAGTGACCCAAGAAACTGTGTTTCCCACATAGCCATTTCAAAGGAAATTTGATGCTGCAACAAGGGCCCTGGGGGACACACTTTGGGAAAACAGCACCAGCTCTGTCCTTCCTCTCTTTTTTAACTTAGGAAGGAAAAAAAAAAGGGGGGGGGGGGTGAAAGGGAGAGGAGAGGAGAGGAGAGGAGAGGAGAGGAGAGGAGAGGAGAGGAGAGGAGAGGAGAGGAGAGGAGAGGAGAGGAGAGGAGAGGAGAGGAGAGGAGAGGAGAGGAGAGGAGAGGAGAGGAGAGGAGAGGAACCGTCAGTGTGGGGATGTGAAGGTGGGGGAGATTGGTTTCAGAAAAGCAGGCGGCATGGCTGCTCCATCCTGTTTCTTGAGCCAAGGACTCTCAGGCTCTGCTCAGCCACAGAAATACCTTGTTCTTCAAAGCTGATACTTTTGTGATGCCTTTTTTTTGTCCCTCTACCTTCCTGTCCCCACTGAAAGACTCCATAAAACCTCTCCTGATTTGTGTCAGCCGACCACAAAGGCTTCTGAACGTTTCAAGATGGAGACACAATCCCTTCCAGCCTTCCTTAGGAGATGCATACTTTGGTGGGGAGAAACCCTGGCTCCATGGTGTGGTCAGTCAGCCCTTGGCAGCCTCCTGGGGGTCCAGAGACCAGGCTGTTTATGCCAGGGGCTGACGCTTGCAAGCGAAGTATCCTCCACACTTCTAACATCTTCCCCCAGAGCAAACATCTAAGTGTTTTCCAGGGTCACAGAGTGATTGCCCATCACAGCAGCAGTGGGAACCATGAGGATCTAAACATTCAGTATCCTAAAGAGAAGAATCCCCCTCCACAAAGTGCCTCAGTTTGCAAAATGACCTCTCCCAGCCATGCTGAAATTGGCTGAGCTTGGAGAAAGGAGGAAGGAGCCTTTCCCCAGCAGGAGCATGTCCAGCTGTTTACCCTGCCTTGGATAACAAGGGCTTTGATCAAAGCCGCTTGGCCTGAGCATCCATCCCTGCCTCTGAAATGCAGCTTTGCCTTGCCGTCTCAGAAATACAAAGTGCTGGAGGCCAGCACAGTGTGTGAGGCATGTCCTGCTCCTCACGCTGACTGGATGAGCAGAGGACCAGGCACCAGCCATTTGCACCTGAGCTGCTTCAGCTGCCGCAGCTCCCGAGGAGGCTGGGCTCAAACAGCTCTGGGGTCTCCTGCTGCAGCAGTGACAGGAGGATCAGTGGGTACCAACCTCTGGAGGCTGCAGGAACAGACTGTCTTACACCTTGCAAAGGGCTCTGACCTGGTGGGTCAAGCAAAACTGGAGAAATGCTGGTATTTCGCCAGCCAGCTCACTGTCATTCTGCTTTGTGGGATGGGGATGGGAACAGCGACAATGCTGCCCCGGCTCATACACAAATGCCCTGAAGCACCCAAGAGTTGCCAAAATATTAATCTTCAGAGTCCTCTGCCCCTATCCTTCACACTCACGGTGACTCACAGAGCACTGCTGGCTGATGCTGTGAGCCTGGGTGGATTTAGTGTCTCCAGGCAATGAAAGCAGAAGCCCATCTGTGCCATCCTCATGCCCCTGGATGTGTTTGCTGTCCACGTATTGGTGTGCTCCTTCCCTAGGGCTGGGAGCTCCCTGGCAGAAAGACACTGGGAATCAGCTCCCAGCTCAGTACAGCTCCAGTCCTCGCCCTCTCACGTAGTGTGAACTGAAAATTGCTGCAACAAGAACATGTGTGTCCCACAAGTCACTTGCAGCAGCCGCCTGGGGTCCCAGGGGGTCACTGAGCAGGTAGGGCTCTGGGTGCCTGCTCCCCAGCTGTCCCTGACTGTGCCATCAGGATGTGTCACACAAGGGTGTGCAGATCTGCCACTCACACAGCCCTGCAGTTCACAGGGATGTCAGAGCAGGTGGGCGGCTGAGCCCTGATCCTGCAGAAGGGACATGCTGATGAAGTCCTTAATGAGACATGCAAAACAGTTCTTCCCTATTAAGTCTCCCCTTGTCCTCCCAGCCTTACTTCACACAGCTCTAAAGAGCTGGTGTAACCGCTTACAAGCCCCTCAAGGTCTATTCAGGTTCTGAAATTCCCCCAGGCTGGCAGTCTGCCCATGCATACCACAAAGTGCTGAAAGGCTGTACCTGCTCTCCTGTAGCTGAGCAGCCTGCTCATTTCATGGAATCATAGAGTCATGGAATGGTTTGGGTTGGAAGGGACCTTTAAAGGCCATCTGTGAGCAGGGCCATCTTAGACTAGATGAGGCTGCTCAGAGCCCCATCCAACCTCACCATGAATGTTTGCAGGGATGGGGCATCTACCACCTCTCTGGGCAACCTGTGCCAGTGTTTCACCACCCTCATGGTAAAAAATGTCTTCCTTGTATCCAGCATGAAACTGTCCTCTTTCAGCTATAGAACCATTACCCCTTGTCCTATCGCTACAGCATTTCCCACGGCAAGGCACACATCCCCAGGCAGTCGGGCTGCAGGAAAAGGCTGCAGGTTAGAAAGGCCAGTGCTAAGCCCCAGCCCTCTCTTCTGTGACCCATCTTGGTGCCCAGAAGATTTGACCGTGCAATTCCACATTTCTACTGATCCCCTTGGATAGAGCCTGGCTGACCATGGTGCGTGCAGGAGGCTGGAGCTGCCAGATCAGGGGGCTGCAGGGACCATGCTTGTGGCCACCAAGACATGGGATGTTTCCTCCGCTGTCGTGAGGTTGTCCTGGGTGTGCACACATGTATGCATGTGCACAGGGGGAAATCCACTGTTTATGCCAGCAGTCAGCTCAGCTTCACCAAGCAGTGCAGACTGACAAGATCCATCTGCTTCCCCTCCCACCATCCAGACGGTGAACCCCAGCTCTGCCCCAGAGCAAGGGATGTCTTTCAGAGCAGGAGAAGACTCGTCGACGTCCAGCACACTCTCTTGCCCTCAGCTAGGACTCCAGCCAAAAGATTTCAGATGAGATCAGCACTTTTTTTTTTTTTTTTTGCCATGTGGAGATTCACTCATTGAGGATGGACAGAGATCCATGAGATTCATTTCATGGATGGCTCCGAACAGCTGTGACACAGAAACAACTTCAAGTGCTCTCAGCATGGCTGCATCTGAGCAAGTGGCCTGGAGGCCTGATTTACTTTCTAATTCATCTACCTAGGTATTTCAAACACATTGCCACTGCAGCATCTCAGCCTCAGTTTATTTCCATATCCTATTGTATATTCCCACATGATGTTGAATAATGTGTCTCTGATATTACTTTTTAAGTAACCTTAATTGTCTGATTTTGATTTGTGTTTAAATTGCACTTTTCCCTGCAACCTGAGAGGCATCAGAATTATACATGTAACGTTTTGTTGGAAAGTATTTTTGTGTGCTCGTTTGGCGAGCGCTCCTGTTGGAGGGCATATGCACGAGGGGGCAGAGTTAAAGCTTCTGGGGGAAGATCAACTTCTGAATTTCCTGAGGTTTATGAGATTAAAACCTCACATTTAACGTTGCATTTAAAGAGAGCTGGCAGGTTCTATTTCACAGAAGATGTTGTTTTTGTGAAAAGTGCTTTTTACAAAACATATGGCCAAGGTAATTGTTTGGGGTTGGGGGGAAGGGGGGGAAGAGGGAGTTATTCCAGGGAAAGCATGTCTTTTGAACAGCTCTGGCCTGAAGAATTTGGAGCCCTCAGTTAGTGCATGAAAATGAAGCTGACTTCACAGGGCAGTGATGTTGACTTTTCTGTTTTCTCTGCCAGGAGGGAAGGAAGCAAGGGGAAGCAGGCTGCTCAGAGGGGAGCGTGATGCGGTATCTCAGCACAAGCTCTAGCCACCTCTCATAGCTCCGGACTCACCTGAAGCCAGGCTGAAACACCACAACCTGACTGGCGAAGGCCTGTTTGCACATGGGTGCATTTAATGAGCAACACACTTTGTTCATTACATGCCTTCACTTTAAATCATAAAATATTTCATGAAGGCTTTTCCTTTCCAAACTTACATAGATTGGTTGCTCCCCTTTAAGGTGGCTTTTGTGTTCACAGCAGAGAGAAATGCTCATCCAGGCTGAAGCTCAGGGCTGACATCAGTGGGAGCTTTCGTTAATTGAATTACTGTTTTGTGGCAGAATGTTTTAAAAATAAGCGGAAATGTCCCACATACTTTTTTGGCTGAGAGATCAAATATATCCAGAGGAATTCAATAATATTCCTACATCTGTGAGTCCTGCCTGTCCCTGGAGAAAAAAAAAGTCAAATTCAGTCTCCACCATTGTTTGTGTTCATTATACTCCCTTATCGTCTTTTTGGCTCGTGGGCAGCGGGGGGGAACTAGCAGAGTTCCTCAGGCCTCAAATGGAAACATATAGAGACATATGCATATCACAAGAGCAGGAAGGACTGTATCAGAAAAAAAGACTCCTCCACTATTCATCTGAATAAGAGCCATGATTTGCTTTGAAGACATTCGCCTCCCCCATTGCTTGCTTTTTGTGTGAATACTTATTGCAGCAGAATCCAGGCTGAAAAGGTGTAGGTAAAAAAAGAAAAGCGCGAGGTGAGATTCTTTGAACCTGCATTCGCATGCAGAGCCACATGTGGATATGAATTTTCAGGCAAGTGTATCTTCAGATATGTATTGGCAGGCAAATCCCAAAGCAAGTAGTTGCACTTATATCAACTGATGAGGATTTATCTAAGAATTTGCTGGCAAAAGAATACTCATGTGAGCACTTATTCAGAGATACCCTAGCAGGGAAATAGTTGTTCACAGGCTTGTCCACAAATGCATTAGCTGCAAATTCATATGTAAATACTGGTGCTACAATCCCTCCATGTATGCCTGGGTGGGGGAATGTGTGAGCGTGTCCAAATGAGCAAGGCAAGCAACAAGCAAATAATAATCCAAATATGAAGTGAGAGGAAAACGGTGTTTGATACTCATGCAAATGAAGTTGGGTACTCATGCAACAGCCGTGTGTGTGCGTGACCTGGGATGCTGGTGTGATCACACATGCAAACATATTCAGACAGGGCTTTCCTGTGACAGATGCTCATGCATATTGGCAATGCAGTCAAACATTAAGACACATCCATTTTCCTGGCCAGTGTTCAGGCAATCAGGTATGAACTGGTGATTTTACAGTGGAGCAGGAAGGCAAGAACTGGAAGTGTTGGGGTGACCAACCCTTGGCTGGCTGCTTGGAAATCTTTCAGGAGTCTTCCCTGAGGGAAGGAGGAGCAAAGTCACACAGCTCACACCCAGAAGAGAAACAGCCTTAGCCCAGATCTACAGTAAACTCATAGAGGAGGAACCCAGGTGGAACCGGCTTGCCAAGTCCTGATGTTGAGATGTCAAAGCAGAAAACAGGAGTGGCATTGAATCCCTCTGGAAACGTTTGATCTACTCTACCAGAAAAATTGTTTTGGACGTTTCAGCTTAATTTTAAAACATTCTGCCACTAAACAGCTAAATCTCCTTCTGACATCAGCTCTCAGCTTCGGCGTCAGGTCAAGTTTTATTTAAGCTGCCTTAAATGGACATTGCCAAGCTGGAAAGAAAATTCTATGAAACATCTGATACTTAAAAAGCAAAGAGTTATTTCTGACAGAGGCAGTGCTCACCCCATCCCCCAAAAGCAGAATCTCCTGCACCACTGTCTTTCAGGGTGGGATTTATCGAGGGAAATAAGGAGGTGAATCCCTTCTGTCAGAAGGCTCCATTGCAGGAAGACCACACTGTCCAGTGCCAGGCTTTCCACTGACCATAACAGGCTTCAGGTGTCTGCAAACAGTTCAGTACTGGGCACTATTTGTTGCTGATTTAAAGTCTATTGAATCCTGTGTACCCACAGAGGGAAGTGAGCCATACAGCTGCAGAAGAACCAGCACGGTCCCGACTGCCGGCACTGCCACATCTCCCCCTGAGCACCCAGTCCTGCTGGAGTCCTGTGCTGCAGGCTGTGCCCACATCAGTGCTGCTTGCATGGAAAATCTGTGTGTGGCGGGACTGGCTGGGAGAGGGAGAGGGTAGGGAGGACAGGAACGGGTGCTCCCCGGATCTGGCTTTGGAATAACCCTCCTCCTCACATGTTGTCTTCATCTATCTCCCTCCTTTCATGCCGCTCTGCTTTCCATCTCTGTCCAGCACATGCATGCACGTCGTAAAGCAGCCCCTGCACCCACCTCGCCTTTCCCCACATGCCTGCAGGAGTGCAGACTGCAAACACACCTTTCCTATCATCAAACACGGACCCACACCCCCTCCACACACCCCATGCAAAAACGGCCAGCCAGGCTCCCTGAATGCGAGCTCGGGGAGTTATAAAAAGGTAGATGTGTTTTTCAGGAACACGAGCAGCACAGCTGAGCAGAACTTCAAGGGGGCCACTTCTCGCTCCCTTTCGTTTCCACTCCAAAGCGTGCGTGAATGATGTCCGGTGGGAACAAGCTCGCCAAGAAAAATGCAGCTGAACTGCCGTCGTAAGGGCTGTGTGCTTCACGCCATAAAACCAGAGTGGAAGAGCCGTGTGAGAAGCTAAGACCCTCACGCACAGGCCATAATGTTCTCTTCTGCTTTGAAGTGGATTTAGGGCTGGCTCAGCCTCTCTGGGGGCTGGAGGCTGCTGCTTATCCATGCAGCCTAGCAGCAGAAATAAGCAGCTGAACGTCCTCAAGCCTCCTCTGTACAGAGAGCAGAGAATGCTCTGCATCCCTCTTCCTCCAAAGCAGCGGCTGCAATCAAGGAGTCACAGGATGGATTGTCACTCCTCTCTCTCTGGCACGTTTTGGACCTGAACTCTCCCCCTCTGAGGTCTGTTAGCACCTCCTCAGTTTGACCCCTTTTTCATGGCAAGGAATGCCTTGCAGGGCACCCTGGATGGGATCTGGCTACTCTGTGGCTTCCCCACAACCTGTCTCCAGGCAGAGGTCTTCTGGACAGCATCTCCCAGGTTCTTGCTTATGGCTGAAGAGAGGTGGATGCTGTCTGGTTCCCTTTGGATTTGCCAGCTTTACTTGGCTTATAACTCCCCTGCATTTTTCCTGTATATAGGGCAATCCTGGGCTTCTTTCTTCTCTTCCTTTCTTAATTAAGTGACACAGATGTTCCGCTGTGGATGGACCCAGGCCAACTCTTTTCTCCAAGATCCCAATCAGCAAGGTCTGTCACCAGTTGCTGGATGACCAGACTCATCCAGCTGCCCTTGGGACTCATGGCAGAGAGCAAAGGCTCTGGTCAGGGCAGGTGCTGCTCAGAAAAACTGCCCCAAACTCTCTGCTCTAAACATTGAACATGTTTGCTGGGGTAGTCCATGGGAGTTGGTCACAGGGCAAGAAACCCCAGCACTGGGACACCGTGGCAGAGCTTATCCTTTGGGATGTTTCTTCCTGACTCCTCATCTCTCCCCATCAGTGGCTGGTTATGCCTGGCCGGGATAGTGGTATAAACCCCATCTTATCTTAAAACTCACCTATGGGGGAAGGAGATTTTGGAGGAAATGCAGCTCTACATGTTTGGGTTACTTGCTTCACTGCAAGCTACTGCTTCACAGCTGCCTCACATAGGGTGATCAACACAGCACACATTGATGATAGAAAAAGACCATCCAGGGCTCAGAAGCTAAATCCTGCTTTGGCCATGGAAGCCAGCCACCTCTTCCTACAGCCCTCCTGGGGGGCTGCAAAAACAAGCAGCTACTAATGTGTGACTTTTCTCTACCAGATACAGCTACCTGAAAGCTCAGCTTCTAATTTGCACTTGTCATCTGGGATATCTCTTGTTTGTGGAACACCTTTTGATGCAGATTCACCCTGTCTGTCGAACACTCTTGTATGAAGAAGGAATTATTTTCCTCATTCCCTGGAGGTATCTGTTTCTCTCCACTGGCTGTGAAAGGAACAGACAGCAGCTACAGTGTAGATCAGAACCATAGCATTAACACAGCCAAAAATAGGTGGGATGAGTCCTACCCTCTGTGTCAGATGGGAGGTCACCCCTGTATCATGCTGCATGCCCTTTCTCACTGTTTGTCTATAAAAAGAAATTTCTGATGGTTCTGGTACACTCAGATCTCAGGAGTTACACTAGTGTGCTTCTAGTATAAATTCCCAGGTGCCTGGGAGTGACAGAGGAAGAGGAGACAAAACTGAGATTTTCAATAACCTTTCTAGGATATAAGGTTATTAAATCTGTGGCTAGTCTCAGAGTTACCCAAATCCCACACATCTGCCCTGATGACCCCTCCTGCCATAAGGATGGCTAGATATGACATGTACCCACCCCTCAGACACTGCGGTTTGCAGCCTACCATTTCATTAATGTCTGCCCAGGCTCATTTCAGCTAGTAGTAATGTATTTTGCTTTTCCTACTGTGATTGAGGAGACCTCTAAAAAAATCTGCTTTAACCATTGGAGCTAAATGTGCTGCCAGTCCAGAGGAGTCATCACGCATGTGTTATGTCCTTTGCAACAAAAGTCCTGGTGCTCAGTTCAGCACGGCGAACACAGGCTGCCTGCGAACCAGGCATCTGCAGCAAAAGTGCCAGTACTCACGCACATGACCTTCTTCCCAATCAGATCTGCTAGAGATTTCTTGCTTTATTAATGAGAGGAGAGATTCTTGAGAACAATTAGAAGAGTTGCCATAGGCACAGACAGCATGTGTAAAGACGTGTAGTAGTCCTTCAGGTACTGTGCAGAGATTAGGGAAAGGCTGATAAAGTCAATGCCCAAGAAACACTTTTTCATTCAATTACGGTAGTTTAAAATAAGGTCGAAATCTTGGTTCACCACTATTCCCCAAATATACCTACCATAGTTCATGTCTCAAATGCATGTATTAGATACATTCAGATGGGCTGTCTAGGCTGATAACAGACTTGGGGAATGACCTCAGGTTGAACTGCAGGGAAAAGAAATTGTTTCCTCATTAATATCTCTGCAAAATAAATGTCAACTGGAAAAACAGTTTCTGTGTAATCAATCTTGGTTCATAGACACTGGGCTCTGACAATTCCTTTCATGGAAAGGAATATATTTCTCATAGATCTGTAGTGTTTCATACATTATAGCTTTCATAATAGCAAAAGCCAGAGCTTGGGTTACATTGAGATTTTCTTTCTAACCCTTTGGTTTCACATGATCATAATTCTCTGAAAAATTTCTCTGTTCAGACTAAAACTTTCACACTTTGTATAGGGCAAGGAATGATGATTTTTCTTTCACTGAAGAAAATCCTTTTAGCTATCTTTGATTTATTGGAATGTGTGTAGGGGAGAATTACACTTTTATGGCTTTTTAAAATGTATTTTTCTTCTTGGCAACTAACAAGGCTAGAAAAGCCCTTTTCCTAACCTACTTGGCATTTTCCTTCCTAAGAAGCTGGGCTTTTGTTGGGGGTGGGCTGGGGAAATCATCTACAAGAAAAACAACAGTTGAAGGATCACCTCTGAGCATGCTCAGCTGAGATATACTGGAATTTTAGGGAGAGGGGGAATAGAATCATTTAGATCTATTTCTTTCAAGACAGCATCGTGTACAGAATCTGCTGCTGAGCCTGGGGCTGATTTAGGTTGGTCACCAGGTTAAGGACAAGAATGTGTCATTGAGTGACAAACAGCTCTCCCTCAAATGCAGAAGAAAGGTGCATCTCTACTCGCAGTCTCACCAGGTTGTATGATCTGGATTCTGAAGACATTTGCTTTCACCAGTTTTCTTCTAAAAAAGCTCCAGCCCTGAGAGTCAAATGATACAGGGGAATCTCATGTATCATTGCAAAGAAAGCACTTTCTCAACTCAACCTTTATGCAGAAAAGTGTGAAAGCACTGTTTGGCAAGACTCCAAGATTTCTCCAACCTCACATCCTGACACCGGTTCCCACCTTCCTCTTTGGCCTTTCCTAGCCGCCCATGGCATAGGTAAGTGGTTGCTAAATTGCTGGTCAAGGGGCCCTTGAGGAATGGTCCTTCCCTGCTGCAACCTCATGCCATGGCTCCGCCAGTGTCACATGCCCTGAGCGTGCTGCTCTTGTCCCTGATCCACCGTGATAGATATGTGGAGTCAGGCACACTGGGAAGAAAACAGCTGCAAGACCCACAAAATATTGAGGAGAATGAAAGAACTTTACATTTTCAATAAAGAACTATTTTTAACCAGTGTTGTTTTGCCCATGTGGACTGGCCAATATGTTTGAGCACCAGACATTGACAACTCCATGAGCTTGCTCATTTCCACGGGACGGCAAAATACAAGAGAAATGCAAACAGCTGCACAGTGCTTTCTTCTACTCTGATTTTCCCTTACTAACAGGAGGTAAGAAAATGTCATGCAAAATGACTCTGTTAATGCGACAATAGGATTATATATCCATTCAGTGAAGGATGGCAGGAAGTTGAGAGGTTGATCCCATCTCAGCCACATTAATTTGTAGCCCCTATTTGTTGTGCTGTCTGCCTCCAGTCCTGGTGACTGTGGCAGCTGATTCTAGCAGAATTTCAGCAGAACTCCAGGGATCTTTGCTGAAAAGCAAATTTTTCACTACCACTGGAATTTTTAAAGCACATAGGAATTTGGGCTCAATGTATTGCCTTGCTTTCTGACCTGTGCAATGCAGCTTGTTCTGTTGATCTTCCCTTTTTTCCTGTATCTTATATAGCACCTACATATTTTTTGCATCCATTCAGAGACTGGATTCATCCTACTACCTCAGAGCCATTCCCTCTGAGATCTTTGCTTTCTGTGCAAGAAAACTCTAGCTGGCATTTGAACTCACTGTAACTAGATCTAGGCATTGCCCTATTTGATGCAGTTGGGTATCCCACAGAGATCCCTTCACATCATAATGTTTGTCCTCAGACATCTTAATTGTAGACCTGTTGTTATTGTCTGCTGCTATTTGAATTTAAACCAAAATAAAACCGATTGTTTGATCTCAGCCTGTATTTTGCAACATGTTCTTTCACAAAATCATTTATTACTTACCAAAAATCAAATCTCAAACAACATCACGACACTAATATCTCTAAGTATTTGGAAGAAAAATCTGCCATTTGCCTGTTCTCAACAATCTTGACTGACTTCAATAATTGGGCTGGAAAAATCTATTAAAAGGATTAAGTGATGGATTGCTCACGGGCTGTCACTTGGATCCCTCCAGCCTTGAGACTTGAGACTATGTCGCACTGACTCAAACTGGAGGGTAGTCTGGGATTATATGGCCATTCATAGACATTTTGGAGGAAGGCATGAGACTACAGCTGGCAGATAAGCCCTACAGTTTTCCCACTGATGCCTAAAGCATGAAGTGCAAAGACCTTCCTAAAATGTGTTGTCCCTAGGACTCAGAACTGTTGGTGTTTTATGATCTGTAGAAATAACCCTGGAAAAGACCCATCAACCAGGCTTTGGATCTTGCTGAGCTGCTGCTTTCAGTGTCTTCTTTTGCCTGGGAGCTGCATGGCTTAATGCCCTTGTCCTACAGCCCATGCAGCATCCGACCCTGAATCTATGGGGCAATTCATAGGGTTAATGGTGAACTGACCTGGGACCATACACTGAACATTTAAAATACAGCCAGAGAGACCCGTTGTCAGGAAATGTAGACACTACAGTCAGGTAGGAACATATTTTAAGACTGTAACGGTGTGTATTAAAAGTATATTTACAACATAATAAGCCAGGCTGTATATTTCAAAGATCAATGGGAAGGAGCTAGTTTTGGTGATGTTTGAAGTCTATCTCCTGGGCTGTCACATATATTCAAAGAATGCCTGCTATACATTTAGATCAACCCCCATCCCAAAGGGAGGGGAACGTGGCTCTCTCCCCATATGGGCCTAATCTCCGGGAAGGCGGCGTGAGCACATGGTACCAATTCCTGCACAGTTTTGTCCCTTAACTCAGTCCTGAAGACAGAAAGCTGAGATGGGGGCAGGGGTAAAAGCCTGGTGTCACCCATTTATCCTTCTAGAGAGAGGTGTCTGCTGCTCACAGGTGATCAGTTTTGCTTTGCTCCCATAACGGGAGAAATACAAGGGCACTAATCACAGGGAGTGATGCCTCGGAACAGGAATGGCTCCTGGTGGAGATGCAGAAATTGCAGCTCCGTCCTACTTTCTGGGGCAACTGGGGCAGTGAAAAGACAAATTGAACCCAGAATGAGCTGCCACTTCTCTCCACAGCATTCTTGCAGCCAAGTCCTGCAAACCCAACTGCAGGGTTTAACCTCAGCCAGCAACGAAGCACCATGCAGCTGCTCACTTCCCCGCCCCCCATCCAGCGGGATGGGGGAGAAAATCGGGAAAAGAACTAAAACTCATGGGTTGAGATAAGAATGGTTTAATAGAACAGAAAAGAAGAAACTAATAATGGTAATGATAACACTAATAAAATGACAACAGTAGTGAGAAAAGGATTGGAACGTACAAATGATGCGCAGTGCAATTGCTCACCACCCGCCGACTGACACCCAGCCAGTCCCCCAGCGGCGATTCCCTGCCCCCACTTCCCAGTTCCTATACTAGATGGGACGACCCACGGTATGGAATACCCCGTTGGCCAGTTTGGGTCAGGCGCCCTGGCTGTGTCCTGTGCCAACTTCTTGTGCCCCTCCAGCTTTCTCGCTGGCTGGGCATGAGAAGCTGAAAAATCCTTGACTTTAGTCTAAACACTACTGAGCAACAACTGACAACATCAGTGTTATCAACATTCTTCACATACTGAACTCAAAACATAGCACTGTACCAGCTACTAGGAAGACAGTTAACTCTATCCCAGCTGAAACCAGGACATGGCTAAACAAATGTGTTGCACACAAACAGCAAGTTATCAGGGAGAAGTCTAATTTTGGGCAGCAGGTCACCTACCATCAGAGCTGCCCTTTCAGCCCCAGATGGGCTGGATTGAGCCCACAGGAGCCAGCCGCAGTGTTACCCTGCACACTCAGGCTGCAGGTGTGAGAAGCAGGCAGTTACTGCTTGTGCTAGAGGATGGCTAAAGAAATGTCCCTTCTGGCAGGAGGGAAACTGCACTGGGAGACGTGGCTGAGAACAGAAAACGTTTTTGGGGGAAGAAAAATCCAAACTTTTCAATAACACATTATTTTGTGGAAGTTTCCAAAAGCTGTTACAACATTTTTTAATTTGCAGTGCCACATTAATAAAGTAAATCCCAGTTTAGTCAGTCTTGAAATCTTTTGGTCTCCTCACCTCCTTTTCTTTCATGTGGAAGAAAAATGTAGAAAGAGGGAAAGAGTAATAAGATGAGGGGGGGGTAGAGCAAGAAGAAGTAATGTTAATGACCCAAACTTGGAACACCACAGTTTTCAAGGGAACATAAAAACTAGGGGAGTGGGTAGGAAGAGGATCTCTTACTTAAAATTTTGAAACAATAAATTCTGATATCTATTTTTTTTTTCAAACTTTGTTGATTTTTACTTTTCTAGTTGCATTAGAGAAAAACAGTTTCTAGGAAAATCCACGATGAGAGACAGTCAAAGCTGTGAAGTGTAGGAGAATTGCTCACCTTCCTTAAGACACCTACATGCAGACATTGTCTAAGACAATTGCATGTGTATCTTGTTCTGCTTGTGTTCATCTCACTCTGCACAGACTGATCCATGCCCTGTGATGCTCCATGGAGAAATGTCTGTGCCCCCAGGCAAGGGGCTGGGATTTGCTGAGGGAAAAATCAGCCCAATCCCTCTTCTGCTACAACAGTGGGCTTTGCTGCAGGAGTGCACATTCTTGGTGCAGAGGTCTCTGTTCATCTGCAGTGTTTTACCCATGCATTTCAGAAGGAAATGAGTTATTCCTTAGCAGTGCTATATACTTTTACCTCCCTTTAGACATTAAAAGTGAATTGTCTTAGAGCTCATGCCTCTTACATAGCAAGAGCAGAGGTGTTGGCTTATCGAGATGACATCCCACCACCCTTGGAGGTGTTGGCTCTGCGCTTGCAGGAGCTTCTGGACCCCAAATCTGGGTGACAGCTTACATTCACACCAGCAATTTTCAGATCCATGGCAGGAGAGAAAACTTCTATCCTGTGTTAATGGTGGCCATAGAGTCCCAAGGATGTGGAATAAGCTCTGGGTACCACTGTCAGTACACGTGAGGGATGCTCAGCTGCATGTCCTTGTCTCTCTACAGTTCTGGATGGTCAGAGCTACCTTGGGATGGTCCTGTTTCTCAGGCCTTTCCATTCCTCTCAGACTCCTTTGGCTCCCTGCAGCGATATAGCCTTGAGCACACACAGACTCCCTTCATCCCACTACATGTCCATGCCCTAGCAACTACTGTCAGGCCTCAAACTCTTCAAGCAACTTCGTCAAACTTTAGTTACGTGACTACAATCTGTCCAAAAATTTTATGACATTAATAAGAATGTTCCTAATTAGCATTTATTGTTTATATTATTGAGATTCCAAATTACACGACCAATTGATTTTTCCCCGTTGCCCTCATTAAGTCGCAGTGAAATGCATTTTAAAATAGATTGGCATTTAATTCCTTTAGAAAGCGCTGATTAGATCAAGGACCTGTTTCACTGCATTTGGTTGCATGAAGTCGTGTTAGGGTTTAATTTCTCCTTGTTAGTATGAAGCTGAGTCACCGCCTGAGTTCCTCTTCCCCTGCCACACAGGCACCAACTGGAAAAATCCCCCTCCATGGCTTAGACCAGGACTTTGGAATAAATGAAAGCAAAACAAATGTCTCCAGACAGCGGATTCAACGTGAGATGAAATGCAAAGCTCAGCCGGCTGTTGAAAGTGTTCAACTTGCTTCATGAGCTGACAGGGAGGGGAAAGAAACCTGGAATTATTAAGGGGTGCTTGGCTACATAAACAGACTCTGATCTTTTCCTGTCTTCTTAAGGAAGGGTCTGTCTGTGCCTGCTGCCTGTCCCCTGTCCTCTCCTCCCCACCAGCCAGACACACCTCTGCTCTGCTATGCAGAGCCATGAAAACTCAAGGCACGGATGGGGATGAAGTCCAGCAACCAGAACACATCTTTGGTTGAGGCACAGATTTCTTGCATAGCTTCCTCAAATCGCTTGGCTTTCATTAAGGTTTATTTCTATACAATGGCATAACAGTGTCTCCCTGTCCCATGTGTTTAATAGGACTGAAATTATGTGGCTACATGAGGACCTCTATAGTTTCATAAATTTTAAAGCCAGATTTCCCCTAAGCTTGTTGCATCCCATGAGGACAACTTGTATGGTCTTAGGAGTGCACCTTCTTGGCCTCCTTGCAGATCCTGAAACATGGTCAGAGCAATGTCACAGGCTGCTGTATGAATTGCTATTTTTCATCATATTTCCTGGGTGACACTCAGGTACCTCTGCAGACAGTGGACTTTCCATCAGACTGAACACTGTGCTGTGGCAGGGGATGAAGAGACAATGCAGTCTCCTGTTCAGGCTAGGACCTGGCCAGCAAGTCCACCAGGGTCCTGTCTATATAACATGGGAAGAGTTTTCTTCCAGATCAGGAGTCTGATATCAGTGTAATCATGGTGGCAAGGCACATGCTTCAAAAAAGTCCCTCCTCTTTCATTGCCTGGCATGTCCTCCTGTATCAAATAACTCGTACAAAGACAAGAGAAATAAATCCAGATTCATTTGGACAAGTGTGCTGAAAGGGGACAATTCCCTCCTGCCCAGCTGATGCCCGGAGTTTCTGTCCTAACTGTCCATTACAATAAGCGCAGTCCTGCGCTGGTCTGTGGTTGTGGCTGTGCTGGAATAGCTGTGTGCACAGGTTGGTGGCAGTGGTCTTCAAGGCACTGGGGTGGATGAGTCCTCATAGACCCAGAATGCATGAGGCAAAGAGATACCCGGGTACATCAGCCTGTGAGGCCAAAGGGAGCAACGCCTGAGGATGAAAGCAGTCTCCATGTGGTTGAAGAGGGATGTTGAAGGACAGGTTCCTTCCATGCTGTGTTTTACAGAACGGGACTTTGCTCCAGAGTGGAAATACTGGGGGCACTTCCTAACCCCTCTTGATCCTGCAGAGGGATGCAATCCCTCCCTTAGTAGCAGCTCTTCTCAAAACTCCTTTCAGAGTTGTTGCAGGTTTTCCTTCCCTTGTGCATGGGTGATCCTCTTCTTTTCCCTTATAAAATCCAAACTGAAATTTGCCAAAATGTCTTTTGGGGAATGCCACTTGCTGGGCCCAGACTGTGTCTGCAGCTGTGCATGTTTGGGGGCGGGGGGGGGGGGGGGGAGGCTGTGTGCATGCGGCTGGCAATGCAGGGTGCTGGTCCCAGGCTGATGCCACCATCTGCTACTGTAAAAGTGGTGCCGAGAACACAACTGGCAATAAAAATGCCTGATGCTGGGGCTCCTCTCATGCTGGTTTTACATGTGAAGCTACACAAAACACGGTGTTTATTTTTGCTTTTATGCAAGCTCTTTTTTTTTTTTTTTTTTTGACAAAATGATTATTTTTGCTAGAAATAAGGTTTATTTCCTCTTTTGTCAGGGGTTTCTTTTCCCCAAAATGTGCAGCTATTTCAAATAGGGTGGGGAACTGTCTTGCTTAAAATTCTGCCAAAAGCAAAAAAAATTTGCTCTCCACCATATTTACTCACACGGAAAGAAAACATGAATCCCCACCCCCTCCATCAGTGGCATCCAGCCACCAGTGGAATCTCTGAGTAAAAGCAGAGTTCATCATGCACTTTCGCTGTTTCCTTTTTTTCACATTGGCAATGTCAGCAAAGCCAAAATGTTTTTTCCCACCTAATTAGCTAAAATCTAGGGTAGACCTGGCCTTGAAAGCAGGTGGTGCAGTATCGGCTTACCTGCATGAGGAGCTAATCCTGCATCTCCATCCTTGCCCCAAGCTGCATCCAGGGAGTCCTGGGTTTTACATGCACTGCTGGCCAAAATGGCTGTAGGCCCTTGAGCACAGGGTTTTTTTACAGCACAAATTGGCCAGAGAGCCTGGGCTCAGCCTTGGGCTGGGGCTGCAGTGGTCAGTGCCCCAGGGAACATGTCGCAGTGATTGGTAGGACAGGGGATGCAGGGGTGGTGATGGTACCAGGGACAATTTTTAGCTCTCTGATAGACTTTGCGCTTTGCCAAGGCACAGGAAAAGGTAGGCTTAGGATCTCACTTCATAGAGGGGGAAACTGAGTCATGGAGCGATGGAACATTTTCTCTGGAGCTGTGCCAGAGCTGGGAAGGAATCCAAGTATCCTGATTGTCGAGCCCTTGACCCAGACACCACCCCATGCTGCCTCTTTATTAAGCATCCTCTAAGACGTCTTTAAAAAGTCTTACAGAAAGGCTCTCTTGTTCTCTTGCAAGCTCTATATTAGCATCTGAAACACCCGTGCTAAATTTGAGGAGGGAGGGGGAGGCGAAAACGCATGAGTAGCTACTTTGATTAGGTAATAAAGTATCAATTTATTTTTTATAAATACAGAGAAAATTCAAACCAGCTGGAACTTGCAGTACGTCTTTGCACGCCACATTTCTAGCAAAATTTCCTCCGATTCCCTGGAATCTACCCTATGCGTTATCATGCCTGAAGGTGCATGGACGCGCTTTTTGCTGTCTCTTTGTTGGTCAGCCAGCCACGTATGAAGGCAAGGAGTAAGAATACTTTTACAACTGTTTTCACTGAATTTTTCCACTCTTGAATGCTAAGGGGATTTTCCACAAGGGCTGCACAGCCCATGGCACCTGGGACTTTGGGAGATCTGGTTATTTCTCTGACAGCTCAGAGACCTGTGTTGCTGCCAGTGCTGTGAGCACCGGTGGCTTGCAAAGGATGCTTATGGCGAAAAAGCCTGGACGCAGTGTGTGCATGCTTGGAAGCACACATGCGTGGGTGTGCAAGCCCATGTGCACGTATCTCTTGGGTGTCTGCTTCGCTCGTCATGTTTGTGTCTGAACGTCTACCTGTGTCACTCCAACATGACCTGTAGAGAGAAACAGAAAGCCTGGAGTTGGGAGGAAGAAAAGGCTGTATAGAGGCAGGAGAATAGTCATGAGGCTGCAGAGAGGGTGGGAAAGATCCATAGCCATTGGACAGGAAAGAAGAAACAGGTTTAAACTGCAGGAAGGGGATTTCAAGCGAGATACAAGTAAATCAAAGTGACAAGAATTAAGTGTTTGCTGACTGTCTGGAGAGAAGGATACTTGCTATTTTGGGGAATCTTTGAGAATAACATGTCTGCCAGGAAGGGCTGGAGAAAGACTAGTTTTGGGGAGGGAGATGACTGATGGCTCTCTGTGTCCTTTTCAGCCCTCTCAGCTGTGACCCCATATCCCACAAGCTACAGCAGGAACTGAGCTGTTGTAGTGCTGGTGGGAAGAAAAACTTCTGAGAGCAGCCTGAAGGCAATCCCCACTGTACTCTCCCCAGCCCCCCAGGGCCGGTGCTGGATTAGGCAAAAACCTGTTGAGCCGAGATCTTCCAAACCCCCTACATTCCAGCCTGAAGAAATGGCATCTTCTGATAAAGGTTGTTTTAATCATGACATTCAGGAGTGACTCTGGGTAAAGGAATATGTAGGCTCCCATCTTCATGTTGATAAAAGCAAAGGTGGAATAGCACAGAGTGAAAAGATCCTGTTACTGGAAGGAGTTTCCAGTGGACTCTCTGAGTGCTTGGGACTGATCCTACACAGGGGAGGCAGACATGGGGCCCTGGTCCAACGCAGCATTTCTCCAACCTGTGCTGTACAGCACCTCATATTCTTAAGATCCTGTTCATATCTTTCCCTTTCTGCATGTTTTTCTGATAGGAGAGCTATATTTTGCAACATGCTGAACTCCACAAACAAACCAGGATTCTATTTTAGACTCCAAATTGATGTATCCAACTGGCAAGGAAATTAGCATGAATTAATTAGAGGGAAGATGAAAGACTTCAGTAAGCAGCGTTATGAGCAACAGCCTTTATTAAAGTTCCACAATACATTCTCCTCTTATCATAGGATATAACATGCAATGAATACTAGATCTGAGCAAACCACTGACTGGGGCTGACAGGATGGTACTAGCGCTTAACTAGCAGCTTCCTTGGTTAGGAAACCGTGCGCTTCGGTTACCAGAGGCAGTTTTGTACTCTGACACACTCCTCTAGCCATCCTCTCCCGCACGGCTCCATTCGGCTCTGCAGCCTCTCACTCTACTTTAGCCTCATAAGAACAAGTCCCTGTTCAGCTCAACTGATAAAGAGGCTAGCAAACAATCTGATAAGTAATAGCTTAGCTAGCAAACAATTCATCACACCAACAGAAGCGCTTAAGGGGGAGAAAAGGGAGGCAGCCAGCAAGTGGACAACATGGAGAATTTGCAGCGCAGGCATCGGACCGTCTGTTTCCCAGAGTTTCAGCTCAGATTGGCAACCTCTGTCACTTCAGAGCTCTGACTTCTGGCTTTTTTTCAGCATCCTGGAAGGGCACAAGGACACACCTGCTGCGTTAACGAAGTTTGGGGCAGTTAATTAGAGCAGAGCTCCGTGCCCTGTAACCCTGCCCTCAGCTCATCGTGTCATTTCTAGAAGATGGATAAAACGTGTGTTACACGCAGGTCCTCCAGGACAGCAGCTGATTTTAATGAGAGATTATGTACTTTTACCCCTGTAGATTTAAAGGAATCACTTGGCTCCTCAGCAATGCCCTCCTTTGCCTCCTCTTCCTCCTCCTGCTCTTTAATGGTTCCTTTCTACCCCCCGCTGCTCCCTCAGACCAATCAACTCTCTTCAGTCTTCTGATACACATTATATATTTCTCATTATTTGGGTTTATGCTGTTAACTATTTGCTGTTTGAATTCCCTCTTGGCCCTCAAGTTTCCACCATAAATGTGATAAGTTACAACATCTGTTCTGCCAGGGCTGGACTTCCACTCTCAAAAGATTGTTATTTTGCTTAAAAAACCCCAAAGTGCTGCAACTCACAGCTCTTGGTGCTTCTTCCTCCATTTCCATGGGAGCACTACAACCCTCTGCATGACACCTCTGTGGCCATGGGAATGCAAGGAAATGACACCTTTGGGTAAAACTTCCTGCAGTTTGGTGTGACAAGCATTTTGAAAATTTGTGTCAATTGTGCAATTAATTTGGTAGAGAAAAGATGCTGCTTCAGTCAGAAATAAGCCCTTCTACAAGCACTAAAATTGCATTTTGACATTTTCCACATGAAAACTGGATTTTTTTTTTCTTTAAAGAGGCATCATTAAGAAATGTTGGGAAGCTCTAAAAGGAAACAAGAGGCTGTCTTTTAGCCAGAAGAATGCTTTTCACTGTTTAAATTCACCCGAAGTTTTACTTCTGGGGCAAAAACATTTTTCAACTGTATTGTTAAAGCAAGCTTTTAAAAAAAGGAAAAATAAAATGTTTTGTTTGTCCAAGCCCAGTTCTGAGCCTAGCTTCTCTTAAGTAATTATTTATTTGCTCGCAGGGATTTTGCGTGTTAACCAGCAGCACAGCCTCTCTGGGTGGGGTGCTAGAGGACTTCTGTATGCTGGGAAACACCTCAAGAACAGGGCAGGACAGAGTCGAAAACATTGCCTTCAAGGGCTCCCAAATGCTGTAGAAAAGACGAGGAGAGCAAACAAACATCTTCCTTCAATTCACAAAGCTGGGTGGCAGCAAAAAGCGTGGTCCTTTACCTGCCTGCCATCAGCAGAGAGGCAACCTGTCTGACATGAGGCTTGGAAAAATGCGTTACCATCGTGCACAGGATGACAGTGGAGAAACAAGACTGAAGATCATGCCAGGAGTGATGGAGAGCTGGACCCAGTGCTGGGAACTGGCAGTGGATGCTGGTGTCCTGGTGGGGTGAACACTTGTGGTGTGGGCTCCCTGCTTGGTCCACGTGCTGCTCCTGGGCACGCAGAGCTGGCACAGCTGCTATTGCCCGCTGCATCTCGAGTGGCAAAACTCAGACCTTGTCTTCAGGGAAACTCATGGCAGTGAAAGGCATTCGACTGGCAACTCTGGAGCCCAACATTTTCTCTTTCTCCCTAGTAAAGAATGGGCAAGTTTTGTACCAGCTCTCTGCCTTTTTTTAGCAGAGCTCAGCATGGGCTAGGAGGATTATCTGGGGCAGCTGGAGAGTCAGAAGGTGACCTAGGTTCGATATCTTGGCTTCCTACCACAGAGGTCATCCCAAAGAGCGGGGAAGAGGTTGTGTGAAAACCTGGGGGAAGTTCAGTGATTTTAAGAGGTTTTCCGTTCCAGAATGCAACAAAAGCCGGGGAGATTTAACCGCCTTCTTGAAGGAAAACAGCAGGGGAAAAAGAAAAGATGTGGGGATGACTCAAAGGGTTCTGCTTCAGTTTCCACTTTTTTCATTTTTCATTTGGTTTTACAATGTATTTCCCTTTTTGAAACAGGGGAAAAAGTCATCTTGAAATACTGTGCTCCAGAAAGACCCAAATGAAGCATTTCAACCTTATCAAAGTGCTCATCCTCTTTTTTTTTTTCCCCCTCAAAATGAGTTTTGTCCCAAAGGCAACACTTTTAAATGAAACACTTTGCTTTAGATAAATTGACCTTTTCCACTGGAATATCACTGCAGTGGAAGGAGGTTGCGCAGTCTGGGAGGAGGTCTGCCGTGCTGTCAGTGTCCATACCACTGTGAAGGGGGCTCAGGTACCTCCACAGTCCCTTCCCGCTGGATGGGAATCACCTGAGACAGGACCATAAGTCCACAGTGAGTCAAATCAAAAATCCCTCTACATAATCTATCCCAGCACTACGAGGTCCTCCAGGGTGTGTATCAGACCAGGGTCACCACATCATGATTTTTCCTGAGAACCATCTTCAAGCTTGCAACAAAACACCACTTCAGGATTAAACAGTTTTTGATGAATTATCCCCATGTGAAATAATCCAGGTGTATTTTATAACACTTACAGACTTCTACCACCCACAACATCCTGTGGCAAGAAGTTACATAGGTTAACCTTCATGTATGAAGAGCCAAATCCCTTTGTTTCTCTTGAACCCTGTTCGCTTCTAGTTTCTGGTGCTGCTGCCTCAAAAAAGGCAGAAAAGCATCCATCCCCAGTCATCTTTTCCACACTATTTTAAAATTCCTGGACTCCTTTCCTACGCCTCCTTGATCATCACCTAGGCTTTAGACAGAATGAAGAGTCCTAATTTGCCAGTCCATCCAGCTCTGCTTCCACTTCTATGGGGTGGCTACTCCTTGTCCCCAATTACTCTTCAGCTTGAAGAAGTCCCAATTAACCCTAGTCCTCATATATTAAAAAAAATATAATAAAAAAATCTGAAAGCTACTCTATAGCTCTGTACCTCTGATCCTGCTGGTACTTTTTCCTTCCTTCCTTATTTAGGAGAATGTATTCTCCTGGAGTTTCTTACACAATGCCAAAATTGCCTCCACTTGGAGCTTAAGTAGGTGACTTCTTTTTTTTTTCATAAATGAAACTTTTCCTCTTTTTCTTCTAAAAATATATCTTGAGATGATGGGTCTAGTTCTGGTATTTTTATCAATTTTGCCAAATAGCTTCAGTCTGAAAAGACACTGAAAAATATTTCTGAATGGCTGGAATGTCTCAATTTTGCATTTTCAAAGTGAAACCTTTGTATTTTTCTTCAAAATAGTATTTCACTTAAATTTAGAATGAGGAGCAAGTGATTTCCTATTTTCTTAGGGACAACATGCGTCTCCTTACCATAGAGAAGAGACCTGCTCTTCTACAACATTGGAGGGCATTTGTCAGGCTGCAGGAAAGTATTTATAGTCTGGGAGTGAAGAAATAGCCAATGTGATGTAATTCAGCAGCTTGTTTCAAATTGGCCAAACTGTCTGCACTGAAATTCTCTCTTTGCAAAGAAGAAAAGCCCCCAGCCCCCCCCCCCCCCCCCCCCCCCCCCCCCCCCCCCGCCCCAGTCTTAGTCTGACAGGCTAAAATCACCAAGCTCTCTGCAGGATGCTGGTGACATCCCATACACTGCAGCTTTCAGACGGGTTTTGGGTTGGAAATCAGTGCTCTTAGGAGTGATCAGGCTGTGATTACTTTGATGAGTGCCCAAGAAGCTATTGGGTCTCCCCCCCAAAAAAATCAGACTGCGACATGCTGGCTGCCCTGTTTGGGCTAGTCCTTCTTCTTCGGATGCAATCGTTGGACTCCCGCACGCTCCCAACTGTGGTGCAGGCAGCAGAGTGAGGAGGTGAAGAGGGTGTGAAGAGGGGAGTGATTCTTGTTCCCAGCACTCCTGAGCCACTGCTTAAATCATTTAATGCCGAATAAATTATGGTGTAATTTAGCTTCATAGCATTTCATGCTCAATTAGTGCCACTTTAGAGGGAGGCAGTTCTCTATGGAGGGTGAAGCTCGGGAATTTCACTCTGCACTGGGGGGGGGGGGGGGGGGGGGGATGTATCTCTAAAGATAAAGGGGTAACCATGGCAACAACACAACTCTGGGAGAAGCGGGGAGGAGAGGAGCAGTTGCAAAGGAGGAAAAGGTAGATAAGAGACAAGCCACCAGTAGGTCTTATTTGGGAAACAGATATCTCTGCTGGAGAAACAGTATTTCTGGCTGCTGCAGGCAGCAGTTCTGTAGGAACCCACCAGTTTGGTAAGCGTGGCCTGCCCTGGGGACATGGTCACCCCTGACCAAAGCAAAACCAAGAGGCTGAGTAGGCGAGCGAGGGAAGGCAAAGGAAAGACAGAAAGCCCTACAGCCAACATCCCACAGAAGAAACCTGGCGGGGGAAGCAGAGAGGGCTGGTGGTCACACTGGAGCTTGGAGACCGCTGCTGGAGGTGGGTTCACACCAGCTAGCTGTGACCCATCATACCCACCACAATGCAGGGCAGCTGGTGTGGACATCAGTGTAGGATGCCCAGGATCCCTGGGGAGCTCTCTTCCTCTTGCCCATCTCACTCACTAATGGTATCTGAGCAGATGAGATGAGAGACATCCAAGGGTCCACCCGAGGGAGGAGGATGGAGCAGCTTGGGGTTGAACACCACAAGGAGGGTTTGCATCCCTCCCAGCCTGTGGAACCAGACCCCTTGAGGTCCCAGGGGTGCAGAGAGCACCCAGCAGCACCCTCCAAACGACACCAACACAGTGGGAGAGTGACAGAGGTGCTGGGACAGTCCAGATTTGGCATAGCTCCGAGACATTGACTCCTCAACAGGACATTTCCCTTTGAGCTCGGAGGCTTGCCGAGTATGTCTTGAGCAACTATGTCTTCACCCCATGCCTAAGGAGGCAATCCCCCAGGCTAATACGTCTATGTGACAGAAAGCATTTCCTTATGTTCAGATGCAATTTTTCTCGCTCGATTTCATTCCCTTCCTCCCAGCGAAACCACGAGGGGACCCTTAATAACCTCTCCCCTCCTCCGAAGTTTTTTGCAGGCAGGCAAGTCCCCCTTTTACTCCTCCTTCAGGCCTTTCCCTGCAGACTTTTCATCACTCCTGCCCATTTCTGAAGTGCCTTCATGTTTCCGGCAACTTTATGGTGTCCAGGAAGTCACACGAGCACTGTCCCCAGGAGAGAGGTCTGATCCAGATGGGTCCTGTCTCCAGATGTCTCCTTGCACAAGACCTGTGTGCAAGCAGCAGCACATTCAGCCAGCTCCCTTATGGAGTGCAATGGTAGGGTCAAGCCTACCCGCACTCTTGGCCTTACCTTTGTCGTTAACTTAAATAACAGCAGCAAAAGCAACCTTCAGCCTTCCTCCTCCACCTTGGCTTCTTCCTGGTGTCCCAGTCCCTAGAGTCGACTGCTTTCCCCTCCCACAGCATTTGAGCCCCTCCTGCAATTTTAAGTCAAGGTGCATTTAGCTGTAGGTTGAGCCAGCAGAAATCTCTCAGGAGCTGCATTCAATGCACCTGATATCAGGTTGTCTTAACTTAAGAGAAGATGAGGCTATGCTGCTGAAAAGGATGCTAGCTTCATGACTGAAAAGGAATTTAGTAAGCACAGAGAAGAATAAAGCTTTCCTAAAAGGGAGCCCAGCATAAGTTTCCTTCTTTAACAGGCTCCTGCAGGTCTGGGAATAAAACAGGAGCTGTCCTATAGAGAACTTAACCACAGGTGTGGAAAATGCACGGGGAGCAATGGGCTGTGCTTTGAAATGTCAGGCAGCAGTGTGGGGTAAATGCGGACACTGGAATAGCAAGCACAACAAAACCAAGTACTCCACAGTATCTAAATAAGAGGAACGCAGATCTGGAGCTAAGGCTGTAAAGAGGATATAATAAACTGCTCAGTGGATATGCCAGCAGTTGTGGAATGAAAAGGAATGATATGCAGCATAAGATATTTAAACATCCTCTTCCAGCCAAATAATTCTGGAAGAAAACCACAGGTCATCTGTCATGACCCCCTTTACAGCACAGCCCTCTTGTGTGGAACAGGGAGTTGCATCTGGTTTCTACTGAACGGCGTCCAGCAACATGTATTTGACCGGAGCATCTTACAGAAAATCATCCCTTGCTTTAAAGATGTGAAGAAATTACCACATCCCAGAAGTTACCACATCCCTGGGATTTTGACTGAATGTCTGGTCACATTTTCTGCTGCAAATCTGGGCCTTAAGTCTTACTGGAATTTGTCTGACCTTAATTTCCAGCTGTTGGCTCTTTTGTTGCTTTCCCCATGTGATTGAAGAGCCTTTCGCACCTTGTATATTCTTCCTGGGAAGGTACTTACACACTGCAATCAGTTAAATCTCAATCTTTTTGATGAGCTAAACAGATCAAGATTTTTCAGTCTCTCATTGCAAGGTTGTTTTTATTCCAGCTCCACAGTCATTTTTGTGGCTCTTTCCTGCACCGTCACCATTTGTTCAACATTCAACATCTCATTTTCCTGCTCTCATCTTCCTCCCCGTCAGTTGCGCTCATAATTCCCTTGAGATGTGGAAAATTAGTCTTTCTGAAGCATTAAGTGGGCGTGAATATGTGCGTTTCCCCAGCCAGGTCCATCCTCCAAAAGATGACATAAATGAAATAAAATGACAATTGCTGGTATCAAGCAATCACCAGTTTCCAAAAGTGGTGATCTTACTGATCACTTCATGCTTACTTATCTATCTCTCTTACTGACGCAGCATTCTTTAGCACAGGTGCAATACCTGTGCTGTTGGGAAAGCCAGCATCTCTAATTCTAAGTACTTGCCTGAAGCTTACTTGGAGGAGCATGACATCTTGAAGGCAGCATCTAGCTATGGAGGCATAGCTGCTGATGTGTACAGCCCGTTGCATGTTCATGTAGTGCCCCTTCATGGGGCAAAATAGAGGTTCTCAGAGGGCTGTGGCATGGGATTTGCTCCAAACTTGCTTCCCCCAGTATCTCACAGCATTCATCTCATGTTTCCTGCCGGGGCTCCTTTCACCCCAATAGCCCCTCTCCCACGGCCTGTCCCCAGTTTATCCCTTGAGCTTGATAACAAAAAGCAAGAAGCTTTGCAGGGTCAGCCCTTGCTCTGCAAGTTCCCCCTCGGCTCTGTCTAGGGACTTGCGCTGTTTAGTATCATCCCGGGATGTTATTAATGTGTTGTTTACTTCTCCCTCCCTGTCATTAATAAAGATGTTAAACTAAACCAGCTCTAACATCGATCCCTGTGTCACCTTTTGGACACCTCCCTCCCCACGCGGTCCCATGTAGTTTATCACGGCTCTGTGTTTACACACCTTAAGCCAATTTTCCGTCAGGTGTCTCGGCTTGTATCCACTCCAATTGGAATTCATTTGCCAGGTACAATTTTGCAAGGCACTCTATCAAATACTTTATTAAAGGTGGCCTCTAGATACTTGCATTTTTCTTCCCTTAATATAAATGGCTCCATCTGAAGAGATAACACACAGGTTGGAAAACACATTTAGAAGAAGATAGGGCCATGTTTCGTATACGGGCAGCTGTTATCAGCACGGGTGTTTAAGTTCAGGGGTGTTAGGGAATGCTAATTAAAATTGGCCATGTTCCTTGCAGCTGGGTGTTTGATTCTGGTCATCTTTACACCATGTGAATGTTTTTATTTTGTTTTTTCTGAAGTGCAACTGCTATTTTTTAAGAACTTGCCACATCGCACATCTGATGGGAGAGGTTTCCAAAGTGCTCGGCAAAACTTAGCACAGGTGTATTTCCTGCAAAACCCCAATTTGCCAAAAAGCTCTGGTTTGAGGTGACTGACACCACTTGCAAATTTGGACCAAATCTAGCAAAGAAGGGCATGGGAGGGGATGTCTGTCCAGGGCAATGTTACATCCTGGCTCTTTTCAATGTGAGATGTTTGATTTCCAGGTCAGAACACCTATGTGGGCAGTGGGGGAAAGCCGAGTGACGGACTTGCTGTACGAATGGGCTTCAGACTTTGCTGTCTCTCCATGCCCTTCATTTGGGAGCAGGGAGCCCTGGTTCCTCCCCCTGGAGACAGGCCTGGCTGCAAGGGCTGGCTCCCAGCCCACACCAACCCTCTCTGTTCTGCTGGGGGAGGCTGGCAGCTCCTGCAGCTTCCTGACCTGGGAGAGGGTCTCAAGTCTCAAAATCCAGGTGACCTTCCCCCAGCCCTGCAGAGAGCTGCCCTTTAGGGGATACGGGTAGCAGAGGGACTAATGCCAGGACAAACCTTGATGTGCTGCCAGCAGGGTCTGTAGTCAATAAGCATCACGGCAGGTCAGAGAGGGATCACGTTCCCGTTGCCCTACTTAATCTTTTCCTCCTTCTTCTGGCGAGGCTCTCCATTACAAAATGTACAACTCAAGCAGAACGGCCCATCTCCCCTTGTTCGTGTGCATGCATGTATGTGTGTGCAATCATTTTTCTCCTCTGTCAGAAGGCAAAGCCAGCTTGTGAAGAAGCCATTAATCTGAGCCCATGCCTCGTGCTCCTTTTCTGCTGTGCAGGACTCCGGAGGATGTGCTGGAACAAGCCATTCTGCTGTGCTAATGCCTCCTAATCTTCCCCTCTACCCTGATAGTCTCCAGCAAACTCTCGCTGAGCTCTGGGGCTATACGTCTTCACGGCTGCTCACCAGGGGCATCATTAGGAAAGGGCTCTTAAATGGCTTGACATTCATGGCTTCCCAGAGGAATGGAGCCGCTGACAGATCTCTCCATTTGGAATATGAAATCTATTTGTTCAGATGTATAATGCCCGATTTGTCTTCTCAGAGGAGCTGCTGCTGAGTCCTGGGACAGCTAGTTACAGTGCTACAGGCCAACAGCTGTGTGCTGAAACCACAGTGGGGCCAGCCCTAAGTGACACTGATTAGAGGAGGGGGTAAAAAAATGGCCCTAGGGGGCCAGAAGAAAGTGGGGGATTACAGGCCTTGTCCAGGGATGAGGAAGGTCTGGAGAAAGAGAGAAAGCCCCAAGGCATCCCCAAGCGAGACAATGTGCTAGAGCCCGCTGAAGCTAGAGGGAACAAAAGGCAGCAGAGCCAGCCTGGAGGAGATGTTGGGGCATGGTGCTGTTTCCCATAAGAAGCCTTGACCGTGGCCACATTTGCTTGTTTGTAAGCAGCACCTGGGTGCTCGTCCTACACTGCACCAATCCTGACACCAAGTGGCAATGGGCACTGCGAGTCATTGCTGTTCAGAGCAGTGTGGAGAGCAAGTTGGACCAGAAAATCTGCACAGTGCACTGCTAGGGGCACAGTGCTTCGACATTTTAGGCTTTGGCAGGAAAGGAGGCACCCCTGTCCCTCCCTATATCATCCCACCGAAAGCCTTGTGCAGCAACAGGGCAATGAAGAAGACACTGGGGGTAAGAAAAGTGCAGAGAGCCCTGCTGGGAAAGCAGAGAAGACATATGTGACCCCAGGCGGGATTGAGGAAGAAGAGAAGGTCATTGTACTTCAGGTGATGTAGTCAAGAGTAAAGAGAGGATGCATGAAGGGCAGATGTCAGAAAAGCTTCACTTGAAACAAGAGACACTTTTCTGAGCCCTGGAAAAGCAACCTGGAAACAGGACTCGTTCTGCAAGTGACCTCCACGGAGCCAGCATCCTGACTGTCTTGTAGTAACAGCAATGGGAGCTGCTGGCGGGTTGCAGGCTCTGTTTCCTGAGGGTTAAGGACAGGAGATGTCTAGGGCACTGAAAGCTTCCTTCCAGCCTTTGCCAAAGGGCCCAGCTATGTCTTAGGACCCCCATCCCCTGGCACCCTCCTGCGTCAGCCGAATCGAGGCACTGACCTCTCCCACCAAAATGTGGGATTTTCGCTCCAAGGGGAATCCCAACATTTCAGTGTCTGCTTGTTTTTCCCAAAAAGGGATGGAACAGTTGCCGTTTCGAAATTTTCCACAGAGTGATAATTAAACAAACAAACAAACAAAATCAGAAGCACAGAAAATTTGGACTGAAGCAAAATGTTTTGATGCCGTGAGAAGGTCCGATGGAGCTGGACTTGTGTGGTGTAGGAAAATGCATGCTGGGGGGATATGGGAAGTTGAAGCAAAACTATTCTCAGGCCTGAGCTCCCGTCCAACCCCTTGGCTTGGCATCAGCAGGTCAGAAAAGAAAAAGGCATCTTGGGACAACACTGTACCTGCTACTTCAATGCCAAAGCATCTGTACTTGGTCTGCCTCCCACCTTCCACCATGGATGAATTCATTTCCAAAGCAGCAAACAGCTGAAGACGCCTGGGCTTGTCTCGTGCTGATGGGACAGCTTCCCAGGCACACAGAGCCCTGACTGCCATGAATGCTCTCCAGCTCTGCTGCCTGCTAAATCAGAAACATGTTAATTGAATGAGAAGAACAGGAGGAAAGGGCCACTTCTTTGTTCTTCAGTGCTCCATCAACAGACCAGTTGGCTATGCTGAACCTGTGGGGCTCTTTCAGGGAGCCCTTGGCAGCACTGATTGCAGGATTGTTTGCCTCTGTAATTACAAACAACACCAAGGAGATGCCTGATGAGCTCAGAGCCACCTTTCATAGTGGGATTTCTCTGTTTGCATTGAGTTATCAGTGTACCATGAATTTCTGGGTGTGTGAATCAGGGCAGATGCCAGCTGGATACCAGAGCAGGGGAGAGCTGTGGGGAATGCTGGGATCCCTGAGGTTCCCAGCAGACAAGCCCATGTCTAGAACTTGCCCACATCTGTGGCTAGATGAAGGGTCTGGTAGGCACCCGGTGGTGGCTTTCCTGTAGCTCAGGAGGCAGAGGCACAGCTGGGTGTGCAGCCACAGGGGGTATGGAGCTGGAGGTGCTGAACATGCCTCTGGGGTTGGAGTAGGAGCTGTGTTGTCTGGTTCAATATCAAACCGGACTGGAATATGTCACCTCCATCACTTATCTCCCTGGCCCTGCAGACCCAGTCTGTCCCCCAGGCTGCCACCTGGGCTTCTGCCTTGCTCCTTATACTACTGGGAAGGTTAAGAGGAGGATGGTGGTGTTACTTCACATGCAACACCCATGCTGCCATGTTGCTGTGGAAACAGCCTGGGAGGATGCAATAAACCACTATGTGGTAGGGGCAGCAGCTCCAGCAGTGAGGAGGAAGAGGAGGGAGCAGGCAGCAGAGCTCAGCCAGGGCACCCAAAATGCCTGTATCCATTGCAAACAGCTCTTGGGTGGGAGGGTTGTCAGGATGCAGAGAGGTAGTCAGCAAGCACCCTGCTTGCTTGCTCTTAGCTAGAAGAAAGGGAACGGGAACTCTGCTCCAGCCAGAGCCTAACTCCAGCTTATGGCCACATCCGTTTCAAGCTGGGCCACGATGACTGCGATACAGCTTAGCCTGGTCTGTGTGGTCAGAGGTGTGTGTGAAATCCCCTTGCATCTTATTCATCCTGGGCTAAAACCACACACGCCAACCCTTACCAAGGCTCAGCTGATACATGGGAAGTTGGTACCCTGCAGTATAAGCCCCCAGATGGAGTTTGATCCAGGATTCAGCTGAGGGCAGATAACTGGGAGAGGCGTGAAAGCGGCCTTCTCAAACTGTATACAAACTCCCGATACATTGGCAGAAACATCAAGGCCTGTGGGACTGGAGCAGTCTCTGCCCATGTGGATGGATGAGGATGCAGCCTTGTGGTGTATCTTGGAGCTGATGGAGCAGCCCTGTGACTGACAAACACAGTTCTCAGACATTGTTCTCCAGGTACTGGTGCCTTAGCTCACTGTGTGTGTAAGAGCATGGTGTCCCAACAGAAAGGCTGCCTCCTCCGCTAGCAACTCACAGCAAAAGCAAAGTGACCCAGCACCCCCCTCCTCCCCAAAACAAAACAAACCTGACCAAAGCACAGCTTTCCATAGGAGTCTTTCACCTGTTGCAAGAGGGTGAGAAAACAAACAGCATGTCAGGGAGGTGTTAGCTAATGAACTGGAAGGTGCCCAGGGTGCAGCATCCGGCTGGAGTAACACCAGAAGATCTGTGCAAGTGCGATAAACCCCAGGTGTGGGCATTTCGTGGGAAGGCTGTGAAATGCAACTTCAAGGCATTTCAAAACCAAGTGATCCTGCTATGCCTTACACACAACATCTCCATGCCTCACTGTAAGAGGAATTTATTTCCTCCCTAGTGGTCCCTTGCAGGGTGCTAAGACATTACAATCTTAGCCTGGCTGGTGTCAAAGCTTATTCTGGGGCAGTTTACTTGGGGAGGGAGGTTTGGGGGTTGTGGTGTTTGTATTTTTGTTTCTCCCTGCAGCTCTGCTTCCCAGCAGCACAACCACTGTGTCTTTTTGGCAAGCTGTGACCTGAGCCCTGGTGTCAGAGGTGAGCACAGCCATCCATAGGGCTTGTCTTCTTTGAAGGCATCCCTGCAGGAGATGGTCTGGCTTCACTGCAACAGCTCTGCTGCCTTCCCCACCTTTGTCCTGACCTGCTGGGCAGCTTCAGACCCTGCTGGCATTCCCACCCCAAGCTGTATTGGCTGTCTCAAAGGTGAGCATTTTGAAACAGATGCTGGTTTTTGTACTCAGAGCTTGGAAATTTTGCACTGGGCCTTTCATATAACTACGGGAAGAGAAATGAGAATAAACAGATGCCTGTGGCTGTACCATTCAGAGTCCTGTTACACAGCTCAGGCCAGCCTGGGGTCTCTCCCTGTGACAGGCTCTGCCCCAACCATGTCCCTGCTGGAGACATGTCACCCCTGAGCAAACACAGAGAGACCCTCTGTGTCCCACCAGTCTGGTTTTGCTGTTCACTCTGGAGTCTCAAGGGCATCCCCTGGGTGGAAGAGTGTAGGTCTTTTCATCCTCACCAAGGGGCAGGTGCAAAGTGTTGTGAGGTGCCAGGAGCAGAGCAGAGCCAAAAGCCTGGTGGGATCTGTTATGTCGCTATGTGCTGGGGTTCTGCATTGCCCCCTAACTCTGCTCCACAGGGACTGGTCCCAGATGGGCGGCAGAGTGGCTGTAAGGGGCTGAGACAGAATGATCGGTGGATGTGAGGGTCTTCTGCCCATGCCTCAGATTTCTCCACAAGCAGATGGGGCAAGGGAACACCCCAATGACCCCACTGACCCTCAGCTGTAAAATCTTCACAGCCCTGTTTTGACCCTCAACTCCATAAAAAGCAGCTGCCATGGTGGTACAGACACTTTACCACTACTGCAGGCATGCACTGATGCATTCATTTTGTCTCCCTCTCCCTATCACCATCCATCAGGACACTTCCAGGTGCTTAGGAGCGTCAGCACCCCACGGCCACGTTGCAGTGTTTGGCCCAGCTCCTGCAGAGGCACAGTGTGTCCTGCAGACCTGGCTCTAGGTTGTGCATTTGACCCAGCAACATTTACTGCTCAAGGAGCAGAGCCAAGCTGCCAAACATACTCCTGGTTCCTCTACTGCTGGATTCTAGCAATGAAAGCGTGTCGTAAACTTTATGCAAACTCCCAGGTGACAGCTGCAGAGTAGAGAGACATACTTGCTATATTTTTTATTTCCGCCCTTTAATTTGGGATTCTGTTTCCCCTTTAACTGTGGTACAAGGGGCATCTGCCTGGAGGATGCCTCTTCTTTTCCTTTGCTGCCCTTTGGCAGCTTCTGTCACCTTTCACCACCTGAGCTCCCTGTGCGGGGTGATTTGTCACCAGGAAGACATAGTTCCACAGGGAAGAGTCTGATGGAGGACATGTGTGACTGAAGTGAGCTGGGCATCTGCTGCCTGCCAGACACTGTGTCCAGCTCTGCTCCCTTGCAGGGACAGGGGAGGTTGTGTAAAACACAGGTTCTCCTGCAGGTTGTAAAAGCAGAAGTGTCACATGTGTGTTACTGGACAGTGACAAATGACCAGCTGGAGTGCATGGATCTCTGCCTGGGGATGGATGAGGAGCCAACTGAGAGCTTATGGGTCCGGATTAAAGGGGGGGCAGAGACAGGTGACATTACAGAGGGGGTCTGCTCCAGGCTACCCGACCAGGAAGACCGAGCAGATGAGGCTCTCTACGGACAGACAGGAGCAGCCTCATCTTCACAAGCCCTGGTCCTCATGGGGGACTTCAACCACCCCGATATCTGTTGGAAGGACAACACAGCAGGGCATCAGTAATCCAGGAGTTTTCCTAGAATATGTTGATAATAACCTCCTTTTCCAAGTGACAGAGGAGCTAATGAGGAGACGTGCTAAGCTGGACCGTGTTCTCACCAACAAGGAGGGGCTGGTGCGGAATGTGAAGCTCAAGGGCAGCCTTGGCTGCAGTGACCATGAAATGGTGGACTTCAAGATCCTCAGGGCAGTGAGGAGGGCACACAGCAAGCTCGTTACCCTGGACTTCAGGAGAGCAGACTGGCCTCTTCAGGGATCTGCCTGGTAGAATACCATGGGATACAGCCCTGGAGGGAAGAGGGGCCCAAGAAAGCTAGTTAATACTCAAGGGTCACCTCCTCCAAGCTCAGGAGCAATGCATCCCAACAAAGAGGAAGGCAGGCAAAAACGCCAGGAGGCCTGTGTGGATGAACAAGGAGCTCCTGGACAAGCTCAAACAGAAAAAGGAAGCCTACAGAGGGTGGAAGCAAGGACAGGTAACCTGGGAGGAATACAGAGAAATTGTCCGAGTAGCCAGGGATCATGTTAGGAAAGCTAAAGCCCTGATAGAATTAAATCTGGCCAGGGATGTCAAGGGCAACACAAAAAGCTTCTATAGGTGTGTTGGTGATAAAAGTAAGACTAGGGAAAATATTGGGCCCTCTCTGGAAGGAAACAAGGAGACCTGGTGATCCAGGACATGGAGCAGGCTGAAGTACGCAATGACTTTATTGCCTCAGTCTTCAACAGCAAGTGCTCCAGGCACACCACCCAAGTCACAGAAGGCAAAGGCAGGGACTGGGAGAAAGAAGAACCACCCACCATCGGAGAAGATCAGGTTTGAGACCATCTAAGGAACCTGAAGTTGTACAAGTCCATGGGACCTGATGAGATGCATCTGCAGGTCTTGAGGGAACTGGCAGATGAAGTGGCTAAGCCACTATCCATCGTATTTGAGAAGGCATGGCATTCCAGGGAATTTGCCACTGACTGGAAAGGAGAAACATAGCCCCCACTTTTAAAAAGGAAAAAGAGAAGACCCAGGGAACTACAGGCCAGTCAGTCACACCTCTGTGCCTGGCAAGATCATGGAGCAGAACTCCAAGAGTTGCTGTCAACAGTTCAATGTCCGAGTGGAGATCCGTGACAAGTGGCATTCCTCAGGGGTCAGTATTGGGGCTGGCACTGTTTAACATCTTTGTCAGCAACATGGACAGTGGGATTGAGTGCACCGCCAGCAAGTCTGCTGACAACGTCAAGCTGTGTGGTCCGGTCGACACGCGGGAGGGAATGGCTGCCATCCAGAGGGACCTTGACAGGCTTGAGAGGTGGGCCTGTGCAAACCTCATGAAGTTCAGCAAGGCCAAGTGCAAGGTCCTGCACATGGGTCAGGGCGATCCCAAGCACAAATACAGGCTGGGCGATGAGTGGATTACAAGCAGACCTGAGCAGAAGGACTTGGGGGTGTTTGTTGACAAGAAGCTCAACATGACCAGGCAGTGTGTGCTTGCAGCATAGAAAGCCAGCTGTATCCTGGGCTGCATCAAAAGAAGCATGGCCAGGAGGTCAAAGGAGGTGATTCTGCCTCCCTACTCCACTCTCATGAGACCCCACCTGGAGTACTGCATTCAGCTCTGGGGCCTCCAGCATAAAAAAGACATGGCCCTGTTGGAGCGAGTCCAGAGGAGGACCACGAAGATGATCAGAGGGCTGGAATATGTCTCCTATGGAGACAGGCTGAGACAGTTGAGGTTGTTCAGCCTGGAGAAGAGAAGACTCCAGGGACACCTTATAGCTGCCTTCCAGTACCTAAAGGGGGCCTACAGGAAAGCTGGAGAGGGAATTTTTACAAGGGCATGTAGTGATAGGACAAGGGGTAATGGCTTTAAACTGAAAGAGGGTAGATTTAGATTAGATGTGAGGAAGAAGTTCTGCACTGTGAGGGTGGTGAGGCACTGGAACAGGTTGCCCAGGAGGTTGTGGATGCCCCATCCCTGGAAGTGTTCAAGGCCAGGCTGGATGGGGCTTTGAGCAACTTGGTCTAGTGGAAGGTGTCCCTTCCCATGGCAGGGGGCTTAGAACCAGATGATCTTTAAGGTCCCTTCCAACCCAAACCATTCTATGATTCTGTGATTCTATGACAAAGCCCATCTCTTGTCTCTGTAGTCACTGGAGAGCACTGGGTTCAGGGCTCTGGTTTTCAGCTTGGCAGTGCTAGCAGCCAGGTGGAGGGAGCAGCATGGTGCTTGCTGGGACAGGGATGCCTGCAGCTGCTTTTGCTCCGCAAAGCTGAGCTTTGTGTATGTGCCCTGCAACCAAGTAGCATCAACCTGTGCTCCCATGCACCAGAAATGGCAGTTAATGGCTCAGTGTCATTTTTCCCACACCTCCTCCCCAGCTCACCCCACTGTTGCACAGAGGTGTGCCATGCCCCCATACCCATCAGGGCCCCTGCCTTTCTCATGTCTCCCTGGCTACACAGGGGCCAAGCACCCTGTTGTCTCTGTTCATTTAGATGCTCAACATGACGATGTTTAAAGGGAGATCACAACTAATCATCCTCATCCAGGTGCTTCTCAAGCACCCTCGTCAGCTCCCCCAGCTGTTGCAAGGCTGTTGATGGATGCATGTAATACAAGGACATGCAAGGGAATCGCCAGCTGAAGTCACTTGTATTTCAAGGCATCACTCTGTTGAGCTCCTGGAGCAGGAGGGCTTGGGTGCCCACAGCTATCTGGACCCAACAGGAGCCCCCAGCATAAAGTTTATGTGCAGTCTAAATGCTTGTATCTCCATGCAGAGTGACCTCCACAAGCTCTGGGGGAACAGTTAAGTGAAGGGGGCTGTTTTTCACAACGGAAAAGAAATATCAGAGCACAACTTGTCCTTCTGCTTCCCCCGCGGGCAACAGGAGATCACTCAGACTGAGCCAGGAGCACGTGTAAGGAAGCTCTCATGTGATTTTTGTGTCGGTTTTGGTGCTTCCCTCGCAGCGCTCTTTGATGTCTCACCTGCTTTTGTTCTCCAGGATCCATGTGCTATTGGGGCTCCTTTTGTTTGCTCAGTGCTTGTTCTCCTCCTCCCTCTCTGGACTTACCATGCCAAATGGATTTTGACTGCCTTTACCAGGAGATCAAGCGCTGCTCGCTCTCATTAGATGCAGTATTTGTTGTACCAGGACTTGAATGACCCCAATGCAGAGAACTATGGAACAATCCCTTTAACTGCTCTGCAGAAGACAAATATTTGCTGGTACAGAACAGTCTGGGTGATTTTACAGGGAAGATTTCTGCACACATCAAACATGCAGCAAAGCTGACATGCCTTTTCACCAAGTCACATGTACCCTGACACCTCCTCTGTCAGAAAAGCTGGAAAACAACAGTTTTATTCTACGGGGGAAATACGTTCGTTAAAAGTCTGCGCTTTTTTTCCCTGGTTTGGGGGGTTTGGGTTTTTTTTTCCCTTCTCCTGAACTGGAATGAAACCAGGGTTCTTAATTTTATTTTTAATGTATTTATAGGTTGTGGGAAATGAAATGGAAAGAGCAGTGCTCAAGACTGGCCAACAGCTGACGACCACTTCTTGGTGCAGGAGAGGTGAAACAAGTCTCAGCCAGACTGATTCCCTCTTGCCCACCCTGAGTGCTCTGACTTCTGTGCTGTTGGCTACTTTGTGTCTCTGTTTTTCATTAAAACCGTAACCAAGGCCCCATTGAATTTTTCCCACCAAGAATTTAATCAAAATTTGTTCATTACCATTGGATGTTTTGGTTTCAAAACTTTTTTCTTTTTTTCTGAAATGATAGACAATATCCTTTACAAGTAAAATGAAAATTAATGACCCTTTTGAGCTGAGAAACAGAAGTAAAGGAGGCATTTTAAGTGGGTTTTCCCTTCTTCCAAATCTTGGCAGGAAACAGCAAGTGGCAAAATCAAGTTAGCACCTTTTTCCAACTGCAGACTATTCTGAGCAAGCTGGGCTCTGAGCTTTGAGTGAAGGATCAAGGTCCTTTTCTAAAGCATCACATCCTGCAAACCAGCATTTCTGTGCATAACCACACAGAGAAGGAGAACCGAAGCATGGATGCTTTCCAGGCTCCAGTTAGCCACCCAACAGGGGACCAGATTTTTCAAAGGGATGGCAACAGGTTGTGTGTATGTTGAGAGCTGAGCAGTGTTTTTTTTCCCAGAAAATCTGGCCCAGGCTGTGGATGCTGAAGGCAGCGAAAGCTGTCTTCTGTAGTTGGGAGCAGGTGGGATGGGGAGGTTTCTCTTCGCACCTGGCTTCTTCCAGGGCTGCTCTCCTTTTTGGGCTGCTCATTTTTAAAGACTAATGCAACACGCTGATTCCACAGTTGGGAACTTCTGTAATAATAATTATCATCCTTTGCCCTTCTCTAGCTGCTTCTAGTCCAAGACCTCTATGCCTCCATCCAGTAATAGATCTTGTCTTGCCAACTCTTCAGCAGGCAGACAGATGATCTCCATTTCACAGAGAGGGGAAAACGAGCCTGGGTAAAAACAATGGGTGTTTCTTCCCCTCAACACCTTCTTCCCCAGATCCTTCCCATGACAGATTGGGGTCCCTTGGAGATAGGTGCCGTTCCCTCCCACTTGCTCATGGTAAGGTGAGTATTGTCCAATGCACACCAGGCTGATTTCCCCCTACAACACGGCTTTCTGAGTTTCATGCTTTCAGCCATCCGGCCATCAGGCTGAGCCTTCCCGCTGGGAATAAACTCCTTGCTTTCAGGACTGGCCATACTGCATGCAAGGTCCCAGGGTGCCCATGTTGCTGCTTGCCAGGGCAGAAGTGTGCTGCTCTGCCCCACAGACTTATTTGCAGCCGGTCCTCACGCCGGCCCCGCTGAGTGGCACGAGCAAGCACAGTCTAGCAAAGGAAAGGGGAGAAATACTCCACTCCAGACCCAGAAACCCTACCAGAAAAAAGAAAGAAGTGGATGACACACTGTGTCTGAGTGCATTGGGCACCCAAGGAGCTTTATTGCAGCGTGTTGGGGCATGTCACAGGCAGAGCAAGTGAGGAACAACTTGGCAGCTGCCAGCCCCGTGTTTAGAAATGAGCCGTGCCAGGGGAACTGAGCCCTCCCCACCCAGGACAGGGCAGAGGAGCTGCTCCTCTGGGCTCCCTCCTCTCCCTCCACCCAGGCAGGAAAGGAGAGTATTTTGCTGTGTTCTTCCCCAGCACAGTCCCTCTCGTCCCATGTCTCGCACAGACTTCCAGGTGTGAATATCATCCCAGGGGTCTCAGGGGTCCACACTGTGCCACTTGGTCATCCTGCTCTCTCCATGCAGCAGCAAGAATGTGAAGACCAGGCTAATGGGCAGGTATTTACCCTTCCATGTACAACACACCTCATGCTACCTCCCAAAAGCACTATTAGTGATCTCATCCGTGGCATATTCCCATTCCCAGTACTTGCTGGGCAGAGGGTTGAAGCAGGGTTTATAAGTTCCTGGTTGGCATCCCTACTTACTGGGTTGGTATCTCTAATAATGTATTTCAGCCAAAATAAGATTTCTGGAATACAATAAAGCTCTAAAAAGAAAACCTCTTAAATAAAATCTTTAAGAAATAAGATAACCCTCAAATACAGATACCCCAGTCTCCCTCTTAGACTCAACTGTGCTTAATTTGCTGAACAGCAAGAGGTTTCAGGAGGTCTTTGCCAGGACCCTGCTGTTACCAGCATTACCGGATTAGCGCTCTCAGGGCTCCAAACCTTGCTCCATACATCACACAGTGCCTAACCCACAGCACCGAGAGCCAGAGAGAAGAAAATGCAGTTTGATTTCCCATCTATCAACTCTCTGATGCCTCTCTTAAAGCTACAATCTGCCCTTTCCCACTAAACAGACACAACTGTGACCGTAATGGGTAACTTCTTTCCCCATCCAGCTGCTTGGGAGCTCATAATGACACTGTGAAGTGTCTCTTGCTCTGCAAATTCTACTTTCAAGATACATTAGGGTCATTCTTTTTTATGGGAAGGAGCAGAGAGGGGAGGAGGGAATGATCCTGAGGGAAAGAGATAAATAATCTTCAAAGAGAACAATTAACAATCAATTGCAGCGCTGCTGTAGAGCAGAGATAGACACATATTTCTGGCTTTTATTTCTGATTAATGAGAGAAAGGCCTGGCATCCCCTCTCCCCAGCCCTGAGAAACTGGTCTCCTGATTATGTCACAACCGATCTGCAATTGTTCTCTCTGAAGATTATTTATCTCTTTTCTTCATGATTGCCTGTTCTGAGACCTTAATAAATTGGATCCAGCCAGCAGCAGTGCTTGCTAATTTTCCCCTGAAGAGGATTTGAGTTTTTGTTTAGCTCTTAGGGCATCCGTTTGCTTAGTCCCTGTTGCTTTTAAAAGGGTTGTGTTTAAAACATCATTTTCCAACACTGTAGCATCAAGGTTGCTGGTAGTTATGTGTTTGCATTGGATAAAATCAGCAACAGGCTCAGCGTTGATCTCAGCCACTCTGTACTAGGTGCCGTACAGAGATGACCTTGGCAAATCAGTTTTGTAAGGGCCTGTTATTATATGTGATGGAGAACACCTTGGTCTTCTCCCCAGCTTTCAGCAAGGAGTGAGATGGGGCAGGATTGCCAGCAGCTTGGAAAAGCCCTAGGCTGAGCCAGCTGGATCCCAGACAAAGCTGCAGGATTAGCGTAAAGCAGTGGATTTTGGGGTGGTAAAGGAAGGCAGAGCATCAACTGATGCAGAAAAGATCCTCAAGGCAAACCCATGGCACAGCTAAATGTTTGTTTCCAGCAGGCTGTGGGTCCTGCTGCAGGGATGGCTGAGCGGGGGACAGAGCCACTCCACCCCCTCAGGTTTGCAGCCCTGCATTTTGAAGGAGGGTGGCTCTGGTGTCCTGGGGCTTGCTGTGCCCATAGCATCCCTGTGGGCTCTCCCAGGATGTCAGACAAACTGAGGGCCAGTTGTGCAAGAGATTTCTCTTGCTGCCGTTCTGCAAGGTACTTTTCCTGTTGAATTCAAGCTCTTGTACGGCTACACAGTGAGGCAGCCCTTCCCTAGCAGAGCCATTCTCCTACAAGGGGAGGGGAGGGGAAATGGAAATGGATGGTGTCCATTTTTGTGGGCAGCACAGAGGTGTCGACGCACTTGTTTATTGCTCTGCAAGTGTAGATTAAAGATTTCTTGCCTTGTTCCCTTCCCATTCTCAAGGCAATCCTTTGTGTGTGAGTGTGTGTGTCTGCGTGAGTGTCTCTCTTACTGCCTGCATGCACACAAGGGTCTAGCTTGCATTAATGCAGTCAGATAAGAAGGTCTCCTTGGGGAATCGTTCCCCACTGTTTTTATTTTAATATGACAAACACTGCGTGCTTGAGTGGTAAATGAGATGGTATTATTTCTCCGACTTCCTTTATGTTCTTGTCCTAATCTTCCCTCCTATTTCAAGCCGTTGCTACAAACTTTCTCCCTCTACTCTCTTTTCTCTGTGACTCTCATCCTTCAGATGTTTAGGGTAAGTCTGTCCGTGGGGTCTGACGGGATCAGCTTCATAAACCTTCCTGCTCTTAGGTTTCCTAGGAGAAGGGCCATGGGAAGGAGTGTTACCAAAGGCCATCCATTCCCCAGGGCCGTATACTGTAGCCTACTTTGTGATCTGACCATTTCCTCTTGGTTGGAGTGATGAAAGCTACACCCCTAAAAACCTGCATAAATATTTCAGCTGAAAAAGAAAAAAAAAAGTAATGATGAGAACGGAGAACTGACTGCAATGCCAGCTATGCTGGAGACGGTGAACTGGGATGTGGGCTCTCTAAAGGTCACCCTGAGTCAGAGAAACCTCAACTGAATTCAAAATAATTCCCCTCCTTATTGGCAACAGCACATGCATTTGCAGATAGGCTCTAGATTTCACTCTTATTAATGTTGTTTCCCTTTCATGTGCTCCAGGGTCAGTCCCCAGCTTGCACAGTGATGGGAGCACTCCCTGGTTTTGGGTTGCCACAGCCCAGTGTGGCTGGATGGAGACAAAGTTGTACTTTCTCAGATCCATGCAGCTAGACCTGGTAGCAGGATCCCAGTAGGCCTCCCCTCTGCAACACTGACCATCAATCAAGTGGGGAAGCTGCTGTGGACAACTCCTATTAGAAATTCAGGACTCACTACATGAAGTCTACCATTGCCCTGCTCATGTGAGGAGTTGTCCTCCCATCAGCTCACTACAAAATCCTGTATAGGTGGCAAAGCCACACAGCCCCTTTGGGGACCTGCATGGTCCCAGGGCTGTGAGGAATATATGGCTGCCTCCTGCTTGCCAGCATTAGTAGGATAGTCTTGGTCATGGGGTATCTGAGGGAAAAAGCATCCAGCTCTGCCTTGAAATGTAAGAGGGTTATTAGGGGGGCTGCAGCAGCCTGTGAATGGCAAACCCTTGATTTAGAATTAAGTTGACATTTTATTCCAAACCTGTACCAAGTTATCATTAAGGAAAATTGCTGCTTGCGCAGCCCTGACCTGTGCTTGGAAAATTGTCAGGGGTGGAAGGCCGTTCTCACCAGCCGTGAGCTGCAAGGTGGATGTGAAAAGCCAAGCTGTTAACTGCAAGATCCAGCCGAGCTTCCGAATGCTCGGCCAGAACTGCAGCCTGCTTTGAAACACACGAGAAACCAGGCAGCAGTATCACTGGTGATAACCAAGGCATGAAGCCACAAGTCAGGCTTGGATCTGTGCAGTCTCACCCCTTTACCCAGAGATGCATCCCTGGCTCTCATCCACCACAGCCACACTTTTGTCCTGCTCCAGGACCTCTCCACCACAAGGTGGGAAGCAGTAGATACTTCAGATAGGATATATACATTTGCTAAAGGCTTCCCCAGAAACTCATGTCAATCTTGGTGGTGCAGAGAATAAGCCATCTTATTATGGTTGAGTGAAAGTTTTCACTTACGAAGGCTTAAGCCTGGGCTATGGTGCCAGACCTGCCAGATTACAGCTTTCTCCTGGCTCTAAAAGACTTCATGCCAACCTGTCTCAGGCATAGGCCCACCAGGCTGGAGAGACACTCTGGTTTTGGCAATGCCCCCTACTCTAGGCACCAACGCTGCAATTCCAGCTTGTAAGTGTTGAAATTTCACTTGTCATCACAGGTTCTCCTTCTCATCTGTGGAGAGAAATAAACTTCTTATGTTCCATGATCAACCTCACCCTACAGCAGGGAGCTCAAGCGAGAATTGCAATCCATGCCTAGGAAAGGGAGGCAGAGGTGGTTGGGTCTGGATTAAATGCCTCGGTTTTTCAGTGTCCAACTCTGGGGAGGTGGGATCTGCCCCAGCATTGCTGACCCCTGGCACCTCCTGGCTGCCTGGCCAGCATGTGAGGACACTTCTGTTGTGATGCTGAGCTGAAGCCGCTCCTCTGAGGGCCACCCCTATGGCCACCCAAGTGGCTTGAATATTAAAACCTTTCATCAGCTTTCTACCAAATGGCAGCAGTAAGCAGGAGGGCATCAGACCCCTGGGGAGAAGACTTCTCCCAAATCCACAGCTGACCCAGGATTTCCATGGGTGGCCCATCCAACCCAGTGCTTTTGCCTGGGGGGGGCATCTTTGAGGATGAGCCTTGCTCAGGAGGGAGGTGATGTCTTGCACCGACTCACCCCCGCTGCATGTCTCTGTTGGATGGGGTGATCTACCCACAGAAAGCAGAGGCATGGAGAACAGTTCACTCCACAGTGGGTGGCACTCATTATATGGAGCAAGCACCTGCAAACTCCGGGACTGTGCAGCCTTGCTCACTAATGGGGAGGTCTAGCCTGAAGACTGCAAAATGTGTTATTTTTGCAACTTCCATCCCTGCAACTACATGGAGTATAACAAGGAAGATTATCTTGACAGCTCTCTTACCTTATTCTCTCATTACAGCTCATCCAGCAAGGATGGGGGGGTAGTGAAGCAATTTAGGAGGCTGCGCATTTTTTATGGTTATGTCTTATGATGTGTTAATTTGCCAAATCAAATATATGTCTCAGCACTTCCACCTTTACCTCCCGCATGCCTGCAAAATAAATAGTCATATTAATCATACTTTGCCATTCTCCCTGGGGATTAGAAAGCAATTTGCAAAGATCGGTTAGGCCAGCCTTGCTGGCTCGCTGTGAGGGTGCGACACAGCCACTGTGCAGCTGGGGAAGTTGAGGCACAGGGAAAGCAGAGCAGCTTGCTTAGGGTTCGACAAGAAGTGAATGGTTTAGTTCAATTCCCCCAGCTCCCTGTCCCCACTGGGAGGGAAAGTGGCCAAGGGCAGCGTGGAGAGGACCCACCAAGCAGCAGCTGGGTATTAAGGAAAGGGGCTCTAATGCCTTAGTATGGAGGTTGTCCTGCTTTCCCCTTCCCTCCCCTCCCTTCCCACCTGCTAAAATAATTTTTCCTTCCCTTGCAGCCCTGTCTGTGCCTGGTTTTCCTCTTTCTTAAACTTTGATGACTTCATTTACACCAGTTCCCTGTCTGCTGACACCTGCCATCAACTCTAAGCCTCTCTGCCGGAGCAGGCTGTGACCCATGGGGTCCAGCAAGGTAGAATGTGCTATTAATAATGTCATCCAGCAGCATTGCAAGCCAGGAAAAAAAAATTTCTGTCCACTGTTCCCATTAGTGGCGATGTTCCTGGGGATCTACAATGAGAAGAGCCACCATGTCCATGCTGATCTGAGATGGCCATGTTCCTGCCCAGACTTCCCAGGAAGAAATCAGTGTCAGACACTGCAGCCCATGTTTTTGGTAGCACGTGGGCTGTGGGACTCACTGAGATGTGAGCACTACAACACTGAGGGCAATCTCCAAGCATTTAAAACACAGAAAACATGAGCTGGAAAAGTAGCTCTCTGGGTGGCCAACCTTATCAGCAGCATATTATTGCACACCCAAGCTGCAACCAGAAAACCCATACATGCAAAAAATTCCAACAGTCCTGCAAGGGAGGGGGGGTGCTAGGTGCTAGAGGGAGGCTAGGAGAAGTTTGGATGGTGTCACATGCCTCATCGCCCCTCCTGTGAAGGGCCATGTCCATCCATGACCTTGACCCTTCTACAAACATCACAGGTGCATCTTTCCCTGGAGGCATCTCTCTGGGTTGCCTGGTGGAGGAAAGCACTGCACCAGGGTGCATCTGAGAGGGGACATTTTTACACGACACATCATCCCTATTCCAGGACCCTCCCAGGTATAACTGACTGTAAATCAGAAATCAGTCCTCTCAGTAGCATTGATATGTGAAGTGCCAAAGCTGTGCAGCCAGGGAGGAGATCCAGGGGAGATTTTGCTGAGTGGGAGAGGAAGTTAGAATTAAATGAGTGACCCTTGTGGTCTGCATGGGAGACCTAACTTTTTTGACTTGAGGTCAAGAGACATAAATGGTGCCAAGCATGGAGCTGAGCCCCTCAGTTACAGCCAAAATGCCACCACACTGCCTTCTCAATCAGGCATCCAGGGGCACTGGTTGCTTTCCAGACCCCTGGCTCTCGCCACACCAACACACCATTGCAGCCTTTGCAGAGGTGTCTGCAGATTTACAGATTGAGGAGCATTGACCTGCTGCTCCCCTGAAATGATGCTTTATGTTTCCATAATGAAGACAGGTTCATGGATCACCACCAGCAAAATCTGCCAACCCCCCCCCGGTTCCTACTGCAGAGGGGACTAGTACAGTGAGCATGGTGTTCCTCCTGGCTTCTGGTGACTGGGCCAAGAACTGAAACCACACAGCACAGGGTCAATGTGCTTTATTAGTTTTCTGAGGCACAACCCCTCCAGGGCTGGCAGCTCCATGCGAGATGGGTCACATTTGTTCTGGGCATCCTATCATGTCCTTTGTGGTGAATGACACCTTCTTTTGCCCACTGGCCAGGGCGTTGGCAGGCCACCCTGTTCCCAGCACCTCTTTGGTGTCCCTCCCATGCACACTCTGGCAGCCCTGTCTCAGTCTCCTAAGGCTGTTCCTTGTGTAAAGGACAAGATATAACTGCAATAACCTGACAAGTCACTTACCCTTACAGCATGGCTCAGTTCCCAGTTTCTTTCCTATTATGTCCTTAGTCTCAAACAATTTGCATTAAGGTCATGGGATGAGACCATATAGGATTGGAGGCTCCCACATCTTCCAGTGGTTTGGGGAAAAAAAAAAAACTTGCTAAGGCAGGCGAGGACTCCGTAGGGTGCTTTGCACTCGGGGAAGGAGGGGAACCAGCTGCCTGCACCATGAGGGGTAGGAAATGTTGGAGATGCCTGCTTCCCTGCCTGCACTTGATATTGCAGTCTCTCACCAGCTCTGTCTTGCAGCAGTTTTAGGAGGGAGGGTAGCACCTTGCAGCACCCTGTCCCCTGGATGCTCAGGGAAACGAAGCAGGTTTTGTGCAAATGTGCCCCCTTGGAGGCTGCAGTGAGCTGAGACCAGCTAAATGCTGATGCAGCTCATGCAGAGACTGTCATCTGAATGACTTGTGGGGAGCAGCGTGGCTGAGGGTGGAAGGTGTCACAGGAATTAAAACGACTGTCTCCAGATTATTTGTGAGCCAAAGATGGAGGCATCCATCAGCAAGTCTCTCTGTAGAGTATAGTTTCCCAACCGTTCTGCATTTTCTGCTGTAATGTGTATATATGCCTTATTGCAATGGGAGAGATGGCCTCTAGTGCCCTGGGGGACACCCCCAAGAACCCAAAACATCTGTGCAGGGCTGGCAGATACAATAGAGGACCCAAACCTTTGCACCTTTATGAAGAGCAGGTGGGATATCCTGGACATCTCCCCAGGGGCTGGAAACCTCCACCAGGTACGTGAACTCCTCCCTCAAGGTCACAGAGTGGAAATGCAGCTGGAGTTGGTACACATTTTCTTTTTTTTAAACAAAACGGGCATTTTCCTAAGGAATTACATCCTAGATACTTTTTTCAGGAATTTCACCAGGGAAGAAAACATACCTTTCATTTCAGGAACGCTTTCATAATCCTCCAAACTGACATGTACACTGACAGCAAAAACATTCTGAACCCTCCTACATTTTTATTTTTTGCACACAATAAAATTTGCATATGTTGCATATGTTAGCATATATATCCTCTGAAAAGTAATTAGTACTTTTTCAACCAGTTGCAATGATCACATGTTCCTAGGCTCCGTGCTGGCATAATTGGATGAAACTCTCTTGTACGTGTTACACTGCCGGTTTGAAGAACTGATCCAATGTTCCCATCTGGCCTTAAGATTTCAGAATTTCTGTCAGTGCTCTAAAGCAGCTCTACCACGGCCAAAAGGTCAGTACAACGTGGGAGGCTGCAAGGACTGAGCCTGGGTGTTAAAGGTCATGTCCAAAAAAATATCAGAATTTCTTCTCCCTCCTAAAATCAGGAGGTTGGGGAGAGAGGAGAGAAAGGAGTTTTGAAAGCTGGCAGTCCCTGACAGCACACCTGAAGAGTAGGAGCCATGGCTTAAATAATGTTGTTACTGCTTGCTTGCAGTTATCACATCATGCAGCTAAACCTGGAAAGCCACTCCTGACAGTGATATATCATGGAAGAAATAGTTTCTTCTGAGGGTACTCTGATGGCTTCCTGAGGATAAAGAACAAGACTCAGGCAACTTGTTAAAGAAGCTGCAGTACAGCAGCAAACTTTTGAGAGGAGAACTCTGTGTAACACTGGAGATACAAACTAGCTGCTTAAAACCAACTGCCAACATGCAGTGGTTGGGTGGAACTGCTCCTCATCCCTCACCCTGGCTAGAATTTGTCACAGGAAAAGTAGCAAGAGGCAAAATACAAGAATTATTTACATGTTTTCCAGTGCAGCAGCTGGAGTAGTTTTTATCAGCAGATATAAAATGCTTTAAATCTTGTGAAGAGCTTGGATGAAGAGGAGTTTAAGAATTAAGAAAGGATAAGGTTTGCTTTCAAGTCCCTGTTTCGCTGGGAGTTTTGTTGATGCTCATGAGCAAAGCACTTTGGGTTTGAGGGGGATGAAGTTCGTGAAGTTCCCCATCTATAAAAAGAGGTCAGTTGCACTTGTCCACTTTGCAGGGGCATTGCAGGGATAAGTGCTGACAAGTGCTGAGATGCTATAGCAATCACACATAACACTTGAATTAGATGGTTTCCATGTGGCCCAGAGGCAGTCATTTGCCAGTTGGAAACTCACTGCATTGAGAGGTTTTGTTTCAAAGCAAACTCAGCAACAACAGCAAATGGCATTCCAACAGGTCTGGAGGTGAGGGACGCCATGCTGTGAGGAGCTCTAACAGCAGGCTTTAAAACACTTTTGAAGGAGCAAGTCTTGGTAGTCATGCTGGTGGATGGAAAGCAGCATTGAAGGCCAAGGTGAGGTTATTTGCTGCTTGTGATGTGTTTGTTGGAAAGCAGGTTCTGGCCATGTGACAGCACAGGCAACTCAGATCTTCAACCTAGATAGAAATGAGGAATATTTTTGCTGGTTTCTCTCAATACATATTTGAGCTAACTGCAAAATGTGAAGGATGATGAACGGCAGCAGAAAACATGCCTGACAACAGAAGGCTAGGGAAAAGGCACTGCATGTTCAAAAGAGCCTTGGACACTCAGAGGAAAATGCTGGTTCCCTTCCAGTCAGGCATCATCAAGAAAATGTAGCTACTGTCATAGGTGGTGCAGAACCCAAAATGTTAAATATTGAGAAACTTAATTTAGAATGGCTGAGTGGGGGAAAGAAATTAGGAAAATTTTATTTCATTGGCCATAGTTGTGGATAAAATACGAATGCTGCTCTGGACTTCACACTGTTGCAAGCTTCAAAGCTATTGCTCTGTGCTTCCCAGTCAGGGGAACCTGGGCTTTGTGGACATCCTCTGGTCAACACAGGAACAATTCATCTTAGCAAAAGTGTTACCACTTTGCTGACAGGGCAGGCTGGCCTCTGGCATGAGTACAAAATGCACAGCAGCATGGCATAAAAATGCCAGCCCAGCAACACCAGCTCTTGGTGCTTGCTGTAGCCTGCCAACATGCTGTGGCCAGCAGGCAAACCATAGCTAGGAACACACCATGGCCAGGAGACATACCATGGCCAGGATACATGCTGTGGCCAGGAGACGACTACCTGCACACCATGTAACACCACTTGAAGACAAGTCTTTTAGGCTCTCTAATAATTTTCTCACTCTGTCACCTTCTTCCTCACCAGCCAAAGGACTCCTGTTCAGGCTCTGAGCGTTACCATGGTGTTCAGGGCAGCAGGGTCATCTTTGCAGCTCTATCAAAGCCCCTTGTACAATAAACTGCTAAAATCACTGGATATCTCTGGGCATCCAGCAAAACGAGGGTTACAGCTCTCCTTTGTCCCCAGAGCAGATACTCTGAGATGTCTAAGGGTTTTATGAGCCCAACCCCTGACTACTTTTCCAATGACTTGTGCAAGTTGAAGACAGAACTGTCCTCGCTCTGATGCCCCTTGGCAAGCTTTTCTTGAGTCTGCAGTGGCATGAGGGACGCAACACTCGTGTGGTCCTCACGCTTGCTTATCTCATACTCTTATGAGGGGTACAGAATTGCAGCAATATTTTTTACAACTGGAAATTTTTTTACACCTCCAGGTGTTTCACTCCCTCTATCCCTTCCCACCTCTGGTGACACAATGAGGAGAGATTAATTCCTGGAGCTGGGTTAAGAACTTCACCTCCAAGCTTGGGCATTAGATTTTGGGGGATTGCTTTCAATTTGTCTTTTCTAAACTCTAGCAGCTACTGCTTACTGCCAGCTCTTCCTTCTGCTAGATGCCATGGCCATAGGCTTGTTGTCCCCTAAGAGGACTCCACTAGCTTAAGTCCATTCCTGCAGAGCCCACGTGAAGCACAGACAGGCTTCCATGGTTATGCAGTTTTGCGTTTATCTCACTTAGAGTTCTCCAGCTGCTCCATCTCCCAGTTTGATCAAATCTTTCTAGGCTTCTCACAATTCTTCATATTTCTTCCTTCCTTTCATCCATTTCTTTCCTTCTTCCATTAACAAATAAAACCCTAAATAGTTTTATGCCACCTGGACAGATTTCACCTCCTGCTCTGTCCTCTTGCTTCTCCAAACCATTAATAAATATTTTCAGCCACACCCCTCCTAAAGCTAGTCCCTCGAGACTCTCCCATTTAACCTCTCCCTGCTCCGAGAACCATTCATTCACTCCAACCCTTTGTATCCCGTCGTTCGAGCAGTTTTTGACCCACAACAGGATGCTGCCCCTTACCCCGCAGATATTTATTTTCCTTAAGAGTCTCCTGTGAGGGACTCCATCAAAAAGTCTTTAGAATAATCCAAGTAAATTATGTCCAGAAGTGCCCTTTATCCCATTTTCTGTATTAACTCTTTCCCAGGTTTCGGCAGGCTCAGAAATCACAGTTTTCTGGGTCTGCTGTGTTCGTGCTCTTCCCCGTGTGCTGTCTGTTCAGAAATGACCAGATGTCTGCAGGGCTGGGATGCTCTGAGGGCCTCACCCACTGCTGGATCCCTCAGGATCTTACCAGACCAAAACCCAAAGGACTCCAGAACATGGTGCCATCTTAACACAGTGAGGGTTTTTATAATAAGCAAAAAACTGTGGAGAAAGTTCCCACTTTCTTTAGCCTGATGTCCCCTATGGAAAGTGTATTGAGAAGAGAAAAAATACTTCTTTGCATATTTTTAGATTTTGTTTCATTCTCTTTATCTTTCATTTGCTGTTTTGCTTCATTTTTAGGTTTCTGTTTATGTAGGACTTTATTATGTTCATGTTTTTGTTATGGGATCTTTTAGGCAATCAATAATAAGTCTTTTTCAAATAGGAAAAAAAACTTTTTTGACATCACAGTTTTGAAAACAAGTATAAATGAAATTCAAGAAAAGGAAAAATATATTATCATTTTGCGAACCAGCTGATCTTTAAATTTGCCTGCATGGGAGATGGTTGCAGTTAGAATGAAACAAAACATAATTTCTTGGTATATAAGACATTGGCAAGATCTTTCTTTGAACATCATCTTTTGGTATTCAGCTTTTAGAAAGATGTTAAAAACTGAAGGAGTGAACAAAAGAGCTGTAAAAATGATGGGAGGCCTAAAAAAAAACCTTGGAAATGAGTGTGAAGGAAGTTATTCTATTTAGCCTAGCAGAGTGAAGGGTAAAAAGCAATTTGACCTGTAGGTATCTACACAGGAAGATGGTATTTGATATTACAGTGCTCTTTAATTGAGCAGACAAAGCAAAATGAGGTCCAATGGCTGGAAGCCGAAGCTGGAAAAATTAAAGGTGGAAATAAGGTGCAGCTTTTTTTTAATAGGCAGAGCAATTAACCACTGGAGCAATTTGCAAGAATGGAAAAGATTATCCATCACTCGAGGTTCTGAAGTCAAGACTGGATGGCTTTCTGAAGTGCACATCCTATCCCACATCAGTGCCCAGTCGCAAGCGCCATGCAGGAGTGCTGTAATTCCACGGATCAGGTCCTGCAGGAGGTCAAAACCAATTACCATAATTGCACTGTCTGACTTAAATTCCCTGAATCTCCACGGCCCTTTCTCCACCACGCTTCTAAGACATGACTATTAAGAGCTGCATAGCAGAAACCTCTTTTTAGGTTGAAAATATATGTAAAAGAAAAATTGCCACAATGTCCTTTTCCCTTGCCCTCTGCAGATGGCCTTTGGGAACAGAGAGGCAGCACTGAACCCCATAGCACCCTTCCCCACTGCTCTTGTCTCAATTGCACACATACGGAAAGGCTGCCTGAGGCTGATCCCTCCCTGCCCATCACCTCCCAGAGCTGGGCAGTGGACTCCCTCCAACCGTCATCTCCCTATCCTGGCATCTTCCCAGCTGAGCTCTTCCCAAACCAGCCACCTTGAGTATTTCCCCCAATGGGGCTTGTGTTTGTGTATTCCCTTCACCATGTTGGCTTTTGCTGTGATGTTTACCCCAATATTGACAAACCACGGCTGCCTGTGCCCTAAGACCGCTGCCTGAAACTGGTATCATTGTTTTGATGCATTGCCCCCAAATGTCTGCCACTTCCTAGTGTTTCATGCCTTGCATTAGGAAAGCAAGGTTTCCGTGTGAACCCAAAACTGGGCAGCCCAAAGGTCCTTTTAGTCCTGCCCCCCATCTTTGGCAGTGGCTGAGAGCCAAGACAAAGGGTGAGAACAGGAACTGGGCACGCTTTTGTGCCTCGATTTCCAGGAAAATCTCCTTGTTGTGTGTTTATAGAACACCTCCCAGAGCTGGCCTGCAATGCAAGTTCCCTGGGGGCATTCTAAGAGGAATCGTTACTATCAATTATTGCAATTATTGCAATTATAATAATTATTATTCTGTCACTTAAATTTCAGCAATTAATTTTTCCAGAGTCTAGTTTAAGCCATTTTCTCTCTGCCAGATGCTGATCACAGCAAGAGCAAGGTGCAGCATCTGCTGCTGATCAGAATCTGCTTTAACTCATGAGACACCGTGGAGGCAGGTGCCTGGTAAAGCACAGACCTGGGTCTCCTTGATGGGCTCAGAAAGAAGCAGTTGCCTCTGTAGTGTGATCTTTGTGCTGGCACGATCAGGCACGATGTTATTCTGGGGACATTGTAGGCTGGAATAAGACTACAGTAAACGGGGCTAGAGTTGTTCAAAGCCAGGACGTCCAGGACACCAGTTTAACTGATTTATCAGATTAATGTGAGGAGTGGAATATGCATTATTTGGCTTTAGGTAGCTGAAGGTTATGTCCCTGAGCTATGGTAGTTGTCTAACAACCCGCCAAGAGAGCCTGGCCCTGCCGAGGAGCAGTTCATAGAAGTTCATCCTCATAGAAGTGTCTCTGAGCAGTGCATCACCTCACCCTCTGGAGATGCCTGTTTTTCTCCACTGATGTTAGAGTAGCCCAAAGGGTTTATTTAGTCTTACACCTAGCTAAAGTGGGAGGAGACGAAGCCTACCCTTCATGTTCTCAATTGTAGGTTTGATGATAAGAAACCTTGACATGTGAGAGGGATCCAGCAATCCAGAGGTTTGAGAACCACCAATTCAAGATAAGTGTAGGAAGGGCAAAGGTAGCAACAGTTTCCTCTCATCTCCCAGTATCAAGTGACACTAATAACACACTGCTTTGGCATAAATGAATGCACAGTATCCAGGTCATGTTCCTGAGTGACAGCTCTGAGACCTAAAATGAGTGTCAGTTGGACAGGTCCATTGAGAAGTATTTAGCCATTTCTATTTGCATCAGCTCAGAACTGGCTTACACCATATTCAGGATGTAACATTAATCTCACACAATGAGATGCTCTTCCTCGGGCATCACTGCTGCTCCCATTAATAAGCCCTCTCTTCTACTGCAAACTCTATTGAGGAATTTCACATCCAGGCCAGCAAACCTTAAAATGAAGGCAGGGAACTATATCTCAGAAGGCAGTCAGTCTTGAAATGACTGAAGGTTCATAATAGATATTCAGTTCACTGAGGGCTGTCTTTGCACTGCTATAAGGAAGGGAGTGAATGATATCTTCGAATCTTTCAGCAACAAGACAGTAGGCAGGAACTAGGAGATTGCTGCTATCTTGTTATTTAATATTGTGTCCAACTCTGGGTTTCTACTTTCAAAAAAGAGCTTTAATTAATTAGAAGGGGATGAGAAAATTGCTGCTTTAATGACTTGATTTTGGGAAGGTTGTCTTCTACTGAGAAATTCACTTATGTTATTTATCCAAGGGAAGATTAAGAGGCAATTTGGTCATGGCCTATGGGTCTGGGCATTGAAAAAAGGTCTGGGGAAATAAATGGTACTTTGATCTATTAGAAAAAGGCAGACAAAAATCCATTGGTAGGAAGCAGAAATGCAGTCACACTGGGAAAAGAGTGCAAAAACTGAGGGGATAACCAGAGGGGGGCTTTAGGGGGTGTTCCTTACTCATCTTAAAGTCAATACTGGGGATGTCCTCTGGTGTACACAAATATTACGTGACTGATACAGAAATTAGTGGGGTGGGTCTTTGCATTCCTCACTGCTGTTCATTGTGTTGGATTCTCTAACTGTGTTCCCAGGGCTACAAACTGTTGCATTACCTCCGTGAGATGAGATACAAAGCCTTTCTCACATACCCCTGTATGAGTTAACGGTGTAGCAAATAATCTGCCATTTAGGCATCAGGGACAATATCTGATCTTTAAAAGACAATACTTCACTTATGTCTTTGCTTGAATGTTTCTTGGTGATCCATGGGAAGACATCTGGAGAAAAATTAAAATAAATGGATTAGAAAACAGACATGAAACATCTTCCTTTCAAATTGAGAAAAAGAGAAAAAAAAGGCCAGCTTCTTCAGGATCCACCAGTAAAGGCCATGTTTAAGGCCATGTAAACCATGGGGAAGCTTTCTATTATTTCAGTAGCCTTTTTAGTGAGCTCTGCTTTACTGAAGGTGTTGCATAGTTCCCTAGCTGAAAAAAAGAAAATAAGCATAAATTTTCCTATAAAATCCCTTGGTTGATGGCAGAGCTGCAGGAGGCTGCAGGCTGAAACCCAGGGCTGTGAGTGGGGTTCTCAGTGTGAGGCTGGACCCTGGCTCTGCTCTCACCACACACATTTTTAAAGGGCTTTGGAACAGCAAGACTGGAGGTCTGGGAATAAAAAGAGTCTTATTACATGAAGGCAATTCACCCAAGGTAGCTGATCAAAAAAGAGATGGAGACATGGGGCAAATAAATTGTGTAAACACCTTCATGAGGAATAAATACTGTTTTTTTTTAATCTAGCGAAGGATGGTACCGGCCAGAACCAGCAGCTAGAATTCAGTTCAGGTAGGCAAAATTCAATTCAGAAGGAAAGCACAGGTTTTTCACTGTGAGACTGATTAACCACCAAAACAACCAATCAAGGAAGCAGTGGTTTCTTTTCCAGCCCTGCTCACATACTGGTCTGGCTGAGATATCATAAGCAGCCACACGTGCATCCAAAATGAGGTGGAATTGGGCTACGTGAAGTGAGGGAACATCTCCCAGTGACGGTAACCAGGTGAAGCTCTGCCCTCCATGTTACCACTGGACAGAATGGGGGATCCTGTGGTTCCCTTGCTCTTTCAAACACAGACTGGACTTTTTAACTAGGAACATGCAGAGAGGGACTTCAGCAGGTTCTGCTTAGCTACAATTGCGTAATGAAGTCCTTTAAGGAGTAAATGTTTCTGTTTAGTTCAATAACAGGGCTTCATTAAGAGCCTTTATAGACCAAAAGGGGAAGAGTAACCCAATCAAGGGTTCCTGATGAAGACGGCAAAGCAGGAAAATCAGGATTTAGTACATACCAGGAATGTGTGAGCCCATTCCCTGCAATGAACTGAGTTGTAGCTTCTTCTTTTACTTACAAAGACATTTAGTGCTAATTTGAATAATAAAAACATATGCACAAAGAAGCAAAAGCCCAGGGAGGTGTCAGCATTCCAAAGGCTCAGTTCTGTCTGGGATGGAGCACATCCATCTTGTTTTACAGAATGCAGTGGGTAGGTGTGAGAGTCTGGGTGGATGATGGATGCCTCTGGAGCATGGGGTCTGGGAGGGCGAGAGAAACTGCAGCATGGTTCTGCAAAGGGATAAGATCCAGCCCTGCCCATGCTCCGAGAAGCCCACTGTGCACATTTTGCACTCTCTGCAGGACCAGACACATGCCTGGATGCTCCCAGAGCTGAGCCTGAGGTGGATGTCTCCCCAGCTGCAGGTGATTCAGGACGACGCAAGAACACAGCTACCAAGCCACCTCTCCCTCTACATGCCTAATCCAGGGGGTGGAGGTACCATGCAAATGATCCCAAATCCTGCAGTGCTTCCCTTGTTGGAAGGCAAAAGGTCATGGACAGAGTCGGGGGACAAATATAGCTCTACATCCTGGCCCTGCTGCACTCCAGGAGAAGACCTCCTCCATTATGCTTGGTCTTGACCCTCTTTCTTTACTGGCTGCATCTGCTAGTAGAGAAGGGTGGCTGGCAAAGCCTGCAAAGGGATCCTTGCAGACACAGTGATCTCTGCAGCTTATCTTCTCTTGGCCATCAGAGGTGTGCAGTCCCAGCTCTCTCCAACACACAGCATGATCCCTATGTCATGCCAGCCAACACCAGGGCCTGGCAGTCCTGGGAAAGGAGACCCTTCTCTCACAGAAGAGAACAGAGTGAAAATAAAATATGTCCAACAGTGAAATGTTTCCATCACAGTAGACTGTGGGACAAAATTTGCCATTGGAAAGGACCTCCTAGGCTGCTGCAGTCACTCATTCAGAAGAACCAAATCCTCTAATCCCATTAAGAAACTTATCTTTCCTGATGGACAAAAAAGCTTTCCCCCATCAAATATCTATTCTGATGGAAATCTTTATACCAGAACTCTTTCTGTCTCACAAAGGGCCAGGGTGCAATCTAAGCCTTTGATGTTGTGTTTGGAGTATAATGAAAGGCATTAATTTGAATAGAATTATTGAAATGGCATGTCTGTTTCTGCTATTAATAGAAAAGAGTCTTAAAACAATGAGCAGCAGAGATGGGGCCTATTGCAGTGAACAGGAACAAAGGCAGAGCATTTTGCTTTGTTTGTTGCATTACGGGAATGGCCTGCGGTCTCCAATGTGCTAGGCTCTGTACGGAACAGAAAGGACAAACCTTGCAGGAGGCTGTAAGTCAAAATCTTGGGACCTGGGCTCTGTCTGCAGACCTCTTATGACTCAGGGCATTAAGCAAAGCTGGCACAGAACAGATTCAAAACAAATAAGAGGTGACAGGTCTTCCTTTAGCTGGGGAACTCCTTGCTAGAGGATGCTGTGGCTGCTAAAAGTTTACCTGGGTCTAAGGGGACATTGAATGAGTTCATGAAAGAGAGATCCACTGAGGATCAACCCTGTAAGTCTCTAATATTTGTAGTCTGGGAAGAGTGCAGGAGGGGAGCATCAATATCGTTGCCATGATATTATGCCTTCCCTACACATCCACTTTTATGAGGCTGCTGAGATATCTGGCCTTTGATCTGACTTAATAAAGTTGTTCTGATAGTCTTGAGTTCTTCTGATCCCTATATGTAAAGAAGTATTTGTATTTTTATATCTGTGCAGCATTGCATAATAAAGTGAAAATCATAGAAGTGGGTGGATTCTGCGGCAAAAAAAACCCCGCAAACAACCCTTTCCAGGGGCTTAGATTTCTAATGACTTGTGTCTTTGCCTTTTGTGTTTGTTTCCCAGGAACAGGCTGGCAAAGCAACTCCATGATTGCTGCTAATATGCTGGTGTAACCTTGGAGCAGAGCTAGCAAGGTGGTATGAAGCAGCGTGGGCTTACCTATGCTGGTTCCCCAAGGAGCTCACAATGGGAAACATCTTGAGGAAAGCTGTCTTCAGGGGGTGAAATGACATTCTTCCTCTGTGGTCCAGGAGGAGACCTAGAGCCTCTGAGGAGAGATGGCAGAAACATATCCTTACCACAGGGTGCAACACTGAGCCCAGTGGAAGAGGACAAGATGTAGCCTCAGGAAGAAACTACCTGGTGGTAGGTGTTGCTGATGTCCTTAGTAGCTGTTTCCATGAGGGAAGGACCACAGGGAGGGATGCCAGTTTTTCCCCTGCCTTGCCAGGGGTTTTCAACATCTCTCTGTCTGGGATAAACTCTTCACCTGTATCCACTAACTTTACCTGTGGAGCTGGTTCAATGAGCACAGCATGGTGCTAGTCCCAGACATAGCTTTGGTAAGAGGCTAAGGGCATCAATGGCAGCGTGGAGCTTGGGGACCAGCTGCAGGAGCACTCTGGAGAAAGCCCGTGCAGTCTGGGATGCCCTTCCCCAGTGTTTCTTCCTGTCCTCCACCATGCACGATGCAAGAAGACCTGCCTCGCACAGCTGCTAAGAGGCCCTCACACAGCTTTGCTTGCTTCCCAAGGCACCAAGACCCAGGCTAGCAATGTCCTCCCTCCTTCCGCTCCTCTGTGGCCCTGGCTTGCAGTGCACACTGTTGGGGTTTGAAAACATGCACATGCACAGGTCCTGCAGGCTTTGGCTGAAAGTAATCAAGGGTGGAAACGACCCAGGGGACAAGCAGAAAGGAGAGAAAACAGCAGTGGGTTTGCAGAGCAAAGGAGCAAGAGACAGGGATGGGAGTCTAGTTAAAATTAAAGCTGTGAGGTGGGGGAGACCAGAAGCAGCTGAGACAGGGAGGCAGCATTGCAATTTCTGATCTTTGCTGCTCTGGTTTTAATTACATGGCAAAGCCTCCTGTAACATTCCCATCCCTCTCATTCATTGCACTGGGGTTTCTTTCCTGTTAATCACTGCAGCCAAAGCCAGTGCAATGTTTTACCTTCCCCAGCTTGGGAAAACAAGACTGAAGATTTGCATCTAAGCTACGATGGGAATGGGCAGCTTGGCAGACAGCGCCGTTGTGTGTTGCTGCCGTTATGTGTGTGTACCGCAACGAGGAGTCTGCTCTATATCAGTGCCACTGAGCTTTCTGCAGGAGCCGGCCGGGCCGGGCAGCCATCCCACCGGCCGTGCTGTGTGAGTTAACGCAGCTACTCTGGGCCCTGCGGGAGGGTGCTGGATCCGTTTGTGGGCCAGAAATCAGCAGACTGGTGGCCACTGTATAGCATTTGCTGCTTGGGGAGATGCTGCAGTAGCAGAACATTTTTCTTCTCCACTCTGCAGCAGTAACACAGCCCAGACCCCCTGCTTGAAAACTCTGAGCTGCCATCACTGCTGCATCACTACTACTTTTGCATGCTACTGCAGAGTGATGCTAGCTAGATTATCTAGCAATGTGAGCAACTTAGGGCATGTCTGTATGTGTTCAAGAGCATAAACCAAACTCCAGTGCAGCGTGCAGGAAGGTCAGCTGGGAGGCTGGAAGCAGAAGACCTGCCCTAGCTTGCCATGACACAAAGCTGGTTAGCCCTGTGGTGCATCTCCTGCAAGGATTCAGCCTCCAGCTCCAGAATGAACCCCACCGCATTATCCCCAGAACCTGCTGTGTGCAAGGCATGCTCCATCCCTGAGGCACCCTGCAGCTGAACCTGCCCCTGGCATGCATTTGCTTTAGTGTTGTATTTAATTCATCCCCCAGCCACTGCGTTAACCCCTCTGTCTCACAAGGCTGCCTCTGGAGCAGGGCTCTGCGATGCTTTTTGGGGGGCTGTGTGGGCTGACATAAAACAGATACAGAAGCTCAGTGTACCTGAAGAACTTGCAGGCTGTAAACTTTTCCCTGCTTACTAGCCTGGTTGGTTGGTTGCTGGGTTTTCACACACACTTTCAGAAGCCTGGTCTCCCATGAATATCAGCAGAGAGGATTGAAACCCAGTGTAAAATAGCAAAGCCAGCGAAGATTTTAATGGAGTCAAACTGAGCATCTGCAGCTAACGTAGACACAAATATGACACCAAGTATGCCTTTAAAGGGTTACCTCTTCACTCATGATCAAAGGGAGCTGCAATGAGGAGAGATTTCTCCAGTCTTCCTTCTTTCCTCTTCTTACTCTTCCCTGATATTCATCTTTGTTGAGGAAATGGCAAGACCTGCAGTAGGTGGGAGGAAGAGACCACATCACACAAAGTCTGGGACAGGACCAGCAGCAGGCAAAGGTCCATACGATAACACAGGTGCAGGTTTGTCAGAGGCTGGCAACTCTGCTGGGTGCTAATTGCTGCTGCATGGGTCGGCTGCTGCACTGGTGTGGCCCCACAGCAGCCCTTGCTCCACCTTTCCTTGGCACGGCTCACCAGCTCCCTCCTCTCTGCTCTTTGTTAAATCTGTCCTGCGCATTTGGAAGTGGTGAAATAAAGCTCCTGAAATGAAGAGGCTTTGAGCATGTGTTGGATCTATTGATTCGTCTCTTGGCCTTTCACTCCTCAGGGTTCACATCTTCAAGTTTATCCATGAAATCACAATGGCTCTAAATAAAACAAGCAGGCTGAGATTTTTGACAAGACTCCAGTTGCTAGCAGCTTCAAGAAAACAAAGTACCAAGCAGTACCAAAGTCCCCAAGATGGACACCAAGTGAGTCAGGCTGCAGTCCACGAACACTTCTCTTACTAGCCATACCGGTGAACACATCTCTCAGCATCTCCTCTGCCTCCAGCAGCTCTTTCTCCCCTCTCAGCACCATTTCCCTAGACACATTTGCACAACTGGTTGTGAGGCCAGATGACGAACTGGAGCTGATCTGGCTTAAATATAGGTACATGTGCGTATTTCGATACATATACCTATACAGGCAGCTTACTTTCTGTCCGTTCCCTGACTGGAGTTGTCATTTGGCTTTGGAAAAAGGGGATGCTTTCCCATAATTTCTGCCATTTGCCATGAACAAGCACTGTGATCTGTCTAGCCTGCCGTTAAATCACTTAAGCAGCAAGTCCTCTGACACTTTCCTATGGAGGGGGTTCGATAGCCAAAACCAGCTCTCTCTGAGAGCACTCCTCCCTAATCTTCAGCATAAATTTCCTTTACCCTCTGCTTTGTGCAAGACAGCTGTGGTAAAACGGGTATTTTATTTGCAGCAGATCTTCTAGACAAACCCTCCTAGAGTTAAATAGAGCCATTGCTGTGCAAAAGCAGCTTGATGCAGGGGCAGAGGCCGAAGAGCGGGAACCCAGGGTGGGCTTCCCACAGCAGTGGGGGGGCTGCTGAGTTGGGGGAGCTGGCAATGCACAGTGGGGGAGCAACCTGGCATCCCCAAGGACTCTTGTGAAAAGATTGAAGGCAAGTGGAAAGCTCAGCAGAATGATCTATGGGAAGGCTGGAAAGTGATGCTAATGGCAAGGAACAGATTTCCATGCTAGGAGTCTGAAGGCGATGGGGGACCACCAACAGGTGCTGAAGGTCACCTTATTTAAGTTCCCTTTTCCATTGCCAGAAGTATTACTAACAGACAGGTGTGGATGAACATTTTGGCTGAGGATCCTGGGGTGTCGTGTTCTTGTTCCTGCTGCTAGCTGCTCCCTTGTGTGCATTTTATCAGTCTGAGCCCCCAGAAGAAGTTGCTTTGACTCACCGAGGCACTGTGTGCCAGCTGAGCTGTGGTAACTCAGCGTGGTGCCGCTGGAGGTAAAGTCTGAGCCAGAAGCGGTTGTTTGGCTGCAAGTGAGGGGACTAAGAACCTCAGCCAAGAGCAAAACAGCTGCTTTCTCCTACCTGCTGGCACTGACAGTCCACACTGTGAAAGCTGCCCTGCGACAGAAGTGCTTATGCTAAAATTGCCTGTACTGCTCAGGGACAAAAAAGTGGGGGGTCAGTACACTGTGAGCTGTGCACTCCACTGCTTGGCACGTTACTTATGCCTGGGACTCCATCTCCCTTCCGCAAAATGGGAGCTTGCAGTTGAACTTCCTTCTGCCCAGCCTTTGCAAGCTCAGGGCTATGTAGGTGATACACATACAACCAGGGGTCCTGTTTTTCGGTGGGGCGACTCTCCTGGTACTTGCACTGGGCTGGAGGCAGTAGGGCTTGGAGCTGCAGCTGGGTGGATTCTCCTTTGGCTAGTAAAGTGTGAGCACCACCACCATACCACGGGGTCTTTCTGTGAACAGGAACATTTACAGGATTTCCTCTCCTCCACCTGGTGCGCACTGCAATATCCCGGAGACTTCTCGCTCTTCACGTGCCCTCTCTCCTGTCAAATGGGTTGAAACTGGTCTGCACGCTCCAAAATGAGGAAGGGAGGCACAGCTGCCCCCCATGCACATCTTCACAGAGGCAGTGCTTGGGCAGATGTCTGTCCCTGAGGAAAATGGACAAGGAGAGCGCGGTGTGCCTCAGCCCAGGGAGCTGGTGTCCCCTGGGGGAGTGAAACTTGGCAGGGAAGGTACAAGGACAATTCAGCAAGGCAGGTGGTAAAATGTAATTTCAGATCCCATGCAGGCAAGGGAACAGAAAGAAGAGACTGAGAAGACTGAATTATTTGCTAGTTTGAATGCTTAATTTTTCATCTTCTCTGAGGCATTTGCATAATCTTTTTGTGTGTGTGTGTGTGTGTTTTGTTTTGTTTTGTTTTGTTTTATTTTTTTGCTTGGGAATTTTTTTTTAAAATTAAAACTTTCTTGTCTGTGCTACCTTGGCAGCCTCTGTTTAAGCACCAGCAAAACATTCTGTGTTTACTGTCATCAGAAAACAACAGCTCCTGGGAGCCTCGAATGCAATTACAGTCGAAGTCTTGGAAGGGGGAGAAGCTGGGGGAGTCACCGCTCTGGCCAGAGCCACCATCCCTGCAGAGCAAATACTTCCTGCACCCAGTCCCAGCTCCCAGTGCAGTAGCCTGCATGTACCCACAGCCTATCTCAGCCCTGCAGGGCCATTGTAGGTCCCTTTGGTTTTAAAGCCTGTGGCTCTGGGTTCAGGCAGGGGATGGTGCCCACTGTCTTGTGGGTGGAGGTGTGCTAGGAGAGACAAATCTTGCTGGTCTTTGGCTTATTCATCATTTCTTCTGATGAGAAAGTACTAAAGCCCAGAAACTGTGAGTGAAGGCTCTGCAAGGGTGTTTCAACTAGTTATTGAGATCCCTTGCTAAGCCCCTTCAGCACATCGTCAGGCTGAGAAGCACAAGCATCACTGAAAAAAATGGAGACATTTCATTTAGAAATTCTGCTGAAACTCAACATTCAGCCTTCTCTGCAAGAAAACGTGATTAAACATCCCCTCTTTAACTTGGAAACACTTGCCAAGTCTAATCTGAAAGTTCATTACACTCTCTCCCCAGATACATTTTCCAATGAATGAACAATTTATCGCACCCCATGCAAAAAAAAAAAAAAAAAAAAAAAAAAAATCTGTCTCTTGCTCTAACACCAGACCACAGTTCTCATATTTGGGTACAGAGCCAGACTTGCTCTGAGCCTCTCCGTTCCCCTGCATGTCCATAACTGTGCTAGAAATCTCCAGCTGACGGGCTTTCAATCAGCTCCTTGGGAAGGGAGAGGCCACTCCCAAAGGGAAAACTGAGTCAAATCATTAAAAAAAAACTTCCAACCCAAAAACTCTTGGGAAAAAAAAGAGCGATCTTCTAGTTCACTGGTTTCATTGAAGTACCAGGGAAGTGATCCTTGATGGCTAGCACAGACCTATCCAAGTGCTTCAAGTCCTGATCTCCCCAACACTCCTCCTGATGGGTAATATTTATTCCATGTTGACAGAAACGTGCTCCAGGGTGGGAGCTAATATTAATTATATGACAAACACATCCTTGGGCAGTGATTTGCATGCGGCCTTACATCAAACAACTCAAGGTCCTATAAAAGAGGAGCGGAGTCTGTTCCTGCTCCCTGCTGCATATTGAATTAATCCAGGCACGATATTTGACTGCTGTGACCTTCGGGAAGGTCTGAGTGTGTTTCCAGCCCCTGCGCACCCATGCAGGTGACTGGCTTCGTGGAAGCAGCTGGCATGGACCTAGCAGCCTGTCCCAATGGAGCTGTTCAAATAGCTTGGAGAGCCTCTTGTGAAATACTCACGGGGGGTGCAAAGGCACGTGGTGTCACAACCTACAGGCTGCCTTCGTAAACCAGCATTATATTTACAGCTTTATCATCTGCAAAGAGCAGCTGGTGCCTCATCCTGCTGCATACTCCACAGTGTGACTCTCTAACTTGCAGGCTGATTTATGGAGCATGTCTTGCTTTTCTCAGTAAAAATTATAAACGACACCAAAAAAAAAAGAAAAAGAAAAGTGACTGAGTCTCTTCACTTCGCGCTCTGCCATCATAACTGACAGGTAAAAGGGCAGATGGGAAAATACCTGCTGAGAATGAAGGAAGATCTACTAAACAGAGATCTATCTCAATTCCCCATGAGGTTATCAATGCTTTGGTGATCAGAGTATGAAAATAACATATTGTCAGAGCCAGGTGCCAGCAGAGGAATAGGCCGGCTATACAGGGCCTCGTAAAGAAACAAATCTGGGGTGTTTGGAGTGGCCCAGCCAAGGGATATCTGATCCCAGAGCTGTCTCTTATTTTGCTTATCCATTTCATTACCCGTGGTTGCCTTTCACTGCCAGAAGACAAGGAAACAGCACCGTGAAATCCTCTGGCTCAAGGGGATTGGCTTGGAGATGTTTGGGAAATCTTATGATTTTTCCCCCCATCCAAAAAATAAATTCTGATTTCTCAAAACCAAAACTTGCCTTGGGAAATGGTTGGGATTGATGGATTTCCCAACTCTAAAGTAATTGTTCCCAATACCTTTTGGAATTGTAAAACTAAGGGTGTCTGACTTGTTTCAGTGCTCACTTAGAAATGCAACCCCAGGGTAACAGAAATGTTTGAGGCAGGAGCAGAGCAGTCGGCAATGACAGGAGTGAAATACTTGTATTGTGCCAAACCAGTCTTGAAGGATTATTATTCCTGTTCTAGCCCAATCTGGAATAGACATTTTGTTTGTTTTCTTTTTTCTCCTTTTCTTTTTTTTTTTTTTTTCCTATCTTAAAAATGTTCACGGAATGGGAAAATAGCTCTGGGCCAGGCTTCTATTCTGCCAGAATCCCATCATCTGTGCGGGGACTGCATGGGTATGCTACTGGTAGAAAACCATCAAGGGTAAAGGATTGAGGTCCAAAGAGTGGCCTTCTTAGAGAGGAGTTCCCCATGCCCTGATGACATGAAGCTTGGGAAACCCCTGACTGAAGGACAAGAGAAGGAAAATAAACATGTGCATTAAACCAACTGTTTCTTCTTCTGAGTGTTCCAGCACTGGGCTGCACCTTAGTGACTTGAAGATAGGTATAAACCATTTGTGTGGAATGTCTGAAAGGAATCCCTTTCAAATGTCCATCACCCAGAAATGAGAGCTCAGCAGCTTCTCATCCCCTATTTTCCTTAAACTCTTTCTTTCCAAAATCAATATTTGCTGGTCTTTTGTTTCACTTTTAAGTTTCCCTGAGCTCCTCTCCCATAAGTTGGGATTCAGGAACTGCATCCCCATCTCACTGGAGGAATTTTTTTTCTCAAGGAGTGCGGGCAGCTCTTGTCAGTGCCCTGCCTTGCCCCTCCGTTAGGACACAGTCCCGGCAATGCTGGGAACACCACAGGGCAGGATGCAGGGTGAGTCTTAGCTGCAGCCGACAGGAGCCTTCCCGTCAGTTACAGTCAGAAATGGAGCTTGTCCAGGCACAGTTATCAGTCACCTCACCCAGTAAGGTCAGAGTACTGCAGAAATAACTCTCAGGACATGGTGTCTTTATCTTTTCCTTGCTGATGTAGAAAAGCCCAAGTTATATGGGAATCTCATTTCCTGGTGATCCTGAGAGATGTTCCACCAAGGATGGAAACAATTTAAGGAAGGCTGCAGAACTAAAACGAGGGAAATGAGGGGAAGATGTTGCCTAACGGTATGAGCACTTTGGAAACCCCAGTATCAGGTGATGGAGTAGAAAGGGGAGGTTGAAATGTGGAGAGCAGAAAGAGAAAAATCTGAGGATGAAAGAGAACGGCAGCTGCTGATACAGTGTGGCTTTGATAGAGAAAGGATATACACAGCTGCCAAGGTTTTTTTCTACCTTCTGTGTGACAATTCATGTGAATTATTTAATGAGCAGATTTACATATTTTTAAATAATTTGCACTTATCCCTTCCATTGCTTCTCATAGTGTTGCTGTTGCTGGAAGCTGCTGCTAATCTTGGAGCTGGTTTTGTGTAAGCTTTTATAAGAGATGCTCACTGAGACACTGTTGCTCCTTCCAGGAATATACCAGGAGGGGGAAAGGCCCAGAAAAGGGATGGGGTTTCTCTTAGGACCCACACCAAGGTCCAGTTTCCCAGGGAAAACAGAATCTTTTACAGACTCCATGTTCCTTTTCAGCCAGGGTGGGAGGAAGCTGAAGGTGAGCTTGCAATGGCATGAGGACCAGAGGAGTTAAAGTGCAGGGAGATGTCAGAAGACTGTATCCTCTGCAGAATGGCAGGCAAAAAGAAAATTGTGGTGTATTAACAGAGGCTGGGGATGGTTTTCTATAAATACATCAGGGGAGTAAGTACCATGGAGGAAGGAGAGCTATTTCAGCCAAAGGACAGTGCTGGCATGAGAACAAATGTATATAAACTGGCCATGAATAAACTGGGCTGGAAATTAGTCGAGGGCTTCGAACCATTACAGCAATTGGGTTTGGAGCAGCCACCCAGTAGGAGCCATGGGGGCAGAAATCCAAATAGCTTTTAAGAAAGAGTGGACTCCAGCTCTGAGAGGGTGTTGTGATGTGTTGCTGCAACAGCAGGGATTGGATTTGGCAAGTTTGGAAGTCCTTGCCAGCCCCACATTCTTGTGTTTCAAGCATTTGGGAGGTTTGACTTCTCTTTTGTAGATAAATATGGCTTTGTGAGCAAAACCAAATAAACTGATGCTGGAAAAATGTATTTGAGCACTTTTCAAGATATTTTAAGAGAAAAAGAGTTGAAAACAGAAGTCAAAAAGCCAGCTCTCACCTCCCTACCTGTGCTATGACAGCCTGGGGTGTCCTGTCCAGATGGGTAAGCTGAGAAATGAGGGTGTATTGAAATGTCACTAACCTGTGGGATCAAAGGGCACATGGAGATGGGCCATCTTGCAGGCAGTGCCTGCTGGGTTGCAGAGGGGTCACCCAGTCTTAGACAGGAAAAGTGTCCCACCAGGGGTTACCTGATGGTGGAATGGATTGAGCTGAGTTTCTGTACCAAATCCCTCTTCACCAGTGTCTTGACAGCCCTCTTATCAGAGGCTCTGGTTCATGTCCCAGACCGGTGATGGATCTCCTGTCCTGCCCCAGCCTATGTTTTTATTTGCTCCCACTAAGATGTCGCCCAGCTCAGCTCTGAGCACAAACTGACTTCTGCACAGTGATGTGGACATGTCCCTCACAGCTCACACTATGGCCACCAGCAAAGTCTAAGGAAGATAACAAGGAGAAGACAACTCTCCCAGACATCCCAAACCAATCCTGACATCCTTTTAGCTAACAATCACAATAAATCCCCCCACACACACACACCTTTCATATAATTTATTTTTGGACCCATGTAAATGTTATGAGCAACCCATGCACCAATATATGCTGGGGGCCAACCAGCTGGAAAGCAGCTTGGAAGAAAAGGCCTTGGGGTCCTGGTCGACACCCAGTTGGCCATAAGCCAGCAACGTGCCCTTGCCACAAAGGAGGCCAACAGTATCCTGGGGTGCATTAGGTAAAGTATTGCCAGCAGGTCGAGGAAGCTGATACTTCCCCTCTACTCAGCTGGAGTGCTGTGTCCAGTTCTGGGTTCTGCAGTATGAGAGAGACTGGACACACAGGAGAGAGTCCAATGAAGGACCACAAGGATGATGAAGCAACTGGAGCATTTCTTATGAGGAAAGGCTGAGACAGCTGTAACAGTTCAGCCTGGAGAAAACACTGAGAGGGGATGTCATCAATATGTATAAATACCTGAATGGAAGTTGTAAAGAGGACAGAGCTAGGCTCTTTCCAGTGTGCCCAGTGAAAGGAACAGAGGCAATGGGCACAAACTGAAAGACAGGAGGTTCTCTCTGAACATCAAGAAACACTTTTTTTGCTGTGAGGGTGACCAAGCACTGGAACAGGTTGCCCAGAGAGGACTCCCTATCCTTTGAGATATTCAAAAGCCATCTGAACACAGTCCTGGACAGCCTGCTCTAGGTGGTTCTGCTTGCGCAGAGGGGTTGGACAAAATGACCTGCAGAGGTCCCTGCCAGCTTTAGCCAGCCTGTGATTCTGTGTAAGGAGTTCCACAGGCAAATGATGTGTCGTTTAAAAAGATCTACTTTATTTCCAATCTGCCACCTACAGTTTTCATTTGATGTAACCTAATTCTTCCATTGTAAGGAACAGAAAACAACTGACTACTCTCCATCCCTTCCTTCCACCTCACAGTCTTGCAGACCTTTCTCACGCCTCGGTTACCAGTTTGCCAAATCTTAGTCTTGGCTTATTTGCTTGGTGTTTTTTTCACACAGCTGCAGTTCTAGTGCTTCACTTGCTGTTTTTGCCTTTCTCCAAACCTTTCCCAAAACTACTCACACTGAAGGAGTATCATGGCACTAGAAAACTGCAGCCACAAGCAGCAGAAGGCATATGATGAATTTATAGACTCCAGACATACATAGAAGATGAATTTGAGGTCATGGAGACCAGGCAGGAGCAGTAGTGACTGGCGAGCTGATGGACCAACAGACCGCTTTGAGATGCTGAGTCTGCTTGGTTCCACCAGGAGGATCACCCTCATGGAGGAGCTCCAGGTGGACCTCCTAAACTAATTCTAAAGCTGTATCTCCTCACGGACATGAGATGGCCAAACCCCATTAAACTGTCTATCTCTCTGAGGCCTGAGGGACCTGTTCAAGTTTACCTCAAGTTTACCTTCAAGTTTACCTTAATAGACTCTGAGCATGATGTAATTGGGGTTCAACAGCCACTCCTTGTGGTGAGAGGGCTGGAATCTGTTACTAAGGTATTCCATGGCTTTCCTACGCATGTCCTCCTCTCCTTCCATCAGTGAAGCTCTCTTTGTTTGAACCCATCAGTTCCTGGCATGTGAATGGAGAAACAGCAATTGCCAGGAGTGCTGAAGCACTGTAATTTAGCTCCTCGTTGCTGGGCAGCAATTTAAACCACTGTAATTTCAGGGGACCCATAGAGGAACCCTTCTCTAATTGAGCCTTTTCACTCCAGTCACTCAGGGATACTTATACAGAGGACAATGAGTCACTATAGGAAACATCAATATGAGAAGTCACTGGGAAGGGACAAGAAGGAGTCCAAGCTGCCCTAAAACTGACTGCAAATTTCAGTTCAGCAACAGCATTTCATTAAATCGACCTCCTTTAACACATTTTTGAGAGTTGCTGGTTTAAAAAAAAAGTGGGGGTACACAAAATGAAATTGGCAATAGCAAGTCTGTTGTCTCCCTCAGAAGTGTTTTCTGGTTCATGGGGATGGGGGAAAGGAAATATGAGGCAGCCAGAGATGACTAGGAGCTTCTTGCCTCTAATGAAGCGCAGGGTGAAGCCACAGCTCTTCACCCAACCTTATGGTTAGAGGAACCCATGGTGTGGGAGCCTAGAGCGTTGGCTTTGGGACAGGGCTGTGTTCCACCACCCATGTCCACCACCCTTTTGCTTTGAGTCTGTGGGAGCAGAGGGGAGTAGGACATGTGCCTGGGGGTAGGATGTGTGCCCACAACTCAGACCGTACCTCTTGTCCTTCCTCATTAATGCCAGCCCTGTTCCCTTGCACTCCCCATGCAGCTCTGACCCCTGATATTCCTTCCTCTCCCCCCAGCTTCTGAAAATACTAATTAAAAGTGGTCACCCATCAGTCCCCTTCTGGGGCCAGTTCAACCCAGTTTGCAGGTGAATGTCTTTTCAGTATTCATCAAGCTTCATTTTCTGGCACTTGGTGACAATTTTATCTTCCTCTGGGGACACAAAAGAAGGAGAGATGATGTTGCTGTAAAGAGATGCTAATCGCGCTATGGGGATCTCCTGAAGAAATCGCAGAGCTCTTTGTTGCGGGATGCTGGGTCTCGTTGTCCTCGGCTCTTTGTTTCTCCTCTGATTTCTGTAAGACGCTCCGCGGGCAGGAAGGGAGGGTAGAATTTATAAAGATATTGAAGGGCAAGGGAAGGGCAGTGCTTAATATTGCATTGCAGAGATTGCTGCAAGCTGTTTTGAACTGGGTCTGCCTTTCTATTGCACATGTGTGCAGTGCCAAGCTGACGGGGATGAGGTTCTGCTCTCACCCCACACCAGTGGGGTGACTGCTTTTGTTACTCTTATGATTTCTGGTTTCTTTCTGGCTTGCCAAGAGCTGCGAATGTATCAGATGGGCCTCATAATATCTGGGAGGCTCTGACCATACATCTGCATTTCTTCTTCTGGAGTTTGAGAAGAGCTCAGGGAGTCTCTGGAGGAACATGTGGAGCCAGGCGTGAAAGGAAGATGCTTCTGGATTGGCGGTGACTGGTAGCTTCAGGTGAGTGGCTTTCTTGCAACACTGTGAGCAACAGACACCACCTCCCAACAGCAAAACCCAGAGGCCATGTGTTCCTCCTCCAATACAGCATCCACAGCCTAAAGGTAGCCTTCTGCAGTCTGTAGCTAGGTATGTCCAAGATCTGCTTCTCTGCTCCCAAAAGTAGCCTAAGAAATAGGTCACCTTCTGCTTGGGTCTTGGTTGCAGGTGACAGCGGGACTGTATGTTGCGTACAAGTACTGTGAAACCAAGTACTGGGCCTGCAGTCCCTTTGAGGGCTGCTTTGCTATGTCCATCAACAGTGACTTCTTCAAGTCCTTCACCATCTCCACAAGTGAAGCTGCACGTGCTTGGACTTGCCTTGCAACTTTTCCCCATGCCTGAGGGATATACATCTCGCCTCTTAGCCAGCCTGGCATCTCCTGACGGTGCTGGCCCTCTGCAAAGCCTTTTGGCTATGGTGGCCAGGGCGCACACATCCCAGGGGTGTCCCCAGCGTGCTCCACAGACTGGCACTTTCGATGCCTGAGGAGGTCTTCAAAGAGTTAACTTCCCTCCAGATACTCTCAGCAGCTCCCTGAGTGCAGTGACTTGAAACAGGGGCGGGCGTACTGCACCACAGCAAAGACTGGAGCAAACCATATGCTTCAGCACAAGAATAACAGCATCATTAAAATCCTGAACCAAGAACTCAAAGGAGCATTTGAAGAGTACATAGCAGCGGGTCCTGAATCCTATCAGCTTCTCTTCCCCTCTAATCCTTTGCATGGGCTGAATGTGAAAGCAAAATGTATACTCGATCACAGCAACCCACTTCCTTCCTTAAGTGACTCTCCAGGCATATGCCCACCTCAGGAGTGAGCCGTACTCTATAACAGCAGGGAAACAGAGAGGAACAAACAGGTGAAACAACAGAGAGAGAAAGAGTATGGAGGAGAGAGACAGACCCCGGTCACTGCTTAAACTTTGCTTATTTACAGCAGCAGCATACATATGAAGATCTATAGCACTTACACCCAAATAAATCCTCCCCTGGAGACAGGTGGCAGATTTCCCCCTCCATTATTTACAGCCACTTCTCAGTGAAAACTGCAAGCTGTAAAATGCCCATACAGTGTTGGAGAGATTTATAGTCCTCCTGTATTTCACACACTGCCTTGCCCCGCTGTGCTGCCTTTGGGGAGACATGGCAAATGGACTCCAAGGTGTTTGACAAAGATGAAGACTCATTTATTACTTGATGCTTTGGAGAGAAATATTTGTACGCAGTAGCCTACACAGGTGGCGAAGGTTAATCCTCTCCTCTCCTGTCAATTCAGCTTTTTATGAGCAAGGGGAAAGCAATGTGTTGGGGAGGAGAGGAGTGAGGGAGGAGAGCCACTGAGCAGCACCAATGACCCATGTCACCCTGCGCCCTTGACCAGTGCCAGAGGAGGTGGGGGACTTCACTCTGCCACCGGCCCATCACCCAGCCAAGCTTGATCTCAGCTTTTTCTTGCACAGATCTTGGTCCTACAGGCGGGGGACTGATGTCTTCATTTCCCTGCACCAGATGGGATTTCCCGAACCCCACTGTTAGAGGAGACTTTTGGCTTGCAGGTCAAAAGCATCCGTGACACCCATCACCCTGAAATCCCAATGTGATGTGCCTGACTCCCTCTGGCACAGTGGGGTGTAGGAGCATAAGGGCCTTTGGCAAACCGGGCTTCAGAGTGTCTTAGCCTAGGCTGGGGCCCTACAAATACATCTCCTTGTCCTTCTCTGCTAGCAGTGCCAACAGTACTGCTCCCACATCTCTAAAGGTGATCCCTGTGAGTGGGGTTGAGGCAGAGAGCTAGCGTGGTGCCAGCAGGCTGCTAACACGCTGCCTTCTCTGGATATAGACAAAGATCTTCAATCTCCGGGACTGTCGATAGAGTGCTTTTCAGCAGCACTAAATTCTTGCAAAAACTCGAACATGAAAACATAAAAATAAAAACACGGTGTAAAAAACACACAATAAAAATATAATACCAAATATATCACTTAACTAAAACCGCTGACCCAGCGGCTTTGATGTTAATGCATTGTCTGTAACAACGTGGCGTTCCAGCTGAATACTAACCGGCTGCAGAGCCCAAGCCCAGCCTTGCTTCAGAGGTTTCTGATTTTACTACCCTGATTTCTGCAGACAGTCTTCCTCTCCTGGGGTTTATTAGGTCTCCTCCCCTGCCACGATCAACTAAGAGCTGTTTTCACTTTCTCCCCAGTGTTAATTAAAGCTGGGATGGAGTAACCCCCAGAAGACTCCTCAGAGGAGGAGGAGGAGGGAGAGGAAAACTGAGCCCAGCATGACGGCAGGGTTCGATCAGTGGAGAGCTGTGTTAACAAGAGCCCTATGGATGTGAGAGGGATGAACAGTCGGTGGGGAAGGCAGGAACAGATGGTACCCAGCTACATGCAGCAAGACTCCCGGGGTCTGGAGGATATGCAGAAGCTCCTGCTCACTGCACATGCTGCCTTGTGCCTAATGACAGCACCAGTCACATCCCCTGCAGAGCCATCTCTACCTGTTCCTGTATGCACGGCAAGGAGACACCTAAGAGGGGATGTCTCCTGCTTCAGCCCTTGCGTGCTGCTAGCATGGAGCCAGACAGAAGTCATTGATTCCTCTTTGATGGCAAGATATAGGAGTGTTCTGTGCAGACCTGACGTAAGCGTGACAGCTCTGTGCAGTTATTCAATGCCCAGGTGCAGGAGAAAGGCTGAGTAGAATCCTGGCATGAAGCAAAACAGAAGGGGAGTCTCCAGTTCGGGACAGTTTTGAACTGTGACACCTGGAGACACAGCCTTTGTCCCACACCGGAAGATGCACCAGTTACTCCAAAATATTCAGGTCACTTTCTTGATGGAGAGCCTGGTGTAGTCCAGTACAGAATTTCATTCTCATGTACTGTGGTCACCGCTGACCACCACCAGCCAAAGAACAAGGGAAAGGGGAAGGATGCCCTCTCTACTGCTAAGTCAAGTCCCTGCACTATGGTAGCAGTCAAGGGGCAGGAACTGGGGCAGGACACAAACTGAGGGGCTTAACCCTGGAGACGTTCACTGCAGACAATCTAAAGATGCTGTTTCAACTACAGCTAAAAATGCAAGTCCGAGATGTTGATGGCCCTGGGTGGCCCTGACACAGCTTGCTGAGAAAGCAATTGCCAAACAGACAGCTGGGGACAGCTTCCATCCAGAGTCTGTAAATCCACACCATGAGCAGCTCCAGCCATGCTGTGTCCCTGGATTTCAACAGGTAGGGTCATGTGGAGCAAAGTGATCCAGAATTTCCATTTCTGCAAGATCATGGTGACTACTGTCTCTTCAAAGGATACCATCCCATCTGTGCATGGCTGCTTCATGCTGCAAAAGGCAGGTGGTCCCTCTTTCTGTCCCTGGCTTAGCCAACATTTACTTCCACACCCAACCTTCTTCCAAAATATATTTTTATTCTCTAACATAAATCCTAAGACAAGCATCAAGCAAAGCAGTCGCTACACTTTGTGGCTGGGCTACAGCTCCCTGCAGCTTCTCCCTTGGCCACTTCCCTACTGCTGGAAGGAGGACATGCCCTTCACTTTTCCAGCCTTCTACCCTTTTCCTGCCCTGGTACAGACAGTAGTGCGGGGCTAAGGCCCATGGTGAGCAGGTGGAGATGTGCTTGCTGTCTTTAATCACATGGCAGAGGCTAAGAGCAAGGCTGCAGCTGTGACATGTTGGCAGCAGTGTGCCTTCTTCCCAGGTCTCTGAGATTGGATGCCCAGCATGGCTGGCCAGTGGAGAGTGAAAGGCATCAGTCAGATGAGACAAAGAAAACATATTCTGAGTTGGTGGAGAAAGTGTCCCTCTTGACTTACCAGAATGAGAAAGGAAGCTAAGGAGGGGCTGAAGCAGCTGAGGAGGAACCTAAACATATCAAGACCATCTTGATAGTCTGTCCTTTCTTTTTTTTTTTTTTTAATTTTGGCAACTTATTCATCTTTGCAAGTTGGTATTTGCTCTTGCTTTAACCTAGCTCTTGGCCTTAAGTGACCCAACCTACAACAAGCTTCTCTCCCACATTATGACACAATCTACTTGAAAAGCTCTGCAAAAGCCTTTTGTTCCTCCAGGCACCTCAAAGTGTCCAGTGATGCTGCTGCTTGACAGCAAGGGATAAGATGTGGGGCTCAGGAGGAAGGAGGAGAAATGTTTCCTAGTAATGAGTGGTCAGTAGGGAAATTCCTCTGGTAAGTGTATCTATCTACTCACTAGTGTCAGGGAGTAGGAGAGAAACCCCAACAGCCTCCCACTGAGGGTGTGATACTTACCTGCCTGCCCCTCTCACCCAGACCTGGATCCAGCACTGCTTTCTGCAGCAGCTGCTGAAGTTGTGGTCCCACTCCACAGCCCATGTGCCTCCTACACCTGTGGAGGATTGAGGTGACCACGTCCCCTCTGCTCTCTCATGCTCCCTACTCCCATCAGAAGTCCCAGAGGAGGATGATGCTCTGCAGAGGGTTACACCTTGCCCTGCCGTGCGTTGTCTGCAGTGTCTTGCATTGGAAGCACTCCCTAGTTTTAATTAAGGCTTTGAGGACCCAAGTCAGGCAGAAAGAAGAGAAAATGCTAAGAACAGCTAATTTCTTAAACTGCTCTCTGGCACCTTTTGAAACTTACCTCATGTAGCAAATTAAAAATGCTAATAGATGGCCAATAAAAAATACCCAAACCCCTTTCTTCTCTGTAATTTCAGTGAGCTGAGTGGCTCTGTGCATCAATTAGTGGTGGGAAATGAGATTTTCTCCACTGGGGAAGCACTGGGGTGGAAGCACAAACCCACAGGCTGGCTTCTGAAATGGATCACTCCCCAGAATGTCTTCAGCAAAGGCACATGGGGCCATGCTGAGCTGCCCCTCTCACTTTTATAACACTTTCAGACTTATTTAATCCTCGGTACCTTTTGTCTCAAGGCAGACTGTAATTCTGGACACTCAGATGGAGATGGAGACTTGGAGCAAGCACAGTCCCTTGTTTTTCAGAGGGCTTGATCTCATCTGGGTACTGCTTTAACAGCAGTAATTAATACAAAATTAGAACAGGCACATGTAGGTACTACTCTTGTACTGCCTTAAGTTGTCTTTGCAGAAATGCTATCTGTTATGTTCCCTCGCTGCTTGCTAGACTGGCTAGCGATCTCAGCTTGTGCTAAGCTGGGATCACAGCAGCTTTATGAGTTTAGAAACAAGTGGGCTTTGAAGGCCTTGCAGATCCTAGGGATAAAGGATGAGAAAACCTGCATTCTCCCCCATCCACCCTTTGCCACTACAGGGTTGCAAATGAAAAATATATACCCTTTTTTGCTCCAGTCAGTGATTTGAGTACCAGGCTCCTGCTGGCCAAAAAAGCACTGTACTAGTCAAGTCCAGAGACCTTTGGTGGAAGAATGGGTATTGATGAATACTGAACACTTTATCCAAAGCAGGACAGCCACTAGTCTCATGTGTACTTGCATAGGATATGAGTGACTCAGTGGAGAGATGGACCTCAGCTCTCTCCCAGGAAACTGCCCAAATATCAGGATCACTGAAACATGTGAAAATTTCTGCAGTCCATTGGATCTTCCAGGCTATGCATCAGCAGTGTGAGATTGTTCCTGGAGCAAGAAGGGGGACTATGCTATTTCTGCTCAAGAGTGTGAGCTTAGTCCATTCTTGCGCCAATGTTTACACCCGTTTCATTCTTGTCTCCCAGTTGTCTTTTTCAAGAAATACTGAGCAGTGATCTATGTCTTGGAGGCCTTGGCCCAAGACAAGCACTCAGTTAAATATACAGTCCTAGCGTATTGATTTTACAGGTCAGCTGGAACACCTGGGAGGTAAAAAGTCCAGGGAGCCTGAAGGAGGTCATGGACAGCATCACAGTCACACAATTTGGCCCATATCCAGTGGCTCTGCACTTAAAAGCTTTCAGCCAACTACAAGCAGCCTTGGAGCACCAGGAAGGTCTGAATAATAACTCTTGAGCGTGGTTAATGAAGTTTCTGGGTTTGATGTATTTCAGCCACATCGTGTGTTCCTTCTCCTTCCACCCTCCCATCACTGAAGTGGAGCAGATGGGAAAGAATGAGAAAATTGCAAGTGGAAACTTCTACTTTGCCTCTGAAATTGTCTTGACTTTTGAGTCCCTCGAGGGCTACACGAGTTTGTCACACGGCAGGCTCAGCCAAATGAACAGTGACACCTTAGTAATTGCACAGGGCAGGGAAGGCTGCTCAGCGAGAGCAGGGGGAGAGGATGGTGTGTTCCCAGGGGTCCATGACCTGTTCCTTCCACCATCACAGCAGGAGCAGAGGGAGGAGGAAGATAAGGCAGCATTGGAGACCCTGGAGGAGCAGAGGAGTTTCTGAGCAGCAGCTGGATTTTGAGTTCAGCTATCACACCCCAGGTGCTTCATGGGGTTTGAAGACTGTTGTGGTCAGGGAACCTCTCTGCAGTAGCATAAGGCAAGAGAAAATCCGTGTGGCTGGGAAGACAGGCTGCTCCTTCTGCAGGGCTATGCTAATGCAAGGGCCCTAGCTGGTGCCCAGTTGGGTGCAGGCAGATTCACAGGCATTAGTTCCCAGCGTACAGCGAAGGAAAGAATGAAGCTGTCCAAATTTAGGGTGTCGAATATTTCTTGTGGGCAAAAGACAGGACCAACCTCTCTACACTTGAAACCCCCCAACATTCGGTGCAGCACACCAAACACAACCCAAGGGCAGATCTCCACGGGAGCAGTGCTAGCTTCCACTGCTAGAGTGCTGCTGCAAAGGATTTTCTCACTGTTTTTTTCAGCTCTGTAGCAAATATGCTTCAGGCTCACCAGTAGCTCTGTTACATTCACAGATATGTAAGGAAGAAGGAAAGGCAGGTCTATAGGTCCGGCTGTGACCGGTAGAACAGGGAAAAAACAGCGCAAGCTGGTGATCTACGTGTCAGCAAATAATGGCTGGATGGTGATGGGATTTGCCAGCACTAAGGAGCAGAACCATATGCAGTCAAGTCATTTTTTTCAGTGGATGGTTGGAAATCTTGGGAAAGCAGTGTTATTATGGTTGGTTTTGAAGATTCACCTTCACTCGTGGTGGAACAAGGTGCTCTGTCCAGGCTTTGAGAGCTTCACAGTGGTAGCTGTTATCTAGATACTTGCCTTATTTCAGGTCACTTGCAGACAGAAATTGTCTCAGGAGAGGTTGCTTTTGATTTCTAGAGTTTCAGCTTTTTTTCTGTCACTACTCTCCAACCCTACACAGCAGCACAGGTGTCACAGCCACAAGGGCCGTTTCACCTAGCTAGGCACCCTGGGTAGTACAAGCTTCTGTGGTGTTTATCATGCTTTCCCTTTCCTCTACTGGGGGGTCACTGCCTGAAACTCCTTGAGAAGTCTAAGTCTCTCCCTGATTCCCCGGCGAGAGGTGGTTGCTCTATGAGCATGCCATAGCTGGGCTATCAGCAGCTGCAGCTGAGAGCCCAAGGACTAGGGGCCAGGGAGGAGAGGACCATGCTGCCCCAAGCAATGTCCATAGGGAGCTAGAACCAAGACATCCAAGGCTATAAGCTCTTTATCTTACACAAACATTAAATTCAATTTAATACAAAGGAGGGAAAAATGAGATTTGTATCTTCCAGATTCTGCTGGCCTGGGACACAAACTTAATTAGAAAGACTGAAATGTCATCATCTCCTGGAGGAGGGTAAGCATCTTTTTCCAAACCCTTAGCATCTTTCTTGGATGCACTCATTGGCCAAATAAATGTGATCCGTTATTTCTTAAATGGCAGTGTCTCATTGTAAAGAGTGGGGAAATGACCCCGTGGAGGAAGAACAATACTCTGCTCATCCTCTAGTCCATTTAGGGAAAATTATCAACCTGTCCCAGCCTTACCTAGATTGTGCAGGTTTTAAAGGGAATCCTGGACCTGACTGTGCTTTTGCAGCCATGAAAAGCCTTGGGGAGAGTTGGAGGCATAGCATTTCTGAGCCGTGCAGCTCCCGGCTGTGGCAACAGCTGCAGGCAGGGCAGAGAGCATATGGAGGAACACAGGTCAGTGCCTCTTGGTGCCTGCCTCAGCTGTGCAAAGCATGAGCTGAGCAGAGCTGCAGTGACAAGCAATGATCTTGTACTAGTAGACACTGACATCTCCAAGGGGCCTGTGAATTTTGCAAGTGATTATTTAATCTAGGAGGTGATGAGCTGCCTGACCTGGACATCTTCCTAATGGAATAAGTGGTACCCATGCTTACAGGACATCAGAGCTATGGTTCCCACAAGGGGACCTGGTGTCTACAGCATGACAAGGAAGTCACAGAAGAGGACTTGTGGTCATTCTCGGGAACTGTACTAGTCAGTGTTTCTTCCTCAGGCGTACAAACAGCCTTACAACGTTTTGCCTCCGCCACAGGATAACACCCAAGGTCAAACTGTTCCCATGGAGCAACCAGGTCACGACAATGTGTTTGTGCAGTATTTCATATTTTCCATTCTAGCTCTGCTCCATTCTCTGCAGCATCTTTCACAGCATGGGGAGGGTGTGTGCAGGATGGAAAATCAGGAGGATGTGGGGTGTGCAATAAAAAGCAGAGATAGGGTGGCTAGCAGGGGCTAGGGAAGATGGAGCATGCATTAGGAGGCTGGGGGATGGAAACGGTCCTGGGACTGGAAGTTTGGTTTAGGGAGATATAATAATAGAGAAGAAGGAGAGATGGAGATGGAGGGAAAGAGGCTGGATGGGTCTGTAGGATAGCCTCCAGATCTTTGTGGCAGTTTGCATTGTCTAAGGCCTGCTCCTGTAGATCAAAATATTTGAAGACAAGTGTATGAGGAACAATCAGGCAGTGGTGATGAAAAAGAGAAGATGAAAGTTCAGGACTTCTCCAGAGATGCTTGATCCTGCCTTGGAGGGAGGGAGAGAGTAAATTACTCCGTGAGATACCTTTGTGATGCCAGGTCATGCAGATCTGACATGACTTCCTGGATTTCAGGCAGCTTGGAGAAGGCTACGTTATCCAATCTCTGTGAAGAGATTTGCATTCAAAGAGAGAAGAGCCCATTCTCCTAGCAGGACCCAGTACTGGACACTACTGCATGGGACCACCCAATCTCCTGGCCAGCTGAGGTGATAGCAATCACATCTTACCACAGCAGAAGATAGCATGGCAGGATGCCTTGAACACCATGGTATAACAAGGCAGGGCCTGTGAGCTGCTGGCTTCCACCAAGGATCTGGCTGTGCTAGGGCTTTGCAGGGCTGAACCCTTGCTGTGCTCTTGGGACAGGCAGTAGGACCTGCATGGGCAACCCTTAGGTATGTTTGGAGTCCCTCATTAAATTATTCACATCCTATCCCCAGGGCTGTTAAACAGCCACCCAGTGTATCTCAGGGCAGTAGGGGAAGGCTGTGCCAGGGTTGATTGGGGACTATCTTCCACATGTTGTTGCCTGAAGGAATTACAGGACAAATTAAGGCAGACGCAGTCTGAGCAGGCTTGGCTTGACCCCTCTTCAGGACAGGACTTGACTCTTGGACATGCCTTTAGAGATGACTGATCCCAATCTGCCACACTGACAAGCCAATCCCCAAGGCCTGGTATCCAGTCAGTTTGGAAAGAAGGCTGGTCCCAGGTCTTTGACAATGCAAGAACATAGTCTATATGTGGCCATGAGACAAGAAGTCCTTTCCAGAGAGGTGTCAAGATGAACAACACAGACAAGATGCTTCTAAGGAAGGCTGGGGTGTACCTCTAGTGCTGTGACCTAACTAGGATGGGTCCTAAGCCCTGTGCCCCACAGCAGTGGTCTCCCTGCCCCAGTATGACCCACAAAGCACACTCTCCTCCCAGCTGAACCCCATTAAACCATCAATTTCTCAGTTTCCCCTCAATTACCGAGATCAATGACCCCTTAGCTCTGCTTTCCTCCATACATTTCCTGCTTCTTCCAAATGTGGAGCAGTTAATTGCAGTTCACTGCTCATCCTAATGTTTCCTCCCTCACTCACTTTCTCTCTCTCCTGTAATTTACTGGCATTTCCTAAGCACGTTTAGGCTATGTTGGCAGCTGGATTCTGCGATAAGGTTTTTTGACATCTAGTGATTGTTGGTCGATAACATTTCTATCCCATAATGAACAGAGGAGGGGGACAGGGAGGGGAAAAGCGGAGAAGGAGTGATCTTCAACAGTTCGGAGATGAGATCATTATCTCTTGGAAATATGGGAAAGGAAGAAGTGAGAGCAGAGAGGCGAGGCTGTCATCACAGCTGAGAACAACCTAATAATCGCCTTTCACAGGGCAGGCATTGCTTGGTACAAACACAGGTGCCCCAGGGTGCTCTCTGTTTTCCTGGCTCCAACTATGGGGTGTCTCAGGGAGGGAGTCTGACCACATTGCAAGGGATGTGGCCAGAGAGGGGGAAATACAGGTCTCACTTTCCCTCCAGCTAGCGGTGTCGCTTGCTGTTGGGTCTGCCTGTGTGTTCCTGGGTGCTAGCGGGCTGCCAGCCCACTGCTGGGGTCTCCAGGGTGGGGAAAGTAAGCCGAGGGACCACATCTCCCTCCGTCTTCCTTTCTCTTTCAGCTGATCTAATTTAAGACCACGTCTGTACTGACAAACCTGTGCTTGCAAATTCCAGCCTGAGTTCAGTGTAGGCTGAGGCAATAGGGTGTGAAGCTCCTTGTCCCTAGGCACCATACAAGCAAATCAAGACTGCTAAAAGTCAGGATATGTGTGCTTGGGTTACCAAGACCCAGCTGCCCCTGGCCTGAGATGGTAAGCCTTCAGAGTACTTCACTATGTGATGTGGACTTGCTGCTTCGGGTTTGTCTTGGCTTGGATCTCTGTGCTGTGCTCTGTTCTGCAGGATGGACATGTTCTAACAGATTGAATGCACCTAGACGCAAATGATGTCTCTGATAAAGAGGCCAACGTGTTTAGCACAAATGCTCTTGTGTGGGCTGGGGACCATGGTCATGTTCTGGCTGTGACATGGACACTTTGTGTGGACTTGGCATGAGGAAGTCCTTCTTTTGTCTTTCAGGCTGGAAAGCAATGATGCTTCAGGAAGCTCCTCTGGCCAAGGGCTGACTGTTCCCTGCCTGCCTGCCATGCCAGAGCTTTCTCCTGAGCTCCCAGGCTAATACTTTTCCTCAAAATCAAAGCTAGAAGTGCTTTCATGACCTTGGGCTTGTGGTATGGGTGTTGTGCTGCTGTGTGAGCCTTCCTGGACACTGCTCCATGCCTTCAGCACCATGGGGTGTGTGGGCTGAAATTGCAGCAGTAACCTGGACTAGACAGGGGGGTGCCACCCCTCTGGGAAGTGCAGAGTGCTTCATGCTCATGTGGAGAAACGGGAGGTGAGACAACGCATGGCTCCTGAATCCATGCCCTGTCAGATCTTCAGCTGGAATAAATCAGCTGAGATCTACAGCATGCAGAGATTCACCAGGCATCTGGGCATCTGCCTGTCACTGGCTAATGGCATTGCAGCCTTTTGCAATCACAAAATTCGTGATGGAATTGGTGAACAGAGAACTGCTTACTGCTAAGGAAGTCTCAGAGCAGCGGATTGCTGGCAGCAGGGAGGATATGCTGGGGAAGCACCACTACATGCTTGTCCTGTCGTATTTGTTTGAGGTGGACACTGATGGCTGCTGTCAGGGACCTCTGGTGAGCCTCACTATGGTCATCCTTATCATGCAACCTGTGACAGTGCCTCCATCTCTACTGACTACAGAGAGGGTTGAGAGCAATGGCACACCTTGTTAAGGAGGCAAGCTGAAACGCTGATGGGGTAAGGCTAGACCCGGCTTTCTTCTACTGCCTGCCAGTCTTTTTATCATTGGGGCCTAAATGGTGCTTATCTCTGCTTCTGCCCCTGACCTGTCTCCAGCCCCACCCCAAGTGTCTACCAAAGATCATAAGGATGGTCAGTGAGGGTCAGAACCAACCTACTCCTCCCAAATCTGCCCTCTGCCACTTCCCACTAGTGAAAATTTTGGAGAAGCACAAAAGACAAGGCGCATATGGCCATAGCCTCTCAAGAGGGTATCTTTGCCCTTAATAGCTCTTCATGGGATTTTTTTTTTTTTTTTTTTTTTTTTTCCCCAAACACGTTGCTGAGTTGCTTTTGGAAACAGTCAAAACTCTTGTCATCTACAAGTTCTCCTGGCAACAAGCTCCACAATTTAAATACATATTGGGGGAAAAAAAGCACCCTTTTGTGTTTATTTGAAGCCCGTTGCCTGGTGAATTCCCTGGATGCTTCTTTGCCCTTACATTGTAAGCAACAGCAAAGAGAAATACTCCATTTGCTACCTTCTTTAAACCTGTCAGGTTTTTCCCGACATCTCTATTCAGCTTTTCTTCTGACCTGCAGATTCGTAACCGATTTAGTCACTTTGTGTCCAGAGCTGTTCTGTGCCTCTGATTAGTCCTGTCACCTTTCCCTCTGCTGTTTCCAGCTCTGTGTTTTGTTTGAGACAGAGGTCAAGGCCACACGCCGAATCTGAGATGCGGCTTCACCGTAGTCCCTGCAATCACACATCCATCTTCTCCATTCCTCTCCTAACAAGGCACAACTTTCTGTTTGCTTCTTTGACTGCTAATGACCAGGAGATTAAGACTGGTAAATCTGTCCACACCAAATCCACTTTCAGGAGGATAATAGCTTGTTCTCGTTTGGATACAGCTGTGTGCATCTCTTGTTTTTTCGCCAGCTGCATCCCTTTGCATTTGCACGAGCCACAGAGAGCCAGCAGAGCTACAGGCTACTCATTGCAACTTTTCTAACTGTGTCAAGTCATGGTATGGAAGCAACAACCTAATTTAGCCACTGAGTTTCTGCACCCCAAAATCAGTCAGGGCAAGGTGGCACAGGGCTTGCTTTAGGCTGGTAAAATATTAATGTCTCTGCTGTTTGCTGAGCTGGTTTTTAAGGATGTCTTAAGACACTCTCTTCTCCCCAAGCCTGCTGCTGGCCCTCCTGGAAGACACAAAGCCTCTGCTTCCTCAGCACACCTTTTCTTCCTCTTCCTCCTCTCACTGCTCTTAATTTGGCCCTTCATTTATTGGGTCAAGGAAAGAGAAACATCCCATACATTCTTACCAATCACTCCAGATAAAATTAATGGGATTTCAGGCTGACAGGACTCAGAAAAGGATATTTTATCTGACTGAGAAACGTAACCACATGCCTCAAACTAATGAAGAATTACCTGTTGAGAACCAGAAATGAAGGAGAGGAGCTGCTGGATGCTCTGCTTGGTTGTTAATATCATCCGGCTTTTAAAACCCCTTAGTTATCAGAGACTGCAGATCAGCTTAAAAAAGCTTTGCAAGATCTAAAAAATGGGAAGCATTTGCTCTTTGTTATTTTAGGAATACATTGGCCAGCTTTTCTCCACAACTAGGAAAGCAAAAGACTCTACTCTAGAAACTGAAAAAAAAAACCCAGCTGAAATTTCCCGGAAATAGCCCATTTCCACCATGGGGGAGGGCTTCAGAAAAATTAATACCATTAAATAAACTGATTAAATGGCAGGAACTGTGCATTGTCTTTCCATCTGTACAGCTAGCAGGACAGCAAGGAGAGAGGGTTGTAATGCCTGGGGAAGGATGTTTCTGGAGGTGCTTGTGGGGACGATGCTCCAGGAATGGGACATCTGATTTTTCTGTCCTCCTCAAATGGGAAAAGGAGCTCAAAGGCATTTCTTCATCGTCCTCCCAGCAGAGGGAACTATTGGCCCTTGCTGGAGACAGGTCACTTCGAAGCTGGGAAGTTTTGCAGCTCTTCAGAGCACACATACAGGGGTAGCTCCAGTCTGCACTGGGGGTCACATGTGCTGAGGTGGCAGGAGGTGTTTGCAAGCTCACAGACCTGTTTCATCCTCCAAATTAGAGTCCATGAAGCAGATACCAAGCCCTGCCTGGTCTTGGGTAGGGTGATGGGAACTCTTGCTGCCTCTCTTAAGCATCTCCTGCACCAAGATGGTTCTCTTTTCCTCAATACACACACATCCCTGTAGGAAAGCAAAAGGAAAATTGATGTTTATCTCTCCCCTAGCACAACCCCTTCCTGTTACAAACCCTGCCTGGATTGGCCATTTGATGCCCAAAGCCCACAGTTAGCTTTGCTTTCCTCCCACCACCCAAGGGGCATCATAAGGTGCTGGACAGCTGCACCTATAATATATCCTTATTTTATTTAAGAGGCATCACAAAAATGCTAAAAGCAAAAATCAACTGAACAGAAGCCAAAATCTATGAGGGAAAAGCTGTATCTAAGGCAGCAAAGTAAAAAAACCCACCAGATTCACTGTTGCCGGAGTACGTTATTTCTGCCCCTTTCCACCTGTGCTGCTTTCAATGGCACTCAATTTTACTATTTTTTATAGGTGCCTATACCTCATTTAATCCAGGAGGTAGGTGCATAAAGAGGACAAATTAAATTTACCCAGATAATCATGAGTTTTCCTTTTCCCAGTTTTTGCCTGTTTGACCCTGCAGCCCAAGGAATGTACTTTTAGAGCAGTTTTTATGTGATGCCGCTGTAGCTGTACACGCAGCCAGACATACACACACATGCTGTGGCCACGCTTGCAATGCAGGCGGTGTGCCGGGGCTCTGCAGGGAGGTGAGCGACTCCCAAAGAGCAGATTACACTTCTCTTCACAGGCACGTGAAAACGTTCAGTGCGCTTCAAGCACAAGCAAATGGCTAATGAGAGGAGGAAGCTGGCGTTTTATTGTGCAGTATAATAGAATAGCAGAGCAAAACACAATAAAAGGCAGACAGCCATATCCCCGCAACATAAACCTGGCTGGGCTTTGGAGCACTTGGGGTCTATTACACGAAACTCCATGGCCTGGGGAAGGCAGAGGATTTCAGCTCCATTTACTGACATTAAGCAGGGCTGCTGCTAGCATAGGTTCACCCAGTTACAGCCGCCTGGCAGGCTCTCCTGCAAGTTGGCTCTCCCTGAGATCTCAAGATATCTGCCCAGGAGACCTGGATGCTCCTGTAGGTGCCACAACAGTCATGACCAGTCCTTCCCAGTCTGGCTGTCTGTTGTGTTTGGTTTTTTTTTTTTATTATGGCTTTCATGCTGCCCCCCCTTTCTGCTTTCCACATCCCCCCACTTGTAGTCCAGCCCCGGCAGCTCAAGGGTCCCGAGATGGCTGGTACAGCCCAAGCCTGTGTGTTCTCATGGTGCCGTGGCTGGTGGCTCTGTTTGGTTTGACTTCTTGCCAGTCTGGTTCAGAAGATGCATGAGCTTTTTCAACCAGCAAGTGGCTCTAGGGAGGGGACCAGGGGCTAACATACATGCCCAGAGCCAAGAAACTGGGTTGTCTTCTGTCCTCTGCTTTGATGTCTTGTAATGCATGTCACACAGAGAGGGAGATTGAGAACTCTGCAATTAGGGCTGATTAGTTAGCATTCGCTAGGCATATCTCATTCCTGAGCTGCAGGACCTCTGGGCTCTTTCAGACTGTGCTATTCAGCATCTCCATGAGCAAAACCTTTTTCTTTTTTCCTTTCCCAGCCTTGTGTGAGCCTTCCCCTCCTCTGACCATTCCTCTTCCGATGCTGGGCTCTGGGCTATGCTTGGTTGCTGATGGACCTCGACATCTCCATCAAAGATGCAGGAGAAGGCAAGTCCCCAGGTGCACACAAGCCGCCGGAGCAGAGGTGACCTGTCCTGGGGAATCTGGGTTTGTTTTAGTGCAGGGACCTGCCCACGGCTCCACAAGCACTGCAGATGGGGTGGTCTGCTCAGATACGCTTTACAATCCCAGGTAATCACACCCTGCTTCCCTCTCCCTCCAGCCACCCCTTCTGCTGCGGAAGACCCCCAGCCTAGGTAGCTGCTCCCCACCCGAAAACGAGCCCTCTGCTCATGTTTGCCAGTATCCTCTAAACCTTTTCCACCTTCATCTCGCTGAAAGATGAGGAACGGAGCTGCACCCCATGCCACAGGCAGAGGTGTATGTGGTTCTATCCTGCACCATAATGGCATCAGCAGATGCTTCCTAATAATTCCTGCCTCTTGCTTTGCAGTTTTTATCACCGCAATTCACCGAGCTGACATCTCACAGAGGTGTCTGCAGCTCCACGATTTTGTTCCTGTGCAGCAATGCCTTGATCAGAGCAAAGGAAGTGCTCTAAAAACCTAAGGAAGCCTTTTTAATATTCTTCCAGTAGGCTGATGGGGCAGCAAGGGGGACTCCTGACTAACACCTGCTGTATAATATACATAAGTACACCCTGCAGAGCCTGCCCTCTCTTCCTGCCATCTCTCCATTCCCCACAGCCAGGTTTCATGTGGAGAGCAGTGCTCTCTATAAACTCATCACTGCTCCAGGCTGCTAGCACAAACCTTCCCAGCAGGACAGAGTTTGAAATCAGTTGATGTTGCTCTTGTATTTTTCCCTCCCTGGGAGCAATGAGTCCTCCACATGGGTCAGTGCACATATGTGGGTGTGCAAGAAGGCAGTGAAACAGGAATTGTGATGCTCACTGTAGGAAGGTGGCTTTCCAGCAGGGCTTCTTGGAGCAGAGTCCCACTGGGAAGCAGGAGCCATGCAGGGAAGAGACACCACTGCTCTGCAAGGCAGACGTGGCATATGAAGCCCAGGGAAGAGGGGGTAAATCCTCCCCGCCGGTGCTGTCCTCAGCCACCCCTGTGGTATCATCCCACCACGTGTTGTCCAAAGCCCGTCTCTGCACCCTTGCTGCCCTGCTGCACGTTGCAGTGTTGTGTTAGAGAAGCATACGTGACACCTAAAGGGTGTACGTGACACCTAAAGGGTGAAAGGCAAAGGACTGGTTTGAAATTATGAAGTCTCCCCCAGAAATCTCATAGCATGGATGGATGTGCATGTGAGGGTAGAGGTAGGGGTGTGAGAAGAGCCGTATGATGGGGTCAGCTCAGGTGTTTGCTTGCTGAATTATTTGGGGAGCCAACTGCCCAGAAGACCTGTAGTGAAAGGAAGCAGGAGGTCTTGGAGATGAGGATGAGGGCAGTTCAGATGTGCCCAGTTAGGCAATGGCAACTAATAGGTTAATAAGGCAGAGACAAAGTCCTGCCTAAATATAACCACTGTGCTGGAGGGTGGTTAGGCCATGTCCCCAGCAGGTCACTCTGGTCCTGGCCTGACCCAGTCACAGGGACGCGAATAGCCATCTGTGAGTTTTGGTGTGGAAAATATTACTAATTAAAATTAAAAAAAGGAAAGCAAAACATCTGTACTCGGCAGCATCTGTCATTCTTGCTTCTTCAGGGCATTGTGCTTGGAAACTTTAAAACGAAAGGATATTTTTAGTTTGAAAAAAAATTAAAAGCATAATTTTAAAATTAAAAAAAAAAACAACAACAAAACACAAAACCTTCTTTTTTTCCCCCCATTGCTGCCTGTGCAGCCACAGAGAAGCTCGTCGCTCGCTGGCTCCGGAGGTGTCTCTGCCCCCCAACCCGCTGATGGTGTCACATGAATTAACAGCAATGTTTTGTTAATTACGATGGGACTGGCTGGAGGCAGGGGGAAGCAAATTGGGCAACTTTAAGTCTTCCTTGCTAGCACATTGGAAGAAAATAAATAAATAGATATCCATGGCAAGCCGGTAAGAGACAATCTTAATTTTATTTGGTGGAAAAGGCCAGGGAAGGCAGAGAAGAAAGCAGCTGGCACCAGAGGAAGGACAAGCATGCAAGTGCTGCACGAGCTCCCTGGGCAGTCACAGCCCCCATGGCCCCAGCTCAACCCCACAGTGCTCCCCTCTGGTTTCTCACTCCATCTCCACACCCCAGTGCCATCCCAGAGCCTGGTCCTCAGCCACCGTCCAGCAGTGCCCCTGCCTCAGAGGAACCATGCACTGTCTCCAGCCTCCAGAGCTGCGGAAAAAAGAAAAGAGAAGCCAAACTTGCCTAAGCAACATCCACCTCACCCAAACATACATGTGCCCTTGCCCTCCTCTCTCCTGCCCTATAGCCCTTACTGCCTGCTGGAAGAAGCTACGCATTTTGGGGATGGAGGGTCACATGCCCCAGAGACAGCCCCAGACTTGTTCTGCAGATCAGTTTAATTCCTACAGCATCTGGGTTGAGCTAGCTGGGAAACGGTAAGGCTTTTGTAAAGGGCTGAGGAATTGTTTTCAGTTTTTTCTAATGAATATTTTCTAGATTTTTTTTTATTTTATTTTTTCTTTTTTAGCGCATGGTAAAATTATCCTAGGGCTTGCGTGGTTGCCTGCTTTAATGTTGAGAATTTTGCAGTTTTTAATTGGGAACCTGAAAGATTGTGAATGAAGTGGAAATCTTTGTCTGGGGGGCTGGGTTTGCATTAAATACAGAAAGCCTAAGGAGACAGGGCTGGCAGGGAGGTTTGGGTTGCTCTGTAACACTACCAAGAGCTGCAGGATGCTAGCCAAAGAAGCGGGTCTCTGCATTGTCCAGGCTCTACCGTACCCCATGGATCTCTCACTTCCATGTTTTTTATCTGTGGTGGTGTCACTGGCCTTCGAGCGGAGGCTGATCTTTTCTTGTCTGCTACCATGATGGAGGGCAGTCATCCATACTTTCCACTCAAGGTGAACCTAAAGCTAGGGAGATCCAGGTGGGAAATGCCAGGATTTATTCAAGGGCCAGGCATGGCACAGGCTTCCCTTCAGCCATGGGCCTTTCTTTATTAAGTAGGCTCAAAAGAAATAATTTTTAGCAGCAACCTACAAGGTACAACTGGTTTTCAAACACATTTAGGTGTCTACGTGTGCATTGGAGTCCAAGTGCCAGTGTGGAGACCCCCGGAGAGATGTTCCTTCCTGGGAGCAGATGCTTTCATCTTCTAAAGCACAGTGGAGAGCACGGGGACCTGATCAGATGTCACCTACCCTGTTGCCTTCCCAGTAGCAACATGCCTTTGCCCTGTGTCCCGTCCATCACCCATGCTATAGCCGTCTTTGCAACTAATGGGCAGACAGGGGCTCTGGAATAACAATGTGGTGTCTTGGGAGTCGGTATCTCAACCATTATTCCCCCCAAAAGACAAACAGAAAAGAGACCTGTGCCACCAAGACTCTGGGGTGCTGTGCCATTGCTGCCCTGTCGCAAGATGCAGTTTGCCTCTCTAAATCAGCAGGGAAATAAAGATGATAATTCAAGGCACGGGTGATGGAGGGGTGAGGGGAGAATGCAGGGCAATCTGTGACTTCAAAAGTCTTTGTGCTTCCCAGACAGATGGCACTTGGCAGAGGCTGCTGTCATACTGCTCATGCATGAAGCCTGGCTCTCTTTTCTGGGAGCGGACAACCCACGGACGGAAAGCCATAAATGCTCCCAGCCCCAAACTCTCCCTGATATCAACCCAGAGCTCTGCCCAGAGATTGGGGATACAGGAACTGTGCTGCGTTTTGGGCAGCAATCACTGGTTTGTTATTGTAGGGTCACTTGGGAGCACATTGAGCAAGGGCAAGGCAACATTGGCAGGGACACATGGCAAGTGCTGGAGGGGAAGGGCACGAGTTGTTTAGTCCCTATTTCTCAACAACTCACATGGAGGGGAGCTGCCGTTCAGAGTGTTTAGGGATTTTGATTATTTTCTGGAGTGTTTTCAGCGCTGCCTGGCCAAGGAGCCAGGGTGTGCCAGGCGTGCGTGGGCACGCGCGTGTGCACGGGGAGAGCCCCCATGCATGTGAAGCCGGGAAGCCGTTGCAGGGACAGGAGCGTAGCCTCGCGTTGCCTCAGCTGCAGCCCATTAGCTGACCATGCTCTCTGCTCCTAAATCATTTCCTGAAGGGATTTTTTTCAAACCAAAAAGAAAAAATTCCCCCTCAAGACGGTTGGGGGGGGGGGGGGGGATGGTGAAGAGTTCAAGCCCAGCCTTGTGCCCCAGAGTGGCTTTTGTGCCCAGCTCCATGTACCAGGAGCCTTGCCCGCATGTGCAAAAGGTAATGCCGAGCACCGGCAAACCCTCCCCTCCGCGGGGGTGGGAGCCCAGGGACCCAGACTGAAGCTTTTGTCTTTTTTTTTTTTTCCTGCTTGTGACTTTTTAGCAGTCCTTAGGGGACATTCCAAGTATGTGGCCAGGCATGGAGATAGTTTAAAACACATTAAGTTCACGGACAAGGTGTCATTAGGGCTTCTTTGGAGGGGGAGAGAGGGAGGAATTATTTGAAGTTCATTTACCCAGAGGGAGTGCTCTCTGAAGAGGAATGGTTTCGGGGCACGGCGGGCCTGTTTCAGGGTTTTTGCTCTTCCTGTGACTTCGAGGAGCTCTTTCTTTTGAAGACATCAGTTCTTACAGTGCGGGACAGGACGGGGAACAGAAAGCATCAAGAGTATTTTGCCTGCTTTGCCTTTAAAGTCGGTCTCCCCAGACTGTCTAGGAGAGTGGGTCGGAGCACCAGAGTCCTGTTTCGTGGGAAATACTGACCTCTTTGTTGTTGTTGTTCCAAATAGGAATAAAAAATGTAAATTTCTGGTCAAGCAAACATTCCTCAGGGCTGTTCTGGAAAATTGAAATGACACTTTCTCAGCATTTTTGTTACATTAAAATTCAGCATGCAAATTGGGTGTGTGATATATATTACATAACATATTGTGAGCGAGTCGCAATAGAATATGCAGTATAAATCTAAACTTCAAATTGAATGGTTTCCCCTAAATATGTTACCAGAATGATACCTTTCTGGCAAAAGGTTTGGATTCTACTGAAACAGCTTCTTCCCCTTTTGTTTTGGAAAACTTGCTTGTTGCAAGTAAATCTGAGCCATCCGCAGGCACTGTCCCAAGCCAAGCCTGCCCTTCTTTGGAGCCATCTTTCCATCAGGGCCCTCTCCTCCTCCTCCTTCCACTGCTCCCTGTTTAGATTTCGGAAGAGCTTCCTTGTAGCAGGGGCTGCATTTTTACCTGGTCTGCTGGGCTCTGGGTTCATCTTGATACTGGTCACCCACTTTCCGGAGGAGGCAGGAGAACATCAGAAGAGTTTCTCTTTTTTTCCTTGTAATGCATCTGCAATAAGACCTGTGATAGATCTGTTTTGGGGTTTTTTTTTCCTTTTCTTTTGATGCTGTTGTCCATTTGAGGAATAATGCAAGAGAGCTTTTTTTAAGCCCTCCCAAGCAGAAATGCTACATCAGTGAATGTTCTGAAGGGTGTTCTGGGTACAGAGGAAGATGAGGAAGATGAGGAAGATGAGGTAAGCCTGGGCTGACAGTCACTGGTGGTGCAGGAAAGGCTGGTGGAAGCCTAGTGGATTTGGCAAGAGCTGATTCTTGGCCGTTTGGCAAGCTGGGGATCCATCCAGCCCCCCAGCAAGTGAGCCCTTGGTCTGTCCTGGGAGCGTGGGGCATGAGGCACCAGCTCAGCAGGATTTGCCTGGGGATCTCACTTCCACAAGCCCATCTGGATTTCGTCATCATAAAAAAAACCCCACCCAAACGTGAAAATTGTCCTGCTTCCTTCAAGATGGGATATGGGCTTGTTTGGGCTGTAAGCCACGGAGATTGATGAATCTGCCTGCAAGACTTTATTCATGCACCTCCTGGGCGGGAGCGATATAACCCAGCCGCAGCTCAGCACACCTTGCCACTGCTGGAGGTGGATCATGTGTGGGGACAAGGACACGGCCTGGGAAGGGGTCTGCTGGTCTGCACAGGGAGGACCAAGCTGGGCTGACGCCAGGCTGGGTGCTGCACTGGTTGGTGCACCTGGCTGGGGCTCAGCAGCAATTCCTCGCGTCTGTGCCACTCAGTCACTGCGTGGTCTGGGGCACGTCCTGCACCCAGGCCTGCCTCGCTTCTCCACATCTGAGACGGGAAAGCAGTTTCTCCCTGTCCTTGTTCAGGAATGACTCTGGATTAAGGAATTCCACAGAGACTCATGTCTATTCCCACCATTTTGGATCAGCCCTGAGTGAGAAGGAAAAAGCAGGGCTTGTCTGCGAGACACCAGCAGGTTCTGCTTGCTGCCGTCTCTGGGCAGAGCTGGCCAGCGGCCGGCGCAAGCCACCGAGGCACATACAGCAAGGTCCTCCTGATGAGGTGGTAGCATCACCAACACCCAGCGCAGCACTGGACTGAGCACAGGGCTGGCACACGGCAGGCTGGTCTGCGCCATAGCGATATCTGGCACTGCAAATAGTCCTGGTACATGTGGAAACTCAGCAGGAGACAGGGAAGGACTGTTTTGCTCTGGAGCTAATCACAGGCAGAAGAGAGCAGACCTGGAGTGACTTCTGAGGTTTCCACATGAGTACTTTCCCCAGCACTTCAAGAAGGGAAAAAGCAGCTTTTGAAGGTACAGTTAACTTCGTATTCATTGCACATGAGACTGACCATAACTGCTGCAAATCTGCCCCAGGCTCAGGAGGTACATAAACCTGAGCATGCCAGGCTGGTTCTGCACTTTCTCCTGCATTTCAGTGAGTCTGGGGCAATAGAATTCTATGGGAAAGGGGCTTAGTGCAGGCTGCAGCGCGGAGCTGAAGCCCAGATGCTGCAGGGCAGCTGCAGAGCTCAAGAGGTGCCTCAATGAGGGAAGGAGACCTCCAGCTTCCCCAAAACCTCTCCCTCCTGTCCATCACCCCACTGGTGACCAGACAGCATATGAGGCAGGGCTACAAGCGTTTCTAGCTGTCTGTTTAAATTCACAAAGGAACTGAGAAAAGCTGGGTTGCCTACATATGTAGTTGCGGGATGGTTTGGGGAGGTATATTTTTTAATGACAATCTCTCCAGTGAAGGCTGCAGGAGACATTCTGTCTGTAGCCTGGGTTTTTTTGGCCTCCCTAAAGAAGCCACCAGATTGGTAGGCTAAATCTGGGGCAGGGTGAAATGTCCCTACAAATTGAGGGATATTTGGGATTGAGTGGGGCAGGACCCGAGCCCCAGCTCTGCAGCAAGGAGAGGAGTTAACACTGCTCCAGGAAGGCACTGATTTAAAAATAAAAACTTGCAATGTTTAAAAATGTCTTTGTAACAATAAAGAAGAAGGCAGGAGGGGTGGGGGGGTCTGGAATCAAACTGGCTGTGATCAAAGCCTCACCTAGAAAGCTGTTACCTGCGAAATGATGCTTTGATGATGTGTTGCTGGTATACCAACAGGCAGGGCACCCGTGGAGCAGGCATCACCCCCAGCTCTGCAGCATCTGCACTGCAACATTAGTGGTGGTGGTGGTGGTGGTGGGGAGGCAAACCATGCCATGGAAGAGACTGTTCAACCCCCAGGCTGGTTGGTGCCCAAAGTGTAGAAACAGGCGCTGTGCCTCTCCATCTGGTCTCCCTCCCAATGTGCCAGGGCAGACCTAGCAGGTATGAAGATGCAGACCTCAAATGGTGCCTATAGGAAATATAGGCTATAGGAAATCCCTGCCAGTCTGCTTTTGTTGCAGCCAGCCTCTCTGGGACAGAGGCTATCAGGAGAAGGGGAATGACTTTAATTAACTCCATCCGTTTCTAAAGTGGGATGGTTAAAATTGTTCCCCGATCTCTGCACAGCACAACCCAGGGAGAGCATCTGCTCTGAAGGGCTTACATTGAAACCATGGGGTGAGACACAGTGGGTGGAGGCAGAGGACCAACAAGTAGCCAGGAGGTGGCTGTGAATAATGCAACAAGCAAACTACCTGCACACGTAGGAAGAAGGTGGCAGTGGTTTCATTGCTGTGACAATTGAAGCACCTAGGCAAAACCAGAGTTTAAGGGAAATTCAACTACCATCAGACTAACTAGCATAGTCGGAAAAAAGCAACTGTTTTTGGAGCACGCCAGACCTTTTCCAGGTCTCAAATACAAGGAGCAAACTTCAAAGGAAAATGCAAATGGGGAAGCATGGCTGGCAGTTTAATTGGACTTGTTAATAAGCTAGATGGTTGGAGTGAAGAAGTAGCTGATACCTGCAGCATAGGGGAGAGCCTGTCCCCTGCCCCACTGAGCTAATGATGCAGGAGCACAGGCAGCTCACCAGATTGCACCAGATTTATTTTAAAAAATAGAATAAAATCAGGCAAATTACCCATTCACCTGCCAACTTCAGGCAGCAGGTGTCCTGGGGACAAAGTCTGCCTGGTTTTGTTGGTGCAGCTCTCATCCCCACTGGGTGCCAGGGGCATGGCTTAGGTACAGGGGAAAGCGCTGCACCCCGAGAAGCTTCAGAGCTGAGCTGGGCTAGGATGAGCACTCTGATGGATGGCCTCATTGGGCTTCACAAGCACATCAGAGGTGACCAGAGATGGGAATTTTTGATTGTACTGAAATCTCTGATTTTTCTCCAGTGGAGGCATCACCAGAGACCTCACTGAGCTGTTGCTTTGGGGGAAATGTGCTGCAGGAAATCAGGAAACCACCCTGCTCACTGAGAGACTATTTGGGGATCACAGCCCCAGGGCTGCTGCTTGGGAGCTAAAGAGGGATTTGTGCCTGGCACCACTGACCAGAAATAGGCATGTCTGCACCCACGGTGGGAGAACAGGAACGGGCAGCTGTAAAACCCTGAAACACCTGCTCTAGAGGGGGACTAATGTTCAAAAGCTCAAGTCCTGAAAAGCCTGACAGTCTCATTTTCACATTTTTGGTCACTACAGAAGAAAACTTGCAGCTTTCCCAGCCTGAAGCTCTCTGCTTCAACTTTCTGAACTCATCCCAAGAGATTGTAGCTGGGTAAGCATCTCCTTGGAGCTGGACATTACTTTGAGGGTATTTCCCTTCAGAAACCCAATGCTTGTTCTCACCGAGTCCTTCTCCTGGCTATGGGGCTGCATCTTCCAGTGTCTCCCTGGGTCACCGTGAAGCTTGTCTGGAGCAGTCTGTGCTGCATTGTGAAAAACGAGGCTTTTGGGGGCAAACTCTGCCATAGGAAAGGTTAATTCACTGGCTCTAGGAAATGCAATCCCTTGTGGGACCACGCTGGTAGATTTACAACTCCTCATCCCTTTTGCACAGCAAGAAACATTGCAAGACAACATCTTGCCAACCTTGAGATGCAAATCTCTGGCATTTCTGGAGGTAGCAGAGGGCAGAGCTTCGTGCTGGGACTGTGGTAGCAGCAGCGGTGTGTGACTGGCAGGAACTGATTTGAATAATTGGGTGTCACGTCTCTATTTTTCTTTCAGTTTAGCTACATGTGCAATTAATTAAAATAATAACCTAAACGGTCTCCTGCTGGGGTTGTGTTTGCTGCTCCACTTCAGTCAGCCATCAGCACTGCTGAAAGAGTTTTATCGAGAGCTGCTTCTTGCTGAGACAAGCTTGAGCAGAGAAAGGCTCTCCCAGCAAAGACTTTTAATGCTTGTGGTGTCTGTGCTCTTCCCACCCATGTTGTCTGGGTGCTGGATAGACAATAAATAGGGCTTTAATGTATCACTTCCCACATCCTCTGCTTGCCCTGTGCTTTGCCTGGCATGGAGGATTGCCTCATCCATGTCATGGGAGATGCAGTCCTTGTCCTGCATCCAAGGCAGCCTGGTAGTGCTGCAGAAGGGCTCATGGGGGGCTGCTTTGAAATCAGGATCCCCCAGGTGTAAGCACAGGATAGCCCTGCATATATCTGATGATGGAGACAAGGTAGAGGAACACAAGAGCTGTGCTGCTGAGAGGTGCCCCAAGACCAGCCCATAGAGTGTCAGTGCACCCAAGACTCCAGGCACTGACATTTTCCTGGAAGTGTCATCTCCTCCTCCTTGAATTAACTATTTCTGCCAGCTCATCACATGTGTAGCTGCCTCCAGACCCCATCTGCACCATGTTGCTGCCTGTTTCCAGCTGCATTCCCTTCCTCACCTCTGCTCTGCAGCCCACGGCTGGCAGATGCCCTCAGAAGCCTTTGCAAGAGGAGAAAGCTCTGGTCCACGAGGAAACCATCAGAGGACCTTCATTCATTCACAATCGTCCCTAAGCAAAGGCCAAGATTTTGGTGCATGCTGTGCTGACCACATCCCTTGCAAGATTGTTGTGCAGCCTGTGCAGATCTCTGTGGAATAAATGAAATAATTTGGGGAACTGTGCTCCCGCTTGTCACACTCCTCCCAAACACCCTTTGTCTGCAAGCACATGGTGCAACAGTGGCAGCAGGACCATACTTTAAAAAATGGGGATGCTTACATCCAAAGCCTTTTCCTGTTGCCATGTTCATTGCTGGTACAAGAAACATTGTTCCCTTGCAGCTGAGTGCATTCATATCTCATCTTGCTCCTTTTTCCAGTTCTTTTTCTTGCCTGGCTGATTCCCTGTCAGCAGCCAAGACTAATCTATCGCTGGCAGTCCTCTCCCTCCCTGCTTTAGTTTTAAGAATGTTTGGGATACAGGGTATTGACATGGTTGTGATCATGGTGCTAACCAGCCCCACAATCCCTGCCTGCTTCTGGCAGAGCTGACATAGGGTTTGGGGGCAAGCTGGCAGGCAGAGCTGCCTGTCCTGAGATGGCCCTTTTCATGTGGGTTTGCTTGAAAAAGGCTGAAGCAGCCTGAACTAGATGGGTGAAAGAAGACAATGTTAGAGATTAAAGCGCCTGGCTGGCAGGAATAAGATGATAAACTTGTCCAGAAGAAATTGAATTGGGATTTAGCTGAATGGGAAAGCAACTGAAATTCAAAGGTTTTTTGCTTAAACCAACTGACCAAAGCAGAGGTCCCAAGCCTTTAAACAGTATTCATAAACTTAAAGGCCAGTGAGGACCATTCTGATCATCTGGTCTGACTTCTTGTTTGGTGCAAACTTGGTCCCTCCTGCCAGCCTGAGGACTCCTGCATCACGCACAGGACTTTTGTACCTCTTTTAGGAAAACAGCCTGTATTGATACAGAGATGTCAAGAGAATGGCAAGTCTCCCGTGCTTTTCTGTGGTCCATAAGTGGAGGTTAAGCTGACTTATAAAGTCGTTGAATAAAAGGATGCCTCGTGCTTGGCCCAGAGATAGTGAGGACCCACTTCTGCACCCACTTCTGGGCGCAGGGCTCCCAGATCATGAAGGATATGCCAGGAGGAAAAGCCAAATCACTGAGCCAGAAGAGAAGGGGAGGGAATCCAAGACCTTGATCTTCACTGCCTGGCAAAATGCTCTCACCCCTCTCCTCTCAGACCATTACCTGAAAATAAGAGTTGATGTGCTTTTGTTTCCATCCCTACCTAAATTAGCACTGTGGGGACAGCCATTAGTACCCAGCACACCTCACCCAGAGCCCTGACCTTGATGCAGAGACCACAGAGGCCGCAGAGGCCTCTAAGTACAGCTGTGGTCTACAGGTGAGGTCACAGCAATTATTTATCACTTACTGCTGTAGCAAGTGACATGGCAGGAGCTGTTACACCCCATGTACCAGGGTTGCGGTATATTCATAGCATGGGCTTCAAATGGTGCTGCGGGGGCGTAGGGGTGGGAAGGCATCTTTTCTCTGGCCCCAACAGGATCCAAATGCTTGGGAGGTGCTGAGAGGCAATGAAAGGCAAAGTCCTAAATTGCGGTTTGCTCCCTGGCCAGCTCAGAGGTGGCAGGAGCTTGTGGGAAGAATCCAGCCCATGGGATACACATATGGGACGTTGCTGACCTGGGCACAGACAGAGCTGAGCCGGACCACTGGTGGGGACAAGTTGGGATCCGGCACACCGAAGTCTGGGCTGTCCCAGCCCCATAAGGAAATTTGGTTGCTTCTCTATTCCCTGATCTCTCCTCTTGCCTCTGTTTTCCTTAGCTGATGGGCTGTGTATCCTTGGGGGAAGACTAGCCTTACCAGCTGGCTCGTGGGTACCTGCTACCCCCCTCTTCTCTCTCCACAGATGTTCCAGGGCCAGTTCACACTGGAAGCCAGGTCCTGTGCTGAGTACACCTCTGCTGCAGCAGCCACTGCAGGTCTCAGATGAGACCCCCCACAGTCCTAAGTGCAAGTACACACTCCCAGAAGCAAAACTGGTGCTCAAACCCATCGATGGAGCAAAGGCCACTTGTAGGGGTGGAAACTAGTCCTTCTCAACTCTTCTCCTCCTCCATATGACTGCTGCTCTCCCAGGAGTGCCCGCAGACCCCAGAGCCCACTGCTTAATACTTCGCAGACACAGGAGAAGTACAAGCCCTTGCTTCTCCACATAGCTGCAAGAACAGGCAAACGACAGGGGAAGGATGTAGGGACAGCACACGGCCACCCTCAGAGTTTCTCATTTACACCATGCTGCAGTGTTCAGCATTACTCTTCCCTTTCTGTCTGGGCATCAGATCTAGCAAGGGTCTCTGTCACCCTACATGTCAGAGAAAGCTTATCTCATTCAGAAGCTCCTCATACAAGGCGTCTCTTATATTAATGCAGGGAAAGGTCTGAGAAAACTGGGGGCTGGGGGTTGTTTGTTTGTTTGTTTTCCCTGCAAGCTCAGCCCGTCGGCGCTCAGCCCAGCCCCTGGCAGGCTGGGGGAAGCAGTCCAGGCTGAGCATTGCCCTCCCGAAATAGGCGCCCACCCTCGCCCCCCAGAGCCGCTCGGCAAGCGCAGAGCATCCTCCGGCGGTCCCCGAGCAGGCCCTGCCGGGAGATGGCACTGCAAGCAAGGAGAATTATGCCGCAGCACACCGAGGGTGGCAGGAGTTGCCGAAGCAAAGGAGTCCTTTTATTTGTATTTTCCCTTCCTTCCCCTGAGACCTGCTGGAAAAATTCTTCTCTTGTCACCTGTGATGGCTGCATCCTCGCCGCTTATTAGCATTTCTTTCGTGCCAAGCGAAGCTTGCTGCTAACGAGGCAGTGGGTGCACAAGAGATGGCTGGAAATAGCTGGCATATCTCTGTCAGCATCCTAGCAAAGAGGGATGGAGGGGGGGAAAGTCTGTTCCTGTCCTTAGGGGATGAAGACAGCCCTCTCCATGCAGGAGGTCTGCAGCCCCAGACCCCGCCTCGAACCCTCTGGAGCATCAGTATTTCAACTGCAGCTTCCTCCAGTTCCAAAATTACCCAAAACTTCCATGGGAACTTTTTTTCAGTTCAAACAATAACCTGTGCAAGTATAATGAATTTCCCCCTTCTAGGTGGGAAGTTTTGCTAAAGTGGCTGTCAAGGAATCAAAATTTACAGCACCTCAAGTTTTGCTAACTCTCTGTTTTGCATCGAGGTACTGGGGGAGGTGCAGACTTTCTTGTTTCTCGTGAGAGCTTGAATCTCCACCTGGACAAAACTGAGAAATTTCAGCAGCCTTTTGTGATGCCAACCCAATTATCCAAGGAAATTTCATGGGCTTTTCCACACCCTGCCAGATTTTTCAACACCTTGCAGGAAGTCACAGCTGAACAGTTTTGGTTGGGATAGTTTTGTGTTTCAGGGAGAATACTTGGACCATTAGGTCTTCTCAGCAGATGATAGTTACTGAATACTCCCAGGACCAGTGTTTCTGCTCCCCAGCAATGTATTGTCCCAGGCAGCAAGGTGTTCCCAAAACAGGAGATATCACACAAACCCAGTGAGAAGACACCCATCAATTCTCTTGTGAAAACAGATGTGTTTGGGCTCAGATAAAAGACTCCATGCTGAAGCTGTTTGAGACTATTTGGGGGGAGGGGGGGGGGGGGGGGGAGAAAGATGTTTTTCAGTTGGAAATTCTCAAAACTGAAGTTTTGAGAACAGGAACGTGTTGGTGCCCTTCCTGCTCTCAGGCGATGATAAAAAGCAATTATACAAATTGTCTTAATGTCCCATTCTGGCATTTTTTGCAAAGAAAGGGTCTGCTTCTCATTTTTGAGCAGGAGCCAAATGAATTTATACTGAAAAAAAAAAGCAGTGTTAAAGAGTCACAAATGAAACATTTCAACATGGGGTAAACAGGTAGGTGTGCTTAACGCCCTGTGATTTTGCCAGGCTGTGGGAGAGGAAAGCAAACATTTGTCCAGTTTGGTCCTAGCAGCGGTGAGGCTGAAGGAAGGGATGGCTGGGACATGGCTAATGAAGGAGAGGAGATGGAGGAAGATGGCAGAGGATACAGGAGCAGCAATAAGAGGGGGTATTTCTCCTTTGCTGTATGAGGGCTATACAGTGCATAACTGTGCCCATACTGTCTTCGTTAGTGACTACAGGAGCCACTCATTCTCATGGTACAGACATGCCCCAAGTAGAAGCACCAAGGGAGCTGTGGGGTGTGGATGGGTGTTAGCCCACGAGGGTTTCACTTGCTTGATTGAGCTTCGGGGCTTATAGGAGTTTACCCTCAAGGCTGAGGAGGAGAAACCCAGCAAATCATTACAAGAAATGCATCTTTGAAAGGTTAATACTCATTGAGAGCCAAATAGTGGGGGGCATAGGAATGGAGGCAGTGGTGGCAGCTCTTTCCAGGCATCATATCTGGGATGGTGATTTCCCACTGTGGCACTCCACCCCGAATGCAGCAAACAGGATCTCATGAGGGCTGCTGGCAGAGATGGGTAGCTCCCCCTCCTCTCTTCCCCTGCTCCCCGCACCCAGCACTGATGTTTCCCAGGTGTTTCTGACTTGCAGAGTTTGACACTGAGTCACCTTCGATTTTTCCTGACATTTCCCAGAATTTTTTTAACTGCAATATTATATCTACCCCAAATGTGGGTTTCTGGGGGAATCCTGCTTTTCAGTCAAAGGCAAAAAGAAAGTGAAACAGAATTAATCTCCCCACCCCCCCCACCCCTTAAAAAAAAAAATCTTTTTAAAATCGTGGGGGCAGGGGTTTGCAAATTCCTCACCAAAAGACATTCAAAAAGCAGCTCTTTCACTTTTTTCTTTTAAACCCAGCCTTTTCATGCTAAAAAACTTCAAACTGCTCTAATCCCTGGCTTCTGCTTTCTATGCAAGGAAGACGATTCCTGATAGATGCCAGTCCCGCAACCAGAGCAAGGAGCCATGCTGCAGCAGATGCTGGCCTGCCTCAAGGTGTTAATCCGCACAGAGATCATGGGGGACAAACCAGCCATGCCAGCATGGGCCACAGATTGGGATGTGCTCACACATGGCTAGTGCCTGGAACAGCTTTGTGTCAGGGGTTCCCAATCCAAGCAAAAGCCATAACCATCAGGACATCCTTGCTTTTTCAATGGCAATGAAGGCACCTCTGCCATGCGTAGAAGACTGCAGACCCTGTGGTGGTTCGGGTGCAGTCCTGGTACAGGAGGGGCTGGAGGCAGGATGCCTGGGTCCCCTCCTGAAGATGCGCACTAGCCTGTGTGTGTTGCTCATGCCAGCCACTTCCCTCTGGACACCTCTATGATGCCCAGTCCTGACAGTGGGACAGCACGGGCCCACCCCTGTAAGATGTCCTGATCCATGGTGGGAAAAACACCCCACATGGCAAAACCACAGGATCTTGGTGCTAATTTCCCAGTTCCAGGAGCGTTGCAACACCTATCCTTTAATTCAGGATATTCAAGAGACAGTGATGCAAAACATGATTGCTGTAAGGTCTTGATGCTTGCCTGAGATTATATGGGGTTGTGCTTGTGGCACCAAGGGAAAAAAGCGCTGGGGGAAACCTTTTCCAGACCCCTCTCTCCTGTTGTTCCTTGCTCAGAAAGACATATGCGAAAATGTATTTTAAATATGGCTTTCATTCCACGCTGAGCCTCTTCCGAGTGAGGAGCTGGCAGCAGCGGGCCACGTGCTGAGTGGGTGATGGGATGGACGTTATTTATAACAGGTGTCAGGCGGTACTTTGTCATCGAAATCTTACCCGGCAGTAGCAGCGAGGGGTCTCGCCATATGCCAATCTCTGTTTTCCAGGAGCAGTTTGATAACAGCATGCACCGAACTTGACATCCTTGCTGCACATGGAAACTTACTCACATATTTTAGCTGACTGGTGGGACCTCGTTCCTTCTGCACTCCTCTGCATCCCAAATCATGCTAATCACGCACGTCCAAGCCATTTGATGCCCGTGATCAGGGTTGCATCCAAGGATGTGATTTTCTCCCACGCAAACCTTTGCAGACACATATGGCCACACCACACTCTGTCCAGGCTCTGGGAGGTCCCCACGGCCTTTTCTCGCTCGCACCTTGCTGTGTGCACGCACACAGATGCTCACCACCATCAGCCTTCCCAGGCAAATGGGTAAAAGGCTGGAAGGCTACAGCCAAGTCCTGTACTTACTATCTCCACCTTTGTCTTTCACACGCACCTCCTGCCATTCCCCGCTATCTACACAGGAAGAAGTTTGGCAAATGTAATAAAGACAAGGTGAAGTTTTACATAAATAATCTCTCTTGCCATGAGTCCTGAGGAATTTTAATCAGTCCAGGAGTACCAGCAGACTTTCCTTTGCCTGCAATCTTTTCATGATCTTGCTTTCCCCTCTTGTTCCTCGTGGGGAGCATTTGCTGAGAAGATGATTAAATCGGGCTGGTAAAAAGCTCGTCGGCTCCATAGCTCCCATCTTTTCCGGCTTCTTTGCAAGATGATTTGTACTTTTTTCTGGGCTGCGGCATGCCAGGTCAGCTGCTTTCTTTGCCTACCCTGTACGTTTCCTCACCATTGTTGTGGGGTTCCCCCCCCCCCCCGAGAATGTCTTTTGTGCAAAGGCGAGAGACAAGGCTCCTAGCTCAGCCTGCTGTGTTGTTGTTTGCCTGAAGTCCAGCAGGAATTCAAGGAATGGTTCCCCACGTCTCCCATTCACCTTGCTCCTGCCGGTAGCAAGGGGTCAGGCAGGGGGCGGATATTTTGCGGAAGCCGTGAGCGAGGAGTGCAGTCTTAGGGGCTGATGTGAACTCGGGGATTTTGGAGGACTGAAACTCATCTGCATGCTGCCTGCCAGTAGTTCAGTGTAGGAATTTGGGCATTTTACTTTGAACAAATGATTCACCAGTAATCATTCAATCAGCTCTCCCGATGGTTGAATAATCTGTGAGTGTGAGTAATTTAGTCAGATGTTTGCCATGAAGTATCAAATAAACAGTTTGGAAAGACACTGGCTCAGACTCTTGCCTTATATATACTCAGTTTTGGGGTACAACCAGGCAAATGCTCTCCCCTGAGCTTTGGCCCCAGATGTCCAAGGGATCTGTGTTTCTTTAGAGCTGTTCAAGTCCAGCCCCAAAAGTTCAGGATCTGACCATGGCTCAGCTTTGTCATACTCCCGCCATGCAGCTGTGAAGCATCCGCTCTCCTGCTTGGGGTACCACTGCTGCTGGAGGCAAGTGGGCGGCACGTAATGGGGTGGAGCGATGTTTTTGGTGATAGTCGCCTGGTTGAACATCAATGTACAGGCTTGTGACGAGCCCCTTGCTTTATCCGAGTGGCTCCCATTGGGATACAGTGGATGGGAAAAGCAGCCCCCAGTGATGGCCTGATACTGGCTTGTAAGCTAGCGGTGAATCATTTCCTTGGGTCCAGCTCTCTTCCTGGACCTATTGGTGCTGCGGCATCTTTCCATCCCTGTCCCCGTGAAACCACCTGCTTTCCTGACATGTTTCCCAGTGGCATCTGAGAGTTGCTGCTTCAAGCAACTGACACAGCCTTTAGTCCTTCTTTTTCAGCCCTGATCCTGGCTGACAGCAGGGCTGGAGGGATGAAGAGTGAGAAAAAAGGGTTGGGATTTTCTTTCCTCTTCTTCCATTTCATGACTATTTCCATCTGGTCCAGAGTTTCTGGGCAACAGGGTCTTTCTGCAGCTCTGCTGCAACCTGCTGAACAGCCTTGGACACATCCCCTCTCTGCTCTTAGTTTTCCCTCCTGTTTTTTCAGGACCTGCTATTATCTACCACAAACGCCCCCAGAGCCCCAACATGTTCGTTATTCTTCACGGACAAAACCAGTAACAATAAACAGATAATTTATTGTGGACCTTTGTCTGAGACAAAACATCATTATTTCCATCCAATTAATAGTGGCTTTTAGTAACATCAATGAAAAACTAGACGAAACCTGGCTTCCACCCAGCCCCCTTCCTCTGCCTGTGTGACACTGTCTGTGTGAGGCCAGGACTGCAGGGAGAGGTGGTATCATTAATTTGATCAACATACATCTAGTTGGAAGAAAACAGATCGGCTTTTGTAGGTTTGCCTAAAGATAACCTTCTCCTTTTTTTTTTTTTTAAACTTTTACAGGAAGATCAGGAAGAAAGTGTTGTTGTTGTTGTTACTACTGTTGTTTTCTGCAGCCCAGGAGAAGTCCTGGGATGCCAGGGAAAGTGGGAACATGCCAATAGGAGTATTTCTCCCAAGTCCTCTCTGCAGAGTTTTCTCGCATGTGTTGTTTCCTGAGTCACGGGGATTTGTGCTGGGAACGCTCAGATATCTGGAAGCTGAAACAGCCCTTACTGCCGACCCGAATGCTGATGTCCAGAGAGCAGCACCCCAGCCTTTCCACAGCCCCTGGGGTGGGGGCCAGGGCAGAGGACTCCCATAACGAATTGTAGGGCTCTGCAGGGCTCCCCAGCAAGCCCCCATCAGCACCAGTCTCTTGCCCCTCACTGGCAACTAGCCCCTGGCAGCGAGCAGGCTGTTTCTCCACGGGCACTTGTCTCTTCCAGGCTGGGGAAACAGAGGTATTTGTCTCTACGCTGGCAGCCAAGTGGGGGATGTGGCTGGGAAGGGCTATTCCTCGCAGACCCCCCCACCCCATGGAACCCACCAGCCAGTGTCACCACGGTGCCAATCGGCCTTTCCCCAGTTCAACCCCCCGGGTGTTTGCAATTGCCTGTGTGGGCAGCGGGAGCTGGGGGGAGGTAGGAGCCCTGCGAGGATGCCTTCTCCTCGGCCTCTTGCCCACCCTGCCCTTCCTCACCCCAAGGCTGCTCGGCTGTCCTTGCTCACCCTTCCCTTTGGCTCCTGCTCGTTTGGCCTCGCTGCTGCTTTAATTTTAGCAATTCCTTGGAAAGAGTCATTTTCCATAACTCAGCTCGCAGCGAAGCCCTCTGCCTGCCAGCTCTGCCTTCTCACATGTGTTGCTGGCGTGCCCCAGCAGCACACGCCTGCACCTGCCCGGCCAGGCCTGCCCGTCCCAGCCTTTTGCACACCAATGCCTCACACCCGGCTCCCGTCCACCCCTTGGCACGTTTCGTCCCGGCGCTCCCGAATTCCATCGTGCCATGGCTGGAGTGGATGCCCTGGCCCGGCAACCCCGGCTCAGCTGCATGGCCATCCCTTCGGCTTCTGCCTCGTCCGGAGTCGTCGTGCACGGCACAAGAGGACACCTGTCCTCTTTGACCTGGAGATCCCCCCCCCCCCCCCCCCCCCCCCGGCGTGTGCGACAGCTCACCGTCATTAACTCCGACGGGAAACGGGGCGACCCCCGCACGCCGCGGGGGACCCCACGGCCGTGGGGGTGCAACGGATGGGCAGGGTGGGCTTAGTTCGGCACGCGCCAGCGGGTTGCACTCGAGTGGGAAAGGTGGGTGCACGTGTGGGCGGGCAGCCTGGCTTGCGCATCGGTTGTGCAAGAGGGCGTGGGAGCAGAGTCCCTCGTGCGTGCTGCGCGTTCCGTTGCGCGCGCCGTGTGCGTGTGAGAGTGGCGCGCGCTGTGCTTTCATTTCGGTCTGGATCTGCGTGTGGCGCTTTCTTTGTGCACTCTGGAGAGGGTGCTTGTGCGAGGGGGTGTGGCACCCACAAGCGGGGTGTGTTTGCGTGTGCGTGGAACTGTTAGCGCGCTGCCTTCGTTTGGGTCTGCATCTCTTGATGGGGGTGGGGGGAGCGTGTGGAAGGGTGCACTTGTGCAAGGCGGTGTGCGCGTGCGGGCCACGCGTGAGCGTGCACGTGCGCGCAGTGGGGCTGCGACCGTGCTGCCTTCGCTCGGGTCTGCACCTCGGGGGAGGTGGGGGGGTGGGGGGAGTTGCAACCTGCCCCCTGCCCATGCACACGCAGGGACTGTGCTGTGCGCAGTGGGGGGGGGGGGGGGGGGGGGTGCGCGCGTGTGGCTCACAGTGCTTTCACGAGTGTGCTCCGCCGTGCGCATCTGCGCGGGGGGAGGTGGCTGTGTGTGTGTGTGTGTGTGTGTGTGTGCGTGCGCGCGCGTGTGCGTGTGTGTGCGCGTGTGCTCTGCCGCCCTCCGGCTCAGCATCCGCGGTGGAGGGAGAGGCTGCCGTGTCCGCAGGGGCGTGGGCCAGGGCGCGCGTGGTCGGCGGCGGCCGCGCGTGGGGGGGGGGGGTGTGGGTGTGTGCGTGGGGGTGGGTGGGTGCGTGTGTGCGCGCGTGTGTGTGTGTGCGCGCGTGTGTGTGTGTGTGTGTGCGCGCGCCCGCGCGCGCGCGCGCGCGTGTGTGTGTGTGTGTGTGTGCGTGCGTGGGGCGGGTGCGCGCGGCGCGGCGGGGCCGGGAGCGCGTCCGCGGCGCTGTGCCGGGGGGTGCGGGCTGAGCTCATCGCTGGCTCCCCGGCGCTCCTTACCAGTGGCTTCTGCGGTCACATGGGTTATGTGCTGGAGTTTAAAAGAGCTTATAGCCCCCGAGCCGGTGTAGAAGCAGCCGGTGGTTGCATGGGGTAACGCCGGGAGCGGCGGCGAGGAGGGCGCCGTGAGTACCGAGCGGCCGGGGCCGGAGGGCGGTGCGGGGTGTCCCGTGTCGTCCCCCCCCCAGCACCACCACCCGCGGGACGGGGGGGGAGGCGGCGGGCGGGTGGGCGCAGGGGTCAGCGGAGGCCAGACCCGGTGCCCGCCGCCGAAGCTCCGCTGCCTTTCTGGGAGGCGAAAACGGGGAGGGTGTGGGGGGATCGGGAACGCTTGCTTCCCCCCACCCCCTCCCCGCGCCTGGTGTTCCCTCCCGCCCCGCAGCCGCGCACCTTTCGCCGGCGCGCCCACGCGTGTCCGCGCCCCGCCGTGGGCCGCTCGTCAGCCCCCCGCGCCGCCGGGGCAGGGGCGAAGCCCGTGAGGAAACAATTTGGGCAACTTACTTTCCTGCTCCGCCGTGCGTGTGTGTCCGCCCTGCGCCCCGGCCGGGCGTTCCCGGCGGGGGACGGATATTTGGGGGGGTGGGGTGGGGGGTCCAGGCGGTTGGAGCGGGCCCGCACACCCACAGGGCAGCGGGTCCGCGGCGGGAAGGCACGTCGGGACCCCCCACCCGAGCGGGGAAGGCACCGCGGCCGCTGGGAACGGCATCAGGTTGAAGGCTGGAAAGGGATGAGCTCTCCTGCCTGCTGCATTGCATGAGCAGGGCTGGAGCCGAGGTTGCGGGGTTGCTCTTTGTAAACCGGAGCCCCTGGATTTCCTGGGCGGGAGAGCAGACTTTTTCTTCGTTTCTCCAAAAGGCGCAACCTGCTCTTTCCTCTGCTGTGGCAGTGCTGATTATTTTATTTTTTTTTTGAGGGGGTGGTGTGATTTTATAAGAAAAGCGTCTGGATGGCGCTTCTGTGGAACTGCTCTCCCTGGGTTAGGCAGTTCATCCCGAGCGTGAGTACGAGGGCTGCCTTCCAGAATTGCATAATACACACCGATCCCTTTGCTGCACAAACTCCCTGACATTTCCAGATCTTGGTGACTTCCCCCCCCCCCCCCCCCCCCCCACTACAATCTTAAAACCAGATTGGGACTCCAACCAGAGCGTGAGCTAATTTGTGCTGCCTTTGCTGGGGACAGAACCTGGTCTGCCTGTTTCAGCTCCCCTGGCTCCTCTGGCAGTTGTTTCTTAATTGGCTAAACTTTTTTGGTATAAAGATCGGCACTTCTCCTTCACTCTCTTCGAAAGCCCCTTTTTTCCCCAACTCGGTGCTTATAGGCACATGCATAGGGTCTGTACTGAGCGCAGGTTGCAGAAAGCGGATTGCCTGCAAAGCTATTTGATTTCCTTTTCACGTCTCTTTGTGTTTTAATTTGTGGGGTAGTCCAGGAGGTCCTTTCCTCAGGCTACGTTTTGCTCAGGAACTTGCTGAATTTTGCTAGTATTTTCCTCGTTTAACTCTGACCGTGCCCGCTCTCAGTGCACACACGTTGTTTACCTCTGTGAGGCACAGGACCTGCACATGCCGTTGCCGGTCCTGCCGGCTGTGTGTGCAGGCAGCGAGCAAGGCAGGGACACTGGCTGCTTCCTGCGAAACGTGCAAAATATGTGGGAGCAGCCGTTCTTGCTCCCTGCTCCTTGCCCTGCCCCTCTGTGAGGAGTTAAAGCTTTGCTGTGATGGCTGGAGATGTGCAAGGGATGCTCGTGTCCGACCCGGCATCTTGCTGGGACCAGGTCCTGGGACCAGAGCTTGCTGGGGCTCGCTGGGGAGGGTGGACTTTTCCGAGACGGGCTGTGCTTTTGAAATGAGAGCCCCGTGGCTGGCAGACTTCTTTGCAACAGCCCTTTCGGGCAACTTCATCAGAGCCTGATGTCAGAGCAGGCCAAGCCACAATCTCACAATCGTGCTTTATCTTTGGTCTGATTTACCCCGAGAAGACCCGATCCTGCCAAGGCACTGCATCCCCATCCCCATGGAAGGTGCTCAGCACCTCCTGGACTTGGGAAGGAAAAAGCCCGGGTACTTCGCACAGTTATTTGGATCCGTACGTACACAGCCACAAAGCTTGTGTACGTACACATACAAATAACTGTGCAGCCAAGGCTCAGCTTTGAGAGAGATAGGGCTGACGCTCTGAAGCCAGCAGCAGGAGTTTTGTGGGTGCGAGCCCCAGCTCCCAGCCACTCTCAGTTAATTCCCTGCAAGCCGGAGGAATGCATCCTGCTCCGGCTCAGGCTGGGGCTGGGTGTGCGCCTGGGGAGCCTGTCTCTCGGCTCTGTCGTTTATTATTGCTGCCGCTGCCATTATGCCTGACAAATGGGAGTTGCTGAGTAATGTGCTGTTTGTGTGTAAATATCTGAGTGCTCGCAGCTGAGCTCACTCCTGTGACTTTGCAGGAAGCCGTCTCAGCACCTTTCCCCCCCATGAAGACCTGAGAGTGCAAAGGCATCATTCTGTGGGGACCTTCCCACCGCTCTCAGCAGCTTTAGTCTTCGCTCTCTGCTGCTTCCCTGCAAGCGTGAAGCCTCTGTCCTCTAGGGTTAACGTGGAGGCCCGGCTGCTTTCCTGAGTGTGAGTCAGGGGTGGGGAAGGGCTCTGTGTGTATGTGTGTGTGTGTGTGCACACGTGTGCGTGTGCGCGTGTGTGCACACACCTTCTTAGGCACGGAGGGATGGTTGCTCTGAAGGGTCCTTGTCCTAGGCAAAAAGAGTTTGGGGGACTGTGTTTTGATAAAGACAATACACAACTAGGAAAGGAGTTTTATTTTGGGTTGGGTTTGGGGTTTTTTTTTGCCTACCTACTCAGCCCCAAGTTCGCCTTAATTTCATCCCATTACTGCTGAAGATGCTAAATTATTCCTTCCCATATCGTTTTCATCCCATTTGCAGATTAGCATCTGACTGCTTCTGTCAGTACTTGCTCAGCCCAGCTAGACTGATCGCAGCTCTTTTAATCTCCCCTTGTAAATCAATCCCTTCTGCCTCCTGATCATTTTTGTCACTCGTTTTTCTGAAATCCCTCCAATTTGTCCATTTTGTGTCGGTGACGTATGCCTGGCCCTAAACATGATGTATACCAGGCATGGCAGCGTAAGGGAAGGACACCTCCTCCCCTCCCACCCCGCTGGGGCTTGTGATGCTTTGTCAGCACTGAACTGAGTTACTTCCCCATTATTCTAAGCTATAGTCCCTGCTCGGTGTTGCAGAAGAAAGCAGCATACCCAGGTCAGTGCCCTGGGGAGAATTCCTCCAAATTTTGGCGATGAGTTGCCGAGGTTTGCTTGCATGCTGCTAGCACATGCTGGAAAGGGCTAGTGCTCTAGGTGATGTCTGTGGGGTGCCTCTCCTCACAACAGCTAATAGCTGAACAAGGAGGGTTGAGCAAAATAAGAGAGGGCAAGCTGCATCGGGGCTGCTGGACAGATGGGGAAACTGAGGCACGTGCATGGGCTCAATGCACAGTTCCTGTGCTCCTGTCCAGCACGCGCCTCTTGTTTAGGTGCTCCGTGTGTGGGGTCCGGGACCAGTTGCACCCATAAGTACTGCAGCCAGCATGGGCATTTTCCCAGGAGATACTGGACCTTGTCGCTTGGTCAGAGCAGGCTGGCAGGCAGGGATGCTGGGTTCTGGGCTGGTTTTGTGCATTGATTTTTGTGTTAATGGCCAGAGCTTGATGCCACAGGTGCTCTTACAGGGAAGAAACGTGGACTTTGTGCAAAGGCAGCGTCGTCTTGCATTCATGCACTTTTAAGTTCTGTCACCCCAAACCCCGAGCTCCTAGCACCGAGCATTCCCATTCCCTGGAAGGGCACGGCCCTTCCAGGGACCATCTATTTTTAGGAGGAGTTGTATTCTGGACAGTGTCCACCGCAGATGCTCTCTGCCTCCTCCTCTTGGCCCCTCGCCAGGGACACCGCTCGGGCTATCTGCCGGTGGGGCAGATCTGGTTTGAGGCTCTGTGGGACCATAACGGAGGTGACACTGTGCCGGGCATAGGGACGCTTGGGAGGCTATTGCAGCCCCAAGGGTGTTCGGGAGGGCCAGCGAGCTCACACTGCCCTTCACCTGAACTGTTGGAAATGGCATTTAACTGTGGTTTAGGTACCAGCAGGGCACGGTGGCGGCTTGGCTGTGGGATTAAGTAAGGGCACTGCCAGGGCCAGGTGGTGCCCGGTGCCCGGTGCCGGTCCGTTCGCCAGGATGACACTAGGGGGCACGAGATCTGCTGGAATCCCTTTGTCGGGAATGGGGAAAGGAGGATGCAAAGCCGCTCTTGACCCTTCAAGCCCCCTACATCATCCCCCCCCTGTACATCATCCGCCTGCACGTTTTGCAGGAATCCGAGTGTTAAACCCCACGGGCTCTCCCCGGGTACCTCGTCCTGCGGCAAGGGCAGGACGCGGCTCTCCGGACGGATGCTGCTCCGCTGGATCTGTGCGTCGCCGGCCGTGGGAGAGCAGCAGGAGTAAGGATGGGAGCGCTCAGCCGGAAACATCTCCGAAGCGAGGAGGAGATGGATGCAGCCAGAGTGCCAGGGAATCTCTGGGGAATTTGGGAAATCCAGGAAAACACCTAGCATGGTTTTAATGCCTCTCTGGAGGCAGTGTCCAGAGCCGGGATTAAGTTAGATTCAGGGCTGGCTTTCAAGATGCAGCGTATTATGGTTTCATTTTCTGCTGGATGTTAAGTTCACGTGTGATGTCTCCTCAGGGTCATGTTTTCCCAAAACAGCAGAAACTTTAGAGAGCCTGATTTAATGAACGGTTCTGATTGATCTGAAACATGGTGTGTGGTGTGTGTGTGTGTATATATATATATAAAAATATACATATGCGTCCGTGTATATATGTGGGTAGGGCGCAAAGAATGTGGTTTTGAAGGTATCTTTATGCACTTCTGCATACATTCAGCTGTAATATTGTCTTCTGTCCTTAAAAATCTATTATTCCAGCTGTGAATGCATGTATGTATATTAAAACACTGTATACTGGAGTCTCTCTCTCTTGTTATAACAAACCTCGTGAAAAGCAAATAAAGAGACATTGTTCTCATAGCAGGCTTGGAAGGACTCAATATTTATCTTCTATGAATTTTGATAGTTTTTGTTCAGCGTGTTTACAGTTATGATGGTGGAGGATTTTTGCCTATCTACTTAAAATTTTGTGCTAGTAGAAAACTGAAAACATTCAGATCGTTGCAGTTTATTCATTACTTAATGAAAACAGAAATCAAGCTTCTGGATTGAAATGTTGATGCTTGATAACATCCTGGCATATTAATTTCTAAATGGTTAGTTTTTTTAATGCCTTCTGTCGCCAGATACCAGGCTCCTTTGCTGGAGCACTGCTTCTCTTGCAAGCCCCCAGGCAATATTTTTAGTAGGACACTGACGCATCACAAATACTCCTGTTCTCCTAGAAAAGACTTTGCTGACTGTTGTTGAAAGTAGCACTAGGATGGCTAGAAATGAGAGATCAGAGGAGGAGGATGCCGCTGCCTCAGTGCATTTGCTTGCCTCTGATGGAGGTTTTGTGTCTGGCTGTGCGGGTACGTGCCTGTGCAGATACGAGGGCACTTCCCCAGCTGGTTTCTGAGCCAGGGCTGAGGACCAGGGGTTTGTTTATTTTGAAATACCTTGTGAAGTGGAAGGTCCGGGAAGAAGTGCCAAGTCTACTTTTAAGTCAATTAGGGATCCTATGCGAAGGCGTGACATGGTTTGAAGAGGAGAGGGTAATTTGTCTGAAGGTGTTACCTAATTAGAGGGTATAGTCAGGGCTCTAATTAGCCGTGACACCCTAAAGATGTCATTGAAGACCTTTTGAGGCACCGCTGATCCGGCAACATGGCTGTGAGCTGTCTGGGCAGCTTGGCCATGCATGGCTGGGGCTGCTGCCCTCTGCTTTGGAGGTAGCCCGGATGCTGGCGCTGGAAGAAGTTGTTTTTCTTCAGGTGACTTGGCGATGCCCTCTGGGGCTGCTGCCAGCATCAAGTGATGTTCATAAAGTTGCAGAATGAAAGGAATGCTGCAGTGGTTGGAAGAATGAATACTGTGTCCATTTTGTGGGAATCTCCTCTCTTTTTCCCCTGGGGGAATCGCTTTCTGCTGCTCCCCACGCAGGGGAAGCTAGAGGAGGAAGGCTGTAAGGGTGTGCAATAAATGATGCTGTACTGTAGTCGTGGCTGTGTTTGCAACAGCTGGTGGAGGGATCGTGACCCCTCTCTTAGCATTGCCTTCCAGAGGGGACATGGGATAAACTGAAATCTGGCTTGCCCAGACCTGGTTGCATTTAAATACTATGCAACACATCCTGTGAGAGGGAAACTGGTGGGGGAAGCGGCACAAGAAATGCTGGGTGAGAGGGAGAGAGGTTGCTGGGGAGGCTTTGCCCCGATGCAGGAATCATCTCACAACCTGGACCTCTGCTGGCCCAAACCTGGGTGGTGGGTGGTTGGCCCCCTCCGAGAGGAGGGGCTGGGGGCTGCTCCAGGGCTGCTCTCACTCCCTGCTTTTTATCCATCGAGCCAGTTGGTATTTACTGTGTCAGTTCACCCCATCCTGTGAGGAGAGGACAGTATGAGTTGCCTGTTCCCACCAGCGGTGCTAAGAGCCAGTAGGAGCCAGGTGGAGCCAGGGAGTAGGCTAGTGGATGAGTGCGGAGAGCATGGCCCACTGTCATTCCCAGCATCAGTGGGTGAAAGCATCCTCTCCTCCATCAGGGCTGAGGTCCCCACCACTCTCCGAGCCCTCTGAATTTCCAGGAGGGTTTGAATCCAGCCCCTCAGCACCCAAATATCCCCCAGGGACAATGCTCATCTCTGGGAGTAGCAGTGGATGGCTCAGACCTCTTTGGGGAGGAAAGAGCTACTGTTATTCCTGTTTTGATGGGAAGAGAAGGAGATCCTTGGGTCAGCTCTGTGCTTCATCAGTGCTGTGAGCAGCCTCGCTCTGCAGAGGGACTGGTGGCCAGCTTTGCTTTTGTAGGTACTATCACAGGCCCCCTAAAGCAAACACACAACCAACCACATACATCCCTGTGCTAGCAGTTATCCAGGGATGTGCCTGCTTTTAATTATGTGGGTGTTAAGCCAGTGAATGCATTTTGTTCACGAAGTTGCAGCCTGGCATTTTCCTACTTCTCATGATCTCTGGTGGCTCTCCCAGTCTCTGGTCCATGGGTGAGAATAACTTGGAGACTGGATGTAGTAACTTGCAGGACCCTGCCATGGCCATGCAGGGCTGACCCATCCCGCTATCCCTAATCCACGCTATTGCCACGGCTTCCCAGTGCTGCAGTGGAGGACACTGCATTTGGGGTGCCATGGTGCCATGTTATAGGTGCTGGATGGGAAGGTAGAGGAGGTAGCTGCTTTTTGACCACTGCATCTTCTTTGCTCCAGAAAGACCTTCTTTTGGGGTGACCACCAAGGCTACGTGCTTCGCAAATGCCCAGCAGCACAGCTGTGGATGAGCTAGGCTGATCCCTGCCCCAGTCCCGTGCAGGCACAGCAGCTATTGCATGCTGCATGGGATAATCCGTGAGAGGTGTAAAGCTCCCTTTGCTGGAGCTTTGCAAGCTGATTAATGCAGAAGGAGGAATCTGCTGCTCCTGCCTGCCTGCTTGGAGAAGGCAGGCTGGGCTGGCTTCCTTGGGGCTAGGCGCAAGCGTTCGCTTGTGAAATTAAATAATATTACATATAATAAAACAACCTTGTGTCTGCTTGGAATATAGGTACACTCTCTGCACCATGGTCCTTTTGTCCATGGCCTAAAAATGCTGGTGATAATGAGGACACATCCTCTCCTGTGGTTAGAGTGTGGTTCCCAGATGCGAAGGGCAGGCAGCCTGTGCCAGACTTTGCCAATATGTGATTTACCCTCCTCTGTGGATCTGAACTAAGGCCTTGAAAAATAAATACATTAAAAAGAAGGAGAGAGAACAAAACGCTGCTGCTGCTCTGAGATTCGATCAAAAAAAAAAAAAAGCTCTGTCCAGTCCTCCGGGGTTCTCACTTAGCAAAGAGCTCTAGAAATAACAGCATTATGGCAAAAGTGCACCCACAAATAACTGTGGGTTTGGGAAGGGCACAGTTTTGTTCTGGAGGCACCTAGATGAAGTGGATTTTGGATTTTTTTTTTGCTCCCAGAAGGGTGGGTTATTCTCACTCCCTGAATATGAGGCCCTTCAAAGCCACCTGGGATTGCTCAGCTTTGAAACCCTTGCCTAGCCTGTTCTCTCTCCCTGGCATGCTAAATGCCTGTATTGGTAGGAGGCTGTTTGATTTGGGAACCCAGCTGGGGGGTGGGGAGAAGTCGCACCAAACAGCAGCCGCTGTTTTTCACAGCTCTCCTGTGCCGTGGTGGTGCGGAGCGGTTTCCTCTCACCCCATACCCCGGACATGTGCGGGGCGGCTGATTCCCCACACGTGTTGCACAGACACGTTTCCGTGCTGGCTCTTTGTGCCTGCCCACCTATTTGCAGCTAGGGGAGCTGAAGCTGCTCTTTCTTGTGATTCATAAAAAAAGTCTCTCTCTGGATGGAGTTGTCTGTGCTTTTATTGACCTGGTTCCGGGAACGACAGAGGCTTTTCCGTCTCTTGGATGCGTGATTTCTGCAAGGGCTCTGGAGCAGGGGCTGGCTCTTGCTGCTGGTGTGTTTCCAGTCCCCCTAACATGATTAGTTTGACAGGCCCATTGGGTACATTGGTGAGTCTAGTTTTTATTTTGTGCATGAAAGTAAGCACTGTGATGGGGCACAGAGCACTGGCTAACGCTGAAACCTCTGCAGGAGGGAGCATATTGGCTGGACAATATTTTTGGCCGTGCCACAGATGTGCTGTGCTACCTGGCAGAAACCCCTTGCCCTTTTGATGGGGCATTTCTGTAACGTCTCAACTACCAGAACATTTTGGGGTCTTCCCCTTTTTGCCTGCGATTGGAGTTATTTTGCCAGGAGAAGGTGCAGTTTGAGCTCTGTGAAACCCAAGTGTTGCAGGACATACCAGGCTTGCACCTGGGGACTCCTAGTGCAGGTATCCATCCTTTAGAAGTCCAGCAAGCTGCCATCAACCATTTCCCATCCGCACACCCTGCTTGCTGGGCTCTCGTTTGGTGCGCATTGCCCTCTCCAAGCAATGCTGAAACACGCCAAGTTCTTGGGGCTTGTTTAGACAGGACAAGGACTGGAAGGAGAATCATCGGTGCTCCATATCCCCACTCTGCACAGTGCTTTTTGCTGTATAGACACATCTACTGCACCCTGGCCCACTTTACCTTGGATCAACAACTTCAGGTTCACCCTAACTTCCTCCTCCTCAAAGCAAGGATGAAGAGTAACTTCTCCAACAGCCTTGGTGGGTCCTATACTTCAAGGGCATGCAGTATTTGTGCTTCCTAGTTTTGGCACATCTTCACCTGCAGTCAGGCCAGCAGTGCTGTTTTTTCCAAGTAGGGCTGCCTTACGTGCAGAGGAGAGCCAGTTGTGCACTGATGGGCTTGCTATCTCCCCAGCGCTGGCAGAGGGAGGAAGGAGAAGATGATGTGACTTGCCCAGGTCAGAGGTGTTAATGGAAAAAAAAAGAGGGGGAGGTGGGTGATGATTTTGACTTTCCCTCTTAGAATAAGGAATTGGGATGGTCTGACCTGTCTGAGGGTCTAGTACCCAAACAAGAGTTAGGGTTGGAGGGTTCCCCAAGGCTGCTTGCTATAGTACATTACCAGGGTCAGCCTTTAACCTTGTCACCACCTGGGGTTGCAGGGAAGCATCACTGCCTGCAGAGAGGGGAAACTGAAACCTGGAGTGGCTTTGGGATTTCCTTGAGGTCCCAGAGCAGAGCTGGTGGCAGAAAACCAGATTTCTTGAGTTGCACACAACTCATGCCAGCTGCGGGACACATTAGTAAATACTCTGCATAGACCAAAGCAGGGCATCCGGCTCTCTGCGCAGCGCTGTGTGCTTATCTGTCTGTCTGTCTCTAGTTCTTCTGGCAGCCAAACCCCTGAGATGACATTTAAAGGCTTTACATTTTTTCTCTCTTGCCAGTTCCAGATCAAATTTGCTGAGTTGTCAAGCTGAAGATGCTTTTCTCCTAAGTGCTGGCCCTGCAACAGCTCACCCTACTCCATCCCTGCCTTGGAGGAGTCCAGCTGGGTTCCTCCTGCCTCTGCTGTCACTGGCAGTAACGCGTGGGGGCTGGAGCAACAGCTCTGCTGGTGGATGCATGAAGAGAAACAGATTTTAACTTCTTTTTTCCCTGTTGCTCGGGCCATGCTGGAATCGGCAGCAGATGGAGTCAGGGCTTGCACTGAAAAAGAGGTGCTGGGATGGAGATGGCAATGGTAGGGACTTGCATGCCATGCCTTCCTCCTCCTCAGGCCTGCATCTGACCTAGGGCTTAGTGGGGAGCATGTGTGCAATGAGCTGGTGGGTTCTCAGCAGAGTCCCAGCAGGCTGGGTGTCTGCCTTGAGACAACCAGGACGAGTGACACTAATCAGTACCTCGCCTGCTGGATTTCAGCAAGGAAGGCAAGCACTTGTCTGTGTGTGGTGAGTAAATTGCTCTCTTGTCCCCGGAGGCTGTCACTCTAACGCTTTGCCATGCTCTGCTGGCAGGGAGCAGCACCAGAGGATGCCTCTATTACGGCTGTCTGCCTTGGGGACAAGCACAGACACATCTCTCCAGCTGGAAGTCAGCTTGGGGAGAGATGAAACTTCCCCAGAACACACATTCGCAAGCTCTGGTGTGTCACAGTCCCTCCCAGCAGTCGCAAGCTTCTGCCACCGCATGAGCTGGGAGGAGATGTCGCTGGACTCAGCACCCGTTTTCCTGGCATGAGAAAGGGACGGTGTCACCTCTGCTCAGGAGTGCCCGGTACAGAGGGCCAGGGCTGGCTGCAGGTGCTGGAGCCATCCCTCGGTCCCAGCACCAGCAGACAGGTCCAGCTTCAGTTCTCCGAGCATTTTTGAGGGCTTCGTGCAGTAGGGTTTTAAATCCCTCCCTTCCTCTTGTGCAAGACTCCTCCCTGACCAGACCTGATGATAAATAAAGTCAATCCTGACACAGCTGTAGTTTACTGGCTTTTGCCAGGTTGTCGCCTCTCTCTTTACACCCACCAGACCCTGTGTGGTGTCTGTTGGCAGCTGTCTCAGCTGTCCCTGAGCAGCATTTTCCAGGAGGGATGGCAGTTCAGAGGACACCACATAACTCAGCAGGGTGATGCCAGTTTAACCCGGCCAATGGCCCTCTTGCAGCCCTGGCACTCACCACCATGCCCATGGAGGACACGAAGCAGCTGCTAGACAGCAGAGACACAAACTGACCCGCACCTTGGCTTTTAAGGGCAGAGTCAGCACACATGGATGGAGCGAGGCTGTGACACAAGCCGTTACAGTGTTGGCTTCAACAACCAGAAGCCCAAGGTTGCTCCTGTCACCTAGGCTAGGAGATGGAGGAATTTAATGATCATTCTAACTTCTTCCAGAAGTAGCTTGGATGCCTCAGCAACACCCAGCTTTCTAAAATTGAAAGGAGGGGACTAAAACAAAGGACCTCTCCTTTTGCTCAGTTCTGGCCACTTAACCCTTTCAGCCATAGTGTGCCCAGATGGTGTGACCAGGCTCCCTGGGGCTCAGGATCACGTCTCTGAAGACACCCTTGGGCACAGCCATGTCCACAGAGCAGCTGGACAGCACCTTCTCCCTGCTGCAGAGGTGGGATCTGCCCTAGGTAGAGCCGCTGCCTTGGTAGTGCTCCGTTTCAAAGCCCTGCCTGCTCACTGTCCCCCCACAATTGCTGCTGTGGACATTAATTTTTACCAGATTTCTGCTTCTCTTTGAATTTCTCTGCTATGGATCATTTTCCTTGCATGTGTTAGCTGGTATTTTCCCAAAACTGTATCTTGTGCTATTTCCTGCCTGTCTTTCTATGATTTCTCTTGCTCCCTCTTCTGTTATGCCTAAACCCACCTTGGTCTTTGTTTCTGCTCACTTTAGAGGAGAGTATTTGTCCCTCTTGTTCCAAAAGGTTGTAAGGAGGGAGGAATCGGCCATTTAAAAGATGAGAAAACCTGTCCACCTGTGTCTTGCTTAGCACCTCCCCGGCTGGAGAAAAGTGACTCAAGTCCCATGATAGCCAGAGTGGAAGGATAAATCAGGTGTTTTGGGGGTGGGGAGAGCCTTGCAGGGAAAGAAGGGTTGTAGGGCAGGAGCAGGCTGCTAAGGCTGGCAGCAGTTTGCAAGAGCTGCAGGGTGAAGCTCCTGGCTGCAGCGGTGATCGGTGGTAAGCTGGGACCTCTTGTATGGGGTGGGGGGTGTGAAGGACTAAGAGGTGATGGGTGTGTAAAAGGGTGAGGCTGTGAGGCCAGGCTGGATAAGAGGAGTATCTACTCTGTGGTGTGTAGCTGCAGTTTCGGGGGGGGGGGGGGGGCGCATAAAAGCTAGTCAGCTTGTCCTTTGGCAGTGTTTTTCCACAGTTCTCTGTAGCTTCCCAAGTGGAAATTTATTTTAGGCTTGAAGTTATGCCTGTGCAATCTATTCCTCTAGCTGTGTGTACTGCTCAAGTTGAGGCTGTGTGAGGAGTGTGCGATAACTTTTTTTGTGGCTCCTTGTTTAGGTCTTGCCTCCTTAATTGCTAGTTGTATTTTTTATCTCTTCCAGCTGCTGCTCTTGTTTGTCTCTCCTGGAGGAGAGGAGGATTGCAGTAAGTGGGACAGGATTGCTGCAGATCCTCTGGCCCCTACAGCGTGCCCTGAGCTGGGGACAGAGCATCCCCAGTGTCGAGTCCTCTGCTTTGCCCTAGTTCTTGTGCAGCTGGCTGTGCTGTGACACTTCCAAAGGGGGTGGGTAGCCCTGTTTGCAGGAGGATGCAGAAACGGGGGGGGGGGGGGGGGGGGTCCGAGAGGATGGTGTGGAAAGGGTGGCTCTTACCATCTGGACTGATAAGCCCCTTTATGCACTCCTTTTAAAGACTTTGCTTCCTTGTACACTTTGTCAAAGGAGCAGGATGATGCTGCTTTTCCCAAAGCCCGGTGCCAGGGGACCACCACCTCATGCTACAAGCTCGGGAGCTAGAGAGTGGCTTAAAAACTAAATATATCTGCTGCTGCAGCTCTTGGCTTCTACAAAAATAAATCTTACGGAGGTAACTTTTTGCTGTGCAGTTCTCGGGGCTGGCTCTGCTGTGGTTTCCACTGAGATAGCATTTGGCTAACACAGCCAAACATGAGTGGAACAAGCCTGGAGCTGTACAGAAAGTGATTAAGATAAGGCAGGGTTATGATTTGCCTGTCTGATCCTGAAGCTTTGTACATTATTTAGTGTGTGTAGCAGGAGGTCAGTAGCCTCCTGATAATTTTCATTAGATTAGTCGGGGAGGATAATCACCTGCTCAGAAAAAAACAACTTGACACTGTCTGTTCAATAGTTGGGGTTTAACTGAAAATAAATAGTCTTGTAATTATAAAGACATTGTCAAGGTCAAGAGGCTCAAAGATTAACTTTCTTTTTTCTTCTGGTATGTTTACAGAGATCCTGCAATTCTTTGTGAGATTTTTTTTTTTTTCACTTAAATTCAAACCGAGAGCTTCAGAGCTCTTAAAGGAAATTCAACACTTCCACAGCCGTGGACGTGAGTGGTGTTGCAATAGCCAAGTGGTGCTTGTGCCCTGCTGCAGCTGAGTGACCCCATGCTAATGAGCAGGGCACTCGCTAGCAAGCTGGGAGTGCGCGCCGCCAGCCCAAGCAAACCTAACTGGGGCAGAGATGCTCTTTCCTCCTCACCTCTGTTAATTGTGGGATGGATCCAGCCGAGAAGACCAGCCTGTGTATTGCTCCCTGCTATGTGGCAGAGGGTATCCCTCCTTGGGAGAGGTCAGCCCAGCATGGGTGCCAGCCTGTTGAAATGAGAGTGTGCATTAGCTCCTGGGGGTGCCTCTGCTGCTGTAGTTAGCTGCTGCTCTCAGAGAGCCCAGGAAGGAAGAGGTGGGAGTGAAGCTGGTGCCCTAATTGGTACCAATGGGCTCTGCAAAGGGGACTCTGCTAAGCAAGCAAATAGGATATTAAAGCTGGGGTTGGTGATTGTGCACTGCTAAAAAGCCTGCCCTTTTCCACCCTAGAAGTGGCTGTGCTTGCTATTTATCTTCCTCAATCGCATGTAAAAATTAAGCCTGGAGAGATCTTTGTGATCTTCCAATCTGGCCAGCTGCAGGACCAATGCTTGCTGGGTGAGATCTGGGCACGGCTTGCAGGTGCTCAGGGTAAGTTCAGAGCTGGTAGTGCCCCAAGTGATGGAGAGCTTGCTGCGTCCACGCTGGGCACTGTGGTACCTCAGCAGTATGTTGCAATGGCAGGTAGCCTTGCTTTGAGCCAAGCAGTGGTGTGGAATATATGGGGGCAGCTCTCAGCTTGCTGTCCTGAGCTCGGCCACAAGCTGGGAGAGCTGCAGGCTGTGGAGGGGGACTTCAAACCTGGTAATCTATATGGCAGAAGAGGCAGCGTCTGCATGCTTGTGCCAGCTGTGCACGTGTCTGCCATGGAGAAAGTGAGCAGCTGATGTGGCCAGATGAGCTAGTGCGTTGAGCCCTTGCTGCTCTTGAGTTTTGTTTTTCCCCAGCTTAATGGCCCACAAGTGGGGATTCTTGTCGGCAGAGCTGGCGGGGATTGTGCTCAGCACATCTTCGCTAGGAATCTGCTGCTCTCGCTGCCTGTCACAGGCTTTGACGGATGCCCGAGGGAAAGCGAGGGCATGACTCGGCCTGATGTGCCAAGTGAGTGATGGTGTGGTCTGATGACTGGTGCCACGCGTCCTCGGCAAGCGCACGGCTGCTCCCTCGCTCTTCCTCCACGGGAGATGGGAGGAGAGGGGGCTGCCTTGACAGCTTGTTTTGAAAGCAAAATGACTCCAGGCCTGGATTCCTCCCCCCCCCACTGCTCCCCCCTCCCCCGCCACATCATCTCCCACCACCACCACCTTCTTTTTTGCTTGACAGAAAAAGCATAACTGGTCTTTGTTTAATTGGTGCTTTGTGCCTGTCTCCTGCCAGAACTCAGCAGAGAGGGGGATGGCTGGATGAAAACGGCTCGAAGTTGGGAGGCTGTTATACGTCTGGCCTGCATGTTTAAAACAAAAAAATCGACTTTTATTCACCTCCCCCCCCCCCCCCCCAGTTGTAAGCCAGTTCCTCACACAACAAAGTGGTGGATGCTGTGGTAAGCCCTCCTCTGAAGACACCCCATCAGAGGAGCCCGACTGACGCGGGGAACGTGCAGCTGAGCACCAGCCAGACGGCACACCACGCGCTTGACCTTCTGCTGAGCGTGGGGTTTGGAGCATCTAATTGGTGTGTTCGTGTAAGGCTTCGGACCGTTTCATGATCTTACAAATAAGACCTGCCGGTGCCTGAAACACAAAACCAACACATCGCAGATCAAACGGGGAAGCGCTCCGTACTCCTCTGGCAGCACCGCAGCAGGATGAGCAGACATGGCCGTGCTGCTTGTTTGGCAGTGCTTCCTATGTAAGCAGGGCAAAAGTGGGGTTAGAGCAGTGCCCCTAGCCCTCTGGGAGGATCCCTTCAATTGGCCTGTCTTGGTTTCCATCTCTGTTGAACATCTGTGATGATATGAGGCCAGGTAATGTCTCCTGGGGGGAGCAGGGAGGAAGTCCATGCCCTTGTGCTGTCTTCAACCTCTAATTGTGGCAGAAAACGACATGGGGTTGCCTGCACTAGGAGACCTGCTGGAGCCTTTGCAGGCAGATCTTGCCCTGGTCTTTGCAGAATAAAAGCAGCCAAATGGTTTGCTGCAACATGTGGCTCATGCCTGGCCAAGCGCTCGTCCGTCCAAGGGGCTCCAGCTGCTTTTGTGGACTTCTGGAAGAGGCTGGGTGTCTCCTAGTGCTGCTCATTCCAGCCATTCCCATTGGGGTGGTTGGGTCAAAAGCCTTTCCTGGGAGACAGGGCATGGACTAAGTGTCCCCTTGCCATCCTTTTCATCTGAATCTGTCCCTGTGCAAGGGGGCAGCAAGAAAGTCCATTGCTTTGATTTTGTCTTGGCTGTGGAGTTTGCAGGTCCTTCTGTTCTTCCTCAGCCAAAGACAGGGGCAAGCCAGCAACTTGCATCTTGTTCTGGTTTGTGGACATGGCCTAGCCCTGCTGGGCTGTGCTTCTAGCTCCCTGCCTTGTACAAGCACAGGTGGCTTTTGGTGCAAACCAGCCCTGGTGCCTCAGCCCTGGGGCAGAAGAAATGGAGGTGATTGCAAGTGGCTTCACAGCAGTTGCTTGGTCACTTCTGAGGCATCAAAGCAAACCTGGTGCAGGTGTGATGCTTCTGTAGGTGTTTCTGGGGCTCCTTCTCAGGATGATGGGAACAAAGCATGAAGTGGCTTGTCTATGAACGTTAGTCTGTCCCGTGGGCATCCTGGGGAGACTTGCTATAGGTGATGAGCAGTGTTTTCCTTTGGGGGGAAAAAGGAATCCTGGGAAGGGGTATGGAGGAGGACGCAAAGATGGGAGTATTTGCAGCTAGAGGGTGGTGGGATCTGATCAGGGCCCATTTGCCCAAGGGAAGGCAGCTGCAGTGATGAGGAGGTGAGAAAGTGGGAGCCTGGAGGAGCTGGGTGCAGCCGGAGGGGTAGAGTGGTGTTACAGCTGATGTCGCTGGGCCAGGGAGGTACTGTGGTGAGCAGGTGATGGTCACGATGAGAATATAGTTGCTGCAGAGGCATCTGGAGAGAACTGGGAAACTGGCTTGTGCTGGGCTGAATTGGAAGTGACAGCCCAGGTCTCCATGAGGAGATGTTGGAGTGATACTGCTGCAGCTTACTTCGCACAGCCACCAAGGGCTGTGAGTGGAGTCTCCTTAATGTTTGGTAGGTGCTTCTCTACAAAGGAGAGTGGAAAGGGCTGGAGCTGGGTCCTGGCCAGACTGATGCAAGTCCAGAGTCACTTTACTGCCTGCAGTGAATGGTGATGCTACAATGATCTTACCCCGCTCTTGAGGTAGGCAAGGAGGTGAAACGCTCTCTGTGAGAGACCAAAGCCCTGATGGGCTGCATGTGTTTTGAGAGATGGGGATGTTTAGATTGTGGACAGGGCTGGATGCCCAAAGGAGGAGGTATTTGAGGGAAGCAGACCCTTGGGGCTTGTTCCTTATTATATTTTCCATGGGAGCTTTGGACCCTTTTATGGGAGGGAAGAAAAAACAGCAGCTCCGTCACAGTAAAATCCTAATCTGCCAAATCATCTTGTTCAAGACTGTCTACACTCTGCATGTAGGATTTTTTTTCACTTTTTTGGGGACTGCTCCAGGCATCCTCCCTCAGGGGTGGTCTTTCTCTCCCATCCACAGCCCTTCTTACAGCCACCCAGAGCCTTTCCCAGCTTGTTCTCTGCTCTGGGCTGAGCAAGGCATTGATGCTGTGGATTGGGCTTGGTTCTGAATTTGTAGAGTCTGTTCAGCAGATCAGTATTTCAGACCCTCCCCCAAGCTGGCTGTATGGTTCTACCATTGTGGGAGAAGCTGGCAGTCACTTCTGTGGGCCACTTTTCTCCTATTTTTAGTTCTAGGTCTGCAGTTGCAGGGCTCCCACCCCACCGTGCTGGCAGCTGAGGTTTCCCTCCTTGGGTGTGTCTGGAGGAGAGCAGGGCAAGGTGCTCTAACCTGGTAGTTTAAGGGGTAATGCAATGAGTCTGTTCTGCTTTTTCTTCTGACCCTCCTTCTACCTGAGGTTTAGTTACTGTTTTCTTACCAGTGAAAAATAACTGGTATATACCTATTCTTAAGTTCCTGAGGAGTCTTAACCTTATTTGTAGGCTGGAAATACCATACTCCAGAGGGCAGAAATTGAGGGCTCCAATAATTCTGGCACTGCACTCTAGTCTCTGGGGAGGAGCCCACTGATTCCCCAGGACAGATGCTTTGCTGGTGTCTTCTTGTTCTTGCTGTGATATGTGTGATGGGCAGTGGCTCCTCTGCCCTTAGTCTGGGGACAGGGCTATGGGAGAGAGAGAGGGAAGTGGGGAGGAGTGAAGCCCTCCGGCAGAGGAGTTTCGATTGGGAGCTTTCTGCACTGCACCTTGCCCTGGGGACCAATTTTCTGCTCCTTTGACCTGATGAGACCTCAACCTGCTGCAAGATCTTGCTGTTTGTGCCTTTCCAGGTGGAGTAGGTGCAGGGGGCAGAGGAGCGGATGGCCCCCTCCTCCATACCTCTTCCCCATCAGTGGGATTCAAAGCTGGGGTGGGAGTCCCCCTTGCAGTGGTGAGTGGGAGCCCTTAATTGCCCCTCTTCCCAAGGCTTCTGTGTGTGTTAACAACCTGTAATGGGATGGGTTGTGTTAGCCTATTAAGCCCCAATGGGGTTCCTTGTCGACTTAAAAGTGTGAGGAATTTCACTCAACCATGTTAAAACATTTCCACCCCCTTTAATAGCTTCATGCATTGATTTAACCCTATGGCAGCTGGGGTTGTTTGCTGGGAAAAGCCATCTGGCTCTCCCCAGCCTCCTGTCCTTCCTTCATGCAGCTACTTTGGCCAATGCTTGCAGTTCTGGGGAATCGTATTAGCAGGAGGGCTGCTCTAACTCTTGCCTTTGCAGTCCTCCTGGTGGTTGGCTCGGCAGAGCCAGCATTCGAAGCAATTTTCCTTCCATCGCATTGAGCATGGTCTTGCTTTGCTGCTTTTAATGAGAGTAATTTTGCCCTGGCTTCTATCAGCTGCAGCCCACCTGTGCTGCCAATTACACTGGTGGATTTGGTGTGACCTGCGGAGCTGGGATCAGGGTGTCCAAGGTTTAAGTGTTTCTGAGCTGCAAGGTGTGAAAAATCTCACCAGTGTTGAAACAGAGAGGGGTGGGGGAGCAGCTTTCTGGGTTATGAAAGACCCAAGGACATGCTGGTATCAGGTGCTGTTGATCTCTGGGGAATTCAGAGAATCAAGGGCTTGCTAATTGCAGGAGTGTTGCCAGCACGTTGGGAAAGAAATTCTCCTTAATCACAGGCCCTGTGCCCTCCCCCCCCCCCCCCTTTTTTTTTTTTTTTTTGTAATTGAATTAGTTAAATGTGTATTGTAACACCTCCTCTGTGTCTGGGTAGGCTGGGAAGGCTACATGCGTGGACCTGAAGTGTGTGCCTGTATGCCAACACTCTGACAGGGCTCTGTGGGAGTGAGGCTGGTGGTTCTGCTACATAAACACAATGCATCTGTCACACATTTCCCATTTCTGGAGAAGCTGGCATGCAGACTAGTGTGTGCTTTGCTCACACTGACCCAGGCACTGTCCAAGATTAGCTTTCTGCAGTGTCCATGTAGCCGTGTCTTCCTTCTGGCTGGTGCCTGGTGCTCAAATTTGTTCCTGCCTCCTTGTAAAAACTGTTGTTTTCATTGTCATGGTTTCAGTCGTTGCAAGGCAAGTTTGAAGGAGAATATTGGCTGGACTGGTGTTAGCCAATATCCTTTGGGGCCCCAGGCTAAAGGCAATGGTGGGGGTGTGGAAATCAGGGTAGCTGGGTAATTGTAACACCAGTAAGCCCTGTCCTGGAGCACAGTGCCAGTGCTGATATTTCTGCATCAGTGAGCAGCCCCTGGGTGCAAATATATCTGAGGCATGCATTTAAAGTTTTGGCTGGTTAGAGATGCTCTGCTAGGGCCCAGTGTCTAAGGGTTGGGAGAAGACACGGCATTTTTGGAGGCTGGCTGGGCACTGCAGTGGCTTGGAGGATGCTTTGGACCTGCCTTGGTGCAGAGCAGGAGGCACACAGCCCATGAGGAGAGGAATCTCTGGTAGCTTGGCTGCACGTAAGGTATCTTACAGCAATAACAACTTGTGTCAACTCTTACTTTGTTGAGGTGTCTGATGCGGGGAGCAGCTCGTGTTGTTCTTAGCAAGCAGTGCTCAAGAGGCTGTGTGGGAGGGTACTTGGTAAATTTTGGGGCAGAAGCTGTGCTAGCTCTTCACCTGTGTGTGGGGTCAGCTGTCTCCTTGGTGTGTCATTCGAAAGTGCTGTGCTCTGTAAGTAATACCTCTAACTAGGTTCAGGGAAGACAGCTCCAAACTTTTAAGGTGGGGCAATTGAAGGGGGGGCTGCAAATGAATGAGGAGGTGTTTGTAGGCTCTGTCCTCAAAGCAGGCATGGGAGGGAATTGATGCACTTTGAAGAAATGTGAAGGTGCTGATGATGAAATTAAGGCTAACTTCTATTTCAAAGGCTTAGTCCTTCTCTGGACACCCTGGCATAGCCTGGCCTGGGTCTGTTCTTTCTTGGCAAGGATATTCTTGTAAATGGAAATGCTGGCCTGGGTGACCTTCTGTGTCTGGCTGCTGGAGGAAATGTGCTGAGCCGAAACAAGCATTTCCAGAGCTGAGCTCTCAGGCTTGGGATCTGTTGATCTCCCTGCTGAGATGCTGGGCTTGGCAGCTGGGCTGCGGTCCTTCTTGAGTGCCTGGGCTTGCTCCCAACCCAGGCCCATCAGACCACTTGTGATATGAGCTTGCTTCTGACTCTGAAGGTCAAATGGCTTGCAGCAGGGTGACAAAGGAGCCTTTGATCTGAAAGCGAGATTGTTCTTGTGCCTCTCCCCAGGAGGGGTCTCATGGGCCAGGGATGCGTACTGGCTGAAAGGAATGCTTAAAATGTTCTTTCTTTACTCCTGTCAAAAGCCCTTGCAAATGTGAATCAAAATATCTGCCCCAGTGCTTTCCTGCTGCATGCTTCAGGCTGGCTTGTTCCCTGAGAACAGCTTGATCAGTACAGCCAAATGTCCTGAGATCCTGTCCCTGACAGTGGACAGTAGTGGACATGCAATGAAAGGCATAAGAACAGGGTGAGGGTGCCCTGTTTACCTCCAGTTTTTGACAACCTATGGCTCAAATGTCTTCAGCCCGAAGTAAGGAGATATTATTTTTTTTCTTTCCTCTCCTATGAATTCGTCCAAGTACATAGATTCAGGAAAGCAAGTCTTTATCACCCACAGCATCCTTCAACCAGGAATTGCACCATTCTGCTACACCTCTTGTGAAGGGCTGGTCCTTTTTGAGTTCCCAGGGACCTGCTGTATGCTGGCTTTTTCTGTCTGCTGCTGTGGGGGCTTGGGTGCTGTCAGGGGATGAGTGGAAGACTCATGCCTCACTCCACCAGTGCAAAGCCTGTGCTTGTGTACATCCAGCCCTGCAGCCGCAAGGCATCTTCCAGCAAGGCTCTGTGCTATGAGGAGTCTTGCATGATATTGTGCACCTCAGCCTCATGCTGCATCCCTTCCCTGCCTGGCCATGCCTTGTCAAGTCTCTCCAGGCACATGTTTCATGTTGTGCCACAGATGTCCAGTTGCACATCTCCAGTGCTGATGTGTGGCAGCTGAAAGATCAGCTTGTTTCTGCAGGGAGGCAGCAGCTGCAGCTGGGTGTAAGTTGCTCCTGGGGTCTCATGTGCACATGCTGGGCTGTTGTGCTGCAGCCGTGAGGCACAGCCCAGCCGCATGTCACTGAGATTTTTCCGTGGCTCGCTCTGTTCTTGGAGCTTTGTTCAATTATGTTTTGGCAATAAAGCAACTGAGGACTCTCATACTGGGCAAATAAAATGTCAACATCTCAGCCTGAAAAATACCTCATAGACTTCTCTATACAATTTTAAATTAAAAAAGAAAAGCTGCAAACGGCAGCACCCATTCTGGTGAGCCTCTGGCAGTCCCCTTTTGATCAGGAGGAAAAGGGATTGGGGCGACTCTTGCATTGCAAGAAGTTATGCTGGGGGGCTGGAAGGAGGCTGTGATCATTAGATTGATCATCCAGTCTTAATCCATTGGTGATGGTGTGTTAATTACTGTCATCATGTGTTAACGTGACATTTACACCAGGGGGACCTGTCATACCCTTCACTTCTTGCTAGCTCTCCTGATGGTGACTATCATTCCTGTCACATAAGCTGTGAATTGAAGGCAGTGTGCAGGTCCCTGGGAGGCAATGAGTTCTACTTACGCGTGTCAGAGGGCTTGCCAGTTGGAGCGGCATGGCCCGTATTGCATTTGTAGCCTGATTTGCAAGCTTCCTGCCCTGCTCCTGCTGCAAGTGTGGCTTTCTACCATCTGCTTGCCCTTGAGCTGCAGAGCATGGCCCTTGACTGGAGCAGTGATGTGCAAGGATGTCTGCAGTGCACGGATGAGCTGCCTTGTGCCCAGAGGAGAAACACAACAGGAAAGATGCTGGGAGCTCCCGGCTGCACCATGTGCCTCTTGTGCTTTGCTGGGAGTGATGCTCAGGCAGATGGGATGTTTTGGTCTTGCTCCCCAGCTGCTCTAGGCCTGGACTGCTGAGCTGCAGGCAGAAGTCTGTTTGCAGTCTCTTGGTCCCCACGTAGATCATAGAAGGCTTGCTTGGTGCTTTTGGGTCAGGTTAACCCTCACCTGGGCCTATCCTGCAGATGTGGTGGGTTGCAGCCCTGGTAGCAGTGTGCCTACATGTCTGGTTAACCAAAAACTGAGTGGTTGTAGCTCTTTCCTTAGGCAAAAAGCAAGTACCTGCTGGCTTGTGCTCCCCTGAATGAGGCAGGGTCTGAGCAACCAAACTGCAGCCAGAGGAAAGCATGTTCCTTGCATCCCAGTACGTCTCACGTGTTGCTGTTACAGCTGGCTGGGAAGTGCTTGGGGGATTTCTCCGCTTTCTCCATGTAAGTGTAATACAAAATCTGATCAACTTAAGCTGCGTCCGCTTCTTCCACCCTGCAACTCTAGGTCACGGATGGTCATTTAAAAATCGCAGCTCTCTGTTCACACTTGAACCAAAGGAGGGTGTGTGACCTGCATCTTCTGCCCAAGAGATGCTGCACAGGCAGGTGAGGGAGAAGATAATTTTTTTTTTCTTTTTTTTTTTTGTTCCTTGTACCCTCCCATTGAAATGCTCTGAGCTATTTAGGGAGTGGATGGTTGGGAGGATGAGGGCAAACTGTCACTTGGTGCTGGTCCAGAGTACACGAGAAGCTTGTGCAGGGCTGCCCAGGCATTCCTGCTGATGGAGGATGAAGTGTCTGGGCTGTTGGCAGATGATGGACAGCCCCACCGTGCCTGGCTCCCTGAATGTGCTGGCCCAAGTGCTTTTCCCTGGGGGACAGGAGCCTGCCAAAGGGCACTTTTGCTTTCCCTTCTGTTGTTTTCCACAGGACGCTTGGATGCAAAGCTGCCAAGTTGCTCCAGTGCCTTCCAGCTCCTGGGGTACAGGCATGGCTAAGCCCACCCAGTGCTACCTGCAGCCCACCTGGCTGGCCCTGGTGCCTCCCCCGAGAGATGAGGAGCATAGGGAAGAAATGGCACAGCCTGTAAAGTGAGCTGGTTGGTGTGCTTTGCTCTTCTCTTAAACAGATCACACAACTGGTCAGCAATCCTGGCAGGTTCCCTGTACCCAGGAGCGAGATACCATGGCAATGCAGGGAGTAGAGTATGGGAGGTCAGAAAGGGGACTGGGAGGTCAGAGCTCAAATCCAGCCAAGGTTATTGTCACCCCGGGCACTCCCAGGTGATTTGCAGGAGGGTATTGCTGTTGTGTGGGCAGTACAGTGAAGGTTACTGTGATGGCTTTAACAGGACACTTTCAGAGACACCAAAGAATTAGGTCTCTGGCGTCAGATACCGTGCTTGGTGCCCTGCTGTGTCTAGGCTGGGCTGAGGGCAGCCTGGCGAGAGGTTACCTTGTGGCAGAGCACACAGTGGGTTTCTTTGAAATACTGTGGAAGGAAGTAAGTAAATTTACCCTCCTGGGTTTTTTTTTTTTCCAAATCCTTTTCTAATCAGACAGATTAGGCTGACTGTCAGTGCTGTGACTGTCCAGGTGATAACTTCCAACTTTTTTGTCTTAAGTAAAAAGTCTGTTTGCAGAAAACAAATTTAAAAAACAATTGCCTGATATTTTTCCAAAGCTGATTGTTTCTCATCTGACCTTTGGCTGTACAAGAGCTTAAGCCAGCAGAACCTCAGGTGGAACAAGCTGCTGTTTTGGTGCTCAAATGCATAAGGACACCATGTCCTGCCGTTAAGGCCAAAGTGTGTGTACATTGCCAGTGTCCCTGCTCCATCAGAGAAGCTGTGGGAGTTTTGAGGCCCCCTTGGTTATAAGACTTTTTTCTTTCCTGGTCTTGCTGTGGCCACAAGGATCTGAGCCTTTAGGACAGTATTCCTTGACTTTTTAAAGGCCACCTTGCCTCTTTTGACAAACATCTGTGGGTTGTTTTGTGAAGTGTTGCAACATTTTTCTGCTTACGAACTTGCGCTTTCCTATAGCTTGTGTGCGCAAGTGCTGCTGTATAGGTGCGAGGTTTTGCCTTTGCAGCTGTGCTTGTGCTGCTCTGTGATGCCTTCAATGTCTCAGGTTGAGAAATGCTGGTCTGGAGAGCTCCATGCTGCTGCATGGGGCTAGCAAGGGAGAGCAGCAGGTGGAAAACCTCTCCTCCTAGCATGGGTTGCATTTCTTTCTTGTGTCAGTCAGTGATGCCTGAATGAGCTCATCTTGCTCAGGAGACGTTTGTCCCTGCCTTGCTAGCTTTGAGCCCTTCTAATATGCTTCCACAGGCATTTATTTCTGTGCTTTCTCCAGAGCTGTCACCAGCTTGGAGCACAAACCTTTTCAGAACTGAATGCTCTTGTGTTATCATTTGGTACTACATGAGGGAAAAAGATTTTTCTGGGGGATGATAATGACCTTGCTGTGTTTGAGGTCAATGAAACATCAGGCTGCATCTTCTAAGGGTGCCTGTGGCTCACTCTGTGTGAAGCTGAATCCTTTCTTTCAGGGAGAGATCTCTTGGTTGGTCACATCTTCTAGCGGTACCTGCAGCCTCCAACCTCCTGTGATAGTTATTCATCCTGGGAGATGAATATTTCCTTGATTCAGGGGTCTTCATACTGGGAATATTTCCCTAGTAGGGGAAGCTGTGGAGAAAAGGGAAAGGGCTTTCTTCTTCCCCCCACCCCAAACTCAGTCCCTCAGTGCTGAAGCATCCTCAGGTTTCTCTAACACCTTGGATGTGCTTATGCTGAGGGTTGCATGCAATGGCACAGAGGCTCCATGCTTGCCCTCGGCCACTCCTGGAAGCCAGGCTGTGCCAGAGTCCAGCTTCAGACTGGTATTCCCACTTGCCCTCTGAGCTGTGCCACTGGCCAGCAGATGCCAAAGCTGGTGGCCTGTTAGGGTGCAGTGCAGGAGCTTCTCTTGGCACCTGCTCCCAAGCACTTGGCTGCAAGCCCTGTGGTGTCTGCCATCTCTGCTTGGAGGGGACAGGCTTGCTGAGGATTTGAGCTTGCCAGCTGCTGGCAATAGCTCATTTTAATTTCCGTAATGGACCTGGTTCCTGCAGAGATGGTCTGGAGAGAGATAAATCACAAGACTTGGAGAAAAAGTGTGGGGGTGCTAGGTGAAGGAAGAGCCCATCTAGTTCCCATCCAGTTTCTTCCTCTGTCTCTTGTCTTTGCCAGGGCAGACCTGCTTCCTGTGATCCTGGATCTTCTCCAGTATCTTATAGTTTACCAGGCTGGAGATGGTATAAATCACACTTGAAGATGCTGAACCAGAGAGTTTCCTGACCCTGATGGGAGTGCAGAGGGAAGAGGAGAAGAAGGGCTGAAGGGGGGGAGAGGGGGGAAGCTGAGGCTTGAGTGAATGGGAGATGATTTCTGGGGAGGAGTGAAAGTTAAGCAAGCAGGAGCCTGGCTCTGCATGCAGCAAGGCTCTTTGGAAGGAAGGTGGTGTATTGCTGCAGCGCATCACTGCCTCTTCCCATTGCTCAGCATTTGGCACAGGGGCTGCAGGAGCTGGCTTGGAGGTGGGTGATGGTTCCAGGTCTGTGCATTCCACCACCCAGCAGAGGAAAACAGCGCTGCTGGGGGTAGTCCCATATGCAGCTACCCTCTGTGCAGGTTGGCCAGACCTCTGCTGCTTCCCTGATTGAGGCTAATGCTATAAAAAAGTGCTGTCTGGTTTTAGTACATGGGCTGTGTGCAGCATCGCTTCTGGATCTTTTCTTCAGGGCTCTTCTGGAAAAAGGGACCTGGAATGTTCTGCCAAAGCAAATTGTTTTCCTCTGAGTCTTCCCACTTAGCTACTTTTTTCTGCACATCTACTAATACCTCCTGCTCTACCCAGCTTTCAGCACTGCTACGCATAGGCCATTTTTGCAGTAAGCTAGTGAAATGCGGTCCCTGAACACCTTTTTGAAGATCCTGTAAGTGACGGGGAGCTGTGAGATGCCAGGGGCGGGACAGTGAGTGACCTGGGGCCCGCATGTGTATGCAGCTACCCTTGGGAGGCTCCAACCAGCTGTGGCAGCAGAGTAGAAGTAGCTAAAGCTTATTAGCAGAGAAGAGCTCCCTTGTGCTCATGCAATGGCAAAAAAAGACCGCAAAGCTTAAAAAAAATGACTGAAGAGGAAGAAAAACTTCCTTTTCCAAGTCATCTTTTCCTCAGACTGACCAGCAAGGTACTGTTGCCAAGGTGAGGAGGCAGCCGGGAGGATGGCAGGACAAAACCTATGCAAGTCAATAGGCAGATGGGAATTGAAATCTGCCTCTGGTGCTGCAGCACTACCCAGTTAAATCCACTCTCCTGCATAAGCTCTAGGAGGCAACTTGAGCTGGGCAATTGACCCTGGGTCTTTGATGTCCTGGTCCGAGTACAGGTCCGTGTGTCTCTCTGGCTGCAGGTCCTTCAAGAGCTATTAAGTGGCTCAGTTTGGTTTGTAGCATTCTCAGCAGCTCTTCTGCCCCTTGTCCGTATGCCGCAGTCTTTCCTGTTTGTGCTTGGAGCTGGTGGAGACCAGAACGAGCCTCACAGCTTGTAATAAGCATGGATAATACGGATCAGAAGTGCTCTGGGAAATGATGTTTTCCTTCAATTATCTGTGCTTGTTACTTGTGGCAAGGGGAGGAAGTGCCCTTGAAGGTGAAGGGTGGGTAGAGTTCATGCAAAACCAAAACAGTCTTTTCTTGGCTGGTGCTTCAAGCCTGATTCCCTCCCTCCCTACTCACACAGGCATTTCTTTGCACTGATGCCCGAAAGCCATGCTTGTGCAAAGATGTTTGAACTGGGCTGCTCCAATCTCCACCAGTCCTGCAGAAATGGTTGCAGATTAGCACATCAGGTAGTGGAGAAGGAGCATGCAGCATGGTCCGCTCAGTAGCCTTCCTCTCTCCAGACCTGTGGGGTTTTTTCCCCTACCTGCTGAGACAGTGTAGGCTGTAAATCTTTCCAGGCAGGGCCTCTTGCTGTGTGTGTGGTGTTGGAGCTGCTGTCTCAGCTGGAGGCTCTAGGCGTGCTGCAGAGACAAGAGCACAAATGGGTAGTGGGGACAAGATGGCTTGGCATTGCCCTGGCTGATGCAGCAGCCTGGGAGGCTGCTGTTGAGGTGATGGCATTGCAGGTAAACAAAAGTCTGGGGACCAAAGAACTTGTATTGGACCAAAGAACATGATGGGAAGGCTGTGATCAATCAGTGAAGGACTGTTACGGGGTAAGAAATCCCTGAGGCAGGATTCTTGCTGGGATGGTGTAGGAAGCTTTATATCCCCAGAATACCTTGCCCAGTTGCATTTTTAGATCAATGATTCAGTACCTGGGGAAACTGAAGTAGAAAGTGGACTTACAAATGACAGGCTCTGTGAGGTGTGAAATGCCCCTAGAGGATTGTATCAGGGAAAGAACCAGGAAAGGAAGAAAGCAGGAGGGAAAGTGCAGCAGTGAAGGATGTAAAATGAAGAACAGAAGAGTGCTTGTATATGGTTTTCTGGGGGGATGGGAAGAGTGGTCAAGCTATTAAAAACTTGCAATGTCTGCTGGGATGCTGCTGGATGCCAGAGAGGAGCATGGAGGGTGGACCCTGTTTGAATGCAATGGGATGAATCTTATGTTATGGTGCGGAGGTGTCTGAGCTGTATGATCTCAGCCCTTCCAGCTGGTGATGGAAGGAGGGAGAAAGGGTTTTTCAAAGTACTGCCGGGGAGAAGAAAATACAAGGGATACAATAGGTCTATTAAATAGAATTGGTTTCTTATGAATTTCTTTTCCCTTCTCAAATGACAGAGATCCTCACCATCTCTTTATACCTGTCTTTAGCAAGATTAAAAAAAGTCCAAAGAGGTGTGGGGGAGACTGGGAACAAAAGATGACTCTACAGAAATAGCTATTAAGGAAAGCTTGAGGGTAGTTTGCAAGCATCTCAAATGCTCAGCTAACCTCAGTAAGTACTCTTCAGGGAATTAGTGGTTGAATGTAAGTAACTGGTGTCCCTTTGCTTTAAAAAGATGAGAGTCTGGTGCTGGGGTGTTGACAGTGCAGAGTGGGTACCAGTCTGAGACACAAGATGGGTTTGTCGTTTTTTCTGGAAAAAACCTGTCTGTTTCCCTGTCCCTGCGGGAAGAGGTGTGATGCCTCTGCTGTCTCGCTTGCAGTTTGACTCCAGGATGCAGCTCTTCGATGGGATTACAGCCCCACTGGCAGCAGCTGATCTGTGCCATTTGTTACTCAGCTCAAGCAGGCATCATGGGCAGCCTTGCTTTGAAGGTGAAGTGAGCACTGTAATTGGAGGGAGGAGTGAAGAGCAGGTTTCGGTGTTGCAGCTGGGTTTTAGAGCAGTGTTTGATGCAAAGCTTCCCTGGTGAAAATGGTTTCAATATGGAAGCAGGAATGAAAGGACAGTGAGACTTCAAAGTGCTGGAGAAGCACATGGGATGCCTGTTCTGACCTCTTAAGGTTGCTGGTCTGTCCTAATTGATCCTCCCGCTGATCCAGTGAGGATAGCTGACTTGCATTTTAAAAACAACATAATCTGCCTTCCCTTCTTCCAAATGACCGTCGGCCTGACTGTCTTTAGTGGGAACATGGGCTGTCTCCTTTGGTAACTCCTGCATGTGAAATGAGGAACTAAAGGAAGGTGCAGAGGGACATCTTGACTACTTGTGGGTAGATGCCCTTGGTGTTGCTATGTGGCTTGGCTTCTGGTTCATCTTTGGCTGGTCTGGAGGGAGGGAACCAGGACATCTCCACTGCTCATCTGCCTTCCACTATTACCAGCTTAGGGCTTCACGGTGGGGTGGCTTGCAACTGGAGCCGAGACCTGAGCATAATACTTCCCAGCCCAGCCTAGTTTGTTTGCCCTCTTACAGTGACCCACAAGCTGAGTTGTCTCCTTTGCCTTCATTGTGTGGGATCTGAGCAGCCCCGGAGGGGGGGTCCCACTGCCAGCAGAAATCTTCTTCCTACACTGGTACTTTCGCAGGGGGTGATTAAGTCCTCTCCTGATTGTCTCTTGGCTTAGTTGAACCAATTGAGCCTGTAGCTGCACAGCAGGCTTTCCAGTTCTCAACTCATTCTCCTAATTCTTCTTGGAAGCTGTTCCACTTCTACAACCTCTTTCTTTGTGAGTGTGGACACCAGCAGTGAAGGCAGCAGGCAGGAATAGTCTCACTGTGCTCCAGCAAGAGCTAATACTAAGCTCATGCTGTTGAGGATGCTCCTTGGTGTATGCAGGGTATTTTTTCCCCTTAATTATACCACTGACCTTGAACAGCCTGACTTGTGTGTAGGAGCCATGGAGAAGATTTAGAACTGCATTTTAGGGTATATGAGGCTTACTTAGACCAACAAAGGGGTTGCAGTATTTGGCCATGCTGGCATACATGGTGCTCAGACTGGGAGAGGAGCTTCAGCAAAGAGGACACAGCAAGGGGAGCCAGTTGCCCTTGTGACGCTGGGTTTGCAGCTGATGCAGCGGAGCAGGGTTTTGCTTATGCTGTGGCCTCACATCTGAGGGTAGGGATGAAATAGTGATGATTACTTGGGAGGATCGGTTTTCCGCTGAGCAAGTAGGTGGAAAGTCAGGCAACAGAATTAGCTGAATACACAAACAGTCTGGGCTGGAAGAGGTTCTCTCCCCGGGGAGAGATTAAGGCATGTGGTGTCTTACGTAGCAGTGATGGCCCGTGTGCTCTTGCCGTGCCTTGGCGCTCTGAGCTGACAGTTGTTGAGCTGTTGGCTTTGTGCTTTGTCCTCATCACTCCCAGCTCCTTTCCGGTGACCAGCTGGGGTAGAATATCTTGTGACACATGCTCACTCCTTGCTGCTCTTTTCCCACAGGCGGTTGGGTGCTCTGCCCCAAGCCCTTCCTTCCTGGGACACTTGAGCTCAGTTTTGCATCTTGCCTGGATCCATATGTGACTCTCAGGGTGTGAATGGTGCTGTGGGACAGGCAGGGGTCTGTAAGCCCTGTGCCCACTGGTTTGTGCCAACTGAGCTTTTAACAGCAGGGCCTGTACCTGTGAGCATCATATGAGACTTCAGAAATAGCTTTGATTGCACTCAAACAACCTTCCTGAGTTTCTGGGTGCTAATGTCAGCCCATTGGGTCCTGAGCATGCAGCAACCAGCATCTCTCAGGCTCTTCCCTGACACACAGGATTGCAGAGGGGAGGGTATGGTTGCAGTGGAGCATAGCAATAAAAATCTGCAGGTTCTCAGTTGTTTGGCTCCTGGAAATCAACAGGATGCTGTTGGTCCTGGCAGCAGGCTGGTGTGCAGTGATTTTCCCTGGCTCCCTGTAGCAGTGGTCTCTGTGGGAGGCTGTAGCTGATCAGGGCCCTGCAGGCAGTAGCTCAGTTTCCCATGCAAGTCTGGTAATATCCTGCCCAAATTCCGTGAAACGAAAAAAAACAAAAAAAAAAACAAAAAAAAAAAAACAAAAAAACAAAAAACCTGTTGCATGTTTTTTCTGCAAGTGGGTCATATCTGCTGTTCAGTGACAAAAGACCTTAGCAGGTGGAAACCCTTTTGCAACAAACTTGATGCAGGAACCAAAAGCTTTCAGGAAAGCCTCAGGATTATCTTATTTCTGAGAAGGATGAGAGCTCTTCCCCCAAACCTACCTAACAGGATGTAGATAAACACTTGGCAAAGTCTGGATGTAAAGTCCCTTGGTGGGTCAGAATTCATAGTATGTGGCAAGGCAGTAAGAGGTTTGAAGGTGTCTCAAGTGGTATTGCAAATAATCTCTTTAATTCTGCTTTTAATTTATGCCTGCTAATGAGCAGGGAGGAGTAGCAGAAGTCTTAAATTCAGCTCATGTAACTTGGAAAAGAGAATGAAACTTGAGGAACTGCCAAAAAATAGCAAGGATGTGAAAAGAGTGTAAGGAAACTATAACCTGAGAGGATGAGAAACGAAAACTGCAGGCTACTGCAGGGGGGAATTTAACCTTAAAGTGTAAGGACTTTGGACGTTTCCTGTGCTGAAAGCATCAGGCTTCAAGCATTTTGCAAATGGAGTACAAAGGCCAGGTTTCCTTGTGCAGGACTTGGTGTGCCCCATGCTGGGTTCCCATCAGCTGCCTGGCTCCAGATGTACAGTTGTCCCGCTCAGGCAGGAGTGGGGATGGGAGGAGAGCTCTCTGGTGGTCTCTTTCTTTGATGTGCATCCCTGGGGACTGTCCCCCTGCTCTGAGGCTGCTGGTGGCTACTTCTGGGCAGAAGTTAATAGTGTGGGTCTTCCAGGTGCTTGCAAGATAGCAGCTTGGCCTGGTTCTCCAGCTGTTTTGAATAAAAGGGTCACTCTGTTTTGCATGCAGCGAAATGCTTATTTGGCAGCATCTAGCACAGGGCCAATAATGTTGGTGTCTTGTAGCTCCTTTGCCATGGATACGTGTCACCAGAAAAGCAATAAGGAGGGAGTAGGGGGTGTGGGTTTTCTGTTCCCTCTGTCCTGCCCCAAACTCAGTCTGGGAAGCCCTTAGGAGGTGCCTTGAGGTGGAAATCACATGCTGCAGAGGACTGGAACCATGTTCTGCAAGGCGCAAAGGTGACATGTGGCTCTGGCACCGAATGCCAAAAAAACCCAGGCTGTACAAATGAGGGGGCTTTTGCCCTGCCTCCCCCAGACCCACCAAGTGGGGCAGGGCTTTGCAGCTGGAAACCTTAAACCAACTGTTTGGTTTCTGGCTCCACATGCCCAATGTTGGACAACGCAGATGTTGAGTTGCATCTCTTCCCTCTCTCATGTTCACCTGGAGACCCCCACATCCTTGGCTAGTAAATTACCAAGCCTAAACTTCATAGCAAACTGCAAAGTAAATAAATAATTCTCTTTTAGAAACCTCTTTTTCCCAGTTAAATTGCCCCCCTTGGTACTTTCATGCATTTCAAGAAGTCGGAAGAGTTCACAATTGGAAACAAGCAGTGTTTAGCTCCTGCTGTGAAGGGAAAGAGTCAGGCACCAGAAAGACTGTCATTTCAGCCGTGCTCTTACAAAAGAGGGTGTTACAGTAAACTTCCTTATTTCACTGAAGGAGAATTCAGCAGGCTTGACGGAAACCGGATAAGACAGGCACGGTAAATGGATTTTGCTGGCCGAATTGAAAGCAAAGAAACATGCATGTGTGGTGGCTGGTCAAGAATTGACTGTATCTTGCAGAAACCAGGAATGAATTAGGGACAGAGAATTAGCGAGCCCTGAAACAACATCTGTCTAGCTGTATTCAAGGTTCTGTTCACCTGTGGTATGCCTCCAATGGCAATTGAATGCAGTGAGCGAGGTGGCTCTGTTTAACTGCCTTGCTGCCTTTTATCTCTATACGTGCGCTAGAAGGGTTAGGGATGCCTGCCTGGTGTATGCTTGAGTGATGCTGTTGGGCTCCAGCAAGCTGCAATGCTGGTGTAAGGCAAGCTGAGGGGGATTCCTGTGGATGCAGCATCCCATGTGGTCGGCACCAGGTGCCGGAGGTGGCCAGGAGCCAGTGGGGACCACTGGGGTAGAGCAAGGGAAAAGGACAGATGTCTCCTGGTCCCTGATCCCCAGGAGAGGAGTGATACCCAGACCTGCTTGGGCAGGGTTCTCCAGCGTTTCACCACCTTTTAGGGGCTGGATTTAACTCCCCAGTGAGCACTGTGCGAGGATCATAGCGTTTTGTCCCTTATTGGCACAAAGCATTTGCTCCCTGTTCTTGATGCAGCATCGGGAGGGCCCCTTCTGATAAAGTGGGACCTGTCCTGCCTTGCTGACAGCTGTGTGGAGGGCTGGGCAGGTGCTGTACTGGAGAGGTGTACAGCACCTTATCTGTGACCTCTTCTGCAACACCTCACTGCCAGCAACATGAGAGCAAGGCTGTTGTCCTGGTGTTCTGCAGGTTTTCATCCCTCTGAGTAAAGCTACTTGGTTGCACCATTATAGTTACCAAAAAGGACTGATGCCACCTTCCACCCTGGGCTGGGAGGATGTATTAGGTTTGCATGACAAGGTTTTGGTAGCAGGGGGGCTACAGGTGTGGTTTCTGTGAGAAGCTGCTGGAAGCTTCTCCTGTGTCCAACAGAGCCAGTGCCAGCCAGCTCCAGGACAGACCAGCACTGGCCAAGGCCGAGCCCATCAGTGATGGTTGTAGTGCCTCTGGGACAAGGTATTTAAGAAGGGGGAAAAGTTGCTGCGCAACAGCAATGGCAGCCAGAGAGAGGAGTGAGAAGACGTGAGAGCAACAACCCTGCGGACACCAAAGTCAGAGAAGAAGGAGGGGAGGAGGTGCTCCAGACGCTGGAGCAGACATTCCCCTGCAGCCTGTGGGGAAGACTGTGGTGAGTTCCCCCCCAGCCCACGGGAGTGAGTGGGGGAGCAGATCCCCACCTGCAGCCTGGGGAGGAGCCCACACTGGAGCAGGGGGATGGATGCCCCCCAAGATGGCTGTGACTCCACAGGAAAGCCCATGCTGGAGCAGGCAGTGCCTGAAGGACTGCAGCCCCTGCGAAGGACCCACGCTGGAGCAGTTCGTGAAGAACTGCAGCCCGTGGGAAGGACCCACGCTGGAGCAGTTTGTAGAGAACTGCCTCCTGTGGGAGGGACCTCATGCTGGAGCAGGAGAAGAGTGAGGAGTCCTCCTCTGAGGAGGAAGGATTGGCAGAGACAGTGTGTGATGAACTGATGGCAACCCCCATTCCCTGTGCCCCTGCACCGCTGGAGTGGAGGTGGTGGAGAAAGTGGGAGTGGAGTTGAGCTCAGGAAGAAGGGGCAGGTGTGGAGAAGGTGTTTTAAGGTTTGGGTTGTATTTCTCATTATCCTACTCTGACTGGTAATAAATTAAACTAATTTCCCTGAGTCGAGTCTGTTTTGCCTGTGATGATAATTGGTGCGTGATCTCTCCCTGTCCTTATCTTGACTCAAGAGCCTTTCATTACATTTTCTCTCCCCTGTCCAGATGGGGGGGGAGTGAGAGAGAAGCTTTGGTGGGCACCTGACATCCAGCCAGGGTCAACCCACCACAGGGGACTCTTTCTTCCTGGGGACACAGAGGGGGCTCTGAGTTTCATCCCTTAGGGGGTCACCAGCTGGAGGCCCAGCAGGTTGGTGGCCAGCACAGTTTGATGTGCTGTGCTCCCCCCAACCTGATGAAGGAGGCTCGGGTCTGCTGGGGGGCTCTGGTTAGTGTGTGAGGACAGCTGCAGCAAAACAGCCTTTCAGGTGTTATCCTAAGGTAAAAGAGCTTGGCAGGGAAAAATTTGAATGCCAGATTGAAATGTCCTCCTTAATCACACCCCAACATATTCCTCTAGCAGGGAATCTTCTTTCTTAACCAGGCGTGACATTGGCCAGGTCTAACACAAAACAGAGTGCTTTTGTGTAGTGAATCTGACCCAAGGTGTTAGGAAGGTGGGCTTAGTTCTTCCACATTGACTGTCTTGCTTCCCGTGTTGGCAGCACTGAGGCAGAAATATGCTTGTTAATAAAAAAGGTTGTGTTCTGCCTCTTGGTAGTAGCTCTATTTACTTTTTTAAAAGGAAGTTATATTCTCTATCAGTATGAATCAGGAACAGTTGCCAGTGCTGTGTCCCTTGGCAGGCTGCTGAACTTCAGCTGGAGATGAAGAGCAGAGGGGCTTGAATAGGGGGCTGCAGTAACCAGGTAAAAACTAAAGAAAGAAGCAGGGGCTCTCAAGATTTGGGAGGCTGCTTGGGTACAGGTGGCCTGGGAAGTGCTTAAGAAGTGCCTGTTTAACATTAGAGCAGTACATCCTACAGCGTAACCCATGCTGCATTTTGATCTGTGGGCTGATAATCCAGAAATGGCTCTTGGACAGTTGGTTTGCATTTTCTGTGCATTTGAAGTCAAAACACCTGGAGTCCCTCTGGATCACTGATCTTCTGTATGAGGTGCAAACTGGAGATGTGCTTGGGCTCAAAGCCTTGATTGCCTGGATCTTGCTTGCTGTGTTGGAAATGGCTGGAGCGAGAAGCCTGTTTTTTCTGTAGACAGATGCTGGCTCTCTCTCTGTGTTGGCTGGTGACGCAGACTGGCTCAGCATCATGGTTGGTGTTAAGGTTAAATGGAAGTCCCATGCTTCAGGATGAGAATGGGGGGGAAATCAATCTTACACTGGTCTCAGTGACAAGGGTAACATAAGTGTATACACTTTCAACAAAAATTAAATCCTTCAGCCTGTGAGGTGTTAGCAGCAGCACCTCATTTTTGCAGGGGCATTAGTGTCCCTCCTGTTTCCAGTGTAGCCTGGTGCTGTCCGTGTGGTACCACCACTGCTTTCCTCTGGTCTTGTCCTGTGCCAGCCTCCCCCTTGCACCCCAGGTGGCATGGCCAGTGCCTGGCTTTCCCCTTCCCAGCCAGGGTGCTGCCTGCATCCCCCTGCCTGGCAGCAAGCACCTGGCTGTCCCCCAAGAGGACATGGCACTTGCTTGCCTGGCGCTCCCAGGGGACTTGGAGGCAGCCGGTGCTTTGGGGAGCTGGAAAGCTATCACTTTCCAGCTGCTGTCATGTCAGCACAGGCTTGTGATGGAGCCACAGCTGCTGTGGGACTGGGGAGAGGCTCTCTGTGTCACGGGAGGGTTTGCCTTCTCTCAGCAGCCTCCTTTGCTGGCCCTGGGTTAAAGCCTTTGACCTGGTGAGGTCTGGGGAAGCTGGACTCCTCATGAAGCATGCTCTGGGAAGGGCATCTCTTAGTATTGGGTCGTGGCTGTTCATTATAGCGTAGCAGCAAGATTTTTACCTGGTGGCAGCGTGCCTGGGCTCAGCAGCCTGGCAGGAGGCTGTGTGGACCCAGAGCCGTGTTTATCCAGCTGCTCCGGTAGCTTTTGCAGCATCCACTGAGCTCCATGCTGCTGCCAGTGCTGGAGGGTGCTGCGTGGGCTGGCAGTGCTACAGGTGCAGTGGTGTATGGCTGTCAGGTCGTGTCCTCTCTGAGTGTCTGGCTCCTGGTCTCTCCTCCTGCACCAGAAGGACAGGTAGGGATCTGCCTCCCACAGACACTGCAAGAGCAGGGCATTTTCAGTGTGAACTCCCTCTGTGCTGAAGAAGTGTCCTAATTTCTATGTTAATGCCCGCGACACGCTTCCCCGTTCTCTTCTAGCGGGGCTGGACCTCACTGCCCCACACCTCCTGATTTATTGGCTCTTCTGCACCCCTCCATCTCTTTGCTTAGATCCCCCACCCCAGCCTGGTAGTGCCGTGGGGAAAAGCATCCATCTGGGGGGAGGTACCAGACGGCAGCGCGATTAACAAAGACTTTGTCTTGGTGTATTTTAGCTGGTATCAGTGCCACCTGCAGATGCCACATCTGCTAGCCAGATGCTGCCCGTGGGTCCCATCTCCCATGAGCAAGAGGAGGCAGCAGCAGGCATGGGGAGGCCATCGAGTGCCTTTTAGCAGGAGGCCAAGGCTGCTTCTCGAAGCTGGGAGGACAATGAAGGCGCTGAAGCAGCCAGAGCACGGCCGGGGGCAGAGGGGGACAGGCAGGCAAGGGGAAGCCATGCAAATGGGGACTTTGATGTGGCTGCGAGGAGCGGGGCTGGAGCATTGTTCCTATCACATCACATCAGTTTCACATTCCTCATGCAGGAGTGATCAACGCTTTCAGGGCCAGACAAAAGAGCGGGGAGATGAACAAAAGCGAGGGGGGGGGCTTTACCTACTGCAGAATAGAGGCAGAGGATGAATTGCTCTCTTGGCAAGCCATGGAGATGGGCTGGCGGTTGCTGTGCTTTAAAGCACCAGCTTAAAATTTTTCTCTTTTATTTAAAGGAGAAAAAAAAAAAAAAAGGTAGGAGAAAGGGTTTCCTGTGTGCAGAAGGGGGGGGGATAAATAAGATAGCATGACACGTATCTGTGGTTTTCTTACATTCCCTTGCTTGGTCTCCCCAAGTGATGACTCTCAGTTTATTGCAGAGGTGCATTGTGTCCTCTTGAGACGAGGGGCTGGCAAACATGGGTTTGACCCAGACTGCCAGATGAGAGTGCTTTTAAGGGAACCTTCTCCCCAAATTAGCAATGTAAGTGGGTTTGGAAGGCGGCTGGCCACATACAGCTGAAGACTGGGCTCTGCATGGAGGGTGTTGTCATTGGCCCTGGTACCGGGGGAAAGCAGTGTTGGAGGGAGCTATGGGTTGTGCCCAGCTCTCCTAAGCTGGGGTGTGAGGAGGAGGAGGGTGGAGGAGATGAGGAAGCGCTTCATCTTTTTTGCCGGCTGTTCTGGGGATCCTGCCTGTTGCTGCAGGGGAGACTTGGTGATGTCCCTTTGCTAGGCTGGGTTTTGCTGGGGCTGGAGAGCAGGGATGGGGCACAAGGCAGAATATGGCACAGGGTGCACATGTCCACATGTGTGTGCCCACGTGTGTGCTTCCATGCTGCCATCTCAGCCTTTGCTGCGGCCTCAGTGGCTGAGGCCTGGGTCACTGAGCTCTGGCTTTGTTCCCTTGCTTTCCCATCCCTGATGCCTCCTGGCTCTTGCCTCTCACTGACCTGTCTCCCCTCTCTGAGCCTGGTATCCTCCTTCTGCCTTGTCCTCAGCTCCTTGCTTTCGCTGGTGTACGCTGCTACCCACTTACCTAGGGAAAAAGTACATTAAACCGACTCTCTTTTTTCCCCTTGTATGTGCTATCTGCAATTTGGCTTTTGCCAGTATTAAGTGGAACTGCATCCCTCAGGGATGCTCTAGTCTCTCTCATCCTTCCCCAGAAACCTTTTTCCTGTGGAAGCACAAACCGTGAGCATCGTCCCCACCTCGTAGCCATCCCCTGCTCTCCCAGCCCCATGCATGGCTGTGGCTGCCCCTTCTTAGCCCTGACCCACGGCCCCCTCCCTGCAGCCCCGGGCCTCTTTGCCTGAAAGGCTGTCAATCAGGCTGAATTGTCTGGTGGTTTTGTGATGTGGAAAGACTCCCACCAAGGAGTCAAGGGCCAGGCTGAGACCTTTAAACTCGATTCCATTTGTGTCTTAAATCAAACAGGAATCCAGGTCCTGGGATGGAGGGGGAGGTTTAAGGGGATGCAGAGGCTCAAAATCCTCTGCTGCCCCCCCTGAGTTTTCCTGGAGCCCCTTCCCCACCTGCACCGTGTGGAGGTGGGGATGTGCCCATGGCCCTGGAGTTTAGGGCTTGTTTTCCTTCTGTAGCCCTTTGCTTTGGGGCTGTCCTGAGAGGCTGGGGGTTGGCAGCAGTGCTTCCTGTAGCGCTGGCCCTTGGAACAAACCCTGCTGCCTGGGGTACGTGGCAGGGAGCATGCCCTGCACTGAGCCAGAGGGAGGGTTGAGGGATGGGCTGGGAAATGGCGACTCTGGCCTGGGGAAAGGGAGGTTTCTGGGTTCCGCTGTTACGAGCAGATGGGGCTGGGGAAGTGGGCAGAGCTGTGCTCCCAACGTTTCTGGTCTCACCAGTTTGTGGTGGCTGCTGGTGCATGGGAGGATGTGGGTGCAGAGGACAGATCTGTGGCTCACTAATGTCCTGCAGACGGTTGCAAGGTTGAAAGCAATGTTTTAGCCTCCCCCCAGAACACTACAAGCAAGCTTGATCTTTTGGGACAGTTGTTGCTGCAAAGGGCAGAGTGCCCTTGTCCCTGTCCCCGGTGTGTGTTTGTCTCAGTGGCTTGAATCACACAGTGCCTGGTGCTGCAGGTCATCCATGGGTGCCCTCAGAGAAGGGGCAAGACCACAAGGCAGCATGTGAGGTGTTCTGAATTCCACATCTGCTGCCAGAATAGGGCATCGGGGCAGGTGAGGCTGCTTAAACACCCTCTCTCTTGTCCTTACTGTGTTTAGAGATGGGCTCAGTCCACAGAGGGAAGATCATCTTAAATGGCAGGTTGATATTTCTATTTTTCGCTCTAGAAGAGGGTTTGTCAGCAGCAGAGCTGGTGCTGCTTGGTTTCCCCTGGGGTTGAGCCCCATCCCATCTTGTGAGGGCTGTTGGGGGTCCCTTGACCTAGCACTGCTGGAGAGAGGAGGGAGAGCAGGCTGGGTGGGGAATCAAGCTTTTGCAGCTCAGCTCATGGCTTTCTCTGCCTGCCTGTGATCAAGGAGTTTGCTTTTCTGGTGTTTTTTCTTCCAACTTCTTTCCAAAGTCCATGTAGGTGAGAGATTTCATTTTGTCTTCCCGAGGGAAAGTTGCAAATCTCTCTTCCCCCGAATGAGCTGTGTTTGCAAGAGAAGCCTGGAGCTGCCTTAAGACATGTACAAGCTCAGAAATGCAGTGTTTGTGTTTGTGTTCTGGGCAAAGCCAGGGCTGCTGCCAGTCCTAAGTAAATACAGAGCTGCCCTAATAAGTGACTGCAGTAGCCAGGGCCATGCTTGCTGCCTGTGAAGCCAGATGGATCTATCTGGGGACTTGAACAGCAGCTTTCTTGCAACTAGCAAAGGCAAAGCCACTGGCATTTGGATTACCAGCTCTCCTGTGCTTTTAACAGAGTGCCAATGTTTGACAAAACCATTAAGTTAAATTAAGCCCTACGCATTTCAAATGGATTCGGAGACTTCTGGCTGACTCGCTATTAGCAGAGCTGTCTCTTCTCCCTTTCGTCTTTCGTCTCCCCCCCCCCCCCCCCCCCTCCATTTCATTGCCTTAGTGTAGCTGGTTTTACTGCTGACGTTTAAAAGCCACATGCTGGGACTCAAGGAGAGACCTGGCATTGGGGATGGCACTGCTGTAAGCCCAGGTGTGCCCGGTCCTGCTGTGGTGGGCAGGGAGGATGCTTGGAAGGTGTTTGCTCAGGGCAAGCCCTGTGTCCTGCAGAGCCTGGGTATGGGTTGGCCAGGGATGCTCCGGTCCCTGCAGAGCCCACGGCTGCTCTGCTCTTGCCCATTGCCAGTGTTATTTATGGCACAGACTGCTGCTTTGCTGGGCCATTTCCAGAGAGCGGAGAAAGATGCTGTTGGCTCAGAGGGGCTCACAGCGCAAGGGCAGGGGATAGCAGAGAGTGTTGGTGGGAGCAGGAGCAGCAGCAGCACGGCCTGTCCAAGTCACCTTGACTTACTCGGGTGAAAGTGAAGGGCTTTAAAGAGCCACAGGGCGATGACCTTGTAAATGGATGCGTGACCCAACTGCTCCCCTGTTCTGTCGGCTGCTTTGTGTCACTGATACTGCTCTTCATGCCTGTGGAGAATCACCGGGGCTGGGGGGGTGGTTGCTGGCATCTCATTTGCACAGCTGCATCTCAACTGTGCAAGCTCTGCAGTCTCTCTGGTGTGAGAAATGCTGTCAGCTTCCCCCTGCCCATCTAATGTAGCTTTTCCTGGGGCAGGAGAACCGCTGTGGAACCTCACTGTGGCAGCTGGCGGAGCTGTTGCTGACGGTGGAGATGTTGCTGCCCTGGAGTGTATTTTGGGAGTGGGCTGTGAAGTGTTGAACAAGGTGAGCAGAAAGCACGAGAGGGTGGCTGTGGGGCACCAGCCCAGCGATGCCACCGAGATGTGGAGGGATGCCTCTGCTTGGGGACCAAAGGCAGCTGCATCACTGCAGCTGTGCTGGAGTGTGAGTGGAGTCAAGAAGGAGGGAGAGTGGTGGCATGGGGTGGGCCTAAAGGCCAGGGATAGAAAAGCACTGAATGTTACAGTATAGGAGTGAAGGTTTTCCAACTAGTAAATGTGCTGAGTGGGATCTGATGGAGCTCGTGGGCTAGGGAGAAGATACAGCAGTTGGATGGTGGACCAAAGCTGGAAATGTTTTGCTGGTGTCTGAGGCTTGCAGCACTGTTATCTGCTGCCCTGTAGTACTGGTCTGTGGAAGCGTGTTGTGCCAAGTGCTGTCCTGGCAGACAACATCCCACATAGCAGCTCCTGTTGCTCTGCCTGCAAGGTTCAAAATATTAATTGCAGATGATATGGGGACTGCAAGCTTTGGAGAAGCTGGGCTGCACTGCTGGAACAGCCTTCTTAATGAGCAGATCGCTGCTCTGCACAGTGAAATTCCCTCAAGCACCTCTGCCCCTGTGCACCTCTTGCCCCTTGGTCTTTGCTGCCTTGGCCCCACATTTATTGAATCACTCTAAGATGTGACCTCTTGACGCACGCAGCTCCCCTCTTGCTCTCCCTGTCACAGCTTGCCTGGAGAGGAGCCAGGAGGTGCTGAAGAAGAGACTTCAGCACAACAATGACATGGTTGGTCTTAGGTGTGCAAAACTGGAGTGCTAAGCCATGGGAAGCACCTCTGGGTAAAGACTTGGAGGAAGGTCAGCATCATGGAGCCCACTCCCATTGACACCTAGCATGTGGTGCCCATAGCCATATCTTCCTGCTGGGTGCAGCCCCCACCCCCCATCAGTGTCTTATTTCTCTGGGTGCTCTCTCGTTATTTCCATGTTCATTAATGCTGATACGCTCAATTGCATCAGCTCGCTTCCAGGGACCAAGTGCAATCCTGCGCCTTCATTTGCATCCCCGCTGCCTAGCTGTTGCCCAGGCAATGCCAGGTGCTTTGACATCATTACCCAGCCGACTGGCATCCTCTCTGCCCCATTAACCTTGCCGTAATTGACTTCAAATTGAAGGAAGCGGGGGGGTGGGGGAGCGGAACTGTGATGAAACGGCAACTGTTTGCATCGTCGTGGAGCAGGGCTCTTTGTTTTTTGAAAGGAAAACTGTGACAGTCGGTTATGGCTGTGACTAGATTTGGGAAGGGTTTCTTGCCCTGTAGGAAGCTGTGCAGTCTGTCTTGGTTTACAATATTTCCCCACCACCATCTCCCATGGAAATGTGATGTGAAAACTTGGTGGTGGTTGTCAGCAGGGAAACTCAGAGGGTTAGTGGAGGAGAAGAATGGTGTCGGAGACGCTGGGAGCAGTGGGTCTGTGCAGCCTGGGGATAGGAAGGTGAAGCAGGGTGTTGGGGGTGTCTTATTGCTCTTTTGAGCGTCTTGATGGGTGAGGAGAGGCAGGAGTTGGACTCATTTTTTGAAGCACCTAGGGACAGGGCAGCAGACAGCAGCCCAGTTTGAAGCATCTAATTACCTATCAGGCACTGAGAAGCATCTTGTCCCCATGAGTGCATTCAAACACTGCAAAAGGAATAAGAGATGAGAAAGGTCTAGCCTTTGAGATGTGCAGCCCTGACCTGCAGCAGCCCCTGTGTGACCTGAGCTGGCTGGTCCTGCTCCACTGGCATGGCATTAGGTTGAGAGCTGGGCCAAGCTAGGTTATTCTACAGCTCTGATCCTAAATCCATTCTAGTAACTAGTGATATTTTCTTCCTTCTTGGTTAAACTTTTTTTTTTTTTTTAAACTTAAATGTTGAAATAGCATAAAACTTCTCTGGAGTTTTTCCTATTTAAAGGTAGAATTGGCTTTTGTCACATTTTCTTTTTGCCCCCTTGTGAGCCAAAGTCACCCAAACAGATGCTTCTCTACAGAATCTCTATCACTGAATTGGCATCTTCTAACAAGCTTCACTGTGCAGTTTTCTGTCAGCTTGAGTCAATTTTATTTATTCACCTTCTGCTTGCACAGCACCACAGTCGCCAAGTCTTCCTGTGTTTGCTCGTGACTTCTGCTGGATGTAAATCGTTAGGCTTAATTGAGCTGCCTGCCCAAGGAGAGGGTCGGTGCAAGAGCTGATGGAGACCTCAGCACCAGCTGCTTGATGGCCAAACCCAGCACAACTGGTCCTGCTCCATCAGAGCCCCTGCACAAGGCAGGTCTGTCCAGTGCAGGCAAGTGCTGTGCTTCCCTGTGCAAGAGAGGAGCTTCCCATGTTATTCAAAGCTGGGGCAAAGGGATGCAATACTTTGAGCTTTACTGCCCCTTATTGAGGATTTATTATTCATTATTTATTAATATTACTATTTAATTACTTATTATCTGTTACTTATTAAGAAAGGAGGTAATTCTGCACTGTGTTTCTGAGCTTTCCAAAAGGTGGAGCTGAGAAACTTGTGGCAGGAGGGGTTTCTTCAGCTCTAGAATCTCAGCTGGCCTAATCTTACCCATCTGTCGTGGACTGATGCTTCACCGCCTCATCCTCTGCAAGATGCAGAAGTCCGCATAGGGCCAAGCGAGATGGGGATTTGTCACTGTACAAACCTTTAAGTGCTGCTGGGATGTGGTGATAGGGAGACTGTTCACCCTCTCCAAGCAAGGAGATCTTTATTTGGGTGGAGCCCTGGGGCTGTCACACCTAATTGCTGTGTTACAGAAGAAGCTTGGTGGAGGCAATTGCTGGTGCTTTTGACTGCTGACTGGATTTGCACTTGTGTCTCACTGTCAGCTAGGAGGGGGTGTTTGAACCTTTGGTTGTCACAGTGGTTGGAGGCAGGTCAGGGCTAGAAGTGAAGTATTAAGAGATTCCTGGGCTGGTGTCTGCAGCTTGAGCTGAAAGCGGTGCAACTGTGTCCGCAGCAGCTTTCCCAGGGAGCGCAGGCCCCCCATGCTGCAGTTGCAGTCAGTGAGCCATGGTGTGTGAGGAGCATAGCTCTGCCTCTGTGTCCCCTAGAGCTAACAGAGCTTAGTATCTATTAGCAGCTTAATTTGTAATTAATAACTTGATGTTGTTTTTTGAAATGGCTTGCGGAGGGGGTCAACACAAGAGGCTCACGCAGCCTGCAGCATGCTGCCATCAACTGCCGAGGAGCATCCTGAGATTTGGGGGGGTAGGTTTGGACATGAAGGTTGTTGGAAAGCAGGGAAACAGCCCTAGCAGGGGGGTGTGATGCAGGCTATCCTGGAGGTGAGTCTGAGGGCTCGGAAGTCTAATGCGTTTCTGTCTTCGCATCTAGGAGTGCTGGCTGATAATCCTGGGGCAAATCTTGCTTCAGCCTGTGGCACCACCATGCAGGGATCCATGCTGGGAAGAATTGGGCTTGGCTTGGGTGTGCCTTGTTGAGAGGGGCATGCAGAGCAGTCTGAGTGCTTCACTATCCTCCTGCGCTTGCAATCCTGCTGTGACAGCCAGGCCAGCAGTGCTGGCGGTTGTCCATGTGTCCGGCAGGTGATGCAAGGGTCTGACAGGTCCATTGCTTCCCTCTGCGTGTGGGAGCTCCTCCAGCCGCACAGGGTGCGTGTGTCCTGGAGCTGCAGTCCAGCTGGGGTTGATGTACGTCATCTTCCTCGCAGCTTTTGGTGGGTTTCCCTTCCCTGTCCTCATGGCTTACTGCTTTCCCAGGTGCACCAGCTCACAGTGGTGTGTGGGGACTCCAGCCTGCGGAGTGCCTCTTGCACAGCGAGCAAAGTTCCCCGCAGTGCAGAAATTCAGGCTGCCCTGCCAAAAGTGAAGAGAGATGCAGCCCACAGAGATGCAACAGGCCCAGGGCCACCCAGCACAGATGAACTTAGCCTTCCTCACAGCCTGTGGCTATCTACTGACCATATTGCTCTCAAAGTAACCTTCCTGATACTCTCCTGCAAGGAATAGCTTGATATGATGATGATGATTCTCCTTCTTCCTGTTCCACATTCTGCTCCATCCTTCTCTGGCATGCCTGCTCCATGTGAGCAGTCCAGAGGGCTCCTGCCTTGTGTGTTCCTCTGATCCCCTGCACGGTCTGTCCCTCTCACTTTTCTCCGTGCTGTACTTGTCGTAGGACAGAAGAGCTATGTCTCTTTTTCTTCAGCATTTATTCCTGAATGACTTGCTGCTGCTTCATTTTCTGAGAACTCCAAAAAAGTGACTATGACATGCATGGGGAGGAGAAAGCTTCTATGCTTCACATTGCAGAGGAGACGGCAGAGAAAACGTGAAGTGGATATGTGCAGCCGTGGGAACCATTGGAGAACAGTGGCAGGATGCCAGGGCTGGGGGATGCTGTGTGTGTCCCAGGTTGGATGGGACACCGGTGTCAGAGGGACAGATGGTCTTATGTTACTCCAGCCTTGTCTTCCCTGTGTGAGTGATGTAGCTGGGTTTCAGTTGGGTTTTTTTTCCCATTTCAGTGCTTCTCAATGCTCAGCTGTTTGAGCCAAGTGTTCCCTTAGCATTTGAGGCTCTCTCTGTGCAGGGCGAGGTTTGCATCTGAGTTGCTTGGCATGTATTTGCCATCCGGTGGGTCTCATGTCTGGAAAGCTCTGCAGCTGGGGCAGAAGCTGAGTTAATTTGCACTGGAAGGCAGGCATGCTTTGTGTTGCATGTTGGTTTCTCCTTGCAGAAATCCCATTTGAGATATTTGTTCTCTTCTATTATTGAAGCCATGTTAGGGGGCATGGCAGCCTCCCTGCAAAGCTGGGAAAAGAGAGCTATCCTGAAAGGTGCAAATTAAATCTGTGCTCTGCTATAAAGAGCTGTTGTACTGTTAATGTGGACCCTTCTCCAGAGTTCTGATGCTCTTTGCCTGCAACTGAGGAAGAAAAGCTCACAGAGACAGTCCTGTGGGAAGCAAAACAGGCTCCAGAGTTCAGTTTGCAGCTATATTGGATGAAATGCTTCTAAAATTCAGGAGAAAAGTGCCATAGGATCTTTAACACTCATTTGAATCACCTCATGAAATGATCACATGGGGCATAGCATTTTGGTATAGCTTGCCTAGGAAGAAGGGTGCTTGGGAAGAGCAACTGGATCCAAGGGGCCCTGGTGCTTCAGAGGACAAGGGACAAGCATGGGGAGATGGCTGCAGTGCTGCACAAGCTGGAAGAGTCTCAGTCTGGAACTTGATTACACAAAAACTTTGTTCTTCCTTACCTGGGTGCCAGAGTTGGGACCTGTCGTCATCTCCTATGTCTTCCCACAGTTGCTTCCTCCTGGGGTTGCCCCAGAGCCTGCTGCTAGCTCCCAGCAGTGTGCAAGTGTCACTGCTCCTGGTTGTGCACCCTGGGGAGCTGTCACCACCGACAGCCCTCTGGCCATGGGTGCAGCAGGGGGGCTCCCAGTGGGCTGGGGCAAAGGCACCCCAAAAACATCTCTGTAGGGAAGGCATCTCCAGGTGCAAGTCTGGAGGAAATTAAAACTAGGAGAGGCCATAAACTCTATTTACTATTAAGAAGCTGTTGGTGACTCCGTGCTCCTCAGTGCTTTGGAGATGCCCTTGGCACAGTCCCCAACTCATCCCAGCCTGGGGCTGCCACTGAGGCCCCAAATACTTCTTTTTCATGCCCTGCAGCAACACTGTCACAGCTTTGACAGGTAGAAGGTGATCACTGCGGACTGTCATCAGCACTTGAGCTTTCCTTCACATCCTCTCATGCCCCGTCCAGCCCAGGAGGGAGCTGGGAGAGGCACCCATTGTTGGTGCCAGGGCTGTGCCAGCCATGGAGGGGCTGGCGTTGGTGGAGAGCCGACTGTGGGCTGCACAGGGTTAAGCAGACATTGACAGTAAACAGGAAGAGAGGACAAAAGCAAGTCTGCTGTAATTATGTAGCATTTATTATTAATACGCTGGAATTGCTGGAAGCAGCCTCTGTAATGTGAATACTGATACAGAGGTTCAGAAGACAACTTAGCTCTCATCTGTCTGTTTATTAGCTCCCTCAGCTCTGGCAGGCAACGAACTAAAGCCTCATTTGCTACTGCCTTGTTGCACCCCCTCCTTCTCCCCGCAAACTCCTTGCTGTTTCCATAAAGAAACCTGTTGTTTGTTCATCCTCACGCCGGGCACCACAGGAGTGCACGGCACGATCCTGGATAGCAAAGCGGACTTTAATCCTTGGCCTGAGCCTGCCTGTTTGCAAGGCAGGGCCCAAAGTGTGACGCTGGGCTGTGCAGAGCCGTCGCCTTTCCAAGACGGCCATGGCTGATGCTGGCTTGGGATGTCCCAGCTCCTGGGTTGCAGAGGTGCTCATCCTTGGGGCAGCAGCTTTAACAAGACCACATTGCGTGGGCTGGCGCAGCTTGGGATCCCCAATTCATAACGGTGTTGTGATGTGAGGGCAGTGGAGCTATGTGTTGCTTTAGGAAGCTGGCTAGGAAATAATTAAAGGCAGCTAGGGTGCAGAGAGCAAAAAGTTAAACCCGCTGTCAGGGGATGCAACAGGTTTCCTTTTTCTTCTGTGGTTTGGTAGAATTTGTCATTCTAGCTTCTGTCCAAGTTTCTGAGCTTCAGCCTGGGTTTTTTTCTGCATATCCTGAGCATATAGGACATCCATTCCCTTATGTATTATACAGTAGTTTAAAGAGGATTAAGACAATAGCTAATCTAAATGATGAATGATGTAGATTGCTCAGCCTCTGAGCCACCGGGATTTTTCTTGCACACAGATTAGTCAGCTCAGTAGCTAAATATTGGGGCAAACAGTATAAATCCATGCAGATAAGCCTCTCTGGCTTGAATAGGATAGAAGGATTTCGAAATGGGCTTCGACACCGCTCTGCGTCTTGTCACAGCGTCTGCGGCCGCATCGCTGACACGACGGATGGGGAAGGAGGCCCGATGGCTGCTGATGCACAGCCCGGGTGGCTGAGGAAATAAAGCATGCAGCGCTTCTCGGTCGATGCCGTTATCGGATACGGATGGTGGCAGGAGAGGGAGGGGATCAATGCCGCTCACCTCCCTGCCACTAGAGCTGGCTGTTTGCTTGTTGAACCTGGGGTGGGGGGGCTGATCCAGCCTCGGAGACAGCAGCCTGCAGCAGCAAAACGTGGGCTGGTGGGGTTTTACTTGCATGAATGTGCTGGTGTGGCTGGTACCTGCCCTCCATCCCAGTATCAGCACTGGGATGGTGCTGGCAGCCCCCAGGGAGCATGACCCACAGGAGAGAACTTGTACTGGCGTGGGACTGACAGTGGGTTTTTCTTAAGCTCTGAAGCAGAAGGGTTTAAATCTTTTATTTATATGTCTGGTCGAGTCTGTCAGAGTTGTGTCAAATATTTTTGACAAGCAAAAATGCCATTTGCTTCAGCTTAATGAAAAATGATTTTTTTTTTTTTTTCCTCAGGAACTAAAAGAATTGTAGTTTCAACTGCAAACCCAAAAAGCTCCTCAGGAAAAAAACCCACAAAACAAAACCAAAAAACCTTCGGATAGTTGTGAGAGTTGGCTGATAGAAGACACTCTCAGTCGGTGTTTTGGGTCTGTGTAAAATGAGGGTCTGGAGACCATTCAATCATATGGTATCTCCTTTTATGAAGCTTTCTGGGCATATTATTCTAATGATGTTTAATGGCACTGATTTCTTCATCTTAACTGAGTGTGTCTTTTCCCAGACCCACATCATTTTGATTCACTCCTCTTATGAGAAGTATGAAAGCCAGGACTGGCTTGACTCAGTGCAGATGAAGAGCCGTCCTGGTGGTTGTCTCATCCCTCCCAGTGGGGATGCAGTCCTCCCAGCATCTGTCTGTCTAAGGCTGAGGGTTGTGTTGAGGCAAAGCTTGCATCAGGACCAGATTTGTCAGAGGACCTGTTGTCCTTGAATTTTCCCTGCTCCTCTTGAAATAATTTGTTTTCTGCCATGTTTTCTGCCATTTAATAAGGAGCTGGGTGAACATCATGGTTTGGCCAACACAATGTGTCTAGCCTGAGGTCCTGTGGCTAAGTCCAGTCTCCTCCTTCTTCCCTTTCCCTCTTCCCAGGCTGAAAAGTCTTGGTGCGCCCTGATGCAGAAGCTGTTTTGTTCCCCTTCCCCTGTACCTCTTGCAGTCTCACTGCTCCTTTTTGAGGTGTGAGGACCAGAGCCGTGTGTGATGTCCAAGTGACAGTTGCATAGTAGACTTGTACAGTGGCAACATGGTCTGGTTTGGGTTAGAGTAGTGCTGGACACTGGCATAGCTCATCTACTCTGCAGGACACATGTACAAGCTCTGCTCAGAAATGCAGGGTGGATCTGTGTCTGGATTTTACCTGGTCTCCTCACTGAGTGAGATCTGGGTTAAAATTCAGCCTGGGTTGTGGTTGGCTGTGGAGAAGGTGTGGGTGCCACAGTTACTACTGCACACTGAACCCCCCAGCTGGCTGGGTAGCGTGGGGCTGAGATACGGGATGCTGCAGGCTTGGGAAAAAGGCCTTCCTCCCCACACCCACCTCTCTGAGATTCAGGCAAGGCTGGCTTTGTGTGAGCCCTTCTCCTCGGGGGCAGATCTCCCTTCTCCATAACCTAATCCAGTGGTCAGCAAGGGAGACCCTTCCTTGGGTACCAGCTGGGAGAAGTGTAGGGCAGTGGAACAAGCCTACGAACGCTCACCACTTGTCCCACAGCTGAAAAGTTTGTCTTGTGCATCCTGAGTCAGGATCAGGCTGTGTCATAACCTGGTCCTCTGCCTTGCGTTGCATCCCCTGGGAGCTGTCAGGAGGCTGCCTGAGCCGTGTGGTAACACGGGTCTTGGGGATGCAAGCAAGGTCAGATGTCTTCTCAGAAATGAGATTGGCGATGATGCCACCGGTGCTGACAAATGGCCTGTCGTTAATCTCTGACTCACGGCAGCGGAGAGGGCAGTGGTGGAAGAAACCCATGAAGTCACTCGCAGCCTCTCTCCCCAGGGAGCTGCACAGAACTTCTACCCTGAACCTTTCCAGATGGGTAGGTGCCCATCCCCAGGGATGGTGGGTCTCCCTACACGCCTGCCCTGAGTGTGTTTGTGTGCAGGTGAAGGTGCATGGCATAACTTCAGTCTAGCTCCAGTCAAGCTCCTAAGCATCTGGGAACTCACCCCATGGTGCAGATGGTAGGAGCCCTGCAGCCACTGTTGGGGACTGGATTCTGGCGTGAGACATAGCTCTGGCTCAGCAGTGGTGCAAACAGGATGAACGTTGAAACAAAGCTTGTATTATCAGCGTGTTGCAATACCATTGTGATACATGAGGTGCTGTGCTGCTGGGAGGTGCTTGCTGCAGGGAGCTGGGGGAGACCAGACCTGGGATGCTCAAACCCTGGCTGTGCTCCCCTGTGCTGGGGTATTGCCTGGGGCCAGCTCTGCTGGATGCTCAGACCTCTCACAGAGCAGCCTTCACCTCTTCTCTTGCTTTTTGAGTCACTTTCTATGCTTTTTATAGAAAGGATGTCTTTCCTCAGTTGTAAAAGACTCCTTGGAGGTTATAGCCAAAACAGCCAGGACCTCTTGTGGTGCTTGATGCTGGTGGAGATGCTGCACTCACTGCTTAGCCATGCTGACAAGCTGCGCAGGGCTGAGCTGCCTTTTGGGGCTGCTGTTGATGGTACAAGTACAAGCTTTGCATATGTGTGGGGAATAGGTGACTTTCTCTTCTGAATTATTTGGGGTTTTTTAAATCTCTTTCAGGATGAAAGAAGACACAGTTAACTCACCTCTGACTCCCTCCAGACACTTGAGTCCCTCGGCTAGGACCGGGGAGTTGATGGACGGCAGGAGACAGGGGCATGTGGGATGGGGTTTCTTTGCCTGGAAGGGCAGAGGAGAAGGGTGCACTGATGGGGATGAGGAGATACTGGTTGTGGGACTGCGAGGGCTGCCACAAGCCCAGGCTGCTGCAGCCGCAGCACAGCCTGAGCTGTGCCCCCAGGATCCTTCCCCTCCACCTTTGCTGAGCTACAATTTCATTTTTCACTTTTCTTCCATCCCCTCTTAACTGGAAGAAGTCCTAAATAAAGTTGCTGTCACTTTTATTTATGGGCGCAGGGGAAGAGATGGACAAAAAGCCTGTGTGCTCCTGACAGCTACAAAGCAGCCGGCTGTTTTTCTTCGCTTGCGTTGGCGAAGCAATCGATCCGGGCGCAGGCGAGCACCTTCCTTGGGTGCGTGGGGCTTCCATGTCCCCCTGCCCGGGGGACTTTGGGAGGATGGATGGAGGGGGCTTCACCTCCTGGCTACTGGCCATGGGGCTATTGCAGGGCCAGGCTTGCCCAGGAACACCTGTCCCAAAATCCTGGACCCTCAAAAATACAGATGCGTGAACTCGCCTGCCTTAAAAATCCATCACAGGCTTCTTGTCTCCATCTTGATTGGTTCCAGTGAGGTCAACTTTTTTTAATAACTTCTGGACTTCGGCAGGGAAAACTATTTCCTTCAGGAAATAATATAATTAAGGTTGCCTGACACTTCTGATTATAAGCCCCTGTCTTCAGTTGCTTGAAACTACGCCAGTCTTTAACCATTTGGACTGAAACTTCACATGTCTCTGCCTCCGGCTGAATTTTTTTGGAAAATTTTAGCAAAGAGGGTTTTAAGCTGCTCTCAGAATGCAGTTTGGGGGAGAAAAAGGCATTAGTTTATCCACAGCTTGAAAAAAGAAAAGAAAAGAAAAATTCTTACAGTTGTTGTACCGAAGAAACTCTAGTATCTTTGTGCTGTGAGAGCAGGTCTGATAGTTACGGGGAAGATTTTCAGCCAGGTGTCAAGGATCTGCTCGATGCTGACGCCATGAAAATCCACTTTCCGTGTGCCAAGTTGTGAGCCTCTGAAAAACGCTGCTGTGTGGGTGTATTATATATGGCGTGTGCAGGGAGGTAGCAGCCGCTCTGCTCCCACATCAGGAACTGTGCTGCTTTGAGCACATGTAAGTGCAAAACCTACACCCCAGCTCTTGCATGGGATGCCTTGCCGCTGGGAAACCGTGGGCCCCTTTTGTTGGTACAAGTAAAACTCATCGATCCCTGATCGACATAGCCCTGGCTTGTGCTGTGTAGAAAGATTTTTGGCAAATGCTGTGTATTTGGCTTTTGGGGTTTTTTTTTGCAAGAAGTGGTTCAGTTACCCCTTAGCCCTTGCTGTAGCATGCAGATGCGTCGTGTGAGACATGCAGCATGCAATGGGTGCTGGGCTTCCTTCAGGGTTTTCAAGGGACTTGTTTGAACAGTTACTGCTTTTGCATTGCAACAATTGCAGGTTTCTCCTAACTCAGCTTGTTGCTACAGAAATTGCCAACAGTATTTCTGGGGGCAGCCACGACAAGGCCCTATAAAGCAGGTGTCACACTGGTGAAGTGTCCTGACTGTGGCATTGCTGGGACCTGAAGTCCTGGTGATGTGGGGTGAGCGCAAGACTGGTGCAAACCTTCCTGCAGGGACCTGCCACAAGACTTATCCCTGCTCTATGGCTGGTGATACTTGCTCTTTACCTGAGCTGTGGTCAAGGCTGTCCCCTCTTTTGGGGACAGTCTAGCTCACAGATCTTCCCGCTGACTCAGTGGGAGCTCATGCACTGAGCCAGGTCCTTCGGCTGGCGATCTACTTTGGGCATGCTGAGGTCCTCCAAAACCCAATTTGACCTCAATCTGGGGTTCTTAAAAAACAAATCCATGCTTCAACTTCCATGGGGAAAACTGGGCTGCTGGACCTATGACAGGGCTGGCGCATCTCAACAGGATGAGGCACAGAGGTGTCAGGGGGTGTCAGTCCTTTCCATATGAGCAGGTTCCAGGGATATCTCTCACCAAAGGCATTGGGATTTTGCACTTTGTACTGAGCATAACGCACTGTCCCTGCAAGAGCTACGTCCTTATGGCTTGCGCAGAGGATGCTGCAAAAACCTCCCCAAGGGTGCTCAGTGCTAAACCCATCTCTCTTGTCATATCCCTGCCAAGCTGGAGCGACAGCCCAGGCAGGTCTCTGGCAGGTAGTGACGAATGAGCCTTGCTGCTTGCTGTAGTCTGGTCTCTTCTGTTCCGCTTCATCTGTGAGTAAAAAAAAGTAAAAATAAAAAGTTACATTGGCATTGCAAAGCAAGGGGAGGCTTGGTGGGGAGGAGCCCTCTCCCCTTCTTGCCAGTCACTTGTCAGCTCTGGGGTGCCTGGCAGAGCAGCTTTTGAGTGATGGGGCGTTGCGGGTGTTGGGCTTGGGGCAGCTGGAGTTAAATTTCTTCGTTGGCTGACACCTGACAAGCATGATAAATTGCGGCACACCATGGCTGCCGGCATGACAAACGGTCCGCTTCCCTCCTTTTAAGCTCTGGGAAAACTTTTTAATTATTTCCCAGAGCTTTGCAAATGAGGGTTTCTCCATCAGGCACCGAGCAGAGTTTGGGGGAGTTTATTTATCTATTGAGGTTTTGGGGGGGGAGGGGAGGGGGGAGTTGTAGTTTGGGTTTTCTGTAGCATCCTCCGGCTGACTCACCTGGGCTTTGGGTGGGGTCCCGGGAAGGGCTTTGGAGAAGCTTGTAGGCTTGGGGTCGGGTACTAACTAAAGCACATGGTGTTCCAGGAGTGGAGTCGCTGTCACCTATGGGAAAGTGGCTCCACAGGAGTCACTCCCAGACTTACCTCTTGCCAGCGGAGTTTGGCTCCTATTTTTGTTTTTAATAAGGCAGAACCATAAGACTTTTTTTTTCCCTCAAACTGTTTGAAAAGCAGGGGGAGAACAACACAAGCTCAGCCACAAGAGCTAGATAATGAGCCCAGATCTTGACTGATAATTTGTTTGTCTACCACAAAAAAAGCGTATTTGCTGCTATAACTGAAGGCATGGCTGGTTACAGTAATGCCTCAGACTCCACCTCACTAGGCAGCATGTCACACACAGCACAGAAAGTCTCTCTCCTGTTTCCAGTCCTCAGTGTCTGTGCTGCAAAGCCATACGTGCGTGCTTTCCTCTTTACACTCCCAGGTTCAGTCGGATTGGCCTCTCCCTGCGTGGTTTAACACGTGTGTGAGGCTTTGCAGGATTAGGGCTTAGGGAGTGCAAGACCTCGTGGGCAAATGCCTTGGTGCTGGGCTGACGTTTTAATGCTGTTACGCTGTTTTGGCTGGGGAGCATTGCTGTCTGTCTTTAAAGAAGATCAGAGATGCCCCAAGCTGCAGTATTTTTTTTTTCCCCTCTCCCCTTTCATGTCTCTAAATCCAAATATTTAAGCAAATGCACGCTTTGGGGCTGGACTGTGATGCTCATGTGGGAGGGCTCTTCATCTAAACTAGCCTCATGTTTACACCGGTTACCCCCAGCTGTCAGGGCTGGAAAACAGATGCCCTCCTCCCTTGGTTGTTTTCTAAACCTGAAGCGATGGTGGAACTCCACCTGGTAACCTGACAGGTTGTCTCTTCTGTTTTGTTGAAGAAAATCCCAGACCTGAGCGGCGAGGATTGGTCAAGCAGCCAGAAGAATCCCCCAGACGTGGATGAAAAATTGGGGACACCCCAAGGACTCTGGACTGGTTGAGAGGTAAGAGGTGGGTTAAAACACATGCTCATCTGGTTTGTCCTCATTTGGTGTGCTCTGGGCCACATGGCTGTGGTTGAGCTGCGGGCCATATGTCTTTTGACTAGGATGGCATTTATTAAAGCGCGGCGAAAGGCTGTTCCTGGCTCTGGTGTGTGAGCAGCCCCATGGCCACTGTGCAAAGAGGGCAGATACTGACAGTGGTTATTTAGGTTGTAGAGGGCCAGGTTTGTGTGAACAGCTTGGAAAATGCAGATGACATGGACTGTACGTGGGAGGCTTCTCCGTAGAGAGCCCTTCCACTTGAAAGCCCTTAGGGCAGCTCAGGGATGTGTGGTCTGACTGGGGTAGCAGAGATTCCATGATGGCTGAACTACTCTGGAGCAGGTAAGTATTACCCAGCCCTGCTTTGTGGTAGGAGGTGAGGTGCCACCTCTCACAGACAAGCACAACCTCAAGCTCTCAGCTCTGCTGAGTGTTCTTTCTGCTTTCCTGCACTGGAGGCTGCAGCATCATAGATGTGATGAACTTCCCTGGGCTCTGCTCTGCTGAAAAAGTGCTGCATCCCCTTGGGAGACCACCACTATCAGCAGCCACAGTCAAGGGGTTGCTCCACCTCTGAGATGCGTTGCATGTGTTTTTTGTATGGGATAACATAGTGATAACATAGTGTTGCTTGAGGAGAGGTTTGGGGTCATCTCTTTCAAGCCATGGGGACCATGGTGGAGCAGGGGAGGGGCCTGTGGATAGGGCTGCCCCATCTGGGGATGTAGACCCTGTGGAGCCATGCTGGTGAAGCCGATGCTTGCTGGTGTGCTTGAGAAATGAAAATGATGAATTAAAATTTAACAAGTCTCTAAATGCCAGGCAAGGACATCTTAAGTGGGAATTGTCACTGTTTGACTAGTGCAGCCTCCCACTTAGCTAAAACTGAGTGACTTTAATTACATTGATCTTGAAAAAGCAATAGCTTACACTCAACAGGAGAAACTGTTGGCAAAAATAGCATAAAGTGTCATGAATTTCCCCTGTGCAGCTCCCCTGCCCTCTTCCCCCACATCGTGCTTCCCAGGGGTGTTTTGCAGCCCCTTTCACCCTGGTTTGGCAGAGTCCTGTATCCTCTGAAGCCACAGGCAAGGACAGAAATGCTCCCTGTGTGCAAGGCTGAACGTGGACTATGGAGTTAAAAACTCAAAATTAAGGGACCGCAGGCGTAGGCAGCACCTGATGGAGCCGCAGTGGGGAGTGAGCTGGGGTCTGGCCATGCAGAGATGCTCTGCAGCAGCAAAACGCTGCCCTCAGCATTGCCGGGTGGTGTCATCCATGGAGTGCTGTGGGATAAGGACCCCTTCCCTCCCCATACTCATTATGGACCGACCCACCCATGGGACTCCTCACAGCTCTGCAAATAGAGCAGCTCGAGGAGGGTTCGTCGCTAATAATACCAATTACTGTTACATGCTGGCTACAAGGTACACTGGCAGTAATGGGATCCAGGGGGATGAAATGAAAGCGATATAATACAGTGAGATAAATTAGCATTGTAAAATTAGCCATGGGTCTAGTCAGGGATCTGACAAATGTGTCGCAGCTTCAGTACAAGCTCTGAGCGCTGCTGAATTGGATTTAGTGGCCCAGAGCAAAGCAGATGGGAGCAAGGGAAAAAAGAGTTTATGAGGGGTCTCCGTACACACATGCTAACGGTTAACGCTGCTTGTTTCTTCCTCGGCTTTGCTGAATGATACGTCCCCTGGCGCCTTCTCATATGCGGCAGCGGAGGAATAAAAGCCCAGCCCCGCTGATGTGCTGTTGGACTAGCTCGAGCCTGGCAGAGAGATGGGAAGGGGGCTGGAGACGCAACAGCAGGCTGGTACTCTTACCAGCCTTGGTGTCTCAGCTGCTGCTCCCTGCCCTGCATCACAGCCATGGGCTTCCTCGCCCAGGTTTGCTCCCAAAGGGAGCATCGATGGGGTTCGGCTGGGATGTGTAGCAGGTGTTTGCAGAAGTTTTAGCCTCGTAGGGAGGGTAGAAAGCCAGTTTCTGCTTCCCATGTTGCAGCCTGACCTGTTTTCCCATGCCCAGCTGGGCTCTGGGGCAGAAGGATGGCTGGAGCTGGGCATCCCATAGCACGGGGGCTTTGCCTGTTCACCAAGGGTGTGCGGCCAACTCTTTCCAGTCCAGGCATGCACACATTATCCTTCCCCCTCTGAGGCAGAGGGTGGAAGCCAGGAGGTGCTTTTTGTGCCTTTTGGAAGCTGGGAAGTGGATGTGGCCAGTTCCAGTGGGATCTTCTTCCTGGTGGCTCATTAGGACAGGCTCTGTCAGAGGGATGCGAGTGGTCCTGCCCATGAGTGATGGACAGCCAGTGAGAGCCTCTTACAGATTGGCAATTGCAGGCTAATTGCATGTTTAATGGCTGGTGCATTACACAGGATCTAGGGAGGGGCAGGCATGATTTAGGTCTGGTTTGATAAGGCATGTCATATGGCTCATTTAATACTAATAAAAAAGGGGAAGAAAAATTCTGAATATGCTTTGTAGTGCTGTGCAGCGGAGCTGGCAGGGGCAGAGGGCTTGCAAGGGGGTCTGTGGAAGGCCTCTCCAAGTCATACCATGATGGTGCAAGAGGTATGGTGGGTACACGGCAGACGTGTCTGCGGGAGAGGACCAGCTTGTCACATCCCTGGGGATGAGATTGCAGAGGGCAGGCTGCTGCCCTGTGTGGTTCTGCAGCAGCACCAGGTTGAGCAACAAATCCCAAGGGATTGTCTCAGAACTGCCTGGAGCATCCCAGGAGTCTTGAGTAAACTTGTGTGCTGAGCCCACATGGATGGAGACCTGCAGAGATGAGCTTCAGTTTGTGGGAGGTCAGCCTGGATGCTGCCAGCCATCACTGCATCCTCTTGCTGCAAGCAAGGCACAGGGTGCAGTGGTGACACTTTTAGGGTATCTCAGACCCCGACCAGCCCCAGGGCTAAGTTGTGCTGGCAAAACCAACAGAGTGGTGAACTGCAGCAGGGGAGGTAGCCCCCTCCCTCGACTTTTACTGCCAGAGAAGTCATGATATGGGACTGTGGCAGGGAGCAGCAGGACAATGAGCCCGCGGTTGCAGTGCTAGTAGCACCATAAATAGAAATACGAATTCTTGGGTTCTTGTGCAGCAATGATACATCTTGTTTCTATTGACTTTCTTAAACCTCTAAAATACATTGTAGATTGATCTACAAATCTGCAAAAAGCACCTGTTTTTTTTTTAAAGTCTAAAGCAATTTTCTGCCTGCTCCTTGTGGTTGGCTCTGAACAGACACATGTTCTCTTGTCCTATTTGAGGCTGGCGTGCTGCCACGGTGGTAGGAAGTTTAGTAATACTTGAGCTGGATCGATTCAAGCCCATTATCTGTGCTGCCTGGGACTTGGCGGCAAAGGGGAAAAAAATACTCTCCCCAAACGCATCAAAGCCCTGTGATAAGGACACACGGTTGGGCTCTATTTATAGATGGACAGATGTCTTGCCAAAGCTCTGCTGCTGTCACTTGATTACGCAGTTTTTGAGTGTTTAGCAGTGTTTGGGTCTGAAGGAAGCTGTTCTACCTTCTGGCTTAGGTGCGTCCTGTCCAGGTACAGTGCACTGTGGTACTGCTTCGAGCTGGGATCTGTCCTTCCTTCAAGTAGGGACCTGCTTTTTGGATGGTGTGGTGGTTTAGGCCCAGCTGGCAGCAAAGCACCATGCAGCAGCTCGCTCACTCCTCCCTGCTGGTGGATCGAGACAAGGACAGGGACACTCACCAATTATGGGCACGGGCAAAACAGACTCAACTTGGGAAAAAACAAAATCAATTTAGTTTGCTGCAAATCAAATCAAAGCAGGATAATGGGAAGTAAAACCAGATCTTAAAACACCTTCCCCCCACCCTTCCCTTCTTCCCTGCTCACCCCCACTCCCGGTTCTCTCTCCCTGCTCCCCCCCAGCAGCGCAGGCGGACGGGGAATGGGGGTTGGGGTCAGTTCCTCACCCCTTGTCTCTGCTGCTCCTTCCTCCTCAGGGGGAGGACTCCTGACTCGGCCCCTGCTCCACCTGGGGTCCCTCCCACGGGAGACAGTCCTCCACGAACTTCTCCAACGTGAGTCCTTTCCGTGGGCTGCAGTTCCTCACAAACTTCCCTGGCATGGGTCCTTTCTGCGGGCTGATCTTCAGTCACGGCCTGCTCCAGTGTGGGCTTTCCCATGGAGTCGTGGCCATCTTGGGGGCCTCTGCTCCCCTCCGTGGGCTGGGGGGGGACAGCCTGCCGCCTCACCACAGGCTGCGGGGGCATCCCCTCCTCCGGCACACTGCCTCCCCTCCTTCTTCACTGACCTCGGGATCCGCAGAGCAGTTCCTCTCACATCCCAATCCCCTACTCGCTGCAGGTTCCCCCTCTTAAATCTGTTCTCCCAGAGTTTCTACCACTGTCACTGATGGGCTCGGCCTTGACCAGCGGTGGGTCTGACTTGGAGCCGCGGAAGCTTCTGGCAGCTTCTCACAGGAGTCGGCCCTGCAGCCCCTCCCTCCCTACCAAAACCCCACCACACAAACCCAAACCAGATGGGACAAATGGAGTGGCTGGGAGTTCTTGTAGGTGCTTGTGGGGTCCGTGACCAAGATATAAGGTCTGACCAGCAATCCTTTATCTTGTTCTTGCATCATAGACCCACAGGGACCTTGGAGGTATCCAGAGCAGAAATGCCACCAATGCTACATCAGATCAGTGTGGCTGTTTAGCTGAGTGGTCACAGCTTAAGCAAGGACATCCGCCATCTCCCAGGGTACCTGGCCCTCAGTCATGCCACCCTCCCAGCAAAGAGGTTTTTCCTTCTGTTCATCCTAAACCTCCCAAGCAGCAACATGTGGCCACTGCCATGTTGCATCTCATGCATTTTCCTCCTTCATCAAATACTGTCAAGGACATTTGAATCACTACCAGCTGTGCAAACTGCATGTTTGGAGTGGTTTCTCAGGCCATGTTAGCACAGGTCTTGCAGTGTATGTGCACGTACATCTTCAGTGAGTGTATGGTTTTTGATGGGATGGTGGAAAGGGTGGGATGAAATGGGTCACCAACTCTAGATTCAGTTCCTGGCATGAAGGAGTGCCTGTGCTCATATGATAGAGTTGCACTCCATTTGCTTCCATACATTGCTTTGTCACAATAGTCATGAAACTGGGAACAGGAGGAGGGCAAAGGCTTCTTTCTGCCTAGCTTTGAGTGTTGTTGTTAAAGGTGCTGTGGTGGTTTTCCCTCAGTTATGACCCTAGGAAGCAGTGGCCTGATGTGACATTGCAGCCACAGTTTTTCAGAACAGACTTGCAAAACCATCCAGTTTGGAAGGCAACTCAGAGGTCTCATGTCCAGCAGAGGCTCTGTCCTGAGTGGGAGGCTGAGATTGGACATGGCTGCTCAGGGCTTTGTCCAGCCTGCTCCTGAAAGCCCCTGTGTATGGAAAGACCAAACCCTGTCAGGGCCACTGTTCCAGTGCTGGTGGGCTCTTGAGGGGGGGAAAGTTTCTCCCTGCATCCAGTGGGGACCTTCTGTTTCAGCTGCTGCCTGCTGTGACTCATCCTCTTGCTATGTATTGTTGTGGAGAGCCTGGCTCAGTCTTCTCAACAACTCCCCTGGCCATCTCAGTGGCCCCTGCTGAATTGGCTCCAGTTAATCAACATGTGTCTTGTCTTGGGACTCCCAAAAGTAGGAGCAATGCCTTGATGTGGTCCAAGTGCTGCATGAGCTGCTGGCTGTGCCACTGCTCCCGCAGCCCAGCCTGCTCTTGGCCCCCTTTGCTGCCAGGGCAATGCAGCTGGCTCATGCAGGGCTCGCTGCCTGCCAGGACCCACGCTGGCATAGGGTGGGTGTCCCTATGCCTAAGCCCTGCACGACACCATGGCAATGGGCTGGGTATTTCACAATAAGTGCATTTTTTGTAGGCTTCATTGGATTGTGGCTGCAGGAGGGAAGGAGTTGTCCATGGGCAGGTTTGGGGACCACGACCTGACTTTTTTTTTTATATTTTATTTTATTTTTTAACACATCCTCTTGATCAGGTGCAGAATAGTTGCATGATGGCTTCTGGCTCTGTGCCATTCCCAAGCCTGGGAGAAAGGAGATTTCTCCTCCCCAGGGTGTTCATAATGTGTTCATCTGCATGGCTCCTGCCGAGCGCTCTGAGCATCCCTTGCTCTCCGCTTGGTTTTAGTCTGTCTCCAGGGTGCTGCTTAGCTTCGCTCATACATTCCTCTGATGAATGGGCAAGACAGGAAGCAAATACCTTTGTTACAAAACCACATATGGGCTTTCAACAGGTGATGACACTTCCCCAAGCTATCTGTCTAGTGAATGCACTTTTCCCCACTTGTTTATATTCACAGGAGTGTGACTTAGCTGCTCAGGTGGGCCATAGATGTCAAGAAAGATGTTAGTGTCAGGAGAAGGCTTTAATGCAAGGCTTCCTGCTGTTCTGTGTGACGGGTGGTGGATGAGAGCCCAATGTGCCAAGGACTGTGGGTGTAGGAAAGGGACTGTCTGCTGGGTCTGGCACAGGAGCCGTGGCTCAGGAGAGAGGCAGCAGTAGTGCTGGAGGTGACTTTTTACAGCTGGCCCAGGATGCTGAGCTGCAGCATGACTGAGATGATCATCCAGTAAATGAGGGCTCCTATGGAGGCAATCAGTGTTTTCCAATTAAAAGAAATAACCATCAGCAAGAGGGACTTACTCCCTCTGAAACCATTTCAGATGGTGTCATGGCTGCTGCAGGTCTCGTGGCTTCTGGAGAACCACAGTGGTGGAGGCCCCATGCTCCGTGCAGTAGAGCTGAGGATCGCGGGGCCACAAATGTGGGGTGCATTTGCCTGGGGTGGGAGCTACCCCACTAAGTCCTGGCTCTGAGCCATGGGGAACGGTTGTCAGCCTGGAGGTGGGCATATGGCTGTGTAAAGCCGGGGCCTGCTGCATCAGATGGAGAGGGGCAACGTGCAGACCTGCCTCCTCATGGCCCCCCTTAGTGTGGAAGGAGAGTGCGTGCTGGTGGGGATCCGTGGGAGGAGCTGTTCAGCTGCGATGGAGATGGGCAGGATCCCACATCTGGGTGGGAAGAGGAGCGAGGGGCTCAGCTGCACATACCTGGATCCCTTCCATGGCCATGGTGCTCCCAGGGTCCTGTTTGCTCAGCACTGGGAAGGCTCTTTATAGAGGAGAGAGAGTGCAGTGCTGATGGCACCCCTTAACAACGTTTACTGCATTGTTTTTCCCTTTAGGATGACTCTTTTTAAGCTCTGGATAGATCTAGGAAGCCTGAACTGAGGCCCCATGTCTTCAGGGCAATTTACAGCACACACCAGCCCCTCAGCATTTGTTACAGCCCCTAACGAGGACGGCTCAGTGCTGCCCTTCAGTAAGATCACATATTACCAGCTCTTTTTGCTTCCTCTTGCCCTAAATTGTTGCACTTTACATTGAAAAGGAGGGGCATGCACGTGGGGGCCAGCACAATTTATGGATCAGAGATTTATATGCTGCTGCGACGCTGTATTTTTTCCCCACAGTGACACTTTATTGCCACAAATTACCAAACAGACAAGGTTACACGAGTGACAGCAGGCAGAGTTGTAAAGGACAGGAACAAACGGCAGCAGGAAAAGTACCCAGAGGAGAGGGGGAGGTCGGGCACCAGGCAGAAATAAAACAAGGCGGGAGGCGGGACAAGCGTCAGAAATGAGCTTGCCTTGCAGGGGGATGCGTGGATGAAGCCTGGGAATCGGTGTGCCGTCTCCTGTGCATGGGCATGCCGTGGGGTTGAGAGAGTGGCAGGTGGTCTGAGTTTGGATGCTGTAAATCCTTGATATCTCTCTCCGCACCCCCCCCCCCCCCCGCCCGCAAAGTTGCTGGGTGCTGCTGCAGGCTGTGTTTTGCAGGGGGAATTGCAGGTTTTTAGTTGCTGAAGGTTTTTCCCTGTATGCTGGGTGGTGTCAGCAGGAAGAAGCATGCTTAGAAAGTGAGACTTTATCATCCTTCTAAGCACCCTCCATCCCTAGCAATGTTCAGCCCATAGTAGGGGTGCTTGGGGAGGTGGTGGGGTCCCTGTGCTTGCCTCTGTACTGGCAATCAGTAAAACCCTGAAGCAACCTGTGCCATACAGAGCGGATAGATCCAGCTCCCCAGAGGTGGGAGAGCTAGCAGGCTCTCACCCTGGGCTGGCTGAGGTCTTGTTGTCATCCCAACCATGGCACCAGCGGTATGGGAGTTGGGGCTGCTCTGGGCAAATCCCAGGAGCACTGTGACTCCCGAGAGAAAGTTATTTGCAGTCTTGTTTTCTCGGCTTGGTTTTCAGTGCTCTGCCTATGTGCTGCAGGGAAAGTTGGGTCATCTCCTGGCTTTGTTTGGACATCAGGCTTGGATCTGGAGGCTGAAGGCTAGTGGCATCAATTTTTCTGTCTCTTTGGTAGAGGGAGGGAGGTGCTGGGTGGGGGGGCGGGCAGCATTCAGAGGGTTAATAAGAGGTGTTCTGCCTTGCAAATGGTTGCTATATTTCCTTGCTTCATGGTTGCGGGGGGGGGTGAAATATCCCAGGCTTACCCTTTGGTGGAACAGGATGGTCATTATGTCCATCTATATTAATACATTCAATGTACATGATGGTGTGTGGGGGACAAGCACCGGTCCTTGGGCGGAGGGGCGTCTGCTTTGCTGCCAAGTGTCTGCAGCAGCCCTGCTGCGACATGCTTCGGCTTTGGTTGAGTGACTCCGTCTGCGCCCACTCACCCAAGTTAGATCAGCTTAACTTCAAACGAATGTAAAAACTGAAAGGCTCGAGATCGGCGGAGGTATTAAGGCTGCCTTTGAGCTGGAGATGCTACTCAAAGCTGCTGGGGAGCTGTCACTCTATTGTTCTTGCAACAAAACACTACCAGAGGAGCTGAGAGCCTCAGAGGCTCTAGAGCCACAGACAAAATTGCATTTAACTAGCAGAAATGTGCTACAGCCACAGGGCTCACTACACCAGCCCTAGGGAGAGCCGGCACTGCCATGTGCCACCCTCCCTGGCAGCAAGATGGAGGGGGTTCAGGTCACCTTTGCACCATGATGGGCCATTGCACAAGGCAATTTGACTTGTCCATTCCCGTGCTTGTAAAAGATAATTTCCCTTGAACGCAATGCCGTAAGCCAGGTATTTAATCTTGCTTGAAGGGAGCATGTCTAACGCATGCAGGGCATCACAAACAATAGTAAGCAATCAATAGGCTAAATCCTGAGGTCTCTTACCCAGACTTTGCTGGAGTAAAGGTTGACAAAGTGCTGAGTAGTTACTCGAGACTTCAGCCCGGTGCTGAGGACAGGAGAAGTGATTGACTGATTTATTGATGATGCATTTCACTATGAATCTAGTCTGTCTCTTAGTCACAAATGCTCATTTGAGCATAAATCCTGGGCTGCCATGAGCAGATAGCTTCTCCTACAGCAGAGCTGGGCAAAAAGATTTCAGATGAATGGCTTATTTGGTGAAAAATAGTTTTGGATCAACGGGAATAGCTTGTGTTTCTGTGTTGTGCTTGGCGAATAGCCTCAGCAGAAGAAAGTGAAAGCCCACTTCTGAAAAAGATCAAGCGCTGGGTTTTGACATGATGTTTAGATCTCCTTTCAAACCGGTTTTAGGTTTTCTTCCCAAATCAAAAAGCCAGCCGAGTTTCAGAAGATCCCTCTGAAACCCTTTTTCCTCGCCCTCTGTGCCTGGCTTCTGCAGTGAAGCAGCGAAACATGGCACTTCTTAAACCTGGTGCTGACTCGCTGCGAACCCGTACTTCATTTATTTTTAGTTCACCCAGCGGTGTCAAGGCTCAGGCACTGGTGGGCGTTTGTGCGGTGCTGCTAAGCTGGGGGCTGGGACATGTAAGGCTGTGGAAGGGGCAGCTCTTGCACCTCTGGGTTTGCTCCTGCACAGGGGGACTGGGCTTATCCTGCCTCGCTGGACCTTTGGAAGGCTTGGGGGGATGACAGCAACCAACAATGCCTCATCCCCTGTGCAGGGTTAGGCAAAACATTAGCTGTTTCTGCAGAAAAAGAGTGTGCAAGCCCTTTGGAGGTGTCCTGTGGAGTAACCTTCACCCCAGAGCCTCAGCAGCTGGGGCTTATTACTCTTCCTCTTCCTCTTATCCCTCTTCCAGTTTCTTATTAATTCAGGAATAAAACAATGCCACTCTGTCACTTCCATGGCTGTTTCTTTCCCCTGTATGTTGATTCTTCTTTGTTTTGAGGCTGGCTGCTGCTGGCTACCTTGCTGTGGCTCCTGGAGCCTGTGCTTGCTCTTTGCAGCTCATGGATACACCCATGGTGGGTGCCATAGGAAATGGCTCAGACAGATTTGTGCATGTGTATATGCCTCTCTAAGTATTTCCCATTAATTAATGGACACTGGAGTCTGTCGTCTGTAATGAGCACTCACTGGCAGGTGATAAATTGCGTGTATGACAAGATGGCAGTGAACGCTGGGCGAGCCGTGGCTGTCGGCGCTGGGTTTGGGAGCAAGGGGCGAACATTAGTCAGTATCTGGATGAGAAGCAGGATGGTGAAAAGCCCAGCAGTTGATCGCAAGATCCTCAATCGCAGCAATGCTGCACCAGACGCCACCGTTACGTGGCAAACCCCAGCCCCATTGCTGCTTTTTGATGTGGAGGGAGGAGGAGGAGAAAGGGGCTTGCACTGTGGTGGCCACCCCTGCTCCACAGGGATGCTGGCTGGAGCTCAGAGGGATACACTTGAAGCAACCCCTCCTTGACCCACGCTGGGTTTTGCTGCCTTCCACAGCCCAGAGAAGCCACTGTGTGTCAGGGCCTGGGATCTGTGCTCCAGCAGTGCCACCACCAGACATCCCTGGCATGCCTCGCCTGCTGGCATCACCTTGCAAACCGTGGCACAAGGCTTGGCTGGGCCCCTCTGAGCGAGACCAATGCTGTTGGTGGCCTTATTGGGCATTCAGGGAAGCAACTGTGTCTATACCACCAGCAACTGGGTCTCAAGCCACCAGTGAGTGGTGGTTGAGGTGCCACGTTGCAGAGCGATACAAGGCTGGTCCTTATGGATGTGCTGGAGCACAGGGCTGGGTATGATGGATCTGAGTTGCTGGTGTTCACAGCCTGTTCAGTCATACTCCTGTACTGAGCCCAAAGTCTCAGCCCCACATGGGACATCCATGCCAGGGAAGCAGTGCTGGCACCAAAATCTACAGGCTTCAGAGAAGCAGACACAGACTGAGACTGATTCTTGCTGCAGCCCCAGTGGGACTAATCCCTGCTGCATCCCTCTGGAGCACACCATGCAAGCTGCACGCTGAAGATCCACCTCCGTTTTGGCTGGCACTCTGAAGCTGAGGTTCAATCACCCGTTGTGCTCATTAGGACTCCAGCAGTCAGAGCAGGGATCCTGCTTGGAAGGACATTGTGGGTGCTGGGCACCGTGTGGGATCCCCCCTGCCCTGGGACCTGTCACTCTTGCCACAATGCAGAGGGAGCAGTCTGCATTTACTGGGGAACTGAATTATCTGCTTCCCCGAGTGGGGAAAATAATAATAATAAAAAAAGTACCTTCCACTAGGTCATGAGCTATTACCTCGAGGGGCCCTTCATCAGCTGATGAATTCTACTTAATAAAATAAATACTGAGAGAAAATGTAATTGGATTTCATTTATTACCCAGTTCCGCCTAGCAGCCCCAGATTATACAAAAGCAATTAGAGAAAGCTCTCCATTAATAGCTATCTTCAAGCCGCCCAATGGGCTCATTCCATCAAACCTTCTGGCTCGTGTAATTTCCTTTCTTGGAGCTTGCTCCTGGCTGGGGGAGGATGTGGGGTGCGCAGTGCCATTGCCAGCGGCCGGTAAACAAAAGCAGCTCTGTCTCTAACGCTTGCACAGGCATCGTCTTCCCAAACACATGGCTCTGCCAAAGGGTCTCCTGGTTTGGGGCGAGAAGCCAGAGCACCTGGGCAGTTTGGCTGCAGACTAGGACTTGGTTGTGCCTGCCCTGGGCTGGGAGCATCCTTCCTCTGCTTGGCATTGCCATGCGGTGAATCTGTCTGTGCTGCTTGGCAGTGGGTAAGCAAAGTCCCACAGGGGTATCGGGTGTGATGCTGTCCCCCTTGGGATGCAGCTGTTTGTCTGGTGATGATCTTTCCCCTAATGCCATCAGGTTGCATAGCAGCTTCTGTCTCTGCCAGCTTGTAGGGACACAGCAGAATACTTCTGCTTCCTTGCATTTTTGCTGGGAGCTCAAGGAGTGCCTGGGACAGCTTGCTAAGGTTGAGTAGAGGAGCATGTCTCATAGCATCTCTCTGAAAGTCTTATGGCAACACAGGGAAGCATGTTTGAGGCCTGTCACAGGGCAAGGACAGATGTCTGGCACTTGCATTGTCACTGAGGACAATGTGCAGGTTAATCTGCAGCAAAGGCTTAGCGTGGTATCTTTACTGCTAATCCCTGTTCACAACGGTGGATGAGGAAAGACAATTACAGTGGAGATGGCTTCTAGGAGGAGAGATGCTGATTGATCCTGGTGCATGGTTAGTGGTCCAGCCTGGCTGGTGGGAGTACAAGGGATGTATAGTGTGTGTGTACAACAGTGAGAGGGTGCAGCCCTCTGCCTCAGTCTTCCAGTTTCTGCACTTGCAGCCCTGGAGGGAGGTTGTCCAACTATGCTGCCTGCTTTTGGGTCAGTCTCTTTTGGTTGTTTTTGGGGGGGTGTAAAGACCATCACAGCAGACCCAGGGCTGGATGGAGAGAATGGATTTTGAAGGTTGGTCCCCTTGCTGTTTGGAGGAGAAAAGGCTTTGGAGGCCAGGGAGACACTGGGCCCCTGCCTGGGGTTGGTAATGCCTTCTTGTTGCCCAGTTGCTGTCACCACGGGGAGAAGCCAGTGCCCTTTCTCACCTCAGACAACTGACTCTGTTCCATCTGGTGGTTCGATGGAGCTGTAGGGGCTCAGCAGGGGTGCGCCAGCCCCACTCGTGAATGGGAACCTGTGCTTGGCTCCAGAGTCTTTGATCTCCCTTGCTGCAAACGCACTCTCTACCTCACTGCCTCTTGCTGTCACCTTTCCTGGCTTACTTCTCATCCCTGCCTTTTTGCACCTCCCATAGCCTCATTGTCCCTGGCAAAGGGTGTAGGTGAGAGGAACGGCATAGCTGGGAAGGAGCCGATGTTTAGATTCAGACAAAAAAACAACATGAGACATAATGCAACCAGGAAGGCACAGGCAGATGGAGAGGGGTGGCAAGAATATGTGGTTCTTTGTCTTCGTTACAAGGCTTGTGTCTGTGATCTTGCTTCTGTGCTGCTTGCCAGCAAGGGAGGGATGGCCAGCGAGCAGAGATGTGCAGGGAGAGTTTTGATTGCAGGCGGCAGGGCCAGTCCTACTGGATGGTGAGGCAGAGAAAAGCAAAAAGGGTTTTATTAGGGAAAGCGAGCATGGGAACAGGGGGATGCAGGAGGGTGATGTGATGGAAGAGCCAAAAGTGACCAAGAGGGATGCATCCCTGGGAAATGCTTTGCAAGCTGTCTGTTCACCCTAGGTGCTCTGGAGAAAGGAGAAGAGAAGGCGGGTGTTTGAGAGCACAAGAAGGGTTGTGGTTGATGCTGATACAACTGCAGAGGCAGGGGATTTGTCTTGGCTGGTGAGATGGAAGGTGGTATGGGGCCACCTTGCTCGGAGAAGGAAGAGGTAGAGCATGAGATGGTGAAACCGCAGAGTCTGAGAAGAAGGCTGAGGTGTGGAAGAAGTTGGAGACCTTTCTAGCATGGAGTGAAGAATGTGGAAAGATCAAACAAGGGGTGTTGGGCTGGCACCAGCACTCCCTCCTCTCCAAAGCAGCAGCTTGTCTTTGGCCTGGCAGAGAGGAGGGTCTGGGGGTAACCTTGAGCTCAGATATGAGGTGACAGGACAATCTCTGAAAGAAGTAAACACATCCTCTAAAGAAGAGAGAAGACCTCAATTTTTTTTTTTTTTCTGAGCCAGCCAAATGCAGTGACCACATGAAACCTTCCTTTTTCATCTCATTGTTTATTTTTCACAGGGGGCTTTTATTTATATCCCCTTAACATCCATGCCGTTAAGGCAGCCTTATTAGGATGCTGCCCTTCACCAAGGAACTCTGCTCTCGAAAAAGTGCATTAAAGATTCAACAAATAGCTGAGAATTGGGATTGATCCTAACCTCCCATAAATGGGAGTACCTTCCCCCATTAATCAGCCTTGGTTTTCACTTACAGGATGATGGCCTCAGTGCTACACTTCTTCAGGACTAAAAGCACGTTAAATATTTATCACAGCTGAGTATTCACTTCCCCCTCTATTGCCAACTAAGATCCACTGCTTAAGCCTGTGTCGGCTTGACAGGTTGCGTAGTGAGGTGGCATGCCATTAGGAAACCTCTTGTGCCAATGTGCTCCACTCATTTGCTGCGCTAAGCACGGAGAGATGGTGGCATCTCTCATCTTGAAGCATGGTCAGCATGGGACTGTATTATAAAGTCTCTCTGCTGGCATTTGCACTAGTAAATTAAACATGCTTGTGTTTGCTCTCTAGCAGAGACTAGAGCATCCACACTCTACCACGTCTCCTTTAACCTCCAAAATAGGATTATTGCATCCAAACTGCTCTGTGGGAGCAGCCCCTGGTCTGTGCTGAGGCTTTGCCCTGTGGCAGGGACTGCGTTAGCAGTTCAACATGCGGCTGTTCGCATTGCAGCACCTGGAAACATTTCCCAGGTTATGGCCATACACATGGCTCCCATGTCATCCTCCCGTGCTGAAAGGATGCCGGCAGTGCTCTGCGTTTCCCTGGCATGCTGGGAGAGAGCTCTTATTGCCTTGCGAGGCTTGAAATGACGAGGCTTGAAATGACGGCAGGGTGTTTAGTGGTCCAGTTGGTCTAAACATATGCAAGTACGTCCTTGGTAATTGTGCCAGGTGTGCCGTAGCATTTCTGAGAGCAGCTATTTTAGGAGCATCTCTGAAAGCTGCCTTCCCTTTTTGCTCTCCGGTCTTGTGCCGGCATGTCTCAAAAGATGGGTCTGACTTTGAGAGATGCTGATAAACCTCAGAGACTGGAAAAGGCACGTACTGCTCCACACCAGTGCCCTGGGGTGCTGCTGCGAGCAAGCCCTGAGCCCTACCGAGCTGCGATGCTCCTGCCCTGTTTAGCTGCTAATGAAAAGCTCCCTGCAATGTTGGAGGGAGTTTTGCTTCTGCACCAGGCTCAGGGCAGATTCCACTCGGCCAACTCCAGCAGCTGAGATTAAGCTGTTGTTGCTGGGTTAGTGTTTTATATATTTAACTTATTGGCATTGTCATGATGCATCTCCCTGTCTTCACGTTCATCCCGCCCCCCCCCCCCCCGCCCCCAGTTTGAATTACTGATGTGTGCAGCCTTGTTATAGCCGTTTACACGTACAGGCGCACAATGTGTTTCATTATCCTTGTATCAAACTTGTTTTGCTGCTGTCACGCACCAGAAAAGTTAAACACGTCTGATCAAAGGCATGTAAACACAGCTTCAAAACAAATGCCCTCGAGTCCTGCCAAAAGCACAGAGCTGTCTCTGAGCAAACCACGTCTCGTATTCCCCTGCCTGCGCCTCCCGCTCCTCTGAGCGGGTGTGTGATACCGCCTGATCTCAGAGAACCTCGTGGGCTGCTGTTTGAGGTGGAGAAGGGTTGCCCGCTGCTTGAGCAAACCTCGGCAGGGTTTTGCACCAAGCAATGCAGCTGAGGGGGAGAAGAGCAGAGCCTTGGCTGCAGGTCAGGAGGGAAAAACTTGCTGCGTCTTTGCACGTGTGAGATGGCAAACCCCAATGGTCTGCACTTTGCGATGTGCTGCAGCTCCGGTGGGTTGAGGGAGAGGAAAGCGTGATAGGAGTTGGCTGGAAGTAAAGGTGCTGAGTATGCTTTTTGCAGGTCTCCGGTGGGGCTCCAGCTAGTGTATTATCCTGATGCGGGAGGTGCAGGACCAGGAGCACGCTTCCAAGGCTGCTGCTGCCTGTGCTCCCAGGGCATCGCTCTGGGGTTGGGGCTTGGCTGGAAGCACAGGCAGCCGATTGCATCCTTTATCCCCCTCTTGTCAGAGGGACTGGTGAGGGTGCCAGACCAGGAGCTCCTTCTGCCCTTCCCGGTTTCCAGCCCTGGGTGGGCAGGGAAGGGTGAGGTGAGGTGAGGTGAGACTTGCACCCCTGGCTCAGGGGCCCTGATGTCACTTGATCTCCCCTGAGAATGCTAAAAGGTAGGGAATGCTCTGTAATCACAGACAAGTCAAGTTTTCACCTTACTCCTGCCTCTGGGAGGACTAGATGCGCATCTTAAACAGGAATGGAAATCTGCGGGCTTTAGCAGTCTCTGAAGGCAGGTGTTTTCAGAAAACAGTAGCTCCTTTCAAATCTGCCAAAAACCTATTCGCAGCTTGGCTACGGGCATGACCAGCGAATAGTTTGGGAATTCATGAGCTTGTGAACTGACCCGGACTCTGCAAATGAGTTGCCCAAGGTCTTTGCCAAATGCTTTTGAATAATGGGCATGTCAGAACCAGATGGGGTTGCAAATGGCAGGTTATTAGTGCCCGCCACCTGTGCCAAGCAGTGCCGCCAATGTGTGCAAGCACTCTGGTGTGAGCAGCACTGCTGCGCACAGGGCTCGTCCTGGGAGTGATGGTGGGAGAAGCGGCCGAGTTGCTGCAGGTAAGATGATCCAATGGGTCTCCTTCAAAGCACCTAATTGTGCTAACGGGAGAGATAAAAATGCAATCATCCCCCCACGATCCTGCCGGACCGTCCCAGGCAGGCTGCGAAATGCCCTGCAGGCAGTGGGGACGTGGTCAGAGGTTAACGACGGTGTCAGCCTTCATAAATCATCCCTAATGAGACTTGGGAAAATGTTGGGTTGGAGCCTCTGATCATGGCTGTGCTGAGTTGTCTTTCCTTTACTTTGGGTTTTTTTCCCATTTGATTTTTAGGGTTATCTGTGTGAAACCTTTGTGAGGCTGAAGGTGCTGGAGGCTTTCCTACTGCTCTGGGTGGTGAGGGGTCCTGGGCTCTGCCCAGTCTCTGTTCCTGGCAAGGGCTGGCTGATGTGCTGCAGACTAAATACATTTTCCTCCTTTTTTTTGTCCTTAAGGAAGTAGTTTGTGCATCGCTAGGGTGCCAGAAGTCAGGAGGGTGCCAATACCAGGAGGGTATTCCTGGGTCCTGGTGCGGAGGAGCAGCACGCTGCGTGCTCACTGATGCTGGGGTTGGGATGGCTCAGGGTGAAGCCTGAGTCACAAACCCTGGCTGAGCCAACGATGCCTGTGGGCAGCATCCTGCCTACCCACCAGACAGCCCAAGGGCTGCAGGGACCTTCTCTCGAGGTGTCCTCCCAGCCCTTCTCACCAGCATGGTGACCACACTATGGGGTCCAAACACTTTGCCTGGGAGAAGTCCATCCGGGAAGCAGGACCCCAAATAAGAGGCTTGCAAGGTGGGAAGAAGAAGCAGAAATGAAGTTATTGAGGTCCCCACCAAAGGCCACCTCTGGGGCTGGCAGTGGTGGGCTGCTCTAGCCCGTGTGTGGTCCCTGCGAAAGCTGCCAGCCACTGACTGGGACACTGGGAGGAGTGAAGCAGGGTACATTGAATATTCCCTCCGATTTATTATTTATAAAGTACTGTCACAGCCCTGGAAGTGTTGGGACTCTCAGAAAAGCTGTAGGAATGTACTAATTAAAGAACACAATGGGAATGTAAATTGGGAAAGCTCCCCAGGGAGAAGCAGCCCTGGGGGGAGCTAATTTGCCAGCCCCCACTCCTCCCCTGCAAGCTGGCTGAGACACTGGAGCAATTAAGGAGGAATTTGAGTGTTAAATATAATCTGGAATTGTGTTTTTGGCTTTTTTTGTAATTGGTTTATTTTTCTCTTGGGTAACAGTGTTTCCAATTCTGTAATTGGGACTGTAACCCTCTGCTCTGCTACAATAAAGGCTGGGTTTTGGGGTGGTTTTTGGGTGCTTGTTCAGTGTTGAAAACAGATTCAGGTGACTGCCAGCACCAAGGTGGCAAGTCACCGCCTTAGAAATGATAAAGCTGGATGGAGTAGTCACACAGATGGCACTGTGGGATCTTTGCAGCCCAGGGCAAATTTGGGAGGCTTCCAGAGGGTCGCTTTGGGGGCTGCTGTAGCTCCAAACTGGTGCAGTCAAGTAGATATGGCACCAGGGCAGGGCTAACCCCAGCTGATCTGGTAAAAGGCAATCTCTGGCTTTGGAATAAAACAGCAGTTTTCAGAGTCATCTTCTGAAACCCATCCTAAGAGTAGGGCTTTTTTGGTTGGTCTTTCTGCCTGCCCGTTTCTCTTCTCTGTGGTCTGGCTTACTCTTTGGTGCTGATCTGACTCTTGCCTTGCTTGGGAAATACGTGCATTTGGTATCATTTGAACTGTGGCCAGTAGGGTGGACTCAGGATAGTGGCTGTGATGTATTGGTCTTTTTCTGTAAACTTCTTTTATACAGTCCAGTGCAAGAAGACAAATGAGGAGACTCTGGATGCAAGGTGAAGTAAAGACATGCTGAGGCTATGGTGGTCAGCGAGGGATGACCATCAGCTCATGTGCTGCTTGGTGCTGGGTTTGTGGGTCAGCTGTGTCCCCATGGCTGGGTTTGCAGTTGAACAAAGGGTTTGTGTTGTTCTGAGTTTTTTGGTTTTCATCACCTTGAGCAGACCATTTTTATTGGAAGGGGTCCTCAAAGCTTGTAAAACAGCTTTGAGAAGAGAAGCCAGTGATTGCAGTTGGGGTTTTGTGTGATGGCTTGGTCACTGGATCATTTAAGTTAGTGCTCCCAGTGTCAGGCAGGAACTAGCCTGTTGCTGGGTCTTCCTCCCTCTCTCATTTTTATTTTTCTGATTAATTTGAATATTTATTCTGGTTTTTTTAGTTGGCATTAGTTACCCGAGATTCTCAGCCATTGCTAGGTTCTGTTGGCAGGGGTTAGAGGGGTCTCTAAGCTGAGACATAGGAAAATATGATAGATGTACTCATGTGATATGAGTAACCTCAGAGCAGTAGGATTTTTCGTGGCTGTGGGCACTGACTTGCTCTGGATAAACTAGTTCTTTGTCATACAACAGCATCCCTGGTCCCAACCCTGAAAAGCCTGAATTCAACCTAGCCTGTTGCACAGCACAGCACAGCATCCCTCTCCCCTCCCAGGGATATTGGGGAGGGAAGCCCCCATCCACCCAGCCTGCTGCAGCTGGCAGTTTCTGCTGCCACCAGACCAGGCTCCATCCCCAGGGTCAAGCCACTATACCCCGTGGCTTCGTTGCTGTGCCTGTTCCGCGACAGCCCAGCAGCTCTTCATCTCCTCTCCCCATCTGGATCCAATAGCTGCATGCAGTGAAAAGTCACACCGAGCCCGGGAGCTTGGGGAGAGCCCCTTCCTGGCTGGGGCTGGGCGAGCTGCTCCCTGGCCAGGGCAAGAGGGTCACCCAGCAGGGCTGCCACTGTGGTCCACACATCTCCCACCAGGGTCCTTGTCTCCCACCAGGGAGAAATGGGCCCCGGGCTTTCAGCAGTATCAGGAGATCACCGCCAGGATCCGGAGCTCTCCTGGCAGTTTCCCTCTAAGCCTGCCTGTATTTATTGCCATTTGTTCTGGTTTATTTTTCCAAAAATAAAAGTTGGTTGAAGTAGCACAAAAGCTTGGGAGGAAACAGGCTGAGGGAGCCTGGGGAACAAAGATTTAAAGATTGTGCTGGGTCTCCGCTCCTCCTCCTCACCCCATCTCTGAAAAATAGTGTAATTGTGCAATTAAAAACCTTTCCATCTTTATTTACTGTAGGGCCTACAGGCTCCATCTATTGTCCGCGATAGGGAGTCTGGGGAGGCAAAATAGGAGAAAAATAGTATTTTCCCTATATTTGGAGGTGAGGAGGGCAGAGCTGGTAGCACCTTCATCCTTCCTGGGCTCCAGAGTTGGGGCTGGGAAGCTGTGGTGGAGCCAGGAGCATGGCCCACGCCTTCTAGATCGCTGGCCGTCCCTTTCTTTTCCTCTCCTGCCTGCGGTGCCCAGTTACGGTCTTCTGGGGACTGGGCTGGGACCTGCCGACATTCAGGATTGCATCCAGGTTCCAATACGGCGTTTTCCTGTGCGACCTCCAGCCAGCCCGCCCCAGGGCGTCCGATTCCCCCCGGATCTGGTGTGGATCATTCTCCCTTCCTGCCTCTCTCACCATCTGAAGTTAGTTTCCTGTAGATGACAGGGGTCAGGAGTACTCGGGTGCTGACGGATCAGCATGTGCTTTCCTGGATCGGGGCCTCGCATTCCTCCTGTCCATCCAACTGGATGTGGGATCCCTCCTGGGCTGCAGCGCTGGGGGATGCTGCGGTGGGGGATGAGACCCAAGCAGCGCAGCGAGCCCTCTCGCCTGCAGTCTCTGCCGCGGCAGAGAAACTTGCCTTGACTGCAGGGATAAATTAAAACTGAGGAGCAGCTATGTGCTGGGCTGGGTCAGGCTGACGGTGGCTATCGATGCTTGGTCCTAACCCGAGCCAGCTTGTTTAACGCGCTGGCCCGTGAAACGGTAGCTTCCCGCTGGGAAACAGCCCTCGGCTTTGTCCCGTCTTTAGGCAAGGGGAAAGGCTTCCTGGAGGCGGGGGGTCTGCGATCTCGGCCGGGGGCCAAGGTAAGTCACCTTCTCGGCAGGGTTGTTTGCACAGCTGCGGGTGGCCGTGCCCGCTCCAAGAACTCCACATTCTTCCTTGCGCCGAATATCCGGGACAGGCATCCCTCCGCGCTCAGCGCGCTTTCATTTCTGTCGGCAAGCTTGGGAAGCTTCGCCAAAGCATCTGAGCACCGGCTCTGACCCTCCATCCCGCCAGTGCTGTTTGCCTGGCTGATGGCAGCGTGATGCAACCGGCTCCGGTCTGTGCAAGACCACCGGCACTCTGTGCCTGCAGGAAAGCGGCATCGCACGCTTTCGAGTCCGCGTGCAATCGCTGCCCTCCCACTTGCACGCTCCGGCGTGGTTCGCTGGAGGCTGGGCTGGTGGAGCAGGAGGCTCTCTGCCACCTCCGGGCGCTGACAGCCTCCCTGCGCGGAGCCTCCGCTGTCACCCGGCGCGTTGTTTTCTTTCTCGCCAGCCCTCCCGCCGACCGGCAAGCCCTTTTGCTGCGTGCGAATTTTATGGCGGTGCCTCCAAGACACTGACAACCTGCTGACATCCGTGGGTTGTGGGTTGTTTTTTTTATTTGCTTGGCTGCCTCCATCACCCCAAAACTCCAGCACCCAGCCCGGCTCCCTGCTAGCGGTTGCTGTGAGAGTTTCATGGCTTCTCTCTGTTTTTTTTCCTGCTTTGCAGAGAGCTTTAATGCTGCCCTGTTTTCCCGAGACTCTGCAAAGTGGCAAGCCTCGCGCAGACAGCGCACCAGGGCAGCTGCCTGTGCTGGCCCTGGGATTTACTACAGGCGGTTTATTTTCCCAAGGAAGTTAGTTTCCAAGATAGCATCTGGTTTTTATGAGGTCTGATCAAATAAGGTGGTATGTGTATGAGCAGGGGCTTTTATGTTTGTACATGTATTTTTAAAGTTTTATAAATAGCGGAGCGATATGTTGCTTGCTTCTTCCAAAACTGCATCTCTTGTGAACATGGTTTTGCTGAAATTATTACTGAATCCAGAAAGCAAGTTGTTTCTCTGAAACGAGAAAAGGGCAATATAGATACTCATGCCTTACCACATATACATATTATCAGTAGGTGCTGTTATTTTCAACACCAGTGCAGGATTATTCTTAGGTGCCTCATCCACAGCACAAGAGGCAGTCAGCCCACAGACGTTATGGGTGAAAACCAGACACTTTCTTACTGGCCCATTGAAGCTCTCCCGCAAATAGTAAGAGAGACGTAACACATTCTAGGGGGCTTGGGCTTGGTTTGCAAGTAATTTGCCTGGAATAAAAAAGGTTAGAGGTTTGAATGTGCTTTTGCGGGTAGAGCTGGAGAGAAAAGCTATGTGCAAGTTTCCAAAGGGACTTTGAGCTTTCATCAGCGTGCAGCGAGTCCTGCATGGAAAAAGGACTAGATGGAAACTTGCTGTGGAGCTGCTTCTGCTTGTGTTCGTTTCTTTTAAAGCTTTGGTTGAAAGAAAGGAAAAGAGAAATTAAAGCACAGCTCTTGGGTATTAGCTTTTGGAGGAATTTCTGGAAATAAAATTGGAGAGGGAAGGAGGAATGATTGAAAAATATTATAGTAGTAGAAAATGGGACTCTGGTATCTGCAGCCATTTCATTAATGGGTGATTAATAAGTGATGTGCTAATGGTGTGTGGGGACCTGGTTACTTGTGGCTTCCCATCTGGGTAGGTTTAAAAGTATCTGCATAACCATCTTGTCTCATTTATATTTTAATGCTCTCACCTCTTCCTTTTCCCTTTCTTCCTCCATGTGCATCCCCTTCATTCTTCCTAGGTTGGCTGCACCAAACCAGGTGGGAATCATCCCATCGTGAGGGGTTGTCTCCTCCATAGGAAGGCTGGCCGGCAGAGTCCAGTCAGGGAGACCACCAACATGCTTATCTTCTCCAGGTCCCACCAGTGCTTTTGCCAACCATGCAACCCGCAGGGATAAAACCATCCCAGTGAGACCTGCCCTCCTACTGGTTTTTGGAGCAGCTTCCCCTTTCCACCCGCCTTTACGGAGGCACATCCACTTGTCTGGATGCAAGTGCTTAATCCCCTCTCCCGTGGTGACCCCCGCGGAGCCCACTCTGCCAACAAAGATAACACCGTGCTGCAGCCACCCCTTGGCACATCCGCGGCTCTAGGATTTGTTTTTCATTTCCTCTTGCTCTCCCTTCTCTCCCCCTGTGAGATGTAAGAGTTTGGCAGCAGATCCTGTCACCCGTTTGCTTTCCTGCAGAGAATCATTTCTTCAGGGTGTTGTGTGTCAGCAGCAACAGGAGTCTGAGCTGAAGCCACTGGATGTCTTCTTGGAGAAGACATGAAAAGCAAATCTGTGCTGCGTGACCTCCTACCTCCTCGCCACTCCCCTGGGGACCACCACCAACTTCTCCGCTCCCTTCTTTTTTGCTGTTCTGCGCAAGTTAGTTTTTCTTGAAATTTTTTAACCTATTCCTAGAAACTTGTCTCCCAGAAAGGGAAGACAAAATGTCACCCCCGTGAGACAAATTGACGACACAGCTGGTATTTCCACTACGTTAGAGCAAGCCAGCATCAGCTGGAACCAGGATTTTCTTTGCAATATCAGAAAAGCATTACCTAGATGCAGAAAAAGATGCCAAATAAACCCTGCATTCTTGCTGAGATATAGCATTACCATCTGATTTAGCATCTACATCCAGGCTTTGTTGCTCAGCTAAACCTGCATCCCAGTGCCATTGCAGTCATTTCCAGTTTGGTACCAGCTGTCCTGCAGGCATCTCTGAAACATTGCCCACGTTATGAGAATATGATGCTGTGTTCAGGCACTGGCTTTTATGAAGATCGGAGCTGCCGGTCAGGAGCGGGTGATGTTTCACACAATGAATTTCTTCCTTTTCTGCTCCAGGAATTGCCAGAAAGCAGTTCATGTAGAGGGGAAGATGTTGGGGACCAGGAGCTCGTGCATATGTGCATGTGCACGTTTATAAGGGAGATGGGAGAGGTAAAGTCTTCTGATAGCTCAATAAAGGGCCTAAGAAAATACAGCCTTGAGCTTTGATTGAAAGCCCGGGTGCTGCTTTACCAAGAAAATGCTACTTGCTGTTGTTTGCCCTGCTGTGTGTTATTTACCCAGTGCTTCCTGCCATCAAATGTTTACACTGCTCAGGAGCAGCTTGTCCAGAGTTTTCAGCAGCAGCAGCCTGCCTTGCATTGTTTTTTCTGGTTGCCAGCGAGTTGCCCAGCAGTGCCTCTCGAGGATGAGGATGCTGGAATAAAGGTGCTGGGCTCCCTGCATCTTCAGGGAGGGCAGCTGATGTGCTGGTGGCTCCTGCTTTAGGTTTTTCTTGGGGCACAGTGCTCTCCCCAAAACTTTTGCAAAATCTTTCTTGGTGCAGGTAGGAGGAAAACACCTCCTCCTTTTTGTCCCTTTGCTCTCCCTCCACGTTGGCTTGCTCAGCAGTGCTCTTGCTCTCAGCAGAGGGCAACTCCAGTGCCATGAATGAATAGCCCAAGGGTGAGGACTGTCTTTCTACACCCAGTCTGCCAAATGCATGTTCATGTCCGAGTTCAAAGCCATCTTTGCATGAGCATTTCGTAAGCCATGCTGCTCCCATGCATATTTCTTACCTTTAGCTGAAGTATTTCTGGAAAACAGATGCAAACTTTTCATGGGAAATTATTGCAAGGTATTTGCTCAGTTCTGGCCATGCATTGTGGAGGAGCAAGCGATGCCTCGCTGTGACCCAGGAGTCTGCTAAATCATCTGCCCGTACAGAGGAACAGAGCAGATAAGAGATAGCTGCCTTATGTTACACACTTGGTTTTTTCCCAGCCTCTCATTTGGGATGAGGTGAGCATAAGCAGGGATTAGTTTGTTAAGCTGTGACAGTTCATTAAACTTCTTGGACTTTTTCTCTCCAGACACTGCTGATGGCTGAGCCAGGGGAGGTACGTGTGTGTGTGCAGATACTGTGGGACAAGACAGGTGGCAGAAATTTTCATGATTTTAGTTTCCAAACACCCTTATCTATTTGCAAAGCCTTCCGAGTGCCTGCAAGAACTGTTGCATTTCAGGTACTTTTTTTTCAAAACGCCTGTGGAAGCAAAGTTCATTTTTCTTGGCTATTTTTTGCCTTGAAGCAAGCCTCTTTTTTGTTAGAAACTGATGGCTGAGGCTTAGATGTATAAAACTTGTTGAAATTAATGGGAGCTGTGCCCCAAATCTCCTGCATGGCTTTTAAATACTCTGACTTGTAAACAGGGAGCCTAGTTTGCAGCTGGCTTTCAAGTCTACCAGAGGAAAACCCAAAAGCTTGAAGGTAAAAGGAGAGGGATGCTCACAGGGAAGGGGAAGGGAGTGGCGCCATGTTCCTCGGTTAATGCCTCATTGCATTAATTGCCACACAAAGAGTGGGGTCGGAGCTTGCGGGCACCCTCAGGTGAAGAGTGTCAGGACACAGCAGAGCCATGCCAGTTGGTATCACCATCACACCAGTCCCTCTTGGCTTTGAAGCCTATGTAACCCCATTGCTCAGGCTTTGCAAGGAGACCCCAGCTTGCAGGACTCTCTTGGGCTCTTGCAAATGGTTTGGGTGCCCCATCGGGTAACCATGCACGGGAGCGTGTTCCCAGTTGTATTTTTCCCAATGTGAATAAGTCATCATTGAGGGGAAATTATTTGCATGCAAGGCTGTGCCACCCCACGGTGGGTTTCACCCTGCACGGAGCACAGAAGGGGCAGCTGAAGGGAAGACATGTGAGCATCTCTGTGTAGCTACAGAAATCTCATTTGATCCTCAGTGGTGGGAAAGGAAATGGAGCAATAACCCAAGACAGTTTAATAGAGTTTGGGTGAAATACGGTTGTTTTTGTAAGCTGGTCTCTGTGCAGTGAGGGCTCTTTAGCCCGTTTGTTGTGCTTGGCTCTGCTCTGGATGTTGGCACCAGCTGCTCTGCAGGTGCACGTGTGTTTGGCAGGAAGGAGCTGGGATTTGGGGATTCGCCTTGGTTGGAGGGGGGAAGAGGAAAAAAGCAATGAGAGATGATGTTTTGTCTTGCAAGTGAGGAAGACATGTGGGGGAGGGGGAATGACAGAACCCGGGGTTCAGTCCAGTCTCGGAGAGCTGGCTGGAGGGCAGGGTCCTCTCCTGGTGGCACCTTCTGCCTTCCCTGGGACAAAGCAGGAGTGGATCCTACAGGCCCTGGGGCTGCAGAGCCCGGATGAGGCCAGCTCCTGTGAGCAGAAGTTTGCTCCGGAGCTGAGATTGGCTGAGACAGGGAGCAATAGCAAGTATTGCCTGTAGCGTCCCCAAAATCATGAAAATTGAGGGGCGGGGGGGTTGGCACTTCCAGAGCTGAGCCCATAGGGGTGCAGAGAGAAGACGTTTTTGGAGGTGCTTGCCCTGCACTTCCCTATCATTTTCACCGCCGCCTTTGCTCCCTCCTTCCCATCTTGCACTGTGGCAGTGGATCCCGGGGACCAACACCCTGACAGGGCAGAGCCCAAACCCCAGGTACCCCCAAGGAGGCAGTGGTGCCGAGCGGACCCGGCTGTTTCACCCTCCCAGCCGGTGGTGGGGCAGCGTTCCCAGGGCAGCTGGTCCCCGTGGCCCTCGGACATGGTTTGTGGGGAGACTCAGTGTTCTGAGCACCCATGTGCTTGCCCACCCCTGCCCAGTTTTGGAGCACAGGGGCTGGTGGGAGCGGACTGGGAGGCCCTGGGCAGGGGGCTGTTTGGTCCAGCAAGCAGAGAAGGGGAAGAAGCTGATGTTTCCTCTAGCGAAACCCTGCGGTCGAGCCAGAAGCGGCAGACCTCCGCGCGCTGGCACGGGCCCAAGACGTCTTTGCTTCCTGCCACCCTTTCAAATTAAGCAAACGATTCATTTTATTTCTTTAATTTTCCAAATGGAAGTGAATTGGCCGCGCTGGCAGGTGCCTGATTGACGTTCCAGGGAGGATGGGAGCCGGGGGCCAGGGGGGCTCGCCTCTCCACGCCTGCCACCACGCTCCCGGCAGCGCCGGCGGGGATCCAGCCCTGCCACTTGGGGCACGGGGGCCACTGCGTCCTCCTAGGAAGAAGCAAGAGATGGCTGGGTTTCATGCTACGGGTAAAATGATTGCAATGCTAAGCTCCTTCGGGGTCCTTTCAGGGCGGGAAGAGAGCTGTGGCACCCCCGGTGCCCCCTATTAACTCCTGGCGTTCGGTGTTTTACGAGCGTGGCTTTTCCTCTTGCTTTTATTATGCTTTGCAGAGCCTTTCTCACGCATCTGCTTAGTCCCCTGCCTGCCTCAAGGGGACACTATCAATAAATGACACTGGCTTTACCAGTGAAGAGGACCAAGTCCTCCCTTGCCAGCAGGTTTTGGGGTGGGATGCTCCTACAGAGACAGCCCAGCACCCCCGCGGTGCACTCATGCTGCAGGGCTAAGCGCTCACCTGGGTGCACGTATCTGCACCCCTAAACTTTCCCAGATCTTCTCACGGGTGCAGGGTTCTCTACAGAGAGAGGCCGCAACTCTCCCTGCAGTGAAATAAGTGCCGAGAGATGGTGAGGGGAAGATTATCCCCACTACGTGGCAGCAATTATCAAATCTATACACTGCATCGGTGAAACGAACAGCAGCCGGTGGCTCGCTGCCGGAGTGCGTGGCGTGTAATTAGGTCTAGCCCCCCAATCTCTGTTAAATCTCAAAGATCCCTTCCTAATCTCTGGCACCATGGTCTCTCTTGTGGCTTTTTCCCGCTGCTGCTGTTAAAATTTTTCAGTGCTCTCTTTCTCCTTGGCGGCCCCCTCCATCTGCTGGTGGGTGGCAGGGGGATAGAAATCCTCCCCCTGAGCTGGGCTGGGGTGCTGGAAATGCAAAACCTCAGGATTTTCAGACAACATCGTCTGTCCTGGAGCTGAATCCCACTCTGCTGTGCTACTGCATGCCCAGGACTTTTTCACCTTCCCTCCATCTCCCCTTAGCTTCTCCACAGGGTCCCTGGGAGGGTCCAGGGAACACAGCAGCTCTGGCTGAGCTTGCAAACCTTTGAGCCACTCTGCTGGGGAACGAGAGAAATGTGGTTGTGTCATGGTGATGATCCCAGCCTGGGTATTAAAAGCAGCAACTTAATGGGCCTTTTGAGCGGGGAAATAGCAATTCTCATGCCCACCTCATCTGTTCTCAGGAAAGAAAGCCCCCCTTGGTTGCAAACAGACCGTGTGCCTGGAACCCGTGCTGCTGTTCCTCTGCTTGGCAAAGGTGACACCAACACTCAGACTGTTTGTGGCGATGGGGAAACTGAGGCATGGCATGCTAATGTGTTGCATTTGGGGCTGCTCAGCCTGTGTCCCAGGCCAGTGGGACTCCCAGCAGGGCAGGGACAGGACAGGCCTCGGGACAGGGGAGCCCATGACATCCCTGTGCCAAGCCCTTGGGTTGATGGGGTACGACCAGCTACACCCCCTCTCTGCAGCATGTCCCTCTGTCCCAGCAGACAGTGATCAGCTCTGCAAGGGCTACAAGCCCCCCAAAATGAGTTTCTGCTCTCCCCAATGCCCTGCCTGTGGAGTGTACTATCCTCCTGACTTTTGTGCAAAACCATCAGCAGTTTGGAAGAGAACAGGCAAAACATGAGCTGTCTGCGAGCTGCGTGGCAGCCGGAGGGATGGAGATGAAAGCTCTGCTGTCTACCACAGAGATAAATTTCATCTCTGCCTAATTCAGGGGTAAAAAGGAAACTCGGCAGCTGTGTTTTGCAATCCTATGCGGGCGAGGTTTTCTGGGAGACACTGGAGCTGGCTCATTTTTACGTGGGCATTAGGGATGTGACAACTTAATTGCAGAGAGTTCTCCAGAGGGGGAGCAGGAATCAATAGGTGTTGGGTAAGGCACTCGTTTTAAGATAAAGTCTATTTGTGAAATTATAGTCATTTGTCTCCTTGCAGCCTCAAAAGCAGTTAATTGCGAGCAGCCCGGAGGGGCAGCATGCTCTGCCCCAGCTTGAAGCCCAAACACCAGCCGTGCCCTTCGGATGCCCGGGATGGAGATGGCTGGCGGTGCTGCCGGCTAGCGGTGCCGCTGCTGCAATTCAGGCGGCAGGGACCTGAGCTCTGGGGGAGGATGAAGGTTATGAATTCAAGTCCTTAAGCGTGTCCTGTAATCCCTTTTCTGGCCCGGAGGAGCGGCAGCCTCTTCAATTACCAGGGCACGGAGGGCTGCAGGGTATGCATTTCCCAAAGGCCAGCCCAAGGCTGCAGGGAGAGCAGCCAAAAATACTCAGCTTATTTGGGCGCCATGGGGACTCGCCTTACAAGGCTGGAGAGTAGTTCGTTAAATAAAAAAAAAAAAAACAACCCACCCCAGGACCAGAGGCTGAGTTTTGCATGCTGGGGTGGCAGGGAAACAACCCACCCCGGGACCAGAGGCTGAGTTTTGCATGCTGGGGTGGCAGGGAGGCCTCCGCAGGCTCCTCAGGGACAGCTCTGCCCCAGATGTGCATGCACAAATCTCCCTGCTCTTGTCCTGGCCCTGCTGTAACACGGCTCTCCTGGAGCCGATGCTGTTAAGCCTTTGCCCTCTGGGGCCTTGGGCCAACATGGTCTCAGCTTAGAGGTGTGTTGCAAACAGGGGATGCTGCTGCTTTTGAATGGGTTTGGGGAGAGGGCTTTGGTGCTGCACGATTGGATGGAGATTTTCCCCCAGCTGGCGCATGCTGCAAACTTGCTGTGTGCTTGTGGCAGCGCCCGGCTCCACAGCTCTTTGGGCCACTTTGGTAGGGAACAGATCTATCAGGCCACCCTGCAAACCCATGCACGAAGCTGCCGCAGGAGGATGGGACAGCTGGAGGTGATGGGGAACACCTGCAAGAGCCATGTCCACCAGCCCTGTACAAGCTCCACCGCTGAATACCTACATGTGTGTATTTTTGCAGGAGGTAGGAAGGTCTGGACGAGTGCGGCGTATTTTCTACTCAGCACTTTGCTTAGGCCGTCCTTTATTTTTCTGTTTGTTCTCTCTGCCTTCTCTGGCCCTTCCCTCACTCCCCAGCTGTGTGAGCACAACCTGCTGCCGCCCAGTGAGACCGGTCTGATGCTACACATCCCCCTGGGCTGGGAGATTTCCCAGGACTGCCTCCCTCCCTGCCCACCTGCGCCCTGCCTGGGTCCTTGTGGGTGCGTTCACACAACCATCCTCAGCCCTGGTACCCCAAAGCAGCAAGAGGCTGGGAAGAACAGCATCGAGATAAGGAAATTAAGCAGGAGAGGCTCTTTACGGAGCAAGGGGTGGAATATTCTCCCCGTCTGTCACTGGGGATATCTGCTGTGCTGCGATTGGATAGAGGGTGCTCAGAGCATCCTCCAGAGCTTGTGGGAAGGAGCACTGGGAGCTGGTTTAGCGCTTTGCTGTAGGTCCATGCTGTGATGGTCCAGCTAGGGCCAGGACCAGGTGGGCCCTGGATTTCCCTCTAAATCCAAAATGGGGCTCAAAACCCATGGAAGAAAACCTGAGGACAGTTATTCCTGCAGCTTAGCCTTTCAGCACTGTACAGGGTGAGGGCCTTACGGCCATGGAGCACAGGAAAGCAGCAGCCACACATGGAGACCTTGCAGAAGGGACTGGCTGTGTTTCTCCTGGGAGGTGGTGGGGCAAGGGAGAAGACAAGGAGTCCTAACTCATGCAGGCACACCAGTATCCCTCCCTCAGCACCCTGGAGATGGCTAGGAAGCTCACCGGGGAAGGCAGTACACAGGAAGGATGGAAGAAGAGTTGCTCAAACCTCCTCTTGGTCAGTAGGGAGTGAGGGACTCCTCTCCGCAGGGAGCTTGAGGCAGTTTCCTTTGCAGGCCAGGTAGCCCGTGGGCTAGCACCGCTGACCCAGAGCTTTCAGCCTTCTGCACAGGCTGCACCATGCTCCCCTGTCTGCCTTCATCTTTCACTTACCTGCCCAAGCGTTGGCCCCCTGGATGTGGTACTTGAGGGTTAATCATTAAAGTCTCCCTCTGGCAGCAGCTGGGCTGCAGAGGCTGGTGCTGGAGACAGCAGGATGAGGCTTTCCCACTCCGGTGGTCTCACACCATCTCCCTAACCAGCAGCAATCCTGGCAAGAACGGTTCAGCCACTGTTCCCTGACCTGGGAGCAGCATCCAGCCCTGCCTCAGGGCAGGCAGCTCTGGCACAGCCAAACGTGGAGCAAGGTGGGTGGGTGGCGGTGGTGGGGTGTGCTGGGGTCCAGGGTGTTTGCAGGCAGGTCCTGCCAGGGCAGCCAGGAAAGTCCTTTGCGTGTGGGCTGTATGCGGCGGTGTGCACCAGGCTTTGTGTTTGGACGTGCAAAGGGACACGCGTGTTCATACATGCACATGCTTGGATGGATGGGGAGGATGCCCACACCTTGCATGCCCGGGGCGAGGAGGTGGTCATCTCTGCTTGCAGCCTCCTTGGGGGGACGGAGGCGCACACGTGACGGTCTCTGTGCCTTGCACGCCGTCCGTGTTGATCTCATGTGCTGAAATTCTCGCAGGCACCCAAAGGAGTCATCGAGCTGTGCGCCGATCACTGCACACTGCCAAAATCCTCTGGAATCTGCTCCCCTGCGTCGCCCCTTCCCAGGTCAGCGGCGGGCTTCGCGGCAGCAGGTGCTGAAACCCGTCCCTCCTTGCGACCTGCCTCCCTTGCTTTTCCAGCACATTTTCTGGAGGTCAGTCGTCCCCTCCCCGCCGCTGGATTGCTTTCCTGCCCCTTCCCACCTGCTCTGTCCACCCAGCAGCTTTTTTGGAGCTGGGGAGCAGCTATGGGGGGGTCTTGGGGGGAAACATGAGTCCGAAGGAGAAACCAATCCTATCCTGGCTGGGGATGAAATCTTGGAAACACCGTGCTCTGATCCAGCGGCTCTCGAAGAACCAGGGCTGAACATGGCACTAGCTATTTCTGGCCACTGGCGGCTATTCCTGGCCCCGACCCCAAGGTCGGTCCTTTTTCCTCGCCTCCTTCCCCGCGCGCTCGGGTGAGCTCGGTGCGACGTGCACGCTCAGCGAGCTATAAATAACAGCAGCCGTGGGCGGCCTCCGGGAAAGGCATTGAGGGGAAAGCATCCCCGGCTCTGCGGGCAGCCGGGATCCCCTGCCCCAGCCCAGCTGAGGGCAATGGGGGGCCACCTTCCCCCTGGGGGGAAGTGGGATGCTGCAGAGCCATCATTGTGCATTTTCCATGGGATTTTGAGCCCCAGAGCCCCGCTTTTTCCTGCAAGCAGCCAGTAGGGCTTTCGGGCTGAGTGATTGCTCGGCGATGGGTTTATTTTTTTAATATCCCTTGTAAGCAGCTCAAGCTGGACTTGCTGCCCTGCAAGGCGCCTGGGTTGGGATATCTTTTTTACTACAGATCTCTCTTTTCCTCTGGGAAGGATTGAGCAAGCCGATGGATGGGGCAGAGGGAGCGTCCAGGCGGAGGCAGCTCCACTGGAGCCTGCATGCGGCCACAGCCTGAAGTTTCCTGAGTGCTTTTCTCCTCCTCGCTGTCCTTCTTTCCTTCTCCACACCCTCACTTCTCCACACTATCTTTCCCCCTTTCTCGTGTTCTCGCCTTCCCTCTCCCTCAGTTCCCCTCTGTGCTTTTCATCCCTCCGTCTTTCGCTCCATTGCTCCCCCGCGCTCCCACGCCCTCCCCTCCCTATTCCCACTATTTTTGCCCTCCTCCTACCCTATCCCCTTTCTCTCCTCGACGCTCCCCCCCGGCCCCTCTCTGCAGCAGGGTACTGTCTTGCTCGGCAAACACCAGCTGCCTTGTTTTTCTTGCGGTGCAGCAAATGTTTCCGCAGCGCTGTGGAGATCACGGGAGCCGCTGAACAAAAGGACCTTTTCATTTTAGCAGCGGGATGGAGAGCAACTGCGCTGCTGGCCTGAGAGGTCAGCACTCAGGTGGCTCCTGTGCCTACATCCAGCCACCGCACTGGCGTGAGCACCGTTCCCCCCATCTCCAGCCAGAGAGTGGAGGGGGAAGCCCGGTGGTCTCAAAGTAGCTCTGGGTTTATTTGGAAAGACCCAGCTTGTTTTCGTTTGTTCCCCCTCCCACCTCTCCTGCTGCAAAACTGGTGTAATTGGAGCAGGAAATTAAACATTTGAAGCGTTAACGTGATAATCTGCTGGTTTAGGCTTTGGGGGGGGGGGGGGGCAGGGAGCTGGAAGCTGAGTGCGCTGCTGCTGCCCAGCATGCCGGGAGGGAGAAGGAACACGGCGCCAGCGGGGTCTCCCTGGCACATCCCACCCTCTTGCCCAGCCAGGGAAACCACAGGGAGGGCTCTCCTTCAGCTAGCTCTGGCCTCAGGTGGTCATGAGGCTCTTGGTTAGGATGGTTGTGTTTTTCCTTTGGTCCTGATAGCCGTGCCTCATGCCCGTGCTGGTGGGACCAGGACCAGTGCTGGTGTGTGGCTGGACCCATCACCTGTTATGAGTTTCTCAGTGCTTTGCTGATTCTGGTGGTGGACAAACTAGCCAGGGACCTGAGCATGTCCCACATCCCCAAGGCCACGGTTTGGGAATGTTGAGGCTGGAGAAGAGAAAGCGCAAAAAAGCTGTAAGCTTTCAGAGATGCAAAAAGCTCTCTGGGAAACCAGCCCTCGTGTCCCTGGAGCAATAAACCATGGGTGTAAAATGCAGTGAGGGAAGTTCAGGCTGGGTGCCAGGAGAGCTGAACCTCATGGGAAGGGTGGATGGATGTCCAAACTGACTGCCAGGCAAGTAGGTTCGAGTCTCCATCTCTAGAGACACTGAAGAGCTGAGCAGACCCACATCAGGATGGCTGTGCCAGGATGGTCCCAGAGGTGGTGGAGGGTGCATTGCTCTGGGTGTGTTTTGGCACCGGGCAGGCAATGGAGAACGGGTGTCCCAATGCCTTCCCTGAGCTCCTCAGTGGTCTATAAAGATGGCAGGCATGAACATATTATGTTTTTTTAATTCCTTTTTTATGTCAGGCTTGGATTGTCTAATAGACGCTTGCATTGTAATTTTTTACTTTAATAGGAATCATTTGTAGAGAGATCTGCTGAGTTCAGCATCCCAGCTAGAGCTTTTGCATTATCGAGAGTCACTGTCTTTGCAGATGGATGAGTTTCAAGGATTTCTAAATACCCAGACCTATCTGTCTAAACAAAAGTTCAAATGCTGTGCAGTTCACTGGTTCAGAGCAAATGTCAAAGAGGCAGGACTGGGCTGTTGCCACTAAACAAACCTCTGTCCCATTTTCTTTTGCACTTTCCACAAAATCCTGCACAAATTTGGTGTGACCAGCCCATTTCTAGCTACAGGGAGATTCTAACCAGCATGGAGCATTGCTGCGGGGTTTTTTGTTCTGCTTGGGCTTACAAGGGTGTTGGGGGGAGGAACAATGCCACAACTGCTATAAACCCCTTCCCTTTCCAAAAAGCGTTTCAGGGAGGAGACTCATGGCCTTGCCTGAGGAGCATCAGGCTCCATTGGCCTGAGGTGCTGGCAGAGTTGATGCCTTTTCCCAAGGATCCTGGATGAAGGTGGAGGTTGTCCAACGTGCCCCCTTCTCCTGGAGCAGGACTGGACATTCTCTCCATCACCCCTGTGGATGCTTGTCTCACTTTTCCTAAGTAATACCGCAAATGGGGGCTCCAGAGCCACTGGCTGCAGAAGTGGGGTGAGCTCATGGTGTGTACCATGGGTTTCAATGTGCTGCACCCTCTCTGAAAAAAAAATATGGTCGTTTGCAGACAGGGATGTCACCAGGAGATGCCTTGGGGTAGTGTTTAACTTTTGGCCTGACCTGATGCCTTTCTCCCTTTGCTGCAGGTCTGAGGATAGGGAAAGGGGACTGTGCTTTCCGTAGTGATGCCTGGGATAAAAATGCCCACAGTGATATTTGTAGCTGAACGGTGAGGTGGTATCTTGGCAAGGGCTCATATGCACAGCTTTTCATGTCAGCATGGACATACTTGAAGCCTCCAAGGCTAGATACCATCTCCAGATACTACTTGGTGCTGATGGGCACAACTGGGTGAATCCTCTGCCTCTTCTCTGCCTGGTCCAGGTTGCTGATGAACTGACGGAGGGAGAAGGTCCCCTCCAGGTACCAACTCCTCACAGGAAGGCTTTGTGTGATGGAGATAGCAGCCTGGCGTGGGAGACGGGAGACCTTTTTCCCTGACACCTGCATATGGTGCGACTTCGGCACAGCCTCTCGCGTCCGGTGTTTTTTGTGTGTTTTCCGAGGCGTTTTGTGTTCGCTCCTTGGCCGGTGCTGGGAGGACTGGATTGGAAAGGAAAGGGATTTTCATACTTCATCTTTTTCTCGCCGGGGCCTGAAACGTGAGCGCCTCCGAGGCGTTGCCGAATGAGGTGGTAATGTGTTCATCAGCTGGGAAATCACTGGACCTCAGAAAAATGGGGAGGGGAGAGATGGAGAGACGTGCAAGGATTTGTGTCTGCCCGTCCACCCCTGGGCAACCGTGGTTTTAGGATGCAGCTGGTGGATGTGCGGAGCACGGTGTTGAGGAGCAACCCAGTGGTGTCAGGGAAGGTGAAGACTCTGCCTCAGTTTCCCCATGCTGGCTGCCCTGGAGAGCCATGTTGACACTGCGTTCATAGTGGTACCCTGGAAGCGGTGCTCCTTGTGAAGGGTTGAGGGAGACATGTGAAGAGAGAGAACCCAAGTCAATAAATACCTAAAATAGCACTAAGAGGTGCAGTGGAGAGCCTGCCTGCTGCAGGACATGGGTTGACCCTTGGCTCTGCCCAGCTGGGACCAACCTCCTGTGGGGAACAGGTCACGTTTTCCTGGCTGAATGCAGGTTTTGTCCATAAGACCTCGTGACGGCCATGGTGGCGTCTCCCTCAGCCTTGGTGCTCTTTCCCTGGCACGGCCCTTCCTACACTCAACACCTGCCAGTGCCACCATACACTTATGAGTCTTCTTAGAAATCAAAGCATTTAATTTGTGCTCTTAACTCTCCCTAGTTTGGGTCTGAAGGATGCTCAGAGGTGACACAGCCCAGGAGCTGGCTGTGCACTGGGCACTACGTGTGCAGAAATAAAGCAGCTTCAAGTCTCCTTTTCAGTTTTGTGGACTCTTCTTCTGCCCTTGCCATTTTTGAAGAGCATTTGCCAGCTGTCTTTCGTTGCTCCCTGCACCTCCTTCCTCTTCCTGTTTATCCGCCTCCTTTGTAAATTAAAGTCTAAAACTCTGCTCTTTCTCTACATCTCATCGCTTTTATTGCCCGTCTCTGAACAGAAACCCTTTTCCTCTGTTTTTTTATGCAGGATATCCAGGATTGATCAGAGCATTCCAGGTCAGGGCATACCGCTGAGTTACACCATCACATATTTTATAATCCTGGGTCTTTATATGTCACCTAACATTTTGTTTGCCATTTTAGCTGTGGCCGCAGAGCAAAGGCTGACATCACTTTGCTGGCTGTTTCCAGCTAATTTAGACTGCAGCAATGTGTGTGATTAGCTCAAAATCTCCCTTGCAGCGTGCAGTGCCTTGCATTTATCACCACGCTGGGCTTCCTCACTGCCTGGCACTGCTGTTCACTTCGATGGTTTCCCCTATCCATCATATTCTTGATTAGCCTAAATAACATTGTCACCTGCCAGTTTTTCCTCCTCGTTGCTTGGCCCTCTTCAAAGCATTAATAAACAGATTATAATGTGCTAAGCCTCATCCAAAACACCAAGGTGCAGAGAGCTGGAAATGCCATGCTTGGTCCAGGCTGCTTTGGCTGCCTAATAAATTCAAGGTCTGAGACATGAAGAAGGTAATAGTGAAAGGAGACAGAGAAAATACTGTTGGTTTTATTACAAATAAAAAGTGTTTCCGTTTTCTGACATGCCTATGACTCTGCCCCATTCACTTTATGAATGGTTAATACCGGTCTGCATAACCAAAGGTGCTCTTGGTGTTAATACTTTGAAATGCAACCGTTGTGCATTTAAATGGCAAGGGCCTTTTTAGGGAAATACTTAGGAGTTTGGTTTCATGGGAATAGCATAGTTTAATATGAAAAAAGTGTAGAGTATTATTGATGTGTGATATGGTAAAATTATGTATGTGGACATATGCTTGCAGTTAGATCAATAGATGTTATTAATGTGTAGCGATATCATTTTTATGTTTCTTTTTTCCAAAGGGTTTTGTGGTTAGCTTATATTTTGAGCTTATTGATGAAAGAATAGTATTTATTTTGAAAAGTCAATGATTCAAATCAGGACAATTTTTTTAATGGGCTGTAACTTTTAAGCAGTGTCATAAATTTTCTTTGTCATTTACAGAAGTATTTCCCTTTGCATTCAAGTTGAATGTGGCAGTCTGCAGGTCAACAGCTCTGGTTTTCCCTAAGGTAAATTCTGGAGATGATGAGCTGGCCTCTTTATGGTGGAAGCAGCTTGCAACTAAAATGCCTTTAAAATTTGTATTATTGGGAAAGGAAGCAAGGGAGAAGTGTTCACAGCCATGTTCACAATTTTCCTATGTATTGCCCATATTGAAATAAATATAATTCTTAAAGAGCATAGGAAACGTGGCAGAAATAGCACGTCTGTGCTCTGGTTTGTAGCCTCCCAGCTTCTTGCAAGCAGCTGCTGCTCTAGCGGCTGCATCAGCGTCAGCAGACCTGCTCTTCTTGAAGGTCCCTTCCCTTCTGCAATCAGGATGGAGTTTTTGCTCAAAAAATGTGCCCTGGCAGTGACTTCTGCTGAGTTTTACTGTGTGAAAGCACCATGAGAGTTGAGTCTTGTGCTTGCTTTAACCAACTGGTTGGTGGTTGTATTGGGCAGCCTGCAATTGCAGTGCTGGGTGGAGGAGCAGCCAGTTGTTCCCTCTTCACTTTCCCGGCTTTTGTTGTTTGTTTTGCTTCTAACTTCACTGTGGAGAGGGTGGGAAGTGCACTGCAGCTTGCCTGCTCCCAAAAAACTCTGCATAACCTGCTTTGAAACGCTGGCTGGGAAATAGGAGGAGAGCACCCGCCTTCATGGGGGTGCCCTATGGGTGCTGTGCCCCCTCCGCCGGCTCCAGCTTTTTTCTTGCCTCAGGCAAGCTGTGCCCTTCATAACCCTGAGCAAAAGCTGCTCAGAGATGGGAGAGTTGCTTGATTGGTCTTATTTGTGTCTTTGCACCAAGTGGGACCAAGTTTCTGTTCTGACTCTGAATTCAGCTTGCATCCCTGCTCTCTAGACTCCTGCCTCACCCCAGAGCTGTCAGGAATATTTGTTCCTCCAAACCCACCATTTCCCCTTTGAGAGGATGGTGGTAGCTTTCTTCTGCTCTTATTTTGCTCAGTAAATAGGATGAAAACAGATGAGGTCATTGGTGTCTATACAGGCAGATTTGGCCTCCATTTTCTGTTTACTAGGACTGCATTAGTTATGAATAATGGCGCGTCAAACTACTCGCTCCAAGCAATTTATTCATGGGATTTGGCCCCGCTTGCTGTCTGAGAGTTGCCTGCCAACAGGATCTGATTTTTAAAATACACTCACAAACACGCAGCCGTTTGCCCGATCTGTTTGCAAACATATCTGGGCCTCTGGGTGCTGAGCAGCTGCTCAGCCCCGGTGTTGAGGCCGCGCAGCCGGGCTCCAAAAATCACCTCCTGGGGTTTCAGTTCGCGGACAGGCAGCGGCGATGTCCTTTGAAGCAATTAAAAGAGATGGAAGGCAAGAAGTCATGGGAGGTTTTAAATAGTCTTCCTTCTCTTTTTGCCTCAGGGGACTTGATTATGTGAAGCTGGAGGCACACACGCAATCCCAAACCTTTGAGACAGGATTCCCTCCCCGACCCAGGAGAGACCGCAACAATTTCTAGCTAGTTTCTCGACGTCTGGCAAATTCTATGTCTAATTTTTTGCTCTGTCACGTCCCTGCAGAATAACCATTGATTTATATAGCGGCTGAGTCCAAAACAAATGCTTTTGCTGGATACCTGTATTCTCTCCAAGAAAGGGTCCTGCTCCCCAAACTTGGATAAAAAGGCCAAAACCAAAAAGAAACCCCCAGTTGCTGTGATGTTGGTGGAGAAAGGAACACAACAGCCCACATGTGATGGGAGGCAACCATGGGTCAGCTCTGCTTGCCCGCTGCCAGTACAATGTGCACCACGCACTGCTGTTTTCCAGGTTATTGCTTGTTTGATTGATTGCTTAATTTGCGCGCTTGTGTGATAGTGACTGTCATGCGATGGCTCTTTTGTCGTGCTGGACTGAAGGATTTTATTCTTGGGAGACAGCTCAGGCTCCAAGATGCTTCCCGAGAATGCTTGGGCTGATGTTCCCATGGGCCATATTTGGAAATCCCAACTGTTTCTGCTTGGCCAAAAGCACCAGTTGATTTTAAGGGATGTTTTGTTTGTGTTACAGTGTGAGTTTCTGGCCCCTGATGGTCTTGAAGGAAAAAAAAAAAGATTCCCAGCTCACAAGACATTTGTGCTAATTAAACAGCGGGGGATTTGCTTCTCTTCACTACGGGTTTGTTTTTTAGGCTTCTGTCAGGCTTTTTGCACACAGATTTCCACAAACCTCCTTGCGATGGGTGGTAGATGTCACACAAAGTTGGGCAGATTTTTTCTGCCTGAGGTTGGTGGGATGAAGACCAAAGATGAAGGATGTATTCCCAATACCCGGCTCCCATCGCCTGCAGTTCCAGATCCCCTCCATCACCTATCCAGAAAGGAGGCTCCTCAGTTTATTAGGGGGTGATTTATGCCAGGAGCCTGCCCTATGTCCCTTGCACTGCTGCCTCTCTCCCTGGCTATAGAGGGATTTGGGGAGAACTGCATCCCGGCCAAGACAGTGAGATGGATGCACACCTTGCCCTAGGTACCACACCACAACTGGAAGTCTTATTTTTTGGCCTTTTCTAGCCTTTTGGGCAGGGAGAAGCAGACCAGGCAAGGTTGAACCTTCTTTCCCCTTCATGCCCATGGTGCAGTCTTAGAGTGTTTGCCCTCCCCACCTGGGAAGTCTGTAAATCTAAAGCCCAGTTTCATTTCCCTCCTCCTTGAAGTTTGAATGATTTGTCCATAAAAGCTCTAAATTCTGGAGCCACTGGTGAACTCGGGAATCCCCCTTCATCCCAGGGAAGTGAAGCAGTCCTTGGAAGGCCATGGATGGACTGGTCTTTGGCAGTTAACCTCTGCTTAAAGCCTGCTGCTGGGGGAGCAGGCTGGGTGCTGCGGCAGGAGCCCTGCTCAAGCTCTCTGCCTGTCCCGGGCTCCCCTCCCACCGAAACCCAGCGGCTTTGTCGAAGGGCAGCTCCAGCTTCCAACACTGATCATGACACACCAAGCGTGGACCGAGAGGTTGGGGGGAGCCCAGGCATGCCCTGCTCCGCCCATGCCTCTGTGGTTTTGCTCCGTTAATCTTCCCCAGTTTCATTTTTGGCTGTAGGGAAACGTGAGAGGGGGTTTGGGTGGAAGAGGATTGTAATCCAGGATCCTCTGGATTGTAGTAGATGCCCTGGTGTTGTTTGAGGCATGGGGGACCACAGGAGCAGAACTCCAGCTCCCCCCGATTTGGAGCAAGGAACTAAATCCCATGGCCCACAGCAGGGCAAGTGCCTGCTGCTTGCTCCAGCAAGGTCTCTGTTTTCAACCATGAATTCCCCTCCTTCGTCCAAGAGATTTGCCCTGAAATACCTCCCTTCCAGGGAATCTGCAGGATTTTTTTTCTCCCCGTCCTGTGCAAAATCACACAGTCAACAAAATCTTTTCCAGCGCTAATCCTCGGCTATGCAAGAGGACTCCTCTGGCCCCGCTGTAGTAGGGGAGAGACAGATGTTCAGCAGATAATTAGCGCAGTTGTGCAGCACCTTCCTGCTCAAAGCCTGGATGCCAGAGCCCCCAAGTAAGTCGTTGCGTGTCTGCCTGCATCGCTTCACGCTGCGAGACCTCTTTGGAAAACTAGAGCTAATGGGACTTGCTGCTTCAGGAGACACTGTGCTCCCCAGAAAAGTCTACTCTCGCCCTGGTTCCCAGAGCCATTTCTGCTTCATTATCCATTTAAGCACTGCTGAGCTTCTCTGAAGCCGTTTTCCTATGGCTTATCCCCCAGAAAGGGCTTTTTTTTTTTTCAAGAGGTTTTCCAAAGTTAAGGGTTAAGTTATAGAACAGAACCAGCTCTCTCCCGATGAGGACGGCAGCACTGAACACAAAGGGAAGTGACAATCTCAGCACAGGGCAGGGAAACACTAACAGTTTCTAGAGCTTTCATTTCCTGATGACATTTTCGAATGATTTTCAGAAGCAGCCAGAAATGACATAGGGTGATTTCGGTTGAAAACCAGGGGAAGAGCCCTGGCTCCCACTTTAACAACAGACGTGATGCTGGGTTGCAGATCCTTTGCAGAAACCCGGCCCTGTGCTGAGCAGGTGGCTGCCTTTCGCATTTTTCCGTGGTGGTCCTGAGGTCCATCATCAGCTTAGTCGTTTCTTAGTAATTGGATAGCATGGGCGTGATGGTAACCCAGGTCATCTGCAGGACGCTGGGGTGCAGCTTGGGGTGTGTGCTGCCAGCCCTGTGCTCCCAGCGGGACTCCTCGACATCAACATGTAATGACACCTGTAAGGAAAAGCTGGCAGCTGCGGTGGTTGGAGGTGCTCACCCTGTTAGAAGCATTAGACCTTCCTGCAAAGACCCCGAGAGGTTTTCGTGACTCAATTCCCCCTGGCTGGCAGGGAGTGAAGGTGGGGAATGCTATTCGGGTTTCCCAAGGCAACAGCATCACCCCCTGAGGACAGGCACCCGCATCCCGCCAGGGATCAAGAGGACCTGCCCAAATTACCCCTGTGGCATTCCCCATCTGCCTGTCCCTCCTGGAGTCTGTTTGTTTTCAGACTGGGATGGTTTGCAGAGCCCCTGCTCCCCAGTTCTGGCTCCCCGATACCTGCTCCCCAGGAGGGAGTAAGGCAGGGCTGTGCCTATGGTGGCTCATCAGGGGTCTGATGAGAACTGGCAGCTCATTGCATCCATGTGAAGGCAGCCTGGCACTGGGAGACCAACACCAGGGTACACTCCTTTAACACGCTCACCAGCAAATTTAATGTCACCTTTTAAAACTTGGTTATTTATTCAGGCGCTTGCTTTCCATGTGCACGTGGGATGGGGTTGACCTGAGAGGCGGGCGGCCATGCTCGGCCCCAGCCGTTGGAGGAGTCTGCAGGTCGGCGAGTGGGATAGCAACTGGAGAGCCCGAAAATGGAGCCAAATCGCTTATCCTTCCTCTGTCCTCCTTTGGGCAGCCTTGTAGCTTGCTCAATATTCGCTCTGCAGCACGAACTGACTCTGTACGCAGCACCTAGTGCTGTGAGATTAGTCTTTTGGGGGTTTTCTTTGTTTAAAAGAAAACCTTTCAACAAAAAAAGGGTAACTTTTGATGCATATCATTCTTCCCCTCTTGCATATGTTCATTTTTGATTCAAACACACTGTCGAAACCTTTCTTCCCTCACAGAGCAAAATCCCCTGGAAAAGAGCAGAGCCTGCTTGTGTGCATTTATTTTTACCAGATCTTGAAATAATTTGTGACTTAAAAGCAGGGAGGCTGGGGGGGGTGGGTGTGTGGAGGAAAGCCTGTTCCTGATTGAGGCCGCTGAGCATTACTGTGATAGAACCAAAAATAATAAGGTAACGAGCAGCTCTAACCTTAGCTTAATTAACACATCGTTAAGATCAAGTGCACAGAGAGGTAGCAGCTCTGTGCCGCTGTGCCTGGCGCACTGCTCTTACGGCTGAACTGGGAGGCTTGGCGACCCAAGATATGCATTGCAATTTATTTCTTCTTTAAGTGTTTGTTCTCTAGCCCCAGTGAATAACCTAAGTAATTTCTCCAGGGGAGACCTGCGACACGCTCATAACAATTTTCAGGTACAAGTGGGAAGAAGTGAGCAATGTGAGAAAGGGCTGCATGTGATGAGGGGAGGGTTGCTCAGAAAGATGCCTGGTGCGAGCAGGTCCAGATCTGGATCCTCGGCTGTTGAGAGCATTCAGGAAAATGGGAGATGACTGAAAGCTTTTAGTGCCAGAGCTATTTGTTGACGTCCGAGGCAGATCGCTTTCTGATCTCATCTCCCCTTGCGCTGAGCTTGGAACCAGAAAGAGAGGTAAATGGGTCAAGATTCCCAGGAGGGCAGTGAGAAGGGCCAAAAAGCAGGCGTCCGCAGGGGGAAAACAGTCGATTTGGCAGGTCTGGAGTTCATTGAGAAGTTATTGCTTTGGAAGGCACAGGAATATCTGTTGGGAGTCATAGAAGAGTTATTGGTGTTGGAAGTTATGATGTAGAATTATGGTGGAGGATATAGAGACCCTTATAGAAGCTCAGCAAACCTGTGAATCCATCTATCTAAGCACCCTCAATTCCCACTGAAATCCTCTTGGAACAATAATAATCATTTAACAAAGGAAATGGTTTTTGACCCAGACAACTAAATGCATTTCCGCTTAGTGCTTCCCAGCCCTCGCCTGATGCTCAGCCGTGTGTTGAGGTTGCCTGTTATTTTCCCAGACATCAAAGGCTTTGAAGGAAAAAAATGCAACTTAGGAAAAATTGATTGTTTGCCATGAAAATCTCCCCTGAAAAGAGCAGTCTGAAGAACAATTAGCCAGAGGCATGTGAGCAGATTGCAAAGCAAAAACACAGCATCGGGGCATGAGCAAGGATTCCCCTGGGAGAGGTGGTGCAATGCCCTGCTGGTACAGGAGCAGTTAAGGAGGATGAGGGCATTGCAGAGACCTTAATTGTTTCCTTTAGTCAGGTTTTGTTTCAGCAGGTATTGGAGGGAGATCCTATCCCAAGCGAGTGCTGGCAGGAGGGAATGGATGAAACTCTGAGCTTTGCTCTGCCTTTGGCATGCCAGGTCCTGTTTAATATAATAAAAGCCCAAAGGGCACCCTTCCCTGGATGGAGGGACTGATCTGGTGTTGCCCTCTCTCCTTCAGTGGGGGAGTTGGGGCTCTGAAACACGGCCTTTCCTATAGCTAAAGGTGATGGTACACATGTACCACTGCTGATGGAGATCTGTAGCCTGGACACCTACATGGACCAGCTGTCCTGCTGCAAAGCCCTGGTTAGGTGATGAATATTTAAAGCTAAATGATAATTTTGGGTCATGAAAGCTGACTTTCTGCCTGCAAGCTGCCACAGCTCTTCCTTGATGTTGAGAGGGATGGAGAAATAGATCCAACCTAGTGTGATTGCATCTGTAGAAGACATCGCGAGCGGCTGGGAAGGACCTGAGTCCCCCTGCAGTGCCAATGCCATGGGGCCAAGTGCCAGCGCAAGTTCATTTTACCTTCACTAGCTCATTGCTTTATTTTTTGTGTATTTTGGACCCAAAAGAATGATTGTTCTGAGAAGGGATCAATAGCTCAGCCGAGCGTCCAAGTTATTAACTCACAAACAAACAGCGTCGGGGCTGGTGGGAGGAGGAAGAATGTCAATTTTCTGTGCAAATGTTATTGCAGGGAGAATTCAAGGAGTGTTTTATTTAGCAAATCAGGGCTATCAGAGACAGCTATTCCCTTGCTGGGAGAAGGGGGGGTGTCAGGGAAACAAATTTTGTACCTGGTAAAGTGTCTCAGGGGAGTAGACTTTCAGGCTGAGGGTCAGTCTAAAGGGACCAGATGGGGTGGGATGTCATGTGTGAGAAGGATTCCTCTCTTTCCCTATCCATCTGCCCATCTAGCTTTGCTCCCACCAGTGGAAAGGGCTCTTTGCTGAGTCCCCTCTCTCCCCTTGTAGTTTTTGGGTTGTTTGCCTTCACAAAGGACATGAACCTGCCCTGATTTTTTCTGTAAGGGAAAAAAAAGGGCTAGAGTGTTCAAGCCAACCTCCCTTGGAAGTGGGTAAAAAAAAATCAGGAGTCACCCCCTCAGTTGTGCTCATCACCCTTAGAGCTACCCACAGGGCATGTCAGAGGGCTGTGCCTCATCCTCGTTTGAATCCTCATCCTCTTCTTGCCTAGTCTGGTGTGCCAGTGCTTTACATCGCCTCACAGCGTTTCAGTGTCGCTGCCTTGTGCCCGTAATGAAGAGTGGCAGAGGGCTGGCGGGCCGGGCTGGCAGCTGGGGCTGTCCCAGTTCTTAGCAGATCCAGCCATGCATTAAAGTCTTTGAAATCCCAGCCTTTTTCCCCTGCTATCTCCAGTGTCGGCAGTGACTCAATATGTAAAAAATATTACCAAGGTCGGAGCTTATGCTTTGAAATCTCAGCTGCCACAGAGGAGGTGGTTTTGCAACACATAAAATGCAGTTGGTATCTTGCCACATCCCAAACTTGCAATGTACCGTGCAATATGCTCCCTCATCTGACGTTTAGGAAGTAGATGGAAAAAATCTCTATTTCATCCCCCTTCACTCAGGTTTGTCCTGCAGCTATACCTTGCAACAAAACCAGGGAGGATGAGGTTGGATTTTTTTAATGTTGTAGTACAGATCTCTCTTATCAAAGTTTTTGCAGCCTGTGTGCTTAAGCTTTATCCTGCGAGGGTATTGCTGTGACACTGAAGGGCACTGTGAGGGCAATGGTGGGAAATCCCAAGCCTGCGTGCTTGGGGTTAATCACAGGGTGCTCTCCGCAGCAGCGTTGCCTGCCAAGCTTGCAAAACCTGGTGTTAGTGTCAGGGAGTGGGTGCCCGCAGCCCCTGGTGCCATCCCTTCTGCCCCTTTCTGCACGGGAAGTTGGGTGCTGATTTTGGGACAGCAATTCATCGCTCTGACCCTGTGTGGGTGCAAGGGGAGGGAGGGCTGGCTCATTGCAGCCACACCTGCCCGCGCAAGCCCCTCGCTCAGCACCCCCAAGCACACCCTCCTCTTCTTTCTGCTGGTAAAACCCAATGGATGGCAGGTCCTCAGGAAAACAGAGCCTGACGTTTCCAGGGAGTGTGCAGCCGCTTTGCCTTTACAGTCCCGTAAAAGCAGAGTGGAAAAGCACCCTTCTACTGCCATGCAGCCACCTGACATTTAAGAAAATGGTGTGTGATTAAGGCAAACATCTGCCAGAGGTGGGTTAGTCCTGCATGGTCTGGGTCTTCGATACCTCCGTTTCCATGACCCCACTGGGGGTCTGTGGGTGTATTGGGCAAACCCCTGTCTGCTGCAAAGAGGTCTAGCTGCAGCAGTGCAGCACAGCCTGGGGGCTTCATTACCCACAGAGCAACCCCGAAGCAGCCAGCCTGTTTTGGGGATTGAAGGTTGTACAGTGCTGATGCTGTTCATGTGAGTAAGGCAGAGGGGCCTGTTGCTCCTGGACCCAACCATTGCTCCTCCGCTTGCTGAAGCCCATGTCTCAAGCTGGATTTTTAGGGCCTGATGTCCCTGTTGCTGGAAGCAATGGATGTCATGCTCTTCCCATGGCCAAGCCCACTTGGCTGCACCATCATTCCTTTATATACCCCTTGCACACAAATCTGCATGTCCCAGGCACGCTCCTGTGAGCATTGCAGTGTCTTATCTGCTGATGAAAAGCCTTTTCCACAGCTAAAGGGGGAGAAAATAATGAAGGATGGCATTGGCTTCATATCCAGCAAACTTATCCTCGTGCCGGTTTGCAGTACAGCATCATGCTGGGCTCCTATAAGGAAGTGCCTGAGGTGGGTGATGCCTTGCTGAGCAGCAGCTGTGTCCCAAAAGGCAGTTGTCTGCAGTTTTGTGTCGCATTTCTCACTCCCAAAAGCTCTTATTTTCAAACACAAGCTGGTAGCAACTTGCCAGCTTTGTGCCCTCACTCATGTGCCAGAAGAGTTCTGGGGGGTTTTGCAGGGCAGAAGAAGCTGTGTAGAGCAGGCAAAACAGAAAAAAATTTTGCCCTTGAATGCAACAAGAAAATCTGGCCATAAAACCCAACATTTTATTCTACACGCAGCAATTTCTTAAAAAATAAAAGAAAAAAAAAAAGAAGACTAAGCCCTTCGTATTCTGCAGAGCTCTGGTCCCAATCAAATAGCTGGACTGGGAGAAGAATTAGAAAATGGGGGAACAATCTCATGTTAGTCCATTGGGAAAGTTAATAGACATTTTCCATCCCAAGTTTGTAGGATTCTGGGCTTTTCGCAATAGCTGCTCCACTTAAACCGCAGCTCTGTGCATTGCCTCGCTCAAACTGACGGCTCCTTCCCCTGCAGCGGCCCCGCTTGCCTCATTAAAGCTCCCACCTTTCCGCTGCTCAACTGAAAATCAACAAAGGGAAATTTAGGCTGGATATCAGGAACAATTTCCTCAAGTTGACTGTGAAAGTGCCTCCAGGGAAGCAGTGGAGGCTTCATTGCTTGCAGTGTTTAATGGGTTTCCCATCTCAGCGTGGGAGGGAGGGCAGCCTGGGCTTGGAGCCATCCGAACAGTGCTGGGCATCTCTGGCTGCAGGTGATGGTCTTGCTCTTTTTTTGAACATTTCCCTAGGGAGGAGCAGAGCAGGTTGCTGCTTCATCTTCCCTGCCACTCTCACCACAATGCTGCAAGTGTGTCAGTGTGGTGGCTTTGCCCATTAATACACCCTGAGATAACTCCCTGCCTGGGAGAGTGGCCCACGCGTGTTTTGCTTGAAACAGCGTGTGCTCTCTAGCTGTCCAAAAACTGATTTCAGGTGAGAATAACTCCACACATGTGCTGGAAGAAGCAGACGCCTTCGTTCAATGACTTATATCCTTTCTGCGTCTCATCGTCGGCCCCACGTTTGCTGGAGGGGTTTTTTGCTCCCAGTTTTGCTGTCCCAGTTCAGCTTGTCCTGGCTGTTCCCTGTGTCAAAGTAAGCCTGTGGCTATACTGCTGGGTATTGCTGCTCTGGTATTTATTATATGGCTGGGAAAGTGTTTTTCCAAACAGGGCGTGGGGTCCAGCAATATGTCCCAGCAGGACAAGTGCATTGAGCATGGTGTCTGCTGGATCTTGGCAGCGCATTGCATCTTCTCTAAAGGACTAACACTGGAGAGGCTCCCAAAATATTCTCTCTCTGGGGAGGCTGGTTGTGGCACATCACTGGGTTGGACCTTTAATTTCAAACCGGGCTTTTAAGCTGATTGTGTCAATTGGAAATGCAATGTCTCGTGTTGATTCCACTGGTCCAAATTAAGGGGGTAGAGGGGGTGGAGAAGCTGCTACTTTTCTGAGGTCAGTTTGAATGGAGCAAACTGTGAGCTCCCGGAGGAAACGCTTGATGCGAGTTTATCGTGGATGATGCTTTGGGGAAGAGGAGGCCTGGGAAAGAGCACGCATAGGCAGGGCTCACTGGTCATTCCTGGCTGGCAATGCAGGTAGGAAGGGTGCACAGGTAGGTGGCTGTGAATTAGGGTGAAGCAAACGTCCTGCAGAGCTAAGCTGAGAGGGCAGCTTGCAACTCAGGCAGCATGAGAGATGGGAAGAAGAGGTGATGAGGAAGAAACAAAGCCCTAAGGGGAATTAAACCCTTGCCCAGACTCCTTCAGCATGTTGAGAAACTCCTTGGAGACAAGTGGTGTTGAGGAACAGGGTAAGTAAGCATCTCGCAAGGATGTTTGATCTCACCTTGGATCGCTCTTAGCCCAGAAGCCTGGTATGTGGAAAGGGGCGAAGAAGGACCTCATAGTTTAGCAACCCATAAACATACAGTTGCTGTTGCAGGATCTTCGAAGGGAGAAGAAGACACATTTGTGGTATGAGAGGGAGATGAGTGCTTTGGCGGTTCCCTTTCCTCATGGTGCCATGCGAGCATCTTATGGCTGCTTGTGGGCTTATCCCTTGCAGTGACCTTGTGAGGCCGTAAATACGATGGAGAGAGAAACCCCAGGGCTTCTGGGGACCATCGGTTTGGGGTGTTGGCACGTAGTATCCCACAGTGATTTTTCTGGGTCGCACATCCTTCCCTTCCCACTCTCCCTCCACAGCTGGTGCTGAACGAATGCAGAGGAGGACGTTTAATCCTTTCCTTGAATAATTTCATAACCTAAGGCTAAAGGCTACAGATGAGTATGGCCTGTGGGGGACAGGGAACAATCGAAGGACCTGGTCAGTGTGACAGGCAGTGGTGTCAGTGCAGCAGCTGCCAGGCTGTTTTAAAGCAGAGCCCTCTCTAGATAGCTTTTAAAAACGTACGTGATATCTCACAAAAACATGGTCAGGGTGTGGATTCCAGCTGTGCACTTCAGAGATTTCCGATCTTTTGTTTCCCGTGCATGAACCCAACGCACTAATCTGCAATTTGGGGTCTGACTCTGCTCTTTGCTCCAGCCGGCGGAGCTGTGCCGGGAAGTGGGACGCCACGTGTGACCCGCAAGGGCTCGGCAGAGAGCAGGCCAGGAGCAGTGAGGGGGAAGGGGAGCAGGTTGGGCTTGATTTCCGTGGCTCGGTTTGCAAAATGCTGTCCTGCCGTGCAGGATGCTGCTGGGAGATGGGAGACCCCCTTGGATGCTCTTCCAGAGACCGGAGATCCTTGCAGCAAGCTGCTGCCCCCACAGTGCAGTAGAAACAAGGTGTCTGGGCTCCCATGAGAGGAAAGCTGCCACCGGCCTGAGTGCAAGCTGTCTCTGAGTAGGGGCAGAGGTGGTGCGGAGCACAGGGGTCCCATTTTTATCATGCATCGCAGTGGGGGTACCTTTCTGCAGGCTTTCCCTCCACTATCGTTGTTCTTAGCACCTTCGAGATGGGCCCTGGGTGTCTGTGCCCTCCTGGGCGCAGGGGCTGCTTGTGGGCTTCCCGTGGCATCACTGGGGAAATCCATGGAGAAGGATGGATAAATGCATGCAGCCCAGTGCGGAAGCCAACACCAGCAGCAGCTGGGTCAGACCCAGGGTGTACAAGCCATGCAGGCAGCTGGGTAGACAGGCCTGAAGAGTTTCTTTGGAAGAGGAAGCCAAGGCCATGTAATGCAAGCAGGGCTGCTCCTGTAGCGTGCTGTGGGCTGGGAGCGATTCCCTTTGGAGATCCCAGACCCAACCCTGCAGCCTTTCCCCAGGCTTTCTTAATTTCATCACTGTCTTTAGGAAAGTCAGGATTTCCTTTGTGCTGGCTGTCATGAATGCACCTCTTGCAATGGAAGTGACATTTGTTTTCTGCAATGGCCACACTTTGCCCTCCCAGAGCCAGCTGAATTCCCGCTAATCCTTCCCTCCCTCATTTCACACATTTTTTCTTCATTCTGCTCCTAGACCACATCGCTTTGCTAAGCGTCATGGTCAGCAGCAGGTAATTTAAGCACACATCTGCTTGCAATCTGGGAGGAAGGAGAGAGGCAGTTTGTCTTTGTTAGAAGCCTGCTGGTCGTGGCTGTTTGCTTACCTGGTAGCATTAAGGCTTTTTTGTGGTTCTGTGGGGGCCAGGTGGGAACCAGGGGTCAGATAGGATGGGGGCAAGGTCCCCTGCTCTGGTCCCTCGCCCAGGGGTATCATTGGGGATGTTTGATCAAGGCTGATGGGCTGCAACCCAAGTTGAGTGCTGATACCTGCCAGGTTTGGCTGTCCCCATCTCCCCTCCCTTTCAGTCCCCTTCTTGTGGTCGGCTGGGCTGTCAGCCTTCCCCCATGAAGGCTTGCCATCCTGCTGGCCAATTGCCACTGGGTGTTACAGACAGAGAAGGCCACTGGAGTCAGTGGCTGGGTCCATGCCCTTGTTTCAGGAAAGTTCTGGGCTTTGGGTAGCCTCCCTGTGGATGAAGCAAGGGACACAGGATGAGCAGGAGGAGGTTGGAGCTGTTGCTGGGGCACGGGAGGATTAAATGTGACAAGCCTGTAGGATACCAGGGCTTGTCTCCTGCCAGTGCTTCAGGGCAAACTTATTTCAGCAGATCCTCCAACTGCTGTTGCTATTGCTTCCTTTGGGTTTCCTCTTAATGCATGGACCTGCTTGGTCTATTTTTGGAGCCCCACTCCCCACCGGCAGCAGACACATGCCAGGGCAACCGCGTGTTGGAAAGGCTGAAGGTGGGTATATCAGGAGATACTGCTGGTTTTCCTGGGAAAATGAGGACACATCCCTGCGTTTTTCCAAGGAGCCGGAGGAGTGGAGCAGTCTTGCAATGGTTTCTCTGCTACCAAGCAAGATTGGGGCTGTGGAAGGATGCTATGACCCTGAAACACTCCTCTCTGCATGCACCCCTTGCAGACCTCTCCTTTCCCATTCAGTCCTTGCGACTAGTTTTTAAATTCATCGAAGCCTTTCTTCATGTTTTGCTAAGTTTAGGCTGTTTGCCTTTTCCCTCGGTGTCCCAAAACAGCTGCTGAATGAAAGGCAATCGTTTTCTGATATTCAATACCATAAGCAGGAGTGATTTGAAAATGTGTTGATTCCTTAGACTGTGGGAAAAAGACCTGTACTGCTGGCAAAACTGGGCTGAAAAGTAACGTGGGGTTTTTCAGGGTGGGTTTTTTTTCTTTTTTTTGATGGGTTCATGGAAAAACAACTCATATTTCTTCATTGCTTTGAATTTTCCCTGGAGGCTTCCAGGGGACTGAAGTCTTGTATTTCTATACACTTGTTTGCAGAGACGGCAAAATGTGGTGAATTCACACAAAAGCCTTGGATTTGGCAGTATTGGAAAAAGGGGATCTGCGTAATGCCCTGAAGCATCGTTCTTACAGCCCATGAAAGCCAGATATCCCAAGGGGAGCCCGATGCCAAAATTAGCTGAACTCACAGCCACATCAGTGGGATGAAGGGGCTGTCCTGTGGCTGGTGCCGGAGGAGTTGTGCTTCCCAGCCCTTGCTTTGACACAGATGTTTTGTGTCACACTTGGATCTGCTGGCAGCAGCGACTGGGCTTTCCACTCCCTGTGCCTCTAGGGCATCCATGAGGGAATTGCTCCTGCCATCAGGCTTGACCCTCCTGGCCAAGTGCAGGGTGAGATGCCAATACCCAGGCTCGGTCTGGATGCTGTGCTGAAGGCTCTGCGTGGGCTTTCCTCCATCCAGCCGGCAGCCTCAGGTCCTCTAAAGATTGCGTGTTTGAGATATGTGTAATATTAGTTCGCGTAAATCACATCAAGCCTATGGCTTCCAGCGCTGCTGGCTTGGGTTCTTGCAGACTAGCTTGCTGTCACTCAGCCGCGGGCTGTCTAGGTTAGCTTAATGAGGAAGCCAGACTAAGATGAAATAATTAATGCAGCTGTAGAGTGGAGATGTAGGAGTCTTCGGGGGATAAGGGAGCTGGCCCAAATCTTCCTCCCCAACCAGAGCGCTCCAGGCCTTCGTGAAGGTTCGGAAATACTCCATTTCCACTGGGTGCCGAAGGTGGGTCTGTGGTCCTTCCAGCCCAGGATGCTCCCGGGACCTCTCCGAATCAGCTGCGTAGGCACAGGGGTCTGGACTGGGTTCAGGGCAGCAGCTGGGCTGGGGCTGTGAGCTGAGAGCATCGTGGGGGGCCGTAGATGTTTTGGGAGGGTAAAAAACCCATGCTAGAGGACAGGAGAGTGGTGGCAGGCTCTAGAGGATGCTCTGCTGTTGGGATGCTCTTCTTGGCCCCAAGACTGGGGAGATGGGCCAGACACCTTCTCGCTTGGGGCTGGCCCCGCTCTGCCAGAGTCAATGGGCAGTGTCGAGGGAAGGCACCCACTCCCACTGCAAGCTCCTGCTGCTCGGCATGAGCCCGAATTAAAGCAGGTTTATTTAGCAAACCCGTTCCAGGATAAAGCTTTTGATTTATAGGCACCCCGATAGCGCTCCAAGGAGGACTTGTACAACTTTAACTGCATTTTCTCAGCATCACACCAGCCCAATAAAAGAGAGTTCATATGCGCTGCACAAATTCTCACTTCCAATATAAAAAAGGTTTTATGAGACTGGAAGTCTCGCTGGCTCTGCGGGGCCGGGTGTATTGGCGGATACTCCGCATGACAGACCCTCGATTCCTCTTTGAGTTGTCAGACTTCAGTAGCATTTACAGCTATTTAGCTATCAAATTTTATGTGCGGCTCTGAGAGAAATGTGTCTTTTAAATACTGCTCTGTCTCATAAACAGCAGTCTGTTAAACCATGTCAATGGTACAAGCGGTTCGTGAAGCCCTCCGATGCAATCGCCTACAGCTCTGCTCGTTACCTGAGTGGCAAAGTGCTGAACAACTCACTGAGTTAATTTTCCAAGCTAGTTGTCTTGGCTGGGGATGGGCTTGCTGAGCAAAAGCTGGTAATAACCATGCTCCAGCAGCCCAAATTTGGGTCTTGTTTTACCCCACTGTACATCTCCTTCCTGCTAGACTCTGTAAAGCCCCGCTCGCTTGGTGCTCACTCGGGCAAGGATCTGGTGTTTGTCATCTGCACCACGGTTGCATCAAAAGGCCACCAGCGAGATCACATCCCTAATTTTCCAACCCAAGGCTTTGAAGCTCAGGATCGTCTCCTTTCTGCGGGAGGACCCTTTGGTCTTCCCTTTGGTCCTCCTCCTTGGAGGAGGAGCTGGAGGCAGGAGGTTCCCAGGGCGCTAGCCTTGACCTTGGTCATAACAAGATCCCTTTGTTGCTGCTTCAGACCTCCCCCTTCCCATCACTTTCCCCCTCTGTGCTTTTCCCAGCAGTGGTGCAGGGGAACAGCGTGTGCCACTTTGCATCTCCATGCTATTTATTTGGTGACCCAAGCTGAGCCTGTTTGCACCAGATGAGGAACAGAATCTTGCTCATCCTCTTTGCTGATAGTGCAATCGTGCCAGCTCCAATGCTTGGGATATAATTTACAGACTCTAAGCAAGGTTTCAGAGCTGAGCCAAGCTTGAGCTTTCAGCCTCTTTTATTTTATTGTTTTGTTCTTTTTTTCTTCTTATTATTTTAGTACAAAACGGTATCTTTATGTGTGTTTTCAAACCTGCACTGCTTGGAAGGTGCAGGTGGTGCAGGCAGTGTGGAGAGCCCAGGCTGCGGGTGCCTTTGCCCAGAGGCGCAGGGTAACGAGCGCTTGGATGTCTAATTGCTGCCGTGTGCCGCAGACTGGGAAGTTTGCTCTCCCATCACTGCCGTTTCCGTGTGCAATGAGCCGGGGGCTGGGGAGGAAAAAAATATATGTGCGTGTGCAGCATGGTTATTTTCAAATATGAAATTGCACCTGCAAAAATAGAAGCCAGGAAGGGACTGGCGAGCAGCTTGGAGCTGGGAGGTGCAATGCGTGCAGAGCAGGGATGGGGACAGCATCTCTGAGTTTCTTTCCCATGCTCGCGCCGCCTGATAGTTTTAGCGGACATTACTTTTCCTCCCCCTTGCATTTCAATTAATCATCTGCTTGTCAGCGCTCTTCCCCCCAGCTGCCCTCCCCGCCAAGTCTCGGGGAGCGGCGTGCACACACGCAAGCGCCCATGCACGCAGCCTGCATGCTGACGGGCTTGGCCGCTCATTAATCACTTACCGGTGTCGTGCGAGTCAGTCCCCACAGAAGGAGGTTTGGAAGAGAGGAAGACGGCCATCTCCTCAGTCTCCACTTCATCGATGAGGATGGGCTAAGCGCAGGATCTGGCCCTGCTGCGTGGCAGCTCCAAGGTCTCCATCCCTCTCCATGGTCTCTGTCCCACTCCAGGTGGAGAGCTGGTTGGACTTGTTCAATCAGATTTTGCTTTCCAAGATGTTTGAAAGGAACACTGAGCAGAGACATCCACCTCCCAAAATTTGTGGGGGACTTTTTAATGTTTAATTTTTCCCAGCAATAGCGTGCTTATACATCCATCCAGGTGAAAAGTGACCTTGGGAGGTCTCTAGTCCAGCCTCCTGTCCCAAGCAGGGTGAATACTGAGTGCAGACCAGTTTAGTTTGCCCGTCTGGGTCTTGAAAACCGCCAGGGCTTGGGATCCCACAACCTGTCTGGGTTCATCTTCCAGCAGGTGACTGTCACAGGAAAACATCTTCTTTATAGCACCCCTGAACCTCTCCTGTTGTGGCTCATGCTTGTTGTCTCTCATCTTCCCACCATGGAGGGAAAGGGTCTGTCTCCCTCTTCTCAATAATCTACTGGTAGGTACTGTCAGGCTGCTGCTACGTCTGCCTGAAACTATCCCTTCTCTGGGCTGGACAAGTCCTGTTTTCTCAGCCTGTCCTCATCCTGATGTGGTCTCCCATGTCCCCATGTTCTCACCACCACCCTGATGGCCCTTCACTGGACTTGCTAGAGGTCAGCAATGCCCATCTTGTACTGGAGCCCCAAAACTGGGCACAATGCTCCAGATTTGGTTGAAGGACTTTTTTTTCTTTGATTTTTTTTTCCATATTGGGTCTTGCAGACCCTGCCTGGGCATGTACCTGGCATCAAATTTCCCATCTGATTGGGAAAGGTTGCCAAAAAATAACAAAATTAATCAAGTGTACCTGTGTGTGTGCATGTTTGTGTACACAGTTACTTAGGAATGATTCCTGTTTTGAAGATTCAATAGATTTTTTTTATTTATACTTCGCATGAGTTTGTTTAAGAACTGCAGTCTGACCCTTGCACAAATGCGCTGCTCTGCTCAGAGGCTCCTCTGCAACCCCAGCAGGAGCTGTGCCCTCTCCCTGAGCTGCCTTCAGCTTCACTTCAGCCACAGAGACAGTGAACGCAGATGGTTTATTTTCCTATCCCCTCTCCTTGCCCAGAGTTTCTCTTAATTAGTGCTCTGAGTTTTCACCTGCCAGGAGGAAGTTTTTTCGGGGCCAGGCAGAATCTGCTTCTGCAAGGGCTGTTGTACACTGTGCTGGGAGCAGCTTGATGGGTGTGAGGGGTGCAGCCAGAGATGGGGAAAGGGAGCACAAACCGTTTAGGAAAGGTCAGGCAGTTTGAGCTGGCTGTGGGGCAGGAGGTAGAGCACCTTGGAGGTGGGGGCTCATGGGAAGAGGGGGTCTCAAGTGGACAAAGGGAGCATTTACTGGAGGTGAGCATCCCTGCAAGAGCGCAGGAAGATGCTTGGTGTGAGGTTGGCTCCTTTCGGAAGAGCTCATTGGCTTGTTGCAGAAAAACCCTGAGCTCAATTGCTGCTGAGCCAAAAGCTGAGGGTGAAAGGGAGGGAGACAGCAGTACTGGTGGGAGATGAGGGACCAAGTGAGCTATGGCAGTCATCCCCTCACTGGGACAGGTTCAGCTCTGTGGCCATGGTGGAGTACTTCCACCCTCCCTGAGTTTTGTGGAAGGGCATTGGCTAAAGGATATGCCCAGCAGCAGGTCCAGGATAAGCCATGTCTGCATCCTTTGGGTGGAGAGTGGGGTTCTAACTGAAACCTCCTGCTGTGCCAGGGAAGTGGAAGTTGGGCTCCTGCTCTCTATCCAGGCAGCATTGCAATGGGCTCAGGCAACCAGAAAGGAGCCAAACCAGTGACAGAAATGTGTATCCCCACATTTGCTGCTCATCTGTGGCTTTACCCTGTGGTGAGTGCAGCAAGCTGATGAGTATGAGTAGACCTGACTCTGGCTCAGCTTTTCCTTTGTTCTGCCATTGACGAATATTTGGGAATTGAAAGTGAAATACAGTGCTTTCCTCTTCCAAAGTGGAAAAAAAAGAAGGGAAGGGAAGGGAAGGAGCCCCTCTCGCATGCTGCACCGGCAAACCCTTGTCATCCTGTAGCAGGAGGCCAGCGCACATGAATATTCCTGTGCAATATGCACGAGTGATGAGCCCCATATGCAGGCCTTGGGAGAAATTAAATATTTTCTACAGCGTTTTCCAAAGAGCCTTTCTATCAAAGTGCTCGGTCGGGAGCCAAAACGCCCCAGCATTCGCAGCCCCAGCTGGTTGACACTTTTTTTTATTATTTGATTTTTAAACGCTGATGAATATTTTCTAATTAAAAAGCAAGCCCTCCCCTAAACTGAGTCTTGCCCCAGTGGATGGAGTTGAGCCAGAGTTTGGGAGGGGGCTGGAGGCCGCCAGGGACTCCACGGCTGCTCTCGGCTGCTGGTTTTTTTCCTCCTTCGGTTCTGGAGCTTGCAGGAAGGGTCCTGAGATAAAGCACACACATGGTCTGCATTTGCCTGGCCATGCATGGTGGAAGGCAGGCGGCTGGGCAGGGGGTGGCAGCCTGGTCCCTGCCTGCTGCCTGGCCCCAGAGAGAGGGGAGGGATGAGCGCAGGCTCTGGGCAGGAGGTTTGAAGAGCACTAGCCTCCCAGGATGGAGATCACTGGCGTGCAGGTGGGCAAGGGGGACTACCAAGCAAAGCCTGACATTGCAAGGGCTGCTTTTCATATACTGTCTGTTTTGCCTGCTGGTAAAAGGTGAGAAGGAGCAAAGACATGGCATGGTTTTGGGAGTGGAAGAGACAGGGCAATGGCTGGAGGGAGAGGGAGCCTGAGGAAGGGCAGATATGCAGGATGAGACTTGATGCTGGCTCTTGTCTTGAGTGCCGAGCCAAAACCCCTTGCTAGTTTTGAGGAGTGCAAACGTGGTGCAGAGTTGGAGAGGAGCTGACCTGTTGGGGGCACAGGCATGGGAGGTAGGTACTGATTCTGTGGATTGGAAGGAAAGAGAGCCCAGAGAGTCCAGCAAGGGCCTGGCTGCTGGGACAGGGTGATGGGCAGCAGGGTGATGTGCAGCAGCAGTGGCAGAGAGCATGGGCCCAAGCAGGAGGAGCATCCAGTGCTCTCCTGCTTGCTCCTGGGGTCTGGCAGCATGGCCAGCCTCTGGAGCCACAGCCCTTAGAATTTGGATTGGGTCCGTGCTCCCTGGATGGGAGTCTCCGTAGCAAGTCACAGCAGCCACTTGCATTCATGTTTAGCACTTGGCTTTGGTGGTTTACTGGTGGAAAAAGTGTCTTGGAGGAGCAATGCTGGCAGCAGCTGCCCTCGCCTTCAGCCTCCTCTGTGGCAGCTGTGGGGCTTGAGAGCGGAGCAGAGTTTGCAGAGCAAAGCTCCGGTAACGGAGAAGAAAGCCACTGAGATCTTGCAAAGTGGGACCTCTCCCAGCTGAGTTGTTTTTCTCTTAAGTAGCCAGATTGGGTTCAGACTGTTTTCTTCTTGCTGCATCCAGTGTTGGTAGGTAGGAAGGTGATGATATATCCACCTTGGATACTGTGGCCTGTAAACCATGAGAAAGGAAGAAAGGATCTGTACAGTTTGACATCACTAAATCGGTTCCAGGGCTTGGTACCAATGTGTGCAACTTCCCTCCCATGCAGGGCAGGAAAAAAATTGGATTTTAACCCAATTTCTCTTATGTTGAGCATTCATTTAGTTCTGCTGCCTCTACATGCAAAATCTTCCTCCGAGTGTGCATCTTCTTGGCTCTTTCTTTCTCGGAAAGAGGCTGAGACCTAAATACAGTCTCGCACTCCAGCTCACCTGCCAGTGGCAGCACGCAGCGATGCTGGGCTTGCCAGAGCTCACTGCTGCTAGCAAGAGCCATGCTTAGAGGGGATCTTCATCTCCAAAGGGGTGTTTTGTTTCCCCCACCGCCGCCAAGCCCCCCACGCCGCCCCGGCACGCGTTTCGCATTTCGGTCACTCTGTCCCCCACCTCAACCCGCCGGAACTGCTTCCCTGATGTCAGACAGCTAATACCCCCTAACAAACATGCTAATTTAAGAGCTGTTAAAGCCAGGGGGCAGCGGGAGGTCACAGTCCACACAAACAGATGGTGTTTTGTCCTTGATAATTAAATTTTCCTGTAGTTTTGGGCGAGAGACTTTCTTGACTTTTATTTCAGCACAGCTGCCTCGGGCCAACTCCGTTGCTGCCTCCTCATCCTCTGCTCACTCTCAGCAGACGCTGTGTGTGGGGCTGGGGAAGGACCCCAAGGAGGGCGAGGGTCCCCAGGGGGTTTCAGAGGTGCTCTCGGTGGCCCACTGGGCTCACCCCATGCGTTCTGCCGGCTCCGGGCTGCAGCGGTCAGACATCCCCCCCCCCCCCCCCCCCGAAGAGGCAGCAGTTGGAGGCCAGGTGAGCAGCACCACCCTGGGGCTTGTGGGTGCCCCCAGCCCGTTTTCAGCAATGCTGGTGGGCGAGAGACCCTGCGCTTCAGCCTCTCGCGGCTGCTTTTCCCCTTCTCCCAGCTCCATCCAGGCAATGCCAGGCTGGGGGGCGGGGGCGAGGGGGCTGGGGTCAGTGAGGTCCTGCTGCAAACCGAGGCGGCGGTGACGGCTAGACAGCTGCCGGCGCATGGCGAGGCTTGGTGCGCGAGTGGGGCCATTTGGGGGGTTGGAGCGAAAAGAGATCAATTCCTCCCCCCTGCTTTCCCAGGAGGGTGTTTGCAGGCAGAGGGGTCAGGCATGTCGCCCCAGTTCCAGCGCCAGCCCTGGGCTCAGCTCTGGGGCAGACCCCCGTGTCTACCAAAGGGGCTGCTGGCAGCAGAAAGGGCCCCGAGATGGGCTGCCCCCACCAAAGGGAAGGACTAGTTCCTCCCTGTGCTACCACTCTCCTCACTTGTCCTCACGGCGTCACGGAGCAGCCCCATGCCTCAGCTTCCCCAAGCTCACCATTTTGCAGCCAGCTCAGTTGCCCGCTGCAAAAACTGGGTGCCACTGTGGCGTTTGGGAACAGTCCCCAGCAGGCTGCACGGGGGGTCCTGGGACCCTGTGGGACAGTGTGGGGTGAGCAGGGTGGAGAAACTGGATGGAACTGGGAGAACCAGTGAGCACCAAATACTATCTGGCTGCAAGGTGGGCAATGTTTCTCTCCAGCCTGTGCTTTTCCCTGCCCAGGTTTTGGGCAGCATCATTGCGGTGGGGAGGAAGGCCAGGGGCAGCCCATAACATGCAGGTGCAGGACAAATGTCCCCACCGTCACATCTGTCCTGGCCGCCTGGGGTGGCCTGTGTCCCCACAGCAGCTTGTGTGCTCGTGACCCCACGCTAGTTGGTGGTGTGAAGGCGTTGCTGGGACCACTGTCCAGGACACTGCCCCATTGCATTGTTTGCAAATTCATGCCCCAAGCGCTCTTGCAGGTGTTTGGAGCTGGAGGCATGCATGGTGCTCATGCAAACCCACAAGCAGGAGGCCATCAGGCACAACCCACCATGGCAATCTTCCCTGCAAAACCTGCTGGTCAGCTGGGGGGGGAGCCCGGGGCTGCGGAGGTGGGGTGGCTTGGGGTGCAGAGGGGCCGGGGGACTCATGAAGGGTACAGCCGGGCAGGCTGTGGTACAGCTGTGTGCATTTCATCAGCAGATGTCTGCAGAGCAACTTGGTGAGCATGCAAGCCGGCTGTGGAGTGCCTTTCATCCCACTTGCCCACCTGCAGCAGCATTCCTCTGTCGGGGCACCCTATGCGGTGAGGGTCTAGAGGACCCCCTGCACCCTGCGGGGCAGTGGGTGAGAGGAGAGGGCTGTGGTAGGCTCACAGCCTGGCCAGACCCATGGTCCTCGGACCGTCCTGATCCTCTCCGCATGTCATTTGCTGTCTGCCATGGTCCATTGTGCTGAGAAGGAGACCACATGCCAGGTGATGGAAGGAGCTTCTGGGGCGGGTGGACAGGTTGCAGGGTGGGGAGGCCAGCATCTCCCATGGGACCTCGATGGGAAAGGACAGCAAGCAGAGACCAGTGGGGAGAACATGGTCCCCAGCACCTTGAGCCCTCGACTGCCTCCAACAGCGCCCGCTGCCCTCCCTGGGCCTCGGAGGCTGCCTGGCCCCTGCCCGCCCCGTTCTCCTGCCAGCTCGTACTGCAGGCATGGGGGAGAGATGAAGCAAAGCAAAACAAATCATCCTGAGGCATCTCTGGGGGGAGGCGTCGTCAGAGTCATTGGAGTGGCTTCCTCTGTGCCAAGCACTTAAAGAAAAAAAGCCCAAAAATATAAACAAGCCAAAATTTAAATGCCCAGCAAGCTCTATACAACTGGATGCTCCCTCCCTTATGCTCCCTGCTGCTAAGCCAGCGTCTTATTCCCTCCCTGGACAAGATGGGCTGCCAAGGTCTCTTCCAGTGCTCCTCACTCCGATCATGCTCATGTCCCTGAGCCCCTGCAACACGGGCTTCAGGCTCTCATCCTCCTCCAGCTTTGTCTCAGCATGCTGGCAAAAAGCAAACCTGCTCAGCATTCTGAGCAGCGATGCTGTGGCTTCAGTCCTTGGCTGTGTTTGTGGATTTGAGAGTGAGCTGTAGCTCTCCCTGGCTTGGGAACATCACCACTGGGAGTTTTTCTGGGGCCAAGCCAGAGTGGTCCTGCCTGCGCTGGAGGGAAAGGGTCCTGCGGGCTGCAGGGTGCCAGCAGTTGGGTTGGGGCAGCAGCTGGCAGTTGTACCCCACTTGCCCCTGTGCTTCTGCAGCATCGCGGTGCCCTTCACCTCTCCAACGTGGTAGCATTGGGGTAACCCCAGCGCCAGCAATTTTGGACCCAGTGCCCATGCTGGTGTCCAGCCACTTGCATGGGTGCTGCAGAAAACAGACCTCCAGAGGAGCAAGTTTGGGCTACTAAGAGGTGCAGTCTTCATATTTCAAGCCAAACCCCTTTGTCCCTGTGTGCCCGGGTACCATTGAGGGGGATGTTAAAGCTCCTGTCTGTGGCCAGACATCCCCACTAGCAGCAGCAAGGCTCCTGAGGCTTGGAAAGGCTTTGGTAACACCATGCTGCCCTACACCATGTCCACTGTGCCACGGGCATCCAGCTGATGGAGGAAGTCTGGACAACAAGCTCAGTCTGTCCTCCCTCTCCTCTGTTTTGCTTAGGACAGTGCGTGACTATGGCACGGTCCGGATTTTAACACTAGGATGTTTTTCTCTGCCCTGGAGGTTTGCATCTTAAGGGGGGCTGGGAAGTTCATAAAGCAGCTTGGCCACAGACTCTCCTCAAGGCAAAAAGCAGGGTTGTGAGCAAAATCCCGGGGCGTTTGAAGGGCAATGCATCCTGGCGGACAAAAATAAAATGCTGCAAGCGTTTGCCTGGAAATCACAAAATGAACCTGGCGTGAGGAAGCAGGACCTTCCTAAAATAGTTGGGGCTGTTTGCTCGGTGTATGGCAGTTTGGTTTTGCTTTTGCATTTCGTTTTGGGTTTTGTTCCCCATCATTAATATTCTGTTTTTGTGAGTGGAGACTGGGAATTGAAGTGCCAAAATGCATTGCAACACCAGGAGCTCCTTCCCATAGTAATCACAGCCTGGAGAGGTGAAGTGAGTAGGATGTGCCCCCAGATGTGTCCATCTTGGGTGATTTCTCCAGCTTCCAAGGAGGAGCACTGGGAGACGCCTGGACCACAAGCATGTCCCATGTCCTATCTCCCTCCCGTCTCTGTCTGATCTCCTCTGTCTCTCCCTGCCATCAGCTCCGTGCCACTGGGGGAAGCATCAATGGAAAAACTCAGCCCAAGACCATGCTTGAATGGAGGCACCAGAAAAAAACACCATCTTTGGCACTTCTTTAATAGAAGCAAACATCCGACTGATTACTGCAATCTCTATCTGCAGGGAGCTGGGAAATGCTCAGCGCAGAGGAAAGTTGAGTAAAAAGAGGGGGAAAATGACATTTCCAATTGTTGGTCCAAGCTTTCCTCCATCTTGGAGGCTGTCTGGACATGGATGTGGGGTGTGGAGGAGTGGGGCTTGGGTATGGGGGCTTAGCTGAGTTCCCTCTCCGGGTGGCACTGGTGTCCCTGAGGAATAGGCTTGGGCAGTGTTTCTCTGCAACCACTGCTGTGGGATTTCAGGCCCCCTCCTGCCCTGCCACGCTTTCCCCCAGCGCTGATTTCGAAGACATGCGATGCTTATTAGTATGCTGTGCTTTGCATTGGCTTTTATCACTGCTGGAGCAGATGGCTGGGCTTGGACCGCTGCCCTCCGCTTGCAGAAAGGCCGGTAAATGCGATGGTAGTTGCGAGGACAGGTATGGGCTGTGGGAAACGTCCCCCTTCAAGGCTCTGAACAGTAAGAAGGGATGGGCAGCGTCAGGCAGCTGCCTGTGCAGCAGCATTGCCCCACAATGGCCGTGGCACCCAGGTCTGTTGGTAGGCAGAGTTGCTGGAGGGGTTCCCAGCAGTGTACCTGTGCAGTGCTTTCCTGACATGGCTCATGGAGGTAGGATGTAGCTGGCAGGGAGCTTGTCCACAAGGACCATTCCCCTGCCTGTCCTCAGGCTACGGAGGAGGCAGGTCATAGCAGCCCTGTGTGTGTCCCTTGTCCTACTGGGAACAGGGTGTGGGATGCAGTGTCCTGAAGCGTTAAGGCTCGCTTCATCAGTTTGGAGGAGCTGTGATGTGTGGGTTGAGAGGAGAGGAACCCACCTTGCTCCTGGAGCAGAAATCCCCCAGTCCCTGCAGCTGCAGGGCAGGGACCTTGCTCCTAGGGGTCTCAGGGCCCTTCTGGCTTTTCCATAGCTCCCAGCCCCAGCAGAAGCACATCACTGTGATCCACACAATCAAGAAATTACCTGTCCTGGGAGCCAGCTTACCAGTCAGGCAGGCTCCCAAACAGCATGAGACATTTCATGGGTTGCTTGTTCCTCCCCAAACCATCCCAGCTACTCCTGAAGCCCCTGGCCTCTGCAGTACCCCCTGGAAAACAGCTCTGGTTTTAACTGGGCTGATGGTCCCTCCAGGAGAGCCTCTTTCTTTATCCCCAGGGCCATGGGGAGCAACTTTGGTTGCTGCCTTTCTCACTGGGGCATCCTACCAGTGACATCCAGGAAAGATGGAGCAGCTCCAGGCTTCAGCACGTAAGTTGGAGCCAAGAGCCCTGCAAGCCTACGGCTACCTTCAGGGGCACGTCTTCAACCAAAGCAGGTGGGATATTTTTTGAGGGCCATCCCTCCACCTTCTGTCCATTGCTCCTAGACCACGAGGGCAGGAGGGTCTGCGCAGCCACCCGGGGTCCAGTGGCACTCCCCAGGCCAGCAAAGGCAGGGTGATGGAGGGGCTCTGCTGTGGGGGGGCTCCTTCCTCCAGGGCATCCACTCACTCAGCGTCTCCACTTCGTTAGGAGAAAGGGAGGAGGTGGAGGGTGGAAAGTTGCAGTCCGCGAGAGCCATGAGTGAATTAATTTCAGCTGGCCCCAGTCATCCCTGTGGTGCTCGTGGTCCAGGGGGGCAGTGCTAATCACCCTGTTGACAGTGGGGGTTTAAATTAGATTTAAGAAGGCTTTTCAAGCAGCAGGGGCTCTGACTCTGCAGGTAAGGCTTTCTGAGAGCACATATTAAGGAGATAATAAAGTCCCTCTTCTCTCTCCTCCTCTTAAGCAGCAAAGTGGAGTTCAACGCTGATGGGGCATTTTAAGGCCAGGAGGTTTTAGGGCTGTTAGCAAGTGTACAACATTAAGCGATGACTATTTTTTCCTCTCCTTTCCCTTGCCTTGCTGCCAGGGGTGATCTGAAGGGAGGAGACGACGTTCTGCTTTTGGGCTCCCAGGCGTTGCTCCCAGGGCTGCCCCCCTGCCCACAGTGCTGCCCAGGAGTGGTGCAGTCCCTGTGGGAACTGGGGCTGGAGGGCGTCCTGCCCACAGCAAATGCTCGTCCCAGCAGCATGCACTGCCCTCCAGGAGTGATGGCATCTCGCTGGAGAACCCCCAAATCCCCAGGGCTGGGGAATGTTTGGCAGGATCTCCACTGGCAAAGGGCTGGGCTGAGCAATTGAGGGTGGCTTTGGTAAGGGTGTTTCTGTGGGGCTGGGACCTAGGAGGTGTCTGCTGCAAGCACCTCCAGTGCAGGTGCACTGTAATGCCTACAGCTGGTGTCTGCACTACAGGCGTCATAGCATCACATCTTGGGGACAGGCAGATTGTAACCTCTCCTGCAGGATAGGTGTGCTGCAGTGTCTGTGGTCAGCATCTGCGGTACAGGTGTATGGTACCATCTACAGTCAGCATCTGCAGTACAGGTGTGCTGCAAGGTCAACAATCAGTATCTGCTGTACAGGTGTCCTGTAGTGTCTGCAGTTGGCATCTGCAGTATGGGTGTGCTGTAGTGTCTGCAGTCAGTGTGTGCAGTACAGGTGTATCATAGCACCTACAGTTGGTGTCTGCAGTACAGGCACACCAGAGCATTTGCAATCGGTGCCTGCAGTACAGGCATAGTGTAGCAGCTACAGTCGGTGTCTGCAGTACAGGCGTACCATGGCGTCTACAGTCACTGTCTGCAGTAGAGATTGTACCAAAGTATCTACAGTTGCTGTCTGCAGTACAGGCACACCATAGTGTCTACAGTGGGCGCCTGGAGTACAGGCACTGCTGAGCTCTTTTGGAAGGCTCTAGGGAAGGCTGCAGGGGGGGCATGTGGGAAGGAAACGACTTAACAGAGCTTTTTTCTCCCCTGGCTCATCACTTCAGAGCCAGACCCTGTAACAATACCTGGTGGGGAATTGCCCAACAGAAGACTTTGTCGTGGAGACAGTAGGTTTTGAAACTACCACTTTTTGTGTGTGTGAGCCACTCACTTCCAGAATGAGGTCTTACTTATTTATAATTTCTGTGAGGGGGCTGTGGCAGGTGAGAGTTGTGGGGGAAAGCTGGGGTGCAGCCCGTGTCCCTCACCAGCCAGGGATAGTCCTGCCCTGGAGTTGCTGTTTCCAGCTGCCAGTTGGTACCCCAAGTGAGCATCCCCAAGGCTTTGGGGATCCTTCTAAGGGAGAGCTGGAGAGATTCCTCCTTCTGCCTGCTCAGAAGAGGACGCTGGGACTGTTCAGCAGATGGTGGCACCCTACTTTTTGTCTGGATACACAATCCCCTTCTCTCTTGCTGCCCACCTTGGGACTGTCCTCACCCCATCACACCACAGTAGTCACATCACTGTGCCCCTTCAAACCTGCTTGCAGGGGCAGCTTCTGGACTTGTCTTCATGTAGGTCTGGCCACAACCCCCTTCTGCATAGCCTGATCCAGCTCAGCGAAAGCGTGACTGGAAATGCATTTGGTTTAGACCAAGAGCTGCTGGAGGGGACCATATTCACGTCCACGCTGAGTTGTCTTCTGCTAAGAGTGACCATGACTGATGTCCTCATTACCCTTGGTGCAGAGGACAAGGCAGGGAAGGATCAACTAGTTTCTCCCAAAAAAAGAAGCGGGGGACAGCAAGGAAGGCTGCCAGAGGTGGCTCCAGCTCCAGAGCCACCAGGCCACTGCATCTCGTGTGCCCCCTTGCCTCCCTCCGCTCCTGCTCAGGCTCCTCTTTCCCCTCTGGCACCAAGAGATGATTCACTACAGGGTCAAAAGCAAATATTCTCCAACCTCTTTTTCTGCAGAAGGCTGAGTTTCCCACTGCTGGATTTGCTGTGTAATAAATGCAGTTCACCACTATCACCTTTCTACTGGTCCCTGCCAGAACAGGGATGCAGCCCAGGGAGCTGCACACCTGGGGAGCTGCTGCTCACTGGCCCATGTGCCTGCATGCTGGGGTGCTGGCTTCTGGTAGAAAAACCATTAAATGAGCAAATACAGCAAATGGAAATTTGCTTTAGAAGCATCTGCAGAAATTGTGAAGCTTTTGTTATGTGCTTTGAAAAAAAATCAACATGGCTTTGGGAAAAACAGGCAAACAAAGCAAATACTGCATGCGAAATTGCAATTTGAGTGAGAAAAGGTTGGTTTTCTGGCTAGATTTTTGGCACTAAAATAACTCCAGCTCCTGCCTGGTGGCAGGGCTCATCTCTGACAAGAAATAAGGTTTTGCAGGGCGGAAGCAGCTGAGCAGTGAAGTCTCTGTGCCTGCAACTGGGAGCCTCTGCCTGTGTCCTGGCCATGCCACAGAGTCCCCAGGGACCTCGGCTGGGTCCCTCCTCTCTCTCTTTTTAGACCTGTAGCCAAACAGCATCACCCTTGAGACTGTGAGTGCTTGTGGACAGAAACCATCCCTTGCCACCTAACTGTGGTGCCTGTCTCCATGCTGGTCCAGCCTTGGGTGAGGCTGCCAGACATGTGGGCAGGAGCAGCAGCAGTTATTTTAACAACTGATAAGATGAGGAGCAGCAGGGGAGGGTGGATGGCTTTGCTCCCCAGCCAGAGCAAGAGGTAGAGCGTGATGGTTGGTGATGATGTTGACACAAGCGCAAGCCAAACCGAAGGCTACAGCGAGCAGATCTCATGCTTTTCAAAGAGCAGAGTGATCGCAGGGGGGTCAGAGGGGATCCTGTCCTGCGTCCCATCATTGCCACTGTCCCCGGAGATGGGATGGCTGCGCTACCTGGGGGTACCTGGACTGTGGTCCAGGGGCGGGGGGGGGGGCTCTGGCCCTGGTGCAACTCTTTGCCTGCTTCAATTCCTGGTGCCACCCACCAAATTCCAGGGTTGCAGGGAGGGAATATTCAGTGGAAAATGAATTTGGCATCGATAGGGAGAGTCAGCTCCTGGTTTGCAGGCAGGTCCTCCCGAGCTCCTTGGGGCCCCGCGTGCCAGCACTGCCCCGGGTTATGGCATTGCCACCTACCTCGGCTCCCGGCCATCACCCCACTCCCCGAGCTGCCGCTTGCGATGGCAGCTAGCGCAGAGGCAGGGTGGCAGCAGGGGGGCCACATTGCCGGCACAGTGGGGACACATGGAGGAGGCAGAGCGGAGAGTGTGCACGGGGGAAAAAGAGAAGCAGGAGAGAAGAAGCAGAGTGAATGATAACGATGTTGTAATTAGCACTTAGCGCTCCTTGCCCAGAGCTTTCAAAGGAAGGTCACCTTCATTATCTCTGTTTTACAGGCAGGGAAACTGAGGCATGGGGGAGGCAGTGAATGCCATTTGCTCAAGGTGACCCGGGAGGGCCGGGGCTGCGTTGGGAGCCAGGTCTGGGGCTGGCATGTCTGTGCTATGCAGGCACAGCGCGCTGGGGATGGCTCTCGCTGCCAGCCTTCCCAGCCCAAACCCAGCACTGCAAATTCAGCAGCGAGGCTGTGGGTCCTCTCTGCCCATCTTCAGGCTCCCCATTTTCAGACCCCCCCATCTCCCTGAGCATCCCTTCCCCTGAGAGGCATTTGAGGCCGTGCTGGTCCAGCTCCACCCCAAAATCTGCTCGTGATAACTGCTCCCAGCAGCTCTTGCCTTCCCCTCCAGCCCTGCAAAGGCTCATGTCCTGCTGCGAACCCAAGGCCATCTGGGCTCCTGCAACAGCCGTGTTGGGTAATGGAATATGTTTTGCTGGGTTTTTTTTCTCTGGCCAGTACAGCTCCCCCTTTATTTAGGTTTAAATAGATGCCATCTGGCTAACGAGCCCATACTCATGTTCTAGATTAAAAGGCAATCCTCCACGCGTTACTGATACGGTGCTGGAGATTAGAGAGGTTTAAACGGTTTTGAAGGTGTAATTTGCTTTTCACGCATGGTGTTATTTACCTCCTGGCGGGTGGGCCGGCATCCCCGATGCTGTCCCCAGCAGCTCCCTCCCGGCTCCAGTCTTTTCTACCAGCCCTGGCTGCAAGAAGAGGAGAGTTCGGGCATCTCCAAGCGTGACAGGCCTGCGCAGGGCATCCTTGTGGTTGTTGCTGCCGTTTGGGCACTCCCAGGGCGGCTCATTGATGCAGGGAGGATGTTCCCTGCTTGTCCCTAAAGCTCAGCATGCCTCCACCTGGCTGCCTTCTTAGCCGTCCCCTTTTCCACACCTCCCTGCACACCAGCATCCCCCGGGACACGGCACGGCTCACCGGGACGGAGCAGCCTCTGCCCCTCTCCCAGCCCAGAGAGACAGGGCTGACTGTGGCCCAGCGGGGTGTTGGTGGCAGGTGGCTGAGGCAGCATGCGAAGTCACTGCAAAGGCACCGATGATGGTTACGCAGTCCCTGGCATGCCCAGAAATACTGCTGCTGTTGCACTGGGCTGGCAGACAGGACAGTGCTTGGTGCTAGCAGCAGAAGGGGCCACACCGGAGCAGCAGCTGCCCATGCTGGGATCTGTATCTTGCACATCCTAAACACCGGCTGCTGCTGTGAAGTGCCTGGGTGTGCTCCCATCTCTTCAAAATACCTGTGCAACCCACTTGCAGGCAGTGTGTGCTCCTAGGGTGATGCTGCAGCTGCCAAGGAGAGCCCAGCACCAGGGTTTGACTTTCTTAAGGGAAATGTTGAAAATGAGACGAGGGAAATACAGCATTTGTGCAAGGCATATTGTAACCTGCGGGCACCTGGTTGTGCTGGCAGCTCCCATGGAAAGTGCCACAGGCTATTGAGTGATGAAGCACATGCTAGGAAAGTGCCTCATTTTACAGTGAGTTCCCCTGTGGCTGAGATGAAGTCTCACTCCGTGGCCATCTCCTTGTGGTCCCATCACGCCCTGCGGCTGCCTGGGAGGGACTGGCTCTTGGCATGCCACGTGTGAGGTCTCCTGGGGGCAAACCCTGACTGCTCCTGCCTGTGTTTGCTTCCACAGATGGCTAACCCTGTCCCGTCAGCCTGCTGCATGGTGCTCGCCGTGGTGGTGGTGGTGTACGCCCAGAGACACAGCCAGCAGGGTGAGTCTCTTCTCCCACCTTGGAGGTCCTGAAAAATGTGAATGCTGCTCCTCTGGCCTCTCTCCTGGGGCGAGCCAGGTGCACCCTCTTGGCTTGCCTGATATTACGTTTCTGGATGTTGTCACTTTTCTCCTCTCCGTGACCCACGCATCCCCTCCTGCCCACTGCTGTGGGGTTTGGGCATCCTGCATCCCCCTCAGTGCCCGCTGGTTCCCCTCGCCCTGCCCACATCCCTGCATGTCCCAGGGTGCCGCTACAGCCAGGGCACCTCTTCCCACCTCTGCACCCCCCCTTTTTTGCATGTTGCCCTGTGCAACCCACCCGTGAAGGGATGAGCAGGTGGGAAGAAGCAGCAGCCTGACAGCCCCAAGCCCTGGCACCCTACCTGATGACTGTGTCGGATGCCCCATCCTGCTCTCACCTCCTTGGGGTGACTTTGTCCCCATTGCCACCACACATTGGTACCCACCACTAGCTCGCTACTCTCCAGTTTAGCAGAGGATTCAGGGCTTACCTTAGTGACGGCTTGAGAGAGATGACATTTTAGAGTCACTGGTGGCATTTGGAGCTGGAGGACCCCACATGGTATTGGGTCTAGGCAGGAGCAGGAAGGTTATGTGGAGGATGGTTGGGTCCCACTGTGGGGTCACCTGTGGCAGCCCTGCAAAAATGGGACGAAATGATGGACCTCCAAAATTCGCTGGCTTTCCTGGCAGTCAGCCTGGCTGTAGTTGCTTTTGGTGGATTATAGAGGGGAATTTTGCTGATTAACTCCAGTAAGGACATCTGTGCATCCATGGGCTCTGTGGGATTAAGGAACCCAGCCAGAGTACCCCACTGAGTTGCTCTAAATCCATCTGGGTGGGTTTACATTGCTGGAAGCTGCCAGCTTGGACAGGAAGCAGCTGGAGCTTGGCAGCACGTCCCCATCCACTCTCCAGACACAGAGGGAGCTTGCTGGGTGGTGTTGCAGGAGCGTTCCTAGCACCTTCCCAGGGTGCCTGCTGAAAGCATTCGAGTGCTGAGCTGTGTGCTCCTTGTGGTGGTGTGATGCTTTCTGCAGAGAAGCAATGCTCCTTGGTCCCACTCTGCTTGCAGGACTGCTGCCTGGGAAGCCTTGAAGAAGCCAGTGACAAGGCTGCCAGAGCATCCTTTAGTTGCACCATGCTGCTTCCCTCCATGCTGTGGGAATGGCAGCCCAGACAGGGAGATGCACAAAACACAGAAGTGCCAGGTACTTCAGGATTATGCATACTTGAAATGTGTTGTCTAGACAGAGAAACACGCTGGCCAGCACTGGCCAGAGCCATGCATTTTGCTGCTGGCAGCAGCACGCTGGCACAGAGAGCACGGCTCCGGGTAAGGCCCCTGGCCAGGCGAGCTGCAACTGTCACCTTCTGCTCTGTGATCCAGCAGGATTCAGGGATTTGGCAGCATAGCCTCCCCGTCCCTGTGTCCCTCCTCTTTCCCTTGCCTGGCTGCACCTGGGAGGGAGGTATCTGGGGCAACAGCTTGAAACCAGAGCTGCTGAGACCTGAGGGCATCAACAAGCGCCTGAAAGGGGTGCGGGACATGAGGCAGGGCTCTCCACATCTGCAGGAGCCAGAGAGACTACTCTGCACTGGGGGACATAACAAGGAGAGAGGGGGGAAAACTGGGTATAAGAGCTGGAGGAAGGTTTGTAGGGCACTTCCAGGACTGTCCTCGATCTGTTCCCCAGAGGCACCATGTGTCCCTCCTGGGCACCTCTCTGAAACACTGATGTGACGTTCTGGGCAGGGACTTTGGAGCTGCCCACCTCACCGTGCCTGGCTTGGGGAGGCTGTACGCGTGCAAGTGAAGTTGGGGAGGATCTGCCCCACATTGGAGACCCAAGGGGTGTGCTCCATCCTCCCCACCCAGAGCTCACCCCTGCCACCCTGCAGCCTCCCCTCACCAGCCAACCCTGGGGCTCATCCCCCACCAGCCAGGTACTCAGGCTGGAAAAACACAGCAGGAGTGGGGTGGGAGGATGGATTAATCCCACTGGTGGCAGGGACTGGGTGGAGTGGGGGGAGGATGCTGGCATAGAGTCCATTTATCATGCACTTGAGGCACGCTCGTCTTTAATAGCTCATGAAGCACTTTAAGAGATGCATTAGCACTGAATACTTGAGTGAGGAGGATGTGACAAGCTGTTAAGTGAACACGAGCACGATGCATCCGAGCCTGGCCACCGCTTCTGGCTCTCACGTGCGCCCTGGTGATTACTGGAGCTCAGGCTCGGTGGAGGTGAGACTGTTCATGCATTAACCCCTCTGCGGCTCACCTTTGGTCCTTCTCCTTGGAGCTGGCAGAGGGTGCATTTGTCTGGGATGCGGGAGCCCAGGATGCTCCCCAGTGTTGGCGGTGAGGTGGGGTGGAGAGGCTCAGAGGTCAGCAGGTTTGGGTACCCTCCCTCCCTCCCACTGGTCAGAGCTCCCTTGCTTAGCATCTGTGGCAGGTTGCTAAAGTTACACCTGCACCACCCTGCTGGGCACTGCTGCTTCCAGCTACCCTTGGGGGTAGGCACTGTGTGGTGGGAGACCAGGGCCATCGCTCAGGGCAGCCCCAGGGGGATGCTTGCAGGGTTGCACTAATGCGCTGGCTTGGGCATTGGGGTTTGGGTGTCCTGCTGCAGGGAAGGGCAGAAGGGCAGCAAAAGAGGGTGTTCATGAGGCACTCTGCCATAGCACATCCCCTTGTGTCACCCTGACCAGGAGGCATGTGGATAGAGCAGAATGCCTGGCTGCGGGTGGGGGATGCCACCCCCCAGGAGAAACATCCCTGATTTCTCAAGTTGTGTCTTTACCCCTAGAATAGCTCAAGCCATCGAACAGGGATTGCTCCCAGCCCACATCCACTATGAGGTCTTTGGTTCTGTGTGTTTTGGGGCAGCAGGGTTGGGACCACGGGTGCCGCTGGAGCCACCAGCGCTGCTGTCGGGTGGGAGTTGCACGGTGCGCTCATGGCTAATCCTACTGCTGCTGAACCAGTCACCCCATGCCTCTCAGCCCCTCACGCTGGGTGGCTCTGGCAGGCTCCGACAGCGTGCTCAGCGTGGGTGGGATTGCTGCTGCTCACTGCCGCTGCACTGAACTCACACCCTTCCCCAGCCCAGCTGGGGCAGCCGGCACAGGGTCATTTTGAACAGCCAGCTCAGTGCTCCTGAATTTAGCAAAGGAAAAGGTGAGGCACTGAGTAAAATTGGAGGTGGGGGAAAAAGAGTTGAGGCTTGCAGGGCTTAGCTGCCAGAATAGGTTGGCATAAGGTGATGTTTGGCCCTCCTGCTGAACTCACTGGGCAGGTGGTCCAGGGATGTCCCCCTGGTGCATGGGTAAGCACCAGAAGTAAACCACCTTCAGATGGGGCTGCCGGATGGGGGCGGCCTGCCTCCAGAGACAGGCATTGCCCTGGTCAGCCATAGGGCTGTTCCCACCAGCACAGCTCCCAGCCAGCACAGAGGGATGGACAGGAGCTGCAAGAAGAAATGGGAGGGGAGAGAGGAGGCAGAACTGGCTAAGACTGTACAGGAGAGCCCAGTGCCCTCACCGTTATTGTGGGTAGCTCAGTTTTCCTTCGTGTGTTTCCTTCTCCAGGCAGTGGTTTCTGCCGATTTATGTCAGAGTAGAAGAAGGTGATGGGGAAAGCTCAGCAGAGCGCAGAAGCGATGCTACCTGCTGCGACACTTGCACCTTTGGTTAGCCAGGGCTCCATCGTGTGAGAGCAGTGCTGGCGGGGGTCCCTGCAGTGCAGAGACCCTCTCCCTAGCAGGGCTTGGGCACCCTCAAAGGAAGGAGAGAGGCCACAGCATAAGCCCTGGGGCTTTGCTAAAGCTCCTTACCTGGGAAGTGTGTACATGGTGGAGATGCCCAACTGTGTGTCAGGCCATAAAATATACATGCATGGGTGATTTCAGCTCTTTCTATTCATTGCTGTGACTGCCCATGGCTGGACTTAGCTGTTCCCAGTGGACCCAAGAGATACAGCAGTCCTGGAAAGAGGGAGCACTGCTTCCCTAGGCTCCTGCCACGACCAAAACATCTTCCCCATCTGTCAGCTCTCCCAGAGTTATGTCCACGTCTGTCTCAGATTGAGATTTCTCTGCTTTTAAGAGAGGAGTAATTCTGCTTTATTGATCCTCACCTTGCTGAATTAACTCATGTTTAAACAATAATTATGTTTTCACCCAGGAGAGGAGACAAAGAGATAAGCATCTCTGGAAATGAATGCATTTCACATGCCACATGCTGGGGTTAATTTATTGATGGGCGCAGAAGCTGCTATCTCCTCTCTCACCAGCAACAAGCAATTAGCCCCCATCATTCCTCAACCGAGGAAAAGAAAGAGATTTTGTTTCATTACTTTCCCTTCTCTCTTGCTCTCTTAAGCCCTGGCACTAATCTTTTGCAATCGGTTCTGCTGCAAAGCCTCCCGGGAGCTCCAGTTTGCATGCGCCTCGTTAGAAATGCTGCCCACATTTCAGCTAAGACAAAGCCTGGGCCGGTAAACAGCCTTCAAAATGCACAGCAAAGCCATGCAAATTGGCTTTTTGAATAGAAACCAACTGTAGATATCTCCCTGTCTCCCCTCCCCACATTGTCCAATGTTTTCCGTGTGGCATTTGTTGGCTGACGGGGATGCAACCAGCTCTTTTTGGACTCTGCTTCCTCCCACATCAATCAGCCCATGCAACTCCCTAGGGCATCTGCCTGGCACGGTTAAACTAGTTGCTTTGCTTTTGGGGGTATTCTCTGGGTTTTCTGTGTAAGAGATGGTTTGTAGATTCATGCAGGAACGTGTGGTTTGTTTGTAGACATCTGAGTAGGTTTTGATTGTTGCGCAAATGCTGTTCAGTTAAGGTGCCTGGATTGAAGTGGTGTGATGAGCTACCTGGGCCTGGAAGCTTGGTCTTCTGCCCATGAGTGTGCAGGGGTGGTGTGCATCCAACCTATGACAGCAGTGCAGGAATAGTCTCTCCAAATATACATACAGAACGTTCTATTCTTCCCTTCTCTTCTCTTCTCTTCTCTTCTCTTCTCTTCTCTTCTCTTCTCTTCTCTTCTTTTCTCTTCTCTTCTCTTCTCCTCTCTTCTCTTCTCTTCTCTTCTCTTCTCTTCTCCTCTCTTCTCTTCTCTTCTCTTCTCTTCTCTTCTCTTCTCTTCTCTTCTCTTCTCTTCTCTTCTCTTCTCTTCTCTTCTTCCCTCCTCTCCTCTCTCACCCAGCACGCTATTGGAGTGCCCTTCAGTCATGCATTAAGCGACATGACTAACATCTGTCATGTGTTGTTTGTTTTTCCACCCGTTCCCCAGGGCAAGATGCGTGTGCAACAGAGTGTTTTGGAATTTCTGTAATTGCCCGAGCGCAGGCACTCGCTGGGGAAGGCAAGGTCAAAGGGAGTGCCTGTGTGTGTGCTGAGTAGCCAACTGGGTGGCTGGAGATGGTGTGTGCTTCCCGCAGAGCCTTGTTTCACGCTCAGGCTGGGGCTGGTGCAGGAGAAAGCTCTGTCTCCTCATTACAAAGCACCTTCCCACCTCCCGTGACACCTCCTTGCGTCTCGGGCCAAGTTTTGCTCTCATCACAGCACACTGGCACTTCATCTCTGGGTGGCTCCTGCCAAGGCCTTATCAGCATCGTCCTCCCCAGGATGCAGCCCTGCCTTCTGCGAGTCTGACCTACATTCCTCCACTGGAGATGAATGGATTTGTGTTTGGCTGCCTGAAACACATGCTCTAGCTGAGGGAAGGCTAGTATATTAACTGCTCCAGAGCTCTGCGTGCAATGGACTCGTCCTTTCCATTACATACATTTGTGTCACTGGCTAACTTTGCCAGCAACAGTTTTATGTTGCCTTCAAGATAATTGATAAGACGAGTGATTAGCAATTGGCCAAGAACAGATCCCTGCAGGGCCACGCTGGGAACACCCTCCTGCAATGACGATTCCCCATTAACAATTAATTCCCCATTAGCAATTCCATTTTTTAATCCTTCCTGTTATAACTCTGGATGCTCTCATTATCCAGCTGGCTGAAATACCAGCCTCGCTCCAAACTGCAGCCCTGTTCAGCGTGTGATCTGATTTCAGAGCATGTCCAGGACCTCTCTCCAGTTAGGAAGCAAGGTTTGGGGTAGCCTTTACCTGCCCCACCATCCCTCACTCTTTGCAAGCCTTCTCAAAGCCAAAATGCTCTTCAGATTTGCTTTGTGGAGAGCTTGGAGATCCAGAATCAAGGCATAGCGCTGGATCTGTAAAAGGACATGTTTTAGCATTGGAAGGATGTTATCAGGGTTTGCTCAGTGCAGTCGAAGTCGGGGGGCTTAGCTCAGCCTGTCCTCAGGCTGAATGAGCTCAGTTCATGGTAGTGTTCCCATAATTGCTGAAGGAGCTGGCTGTACCTGGAAAACCTCAGTCCCAGGGCATGTCATGAGGAGATGCTCCTGCCTTGGGGCTGCAAGAGGGGAAAGACATAAGCACTGGGACAGCAGGGGAAGGCATTGCCGAAGGTGAGGGCACCCCTGGATGGCAGCACCCCTGGCAGAGCAGCACTGCCTGTACCTCTGGGTCTCCCCCAACATTCATCTCGCTTCTGTAGGCAACTCGTGTACCCAGCGAGTGAGTCAGCCTGACTCACCGGGGACACGTTACCCCTCACATGAAGGCTCCAGTGCCGGCAGCTTATGTGCAGCAATTACGACTCGAGCTTCTCCGTGAGTCGAAGCCTGCTTAAATCATTCTGAAGGCTGCTGTTCAAGGGCAGGCATCTGCTCTTTGCCTCCTTTGCCTTGCTAATTGCTGCTCAAGGCTAAGCTAGCCCAAGCTCGTGGCCGCCCACTGGGGACCAGCGTCGTCCCAGTGGGATTGCTGCATCTGCTGGGGGCCAATCTGCTGGCCTATCCTGTAGGTACCTCTGCTGGCCAGAGGTACAACCTGGCTGTAGTTCAGATTGCCCTCTGATGCCTTTGTGAGGAAGGTCCATCACCTCCATCCCTGGGCATTCATTACTGTATGGTTTTCCCCATTGCCTCCCCATATTCCCTGCCAGCTCACAGCTGCAGGGAAGCAGCAGAAACAACAACTCACCCCACCTGCAATGACACCCCAGCTGCAACCCATTAAACTCTGCTACATGCTTCTAGGGCATTTAAGAGCCCATCAAGGTGTGAGGTCCTCCTTGCTGCTCTGATCTTTCCTGCCTGCTTCCCTGCCCTGTGTGGTGAAGGTAAATCTCTCTGATAAGAAGAACCTCAGACTCAAACAGGCACAAACTTCTGCACAAACATCCCACCCCCCTTTTCCTTCCTACCCCTCTGTCTGTCCCAGAGCACCTGGCCTTTTTTTTTTTATTTTAACTCCATGTCATGGTTTAACACCAGCTAGCAACCAAGCACCACACAGCTGGTCACTCACTCCCTGCCCCACCCAGTGGGATGGGGGAGAGAATTAGGGGAAAAAAAAAGTAAAACTCCTGGGCTGAGATAAGAACGGTTTAATAGAACAGGAAAGAAGAAACTAATAATGACTAATAATAATAAAAGGAGTGGAAAATACAAAACAAGTGAAGCACAATGCAATTGCTCACCACCTGCTGACCAAAACCCAGTTAGTTCCTGAGCAGTGATCTGCCCCCCAGGCCAACTCCCCCCAGTTTCTGTGCTAGACATGGCATCACATGGTATGAAATACCCCGTTGGCCATTTTGGATGAGCTGCCCTGGCTGTGTCCCCTCCCAACTTCTTGTGCCCCTCCAGCCTTCTTGCTGGCTGGGCATGAGAAGCTGAAAAATCCTTGACTTAGTCTAAGCATTACTTAGCAACAACTGAAAACATCAGTGTGTTACCAACATTCTTCTCATACTGAACCCAAAACAGCACTATACCAGCTACTAGGAAGACAATTAATTCTATTCCAGCTGAAACCAGGACACTCCAGCACAAGATGCACCTCCCAAAAGGTTCTCTGTCTGCAAAGTAAAAGAAAACAGCAGAAATAGCCTGGAACATCTTTTTCTATTACTGGACATGCCTCTGAGCTCAAGTAGATTTCCTGCCCAGACACAGAGTGAATTATGGCCAAGCTCTCAAAGGCTGACCTTGTGGTCAGCTGGAGCATAGGCTTACTAATAAATGTGGTCAGCCCCTACCGCAAACAGCCTATTTTTAGTGCCTGTGTTTCCTTGCCCGCTGCCTCATCACCCCGCAGGTCCCAGAGCAGAGTATCCCCTGGGGGTCCAGCCAGTGGTGCAGGATAGCCCCGCACATCCTAGGCTCGCTTCTTCTGCCTGGAAGGTGGGAAATCAAGAGGTTTGATGTCCATGTAGGGTCTGTTAAATTCATACCACAGAAAGCTGCTGGTGCATGGAGCAGGGTGGGCTGTCTTGCTGGGGCATGCTGTGGGAGCATGGCTCATGCCTGTCAGACAGGGAGTGGAGGGCTCACGGCTCTCGCCTAGGGTCTGTGCTTGGAAAATAGCCACAGGTCAGTGTGAGATTGATGTCCCATTGTGCCAAGTGCTCTCGGATGTATGAGAAGAGATGGTCTTAAAGTGCAGGTGGGAGACAGAGGAGAAGAACAGGAAGAAAAATAGAGGGACTGGCACTTAGGTGAGAGGGAGCACAGCTTGGTGGCTCCAGGGCTTTGAACTGCTCTTTGCAAGTTACTAAAATTTGGAGACATGCAAAGGATATTGCAAAGAATCTGCCTGCTTTTGCTATACAAGTCTGTCTGGAAGCACTTGCACTGAATTTACCCCTTCTGGGAATGTTAGAAGTTATTTGAAGTGGAGATGATGTTCTGGAGTAAAATGGGGTTCTGTCCTCAGGCCCACATGAGCCATCTGAGAGCTTGGAAGGAAATCTAGTTGGCAATATCTGTGATGCTAACAAAAATATGAACCCTTCCATCAGTTGCAGGTCCTATGTATTGAAGCAGATCACAAAGCTGTAAAAGAATAAGGAGTGTGGATCTGGCAGGTTTTGGACAAGCATGTGATCCCACAAAACTGGTGAAATTAGTTCACGTCTGTGGTAAGAAGAAGAAACCACCGGGAGGATCGCAGTCTGCCAGGATTCATTAGTTCTGCCAGTAGCAAGGAAAACCATGTCTCACTAGTCTCTTAGACTTCATTAAACGTAACGAAAAGCAATGAAGGAGGAGGAATGGGGTTTGTAGTCCACCCAGACACCCAGAGGAGCTTTGGTTGGAGAGTGTTCAGCCCAGGATGAAGCCCTGGGAGTTACTGCTGACGTGGGCAAAGCTGCCAAAACCCACAGGGAGGAGGCAGGAGGCACACCTGGATGTGCAGAGGGGACAGCGTGGGACGAGGAGCAGCACTCGGTTCATGGAGCATCTGCGTAAGCCAGCTGGGTCCTTGCCAACAAATCCTTGCTGAAACCCACTGCTGGACGAGCCCTGCTCTTTGGGGAAAGGCTGGAAGGAAGGGTTTGGATAAAGGTCATTTCCCTCTCAGGATGGCATCATCCCACTGTGTGGAGCAGGAGTATTGCTTCCTCTGCTGACGCTCAGTTGTAAATCGAGGCATTACCATAGCAGCTGGGAGCCCCCAAATGCTGGTGGAAGCCAAAATCTCATTTGCACAGATTTTCAGACCCAGGGAGCTGAGGCATATCCCAGCACGTGGGGAATAGCTGTGGGCTTTGCTCTTTGTGTGAGCTCTGGCTGCTGAAGAAGGGCCGTGTCCTGTCCTAGCACTGAGCTCCTTTTGGCGAGGGAGGAAGCAATCCTCATCCATGGGTTACGCCTGTTGTTTTTTTTATGCCTGCTTTTACATTCTCAAAGGCTTCCAGAAATGGAAGATCTCATAAAACAGTGACAGTTGGAGTGGAAACCTTTAGTGCTTCAGGGGTTTGGCTTCAATTAGCCTCCAAAAGCTCAGAAAGGTCTTGCCTTGGAAGTCACATGTGGCCATCCCAGGGACCCAGCCATCTCACATTTCCAAAGCAGCCTGGTCCCTGCCAGCCTGTTCAGAGACATGTGTTCAACTGAACTTGGACTGAAGGTGCCACTCATTATTTATCTCCTTTGAAGGGTTTCCAGTGTCTGAAGTCCTGGATCATAGGCTGCCCTGGGACTGCAAAGCCAATCTCCGGTCAGGCTGAAAGAGCAAAGTGCTGCAGCTCTGGGGGCAGCTCTGGGCACTGCTTGCAGGAGCCCACGACCTTAGCAGAGGGTGCTACAAATCATCCCTGGAGCGTGTCAGAAGAGTTGTGTGAGACAGACGCCGGGACCAAAAGGGCAGGCAGGGCTGGGGCTGAGATGTTCAGGTCCTGCACATCCATCAGTAGTGTTGAGCGTGGAGTGAGTCACTTGCTGCCGTCTTTAGACCACCTGTGACATGTCTGTGAGCAAGCAGAGCCCTGGATAGTGGGAGCACAGCCAGAGCAAGACACTGAGTCTAAACACCATTATCTCTGCTTCCCGGGGAGCGGATTTTTCTAGGGTGGAAACAGAGCAAAGGAACCATGAAGCATGCTCAGGGGAGCAGATACTGGGACACGACGTGCACAAACTTTTATTATCAAAGTCTTTGGGGGGTTTAATTTCAGTGGGCAAACACTGTGTTTCTGTGCAAAGTGAAATACCTAATACCCAGATTCCTAATCTGGGTGGGAGATGCTGGAGTGTAACAAATAAACAGAAGAATTACTTGCAAGATGTGCTGTCTGTCCTGTGGATGAAAAGAGCATCTTTCAGGATAAGCAGTCTTGGGCAGCACTAAATGGAGTGGATCCATGCAGAGAAGCCAATATAATTGTGGCATATTAAAAGGAAAAGGAGAAGAAGGATTGAGGAGGGGCTGTGGCAGGCTCGTTACAGAGGGGAAAAGCGATGCATGTCACCTTGTAATGAGTGCTCCACGAAGGCCAATCAGGTGGAGAAGTGAAGTGAAACTGCAAAGCAATCGACGGTGATGGAGGCAGGAGGGGTTACGGGGGTATTAGTCCAGCGTATGGACCATTGATCTCTTGGTGTAGGATTTGCTGGGAAAGATTGTTATTTAGGCTTAGCTGCCACCAGATGTTAATTGAAGCTGAGGAGTCTGGAGCCTCATTGCACTTGCCTTCCTTTTCTTAGAGCCATACTGGGGAGGCTGGTGTTGAGGAAGCAGCTTTGTGTATGTGATTCACAGCATGGAAATAAAAAAGCCTTCACCTCCACTCAAGAGACAAGGAGAAGGGGCTAAAAACTGTTTCTTGCACAGTTGCATGCACCTTCATCCCTGATACATCCACCTGCAAAACTCCCTGTGGAAAAGGCAGAACGTTGCTGCAGGGTGCACATGGCTGGCAGAGCCGTGCACCACCCTTCATCCCAGGTTCAACATACTTGACTTTTCTAGCTTCTTTAGCTTGCAAAGTCTGAGGTGTTTCCCCCAGTGCAGATCTGTGTTAGCAGACTTAAGCCACCTGCCAGTAGCCAGGCTCTTCTTCGTTATCTATTCTGGAGTGTTGCAAAGCAGCCTGAGATCTGCAGAGCTGATCATGAAAAACATTGACCTGCAAGGCTGGAAGCCTGGAGGACTTCTGCCAGCCAAGAGCTGTGTGCTTTGTAGGCAGAAGAGAGCCATCACACTGAGGAGCTGACTGGGATGCACAAGCTAAAGCAGAGCTGCAGCATGTAGTGTGTCTTGCTTGATTCCTGCTGAATTTGCTAAGGTGTAATGAGGTGTGCATGTGTGTGCATGTATTTCTGATGTCCAGGCGTCGGGCGTGCTGCCGGATAACACAGCTCTGCTGGCAGAGAGCTGGTGTGGAATAGGCTTTTTGCTATGCTGAAGTGCACTTCTGCTCTCTGGAGAGAGGTCCCCCCTGTACTCTGCCAGTCTGTGCTGCTCGCAGGGGACCATGCCTGCTGCCACCAGGGTCCAAACTGAAATAAAGCCAGGGAAGTTGCTGAGCATACATTACAGAGGTAACACAGCTATGGAGGGGGATCGGGGTCCCATCCTGTTGTGAATGGCAGGAAGGCAGGCTGCCAGAAGCAGCGGCTGGTGCAAACCTGCATCGTGCAGACCATATGCACAGGGGTCCACTGCTGGGGGCTTGTCCTGGTAGCCCCACGTCCATGCGTCTGCCCAAGCACAGATCTTCTCCAAGCAGGCTCTTGGAGCTCAGGTGAGCTCTGCTCACCATCTGCATTGTTTATGTGCAAACTGGCTCCCAGAGAGATAGTAAGCCAAGCCTGGGGTGCTCCCGAGGGGAGTCTCCAGCCGTAGCCGTGAACTTGAGATTCTGTAGGATGAGTCACAGAGAGCCTCTGACTCCAGCCAAGCCACAAGCCCTGGCAGGTCGGACTCTGCTGCGTCTGTGGCTTGCCCACGCTGCAGTGTGGTTACTCCAGCCGACAACGCGCTGTGCAAGTGAGAAACTGAGGCACACGGGAGACAGAGTACATTAAATCCAGAAAGCTAATGTCTGTCCACTCCTCTCCCTGCAATTTCTTATGGGAAGCCTCCATTTCTGGCCATAACTGAATATCTGGAGACCTGCCACAACCTGTGCCAGCTGCTGGGACAACTGGAAAGGCCTGGAGCAAAGCATGAAAGTCCAGTGATGTTGCTCAGGAGTGGGATGGGGCTGCTGAGCCCTGCAGTACTCCTGCTGTTGGGAGGGGATGTTAGCATTACCTGGGATGCAGCAAGGCACCTGCCTGGTGATCACATCCAATTTCCTGTGCTTAGCAGACTTGAAAATTAGTTTTACTTTATAGTGGGAAGCACAAGGCCTTGTGTTTGTCTCTTTTTTTTTCCTTTGGGTGAGGATCCCTGCTGTGCGGCACAGGAGAAGGGCAGCTCAGGAGCTTGGGTCCCCCGTGGTGCCTCCTAGCTCTTAGAGCATCACACAAGCCCCTTGGCAGGGGAGGAACCGTGGCCTTTGCCAATGGCCACAGGCTCACTTCCTAGTGAGCTGCAGCACCATTCCCACTGGTGCTCCACCTGGAAGTCCATTCACTTTACTGGGACTCTTCTCTGCCTCCTTTGCCCCTGAGGAGCCTCCCCAGCTTTGCCCAGTAACAACCAGCCCTTGCCTTGCTCTCTCCCAGCATCACAGGGTACAGCCCTTTGGGTGCTAAGAGAAAGGGTGTTGCTCCTCCTTAGTCTTAGATGTTGCCTGTGCTCTTGTGCTGGGCCCATCACAAGCATCCTCCTGTTGGCCTTGGCTGCGTGTAATAGCTCTGCCAACTCCATGGTTCTTGTTGGCAGAGAGCCTTTAGGGATGCCTGCAAGCTGCCTTACTGCCCCCCCCCCCCCCCCCATCATGTCAATAGCACTTACAGCAGCAGCGTACTGATTCTGTCCCTGTGCAGGTGACTCTTCCAGCTCTCAGCCCTGAGACGGACTTGTCCATCCATCCCTCCCAGTTTGCAAAGAGAGCTTCTGTCGTTTTCAACCCGAGTTGCTGGAGGCTGATCCTTGCTTTTATGGAGAGTGAGCCCTGAATATTCAAGAAACAGCACTGAACTCGGTGTGACCATGGTTGGCAGGTTCTGGCCCTTAATTAATTAGCATTGATTGTACTTCACTTCCAACAGTGGAGGAGGGAGCTGCAGCTCAGGGAAGCAGTGAAGTGTTGCGATACAATCACTGCAGCCATTTTCATGCTGCCAGTCGGTGCTCTTCAAAAGTTACATAGCTGCTGCATTGGTAACGTGGGAGACAGAAAGGAAAATCATGGGGGAATAGTAATGACATGGGACTTCAGAAGCTGTCATTTTTGAAGAAACACTTGTTTATACATTTATGCAAGGTTGGGTTTTTTTCCTGTTTTTTTTTTTCTGGTTCTTGGCATTGTTGTAACTTGTCTTAGCCTTAGCGAAGGTGCTGCTCGTGTCTCCTGCATGGCAGCAGGGTCAGCGCAGGGTTCATCAGCCCAGCAGGAGATACGGCCATTGAAACGTGGGACCTCCATGTACTCCCTTTGCTCCCAGCTCCCTTGTCCAAGTGCAGCAGCCACCTGGCAACTGCCAAGAAGTGCTATTCAGGAAGTGGAACGTGCCTTGTCCCCCAAGAAATTTGGAGGAGGTTGGGGGTTGGATCAGTCACTTGAGAATGGAGGTGTTTACCCTATCTGAGGAAGATACCCCATGGTCAGCCTTTCTCTGTGTTAGTGAACTTTCCCTCCACCTGAAGTTGTCCATCTCACTCCATAATCTGGGCAAGTCTTTTCCACTGAGCTCTGCGAGACCATGGGCTTTTGTATCCGTGATGCATTTCTTTCTCCATATTTTTGCAATTTCTTTCTTGGCAGCTCCACAGAGATGGCCCTGGGCATCCTTCTATTGATCTATGAGTAGGACTTTGGGATATAAACCCAGAGGGAAAAGTTCAGGATTTAGTTAGGCAGATTTAATCCTGTTACATTCTTCATCCTGCCCTAAATCACAGCTCCAGAGTGAAGACCGCATAGCAAGAGCCACCAGAAGCGTGTCACAGCTTTTTTAATGTGTTGCATGATGTTGCAAATGTGTCTCCCAGCCTGGTGAACATTGAAGTCTCCTGCAAACGTTGAGTGTCTTTAATTCTTGCTGTGGCCTGGGACAGCAGCTCCTGAGTTTGTCCTTGCACAACCCATTGCCAGGGGATCCCAGTCAGGCTGCGACTGCTTGCTGGGAGCCCTGGGATCTGGTGGGCTTCCTCTCCCACACAACAGGCATGTACAGCTGCCTTGCCAGGGTACTGGGAAAAGCACTGCCAGGGCTGGAAGAGGGGTGGGAGGTGGGTGTCAGCAGGCAGAGACATTCAAGTCAAGCCTGGTAGCACAAGGGATTAGTGGATACGGGCTGTTAGGTGATTTAATTGTGTTTTCCTTCCTTCAGTGAATTTGGGCCATTTTTCTCAACTTGCTTAGCCCTGAGGAGTTTTTTAGCATAACCAGTATTTATGGAAGGCTTTTTGCTTGCTGCTTTAGGGGGAATCACCATTGTATGCCACAGCAGCCGTCTCATAGCCCCACAAGCCACCCCTGCAGCATCTGAGTGCTGGCATCCCAAGGGGTGTACAGGGGTTCAAGATGGATAAAAAGACACCACCTCAAATGAATCCTGCACTTTGGATGTTTCTATTTCATCAGGGTCAGGAGAGGCCAGCCAAACCCTGGCGTCAATGTAGCAGGTGCCATAGGATCACAGAGGAGGAGGAAAACCAGAGCCTAGCTCTGATGCAAACTACTTGCGCACCCTTTGGCCAGTCATTTTATCTGCTTTCAGGACTTCAGCTCCATCTGTTAGACAGGGAGAATGATGTTCTCCTCGTTTGTCTCATCTGTTTGAGTTGTCAGCTCATTAAGACAAGAGCTGCATCTTGCTGGGTGCTGGCACAGAGCAGTGGGTGACAGGGTGCCCATTCCCCAGGGGTCTGCAGGCAGTTTAGCAGCGTGAGCGCTGGGGAAGAGTCACCTCCATCCCCTGCACCAGGACCCTGCGCTTCCCGTGAGCAGCATCTCTGTCAGGAAGCAAAGCGCTTGCTGCCAATCTGTCCTGAGCAGAGCTGACGGGCGAAATCCTCAGGGGAGCCATTTTATGTTGGAAAATGAAGTCCAATCAACGTCCGAATGTTTTACAAAATCATGTTTCTCTGTCAGAGCGAAAGAAAAAAAAGAAGTTGGAGCGGGGGGGGGGGGGGGGAACGGACGACTGTGGTTTGTCTTTTTCGTATTTTTCAGAAATGGTTAGCTGCTTCACTTTGAATAGACACCCCCTCCCCCATAAATAAAAAAAAAGGGTTGCAAGGCCTTTTGTACAACACAGTGGAGTGGTTTAGAAAAATGCCTAAAAGACATGAAAACCTTTGGTTTCCTTCTGAAGGAAAGAACTTTGCTCTTTTTTTCCCCCCTTCTTTAATGGAGAATTTCTGGAAGTTCAGACTTGTGCCCTAATGGGGCCAGAGCAGCGTTTCCAACTTCATGGCATCCTGAGCTTGCCCCGGCTGTGCCAGAGCCACAGGGGGCTGCGAGCACCGGAGCCCAGAGAAGCAGGAGCATCTCCTCTTGTCCATCCCTGTGCAGGTGGCTGCTCTCCCCATTGCCATTTCCCATGGGCCAGCAGCCGCTCTCCCTGGGTGGGCTGCAGAGCATCCTCTTTTTGCTCTGCTTCAGTTTGTTTTCTATTCATGGGGTTAAGCTGGAGGTAGGGCAAGAGCTGATTGCTGCCTGTAGCTGCTTTCCATGCTTGTGTACATAGATTTTCACTGGTTTTCTCTCCTTATGGACTTTCTCGTATCCCCCCTCCCTCAGGCAGCGTGTGCGGTTGTTTGCAGGCTCCTGCCTGTGGGCAATTTCCTCCTCCTCCTTACTACCACTCACTCCCTCATCCCTTCTCCTCTTCCTTCCTGCTGATGGAGACAGCCTCTCACAGCTGACTTATTTCAGAGATGTATTTTCACCGATGAAGCCAAGATTTTTCTCTCTCCCATCACGCTTAGTCTGGAAGTGGGAGGGGGAAGCAGGTTTTGGGTTTGTGTTTTTTTTTTTTTTCCAGCAATAAATAATTTCAGCATGCTGAAGAGGCAGGAGAGCAAAGCCGGCATTAGGCTACATTGAAATACTCCATTTGTTCTGGGATTCTTTCTCCCCCCTCCAGAAAGCTTCCTCTAGTGTTTAATTTTAAAGCAAGTCACTATTAGTTTTTAATTTCTTACTTTCCAGAAGAGATCCCCTTATTATTTTGGCTTGCCTGGAGATTTCCACACACACTAGAACTTTTTGCTTTGGCTTTTCTTTCCTCTTTGCTTTCTTTTTGCCGGGGTTAAAAGCCCCAAGTCAGCAAGGTACTTAAACACATGCTGAAAGTTAAGGGCTTGCCTAAGTGCTTTTCTGACTTGGAGCCAAAGATATTTTCTCAAGTCCTTTAAATGCTTCAGAACCTGAATTCAAAACATTTGACAGAAATTCCAGAATTCAAGTATCTCTTCTGCTAATAATAGTTGTAATTCAGTAGTGCTGTCAGATAACTGGAGCTCTAGATATGGTGAGGTTCTGTATAATCTTACTTTCAGAAAATATGCTTTCCTAAAATCTTCTTCTGCTTCAAACCGAAGAAGTCTCCAGAGAACCAGGCACGTTTATTTGTATTTCAGTCAATGAACATAACTGGCCTTTTAGCTGTTGTTTTGCAACAAGACACTCGAAGCTTTTAAGTGTTGAAATTTAGGAAATAATGGGCAATTAGTTCAAATCATACTGAATGAATGTCTACTCCTAAACTAACATTTGCTCATCATCCCCAACACAGGGAAGAAAAAAAACAAACCACCAACTTAAGGGCTCTCTGAAACAGCAGTATCAGTAATTGGAGGGTAGGAGATGCTCTCAAAGCCAAGCTGAGCTCCTGTTTCACAGAGCCTGAAAGCAGTGCTGCTCTCTGCTTTTGAGAGTTAATCAGAGCGATGGCAATAAAAGTGGTACGAAGAGGGAATAGTGGTGGGTAGATGACCAGGAAAGGCTTCGTGGAGGAGGGGGTGTTTCCAGAAATGGAGAGGCAGCCAACATTGTATAGAAACTACAATGCAGTTGTTTCGGGTTCTGCATGATGAATCTGGGGGCCTCTGCTGCCAGCCAGCCAGTAGGGGCCACTTGGAAATGCTCTGCTGCTTAATGAAGGAGCATCTTCTTCAGAGGTTTTGGAAAGGGTGCTGGGCACTGGTGCATGGGGCACCAACAAGGGAGCAGGACCAGGCAGGAGCTGTCTTAGTTCATGACCCTCCAAGGAGTTGCATGCACCCTCCTCTGAAAGCACTCTGTTCTGTTGCCGGGAATGGGGAACCCAGCTGAAAGCTTCCAGCTTACCATCCTCATCTTAAGGCTTTCTTTTCAGAGGTGGTATGGTCTCTTGTGAGCTTCTGCATTGTGCTTTGCAGGGATATGTGTGCATCTGCGCAAGAAGGCATGTAAAGCCTCTGTCTGTATGCCTCAAAGCATCATGTGCTTTCAGTCTCCTGCTGTCTCGTAGACTTACATCTTGCTGCAGGGATCATCCACATAGTGCACAAGACATCCTGTCTCTCCTACCTGCCCAGAGACAGGTACAAAAGGCTGTGCCACCCTCGATAGTTCTCTGACTGTAGACTAAGTTGCAAATACTCAGGCAGCCTGTGGATTTGTGGGGTTCTCGAATAGTGCTGAGCCCCATGAGGAGCTCAGAAACCATTTGGGGATCACGATCCTGCAGTCGTGTTATCCATGGCTCAGATACACCTTCCAGCCCATAACCAGAGACCCAGCCTCATTCAGCCCCCAGCTGGAGGCTGCTTCCAAGCTCTGCTCAAGACCCAGGAGCTCTGTCCTGGGGTCCTGTCATTGTCTGCGGTGCTCCTTTAGCTCAGGGGTTTGTCTTAATGTCTCTGGTGGAAGTAACGCTCTTTCCAGTGTGCCGTGGGTCTGATATGTTGCCGTCTTTCACCCCTGAGGTGCTTGTACCCAGCAGATGATCTGTGTGACTGTCGGGCTGCAGCTCCGCAGCGGTGCCACAGCTTAGCACGCGCCGGTGATTGCTTCCAGCCTTGGCTTTGCTTGAGGATCCTTCAGAGTGAAAGGCATGAAATGCAAGTGTAACATCTCATTATTACCAAGGCAAATTCCGAGGCCTTGGTTTAATTGTTAATACAGCCCTTGATGGGCAGAGTAGATGGTTGCCTTATTAAGAATATTGCTTTGAAGTCATCACTAGGCTCCAGAAGTGCAAGTGTTACTTGAAGTGAGTGATGGTGACTGAGTCCAAAAAAAAAGAGGAAGACTTGGGAAAATGCTTCCCATTTTTTTAAGCATCTATTCTTCCCACCCTCTGTTCACTGTGCTGGGCTGGCAGCAGCTCGGTTCTTCTGGTATCCCATAGCCGCATGCACAAAGAAAAGTCTTGGTGTTGGTGCAGGGAGAAGAAATCCCCCTCTTGGGAATAAAAGAGTCCTGGGGTGTAACCTCCAGTGAATGTAGGGATGGAGGGAAAAAGTATTGGTGCTTCTGTTGGGAGTTCCTGGGAATACTTCAGTGCTGCCCTGTCCCTGTGTCTCAGTGCTGCAGGTTGCACCCCTGCTTTGATTTCTAGATCTAGCCTAAGTGATAACTTTGAGTCCTGGCCCTGTGTGCAGTGTGCCTTGAACCTCCTCCTTGCTATGGCTGGACCATAAGGAGGAGCATGAACCTCCAGTACCTGTGGTTAAGAAAGCGGAGGAGGTTTTCTATCCTCAGGCCACAGAAGTTCACATGTTAAGTTGCAGTGGTCCCAGCTTCAAGCCCAGCTGCTGCTGATCCACCCAGGGGTGTGAGCGTTACATCTGTAAGTGACAAGCCACTGGCCTACAGCAGGCAAAACCCAAGCCAACAGACAGACAGAAAGAGCCTGAGGGGCTGAATTTTAGAGCTATTAAATGATTAAATGCAGGGGAAAAAAAAGTTAATTTAACATCGCGGTTGTGATTTTACACACCCAAGAGCCTGGAAATTGAGAGCTCTGCTTCTCACACAGGGATCGTAACTTGGCACTGCACAGATTGTACAGTATGTAAAATTAGACCGGAGAAATAGTAAATATGCTGCAGGGACCAATACTGTCTTGGCAGAAGGAGGATGGACTGAGTGGGACCCAACAGGTCTTTTACGCCTCTGTCTTCCATAATTCTGTGCTAATAAAAAAAATAATGCACAATGCTTGATGCTAATCCACAGCCCTGAGTGGGGTGAAGCAGGAGACGGGTTGTTATATGAACAAATAGCAGTTGCCCCCAGTGTATTCACACGGAGGAAGGCTGTTATTTGAGGGCAGGCACATGGGCATTGGCAAACAGTGTTGGGGAAGTGTACGCTGTGCACCAAGCTTAAAAGGCAGGTTGTGGTCAGCCGGGTGTGAGGCGCCCCGATGTCTCTATCTGGCTCTGCCCCCTCTCTCCAAAGCTCAGTAAATACAGGCATCTTTGCACTGTTGCTGGACCACAATGAGCTTTTCTTGTGTTTACAGCTGTGATTTGGGCACCTAATTCTGAATCATATTGATTTCCCCTTAAATGGCATTGAAAAGCCTGATCTAAGCACTCTTTTGTGGCCTAGAGTTATTTGTCCTGTCTGCATGAAAAAGCAGGACCAGAAAACAAGCCTTTAATTCATCTGTGGTGCTAACACCAGTCACCTGGCAGCAAAGGGCAAAGGCTCAAGTGAGCCCAGCTTGGAGGATATCGGTGGGATTTTTCTGCTGTGTGCTGGTTCTCATTAGTGCCATTCATCTCCCTCTGGTCCTCCAACACCTTCCTCTCCATATCATACCAACCCACATGCTGGGGCAGCCGTGATGTAGATGCAGGGGATCGGAGGAGTTACTGCTTCACGAGGAGACTGCTTTTCCTCAGGACGAGGCATCTCAAGTTGACTTTGCAAGGAAGCCAAGTGGGCAAGGTCCCATTCAGCCTTCCCTTTGCCTTAGGATGAAAATGGTGTCATAGCTCAGCCTGTCCCAGCAAGGAGAGCACTTGGAGTCCCAGGACACAGGCATTTTTGGACCAGAAGAACTAGGACATCCAAGTGAAGGTCTTACCAAGACCTACTGCTGGAAAACAGATCAACTCATGAGCTCAGGTCCCCTCCTAGGATGCAAGAGCAAAGTGTCCTGGAAAAAAAAAGGTGGAGATCACCAGCCCAACAGCATCCAGGCCTCTCTGCTGCAGTGCTTGCTGAGACAGAAAAGCAGAAGTATCAGCAGAGGTGCATCTTCTCCTGAACCTGCTTGTGGCAACACAAGACGGTTGGTGCTAGAGGTGTGCAACCATTGCAGATGAGTACACACCAGCTTTAGCACCCTCTGGCAGAGCTGAGTCGTACCCTGAAGCCACGGGAAAGGGCAGCTTCTTTGGGGTCTTCTGCCCATGCAGGGCTGGAGAGACTCTGTTACTGAGGCAGGATGGACTTGATTTGCTGTTCCCAGGTTTGCTTGTCCCCAGTGGCTAGGGACAAGTTGAATTTGGGGCAGCACACTGCTGTACAGCTCCTGCTACTCCCAAGAAGAGCTGAGTGTGATGGCATGTGGGAAAACAAGGCTGTCTTTTACATGGAGCCCTTCTGGCGTGCAGTGAGGAGGACTGCCAGCATGAGGCCCCAGGCTGATGTGGTTTGGCAGGTCTAAAGCGCTGTGAGAGAGGTCCTGTCCCAACATAAGGCTGCCAAAAATGCACCAAGACCAGTACAAGACACGGACATAGTCCTGTCCTGGCACAGGAAGGGCACGCTCTGCCCTAGTGAGATTCCGCTCAGACAGGGCCAAAGCTGTTGGTTCAGCCAGTCTAATGATGTGATACAAGCAGAAAAACGACACTGAAGTTACTTGTCTGCTAAGGCAGCTTCCCCCATCCTGCTACCATGCCTCCCAGCCAGGGCTCAGCATGGGACCGCAGCCCACAAGGCACAGGGAGCTGCCGCATCCCTTGGGGCTGAGCCAGTGCTGCAGCAAGGACTTGGCTCTCGCTTCTGCTGCGAGTTTGTGTCGCTTCTGCTTCCAGCAGTGGGTCTCTGTTCTGTGGTTTCCCACTGGGTTTAGCACTGCGTTTTCTCTCCAGGAGGGTGCTTATGCCCTGCCACTGCATAGCTTTGTTGGCCCCCGTGCACAAGCCATGCAAGTGCCACCATCTTGACTGTGCTGCCATCCCAACTGTGCCACCTGGAACTTGGTCCCAGGGACAGCATGCCAAGCTGGTAGCAGAGCAGGCATCACACCTCCCCGCTGCTGGACCATCGGATCCAAGAGGGAGCCTGTGGCGTGGATTATCATTTGTGACAATGGCATATTTGATTGCAAAAGTGTCCCTTCATTCTCAGAAAGTCCCAGTAGATATTTCATTAAGTTTCATGGAAGAAGCGTCAGCCTTTTGCAGCTGAGCAGCCAGAAGGGCCGTGAAGGCCCTTTTCGCCCCATGATGGACGTCCCTAGGTGGGTGTGGGGTGTAGCTGCAGAGGGAGGTGGTTTCTGCTGCAGAACAGAGGTGGGAGCTAAAGCTGCTACAAAGCTGGAGAAGAGCTTCTTTGGGGTCAGCAGGGCTTCGTCAGCCCTCACAGGAGGATGCTTTGTGGTCACATCCAGGCTGAGTGAAGAGGCTCTCCTGCCCTGGAGCTTGCCCTGAGCTGAGCATGTCGGAGGGGGAAAGTGTCTCCTTTACAGCACCCCTGAAGTAAACTGAGGTCGGCTTCCAGGCTATCGTGGAGTGATTGAGTACACGTCCTTTAGCACCCATCTGTTATCTCTTAATTAAAGTTTCTTGCTAATTATTTTTTCCTGTCAAGAGAGCAAAGCTGCTGACTCCAGAGATTTACCAAAGTAGAGCAAACAAACGCAGGGTCTGCTTGCTGCAATTCTTCATTAATGGACAAAATTAACTTGAACAGTCCATATCTTTGGCTACATCGATGACACTTAATTACACCTGTTTCCTTACGAAGATGTATCTAGTTTTAAATCACTCATGGAAGAACTGCCTCCTTAAGCAGGAAATTCCTTCTCCTTGAAGGGAAGGTGTCTGCTGGCAACAAAAGCTGTGCAAAGACCAAGTGGCACCAGAGGGAGTAGATGTGAGGAGATCAAGGCTGGGGTGTGCTGTGGGAAGCTGGTGTCAGGAAACCCTCTCCGGTGCCAGAGGCTGTTTCATCTTAAGAAGGGCAGACCTCAGGGCTGTGAAGCTGCAGATGGGAGCAGAGCCACCGGCATCCTGTGGACATGGTCAGTGCTGCTCAGGCCGGTGAGCAGGGGTGCTGGAGCAAGAGAGAAGCCACAGGGTTGTGCCACCACTGTGTCCAATGGCTGAAGAAGGCCAGGAATGTCCTCTCTCCAGAAGGACGATGGTCAGGCTACCTCTCTTTCCCCTTGCCCTCTCCATCCTTTGGGGCTCCTCTCTCGTCTCCTGTGAGCTTATTCATCTTATTTACCACGGGAAGTTGCAGGGTGTGAGACCTCTCTGGTTTATCTGCTTGGAAAGCTCTTGGCATAGCCCTGGCACTGTGTAAATATTAAATGTATAATTTATGAATACATACACAGAGAGCTAATTAGCCGCTGAGATAATTATTTGTGGGTAGTTGCTTAGCTGTGGGAGGGAGGTACAAAGGCTAACAGGGTGATGTGAAGGCCTCTCTGTCCAAAGGCATGTACGTAATTCTCCGTCCTGCTGCAGAAGTGCTCCACAACCTGTCAGGGGAAGTGGGGACATGGCCTTTCTTGCTGCCTCAGTTTCCCCATCTGCAAAAGAGGGGCACAGCCAGAGGCTGTTCACCCTGCAGAGGAGAAGAGTGCTTGTGTCTGTCCCCCAAAATGCTGCAGTGCCTTCCTTTTGCACGCTCTCTGCTTACACCAGCCACAACCCCACAGTGCATTTGGGCAGAGGGCTCCAGAGGGAACAGTTGGCCCAGTCTGCCTGCAAATTGCTGTGACAGTGAGGGCGGTTTTGGGCCCTGCGTGTGCGTGCTGGAGGTTGGCTTGCAACAGGCCCTGGCACAAAGAGCCCCATTGAGGGGCTGTAGTGAGCACGGGCGCCGGGAATGCAAACCATCTTCTCCTTTTCCTCTGCTCGCTGTTCAGAAGACCCCTCGGGCAACTGGGCACAGACACCCAGGGCCACATCTGTGGCGTGGCTCCGTGCATGCTGCATAGGGCAGTGCTCAGCAGCGTGCTTGCCCTGGCAGCTGCCTGTGCTGGCAGGGTGGGAGCCTTGGCAGGAACAGAGGGAGAGCAGCCCGTGGCGATGGAGGTTCCCAAGAGGAGTTTTGGTCCTTCCCAGCATGGCACACGTCAGGGCAGTCCTCAGGTTTGCGGAATTTCCCCGTGTTGTTGCCCTTGCAGTCTCAATGCAGGTCTAGATTCAGTAAGAAGGAAAGTGAGGGTCATGTTTCTATTGAGGAGCTCCAGCTGAGCAGGATGGGTTTGGGAGGATCAGATGTGTTCCCATGGGCCCCGTGTGTCAGCTGCTTTGTCTCATCTTTGCTCCATGTCTCCTCCACTGGACCGCTGTCTCGTTGGTCCCCGTTGTGTTGCAGTTGCACAGATCATACCGTCAAGTTGTCACTCGTCATTGCTAGGAGGACAGCAAAGCAGGTCACAGCTTATTTCACCAAGTTGTCCCAGGTCCACCACTGCGAGCTGTGTGTGCCTGTCCCAAGGGTGGCTCCCATCTTCCCTCCACTGGAGCTTTGCAGGGCTGTGGGTGTGAGTTTCTGCCCTCATTATGCATCACCACAGCTCCTCTCCAGCTCTGGGACTTTATATCATAAGCCATGCTGTGCCTGGCTGGCCTGCTGTGCTGCTGCAGAAGATGTGGCCTTTGGTGGGGTTGAATGCTCAGAGGCATGTTGCTGGTTGGGGTGCAGCATCACAACCTTTCCATCATGTGTGCTTCACCCAATCTAAAAAGCAGCACACTTTGGAGAAGCAAGGTGGTAGGGGTAGGGCAGCATCTCTACGTATCACTTCTAGCCAATGATGACAGCCGTGTTGGTGGGAAGGGATCTTTGGAGGTATCTAGTCCAGTGTCCCACTCAGAAAAGGACTGTCCTCAACAGTAGACCAGCTCAGCCATGGCTTTGTCAACAGAGCCCTGACAACCTCCAAGGTTGGAGATTCCCCCCTCTCTGTGGGTACCTGTCACAGCACCACACCACCCTCCTGGAAAATAAATTTTCCTCCATGCCCAGCTCGAACCTCCTGAGCTGCAACCCCTGGCTGTTGGCCCTCGTTCTGCCCATGCCACCAGTCAACGACCATCCAGCAGGGCTGGCCCTTCAGCAGAGGCACTGTCTTGGTCATCGATCCCATGTGTTACCACTGACGTGATGACCAGGAGGGTGGACAAACCTGCCTCCCCTCCCTGCTCAAGGGAGCCATGAGGCTGTGGATGGGCTGGGAGGGGAGTCCTGCCCATACCCAGCCTGTGGGAAGTGGAGGCTCCCAGTAAACACTCTGGTCACGCTTGCCCATCCTCATCCTAAAGCAGAACTGGTGTCTGCAGCATGAGACAGGGCTGCTCCAGCGTTGTGAGGGTGGGGGCTGTCCCCATGGTGCCCATTCCCAAAGGGGCTGCTGTGTGTTCGCACCGCAGTGTGGTTGGGTGGGACTCCAATGCCTGGCATGGGGCAGGAGGGATGTAAGGACCTGGCTTAGCTCCAGTAAGAAGAGCCTCAGCAAACCTGGCTGGGAGAAACGCCTCCTCTGAAGCCGTGCTTTGGGTTTCTCCTTCGTCAGGGACCTTAAATCATTGCATTGGAAGAGAGCGTTGCTTTCAAAGACCTGTCTTCCAGGAATGGCTCCCTCAGCCCTTCTGGATGAGTGCCAACGTGTTTGTACTGTGTTTAAGGACAAATAGGAAATAATTCAAGGTGCCTTTTCCCCCTTCCCAACTTAGTCCTGCTGCCACCAGCTACAGACAAGCTCTCAGCCACAATCCTGAGAAGTAGAGCTGGACACTCCAGAGCTTTCCCCCACTCTCAGACCTTCCCTGGGGCTGGGCACTGGGCAGACAGGAGCCAGGCAAAGCAGGCAGGTCTGTTGGTCCACTGCTGCACCAGTCCGCTTTCTCCACACAAGGCTGGTGGGTGGCGCAGCATCTCCAGTGTCTCTGCCGAGCAGATCCCCAAGTGTAAGGCCAGGAGAGACAATGGCCTTTTGTGAGCTAACAGGAAAGGGGAAGAGAAAATGTCTTTGCCTTATGCAATAGAAGAAATCAGAGGAGAACTTGAGTAAGATTCTGGGACTCTTACTTTAACTCTGTTATCTGTATCTATCCTTCCACCCATCTGCCTAGTCATCTGTCCATGCATCCATCTATCCACCCACCTCCACAGCCATTTGAACAGCCAACCATCCACCCAACACCACTGCCATTCGTTGGTCCTTCCATCCCTCCCTCCCTCTACACATGCACCCATCTGTCCACCCACCCCTCCATCCACATACGCAGCTAGCCAGCCAGCTGCTCATACGCTTATCCCTCCATCCTCTTGCACTTCTCTGCATCCCCATATATGCCCATCCAGTCAGCCAGCCAGCCAGCCAGCCAGCCAGCCACTTGCATAGCCATCCATCCTTTTGTCTTCATACACTTCCCTTCATCCCATCTGTGCTCATCCAGCCAGCTGTCTGTCTGTCTGTGATCACACACATTCATTCATCTGTCCACCCATCCATCTTCTTCCACACTTCTGCATGTCTGCCTGTTTATCTGGGCCCATTCCAGCTACCCCTCCTCACACAGATGCCTCAGGTTTTAAGTTCTCCCTTCTTTCTGCTTGTCAGTATATGCTCTAAGCTTTTTTAAGACACTTGAAACACACTTGTCTGATCAATGCAGTTTCTCAGAGGTCCCCATCCTTGGCTAGTGTTAGAGATGATCCTGAGGCATCTCACCAGCATCTTGCTACAACCCAGTTTTTCCCCATCTGTTCTTAGCACCCAATTTCCCAGCAGGGATAGCATCCCCAGGGGTACTGTTTCCCTGTCAGAAGTAGTTGTCCTGACAGACCATCTACAGGAGGACTCAGACCTGCCAAGGACTTCTCCAGGACCGGCTTCACCCTGGGGCTCTCTCCTTCAGAGACAGGCTCACGCTGTGGACGTTCACACAAGGAATGGCTGGATCATGCTCATGTGGTCCTACCTATCAAGAGGACCCAGGAGCTGATGTCTAGAGAGGGAGAAAGAAGCAGGACAAGCACGGGAGGTGCTTCTCCTGTACCTCCCCACCATCAGCTGCCTGCAGCCTCCCCAGGCCCACTGGGCCAACTCAGTGTTTCACTGCCCTGGGTGGTGTCTTCTGTTATGGATTCATTTAATCACTATTTTCCGCCAAATGTTGACATCCACAGCATCTGATGGACATGAGTTTCTGTAATTTAATCACACTGTGCAAAAAAGCACTTTCTTTTGCTTGTTTTCATTTGCTGCTAATTATTTTATTAGGGCAAGGAGCAAGTGATCTTTTTCTATTTCCATGTCACTCATCATTGCTTAGGTGTCTATCACATCTCCACTCAGTTGTCTCCTTTTATGGATGAAGGGATCAAGTCTGCTAAGCCGTCCTTACACGGGGGCTCTTTCCAGCCTTTGCTATTCCTGTTTCCTTTCTCTGCTCTGTTTTCAGCTGAACTGTACTCCTAATAGAACGGCAACAAATTTGTGCACAGCTTTTAGGTAACAGAGCTTTCCATGTTGTTCTCAATCTCTTTCTAAATAATTCCTAGCATTGGGGTTGCGTTTTCGGTCACCACTGAGCTGTTGTTTTCAGGGAAGTGAGCGTGATGTCTCCAAGAGATGTTTCCATGGAGGCTGCAGCTCATTTGGAGCCATGAGTGGTAGGAGAAGCAAGGCTTCATTTGCCCTGTGTGCATCCCTGGGCGCTTATCGACACACTGTTATGGCCTGGGGGGTCTGTACCATGAGATCGTTCTGCAGCGCTTTTGCACCCAGCTGTAACTTGGCTGCCCTGACAGCCTCAGCAGCACACTGTCTCCTCTCACTGCCTTGATCCCCTTTTCCCCATGAGTTATGAGGGTGTTGGGCAGCTCAGATCCCTCTCTGATCTCTGTCGAACTTCACTGGTGACGTCTTCTACTGCCACGTCTGACCACTTGTTCTCACCTTTGGTCTCCTGACCTTTAGCTGCTATAAATCCTTGCAAGGACTTTCCTCATGTGTCAGGGCTGCTTGGTTTCCTTGGGAGGCACCTTGTCAAATGTGTTCTTGAAACCCAGGAGTATTTTGAGAACTGAACCACCCTTGTCTGTGCACAAAGGCTTGATGAAGCCTTGAAGGAACCTCATCCCCTGCTCATCCACCTGTCCTGCTTCACCCTGTGTCATGCACACACACACACACATGGTTTTATCCTTGCCACACGCAGCTTAGCACAGCCAGTGTAGCAGCACAGGAAAGATTCAGTTGCTAAGGATCATTAATGAATGTCAGCTCGAGCTCCTGTCCAGAAACCTGAGAAAATTCAATTAGGCAGCTGGTGCCCAATGAGCTGTATTGCCCCACTCACAAGCTGCTAAATCAAGCAGCTCAGCAAGGCATCATGTTATTGCAGAGAGAGAAGAAAAGCCAGGCAGGGAGACAAACAGCATAGCACACACCAAGCAGCTGCCTCTTTCCAAAGCCCAGCATGGGTAGGTCGCAATCCTCCCACCTGATTTCCTGGGCAGGGAATTGCAAAGGCAGGGGCCTACTTTCCACCTCTGCTAGTAAATAACTCACGTTTGCTGGTGATAAGTCCTGGGGCTCTGTCATCTCTCTGCTGGGAGTTTCTCATGCACGCATTTGGTTTGCATCCTGCAACAAGTCATGTAGATACAGGAGTGGCAATGACTTGCTGGTGTTGAGTGTTTGGCTGTGCCATGGGGCATTTGGCTGGTGAGCTATACATGCAGCCCTGACATGTCTCCTCCAAGATGAAGGTCAGAGGAAAGCATCCTGTGAGACAGAGTTGGTCCATGAGTCCTGATCCCCTGGTCTTTACCAGCTGATCCACTCTAGTCTAAGGTTAAAATGAATCATTATCGGGGCCAGGAGGAGAACCTGGCCACAAACACAGTGTCAGTCCATGCCCCAGTCCTTCTCTCACTTCCTAGACATGATGGTAAGATCCTATTGCCAAGGCAGCCGTTCCCATGGGGCTCTGAGCTCACCTGTTTTTCTCCTCTTTCTCCCCACAGAAAGCCACATCCAGTATGAGCGGGTAGGCGCGGACGTGACCATGAAGTGTGGCTCCATGGACTGGGACGCAGCCGTGACCTGGACAGCCAATGGCACCGACATCGATGAGTCCCACCTGAACGGGTCCTACCTGATCCTGAAGAAAGTCGACCTGACACAGAGCGGCCAGTACTCCTGCTATGAGGGTTCCTCCTGGCACCTGAAATACCAGACCTACCTGAGGGTGGGAAGTGAGTACCCCAGCATGTGACACTGAAGGAGACAGAGCCACACTCTCTGCTCCCATATTGACCCCTCACAGCCCCCTCCTGCCATGCCAACCCCTATACTTTCCATACATACAGTTGCCTGGTGCACCCTGCCATACGAGCCCCTTGTGGCATACTAATCCCAGGAGCAGGATGGGAGCAGCCCCTCCTGCCCCAAACTTTGCATCAAAGCCAGTAGATTAAATGATGCCCCAGGAACAATTTGAGAAGGGATGTTGCCTCTGCATCCAGCCCAGTACCACGACCACCATCTCTGCAGGTGGAAAGAGTTGGGGCTGAGCTGTCAGAGGGGATTGCAGCAGGAAGGGAGAAGTCCTGGCCGGGGTTCCCGCAGCACGGTTGTTTCAGAGGAGCAGCCAAAAGGCGGTGGCAGTTGCTGTGTGTTTGCAGGAGCCTCTGTGCACAGACATGTTGGAGGACAGCTGCACGTTTCCCAGCATTTTGCATATCTTAAGCTTGAGACGCACTGATTCACAGGTCTCGGCGTGGGAGATAAGAGTTGTGCTATATTTCACATGATGCTGAAAGCTGATAGCAGCTGTGTGTTCGGTGGGCTGCTGTGTTTGTACAGCTGATGGCAACTGTGTGTTTCACAGTACGGAGTCTGCAACTGGCAGCAGTGGGTGTCTGGGAGCACCAGCCAGCAGAGCTGGCTGTGGGATGGTAACTGCTGTGGAGGATGCTGTGAGGCACCAGTGGGGACTGCCACCAGGTGGGGATGCATCCTGTAGGTAGCCGTACGTTCCCAGGTTTGGAGGGCACGGCAGAGCCTTTCTCTGCTCCTTGTCTCAGTTTCTGCACCTTGCATCAGAGCCAAAGTGATGTTTCCAACCTAGACCGTGGTCCAGGGGCAGAGGGTTGCAGGAGGACCAGCTGAGGGCTGCATAAGCCCTGCAAATCAGGCAGGAGGGGCTTACTGCACCTGTGGGTCAACTGAGGAAATCCAAGTTTGAGGGATGCTGCATGGTGTCCAACTCATGGTTTTGGGTCTGCTGGGAGGGATCCTGGCACATGGGCCAAGAGGAAGGGGTGCTGGAAGAAGCTGAAAGGCAATGTGAGAAGCACGCAAGGGGAGAGCAGTCAGCGCAGGGCAGCGAGTAGGTGTCAAGGCTGGGAGCATGGCAGGCAAAAAGACCGTGACAGATGGGTCAGCGACTTCTCAACTGTGCTGTTGGGGTGAGGAGGTGTTCATGTGTACTTTGGAGACAGGGAACGCAGGAGCTGGGTGTAGTGCAGGTGGCAGCAGGAGGAGGCTGTGTTTGGGCAGATCCCATCTGAGGAGAGGTCCCAGGCTGTGCCAGTGCATGGAGGGCTGCAGCCTAGATCTGGAGGAAAAAAGGGGACAGGGGAGGGGGCTGCAGCCTCCAACTACCTCCTGTGCAGCTGTGGCATCGCCGTGACTTTGCAATGGCTCTTCCATCTGCTAAGCACCTCACTAATAGTAATCCCTGTCAATCCGCTCAGGGACCCATGGGAATGGCTCAGCGTTAGAGCCCAAATCCTGCTGTTTCCTATTACCGTGTGTTCCCATTTGCTGGAGGCTCACAGCCCCCCTGAGCACTGGGCAGCTGAGGAGCCTGGTTGAACACTGCAGGGGCCACCAGCCCCAGGAGAGAAGGTGACAAATAAATAAGTGAATGCCCGGTGTTGTTAACACAATTAAGTATGCAAGGAACTAATCAGGTGAGACGCTTTTAGTGGTAATTAATTTAATTGCCTGGATTTTAATTTAATGTTCTCCACGAGGTTTCTTTTCCCAGTGCTGCCACCCGCAGCCCCTGCCTGCACCTCCCCCAACTTTCCTGCCTCTGCAGGCCATGATTGATCCCCTGGAGGTGTGCAGGCTGCTGCAGAGGAGAAGATTTGGGAGCATCCCAGGAGGGGATGCAGATGGGCATGGGCATGTTGATGGAGATGGAGATGGGTGGCTTGGGGGAGGTTTGCACCATGGCCCTGTGGTAGCATCCCTGCTGCAGCTGAGCGCACTGGGATCCCAGCCCTGGGGTTTGAGGGATCTTGGATTTGTTTTGTTGTAATTGCTTGGGAAGTTAAATGAAAACAGGCCTGTGCCTGCATTTTCCTCTCTTACTGGGGCAACAAGAAAGATGATGGCAGTAGGACTGAGGGGCTGGGGGCCACAGATGGAGAAGTGTCGGGGATCTCACTAGATAAGTGACAGTACCTGGAGCATGCACCCCAAGTGAGGCAGGGGTGCTCCTGGGCTGACAACGCCGCAGGAAGGGTGTGGGGAAGAAGCAGAGAAGCGGAGAGGACCAGGAAAGAGTGTCAATTAGGAAAGCAAGCTCCATCACGGGGGTCAGCGAGCACAGGGATGAAGGGAGACCTGCCAGGAGTCAAGCTGAGCGAGACCTTGCAGAGGAAATGAAAAGGGGGGGTTAGCCATATAAATATGGAGCAAACAAGGAGAGAAGAGCGGAGCTGGCTCTGCAGCCAGGTTTCAGAGGAGATTAAAGGTAAGCTCGGCAAAGCCCAATACCAAATGAACTCTGAGCAGCAATGCTGAGAGCAAGGGCAGCCCAGGCTGGGGGAGAGGAGGGAGGATAAAACCTGGAGATGGTCCTCTGTTGTGGAGGCACCTTCAAAGAAAATGATGCATTGAAGTCTTGGGGAGCACCTCATCCCCAGGTGAGAACATCTCCTCATCTCCTGTTCGTTAGCAAGGCTCATTAGCAGCTGAGAGGTCAGTGGCGGTACCCAGTGCTGTGGGGAGAGGGGACGTGTCTCCTGTGCTTGAGAGAAGGAAAAATCTTGATCAGACAGCGTGACCCCACAGCACAGCGGGGCCGCAGGGCGCACTTGGAAGAGGGAGCAATTAAAGACGTGGAGACAAATGGAAAATGGGAGAAAAATACAAGGGGGACTTGCCAGGGATATATCACACCAGATTAACCTGATAGCTCTCTTTGATAAGGGAACTGATTTCCTAAGCCCAGAAATGTGGTCGATGTAATCTGTCTTGACTTCAGTGAAGTATTTGCTATGATGCCACATGGGAAATTATGAGTTAAACCAGAGAAAATGTGGATTAGTACGAGAGTTGGAACATGGCTTAAGAAATGGCTAAAGGGGATCAGATTGTGCTGAAAAGGGAGCTGCTGGGAGGGATGGGGGAGCTTCGGCATCAGCCTTTGGACCTCTCTCAGTGGTGTCTACCATAATGGCTCTGGCCCACAAGGACCAGGGAGCTCTGGTAGGATGTGGGGGGAGAGCTGCAGGGGGACCTGGGGATTTCTGGGGTGGGAATTTCATGCTGGAGGGGCCAGGATGCTACGTAATGGTGCAAAAGGCACAAAGTGCGTGAACATGTCTCATTGGTGTGCTTCAGCAGGCAGGCGGGAGAACATGGGTAACTCATCTGGTCCTTGGGGTGGGGTTTGACACCCAGGTCCACATCATGGGGGTTGTGGCTGGGAGCCCAGCAGCACCCCACAGAGACTGGTGGTAGCCAGACTGCCTCGTCCCTTGCAGAGGTGGGTACACCGGCACACATACGGTGGGAACAATGTGCATCCAGGGATGGGGTGGGCAACAGATGGAGAGCCCACCTCAGAGAGGAGGAAGGACCCACAGGCTTGCTTATCTCTAAGGGTCCCAGATCACCCATCTCCAAGGTGTTAATCATCCTGAGCACAAACTGGCCCTGGGGAAGGTCGTGCTTCTCCAGGGCAGCCTCTTCCAGGAGACTTCGAGCAGCAACGTGTTGCTCTGCCTCCTTTTTTCAGGCAGCTGAGCATGAGGTGAAGAGCCAGGATGCTCTGTGTTTATCTCCAATGGATCACCTGCCCTGCAGCCTGGAGAGTGGCAGATGCCTGAGCGTGGTCAGAAGCAGCAGGCGATGGGGCCGGGGCTTTTTGCACACCAGGCATCCCTGGCCTGAGCCCAGGACTGAGCGCCAGGAGCAGGCAGGAGGGAGGGGAAGGCTCCGGGTACCGGGAGCACGGCGCCGGGGTCCCGGCTGGCCCCGTGAGCCACAGCTCTGTATTTGGAAACACGCGGCCAGAGGGCCCGGGGATGGATATAACAAAGACGTTGGGAAATAATGTGCTCTTGAGGTTTGGCACACGGCTCCGTGCATTACAGAATGTTATAAAAATACTGCTAATGGGCCAGAGAGGAGTGGAAACGCGCGGCGGAAAGGCTGCCAGAAGCCAGAGAGCGCACATGGGAGCGGGGAGGCCTTGTGTGCAAAGAGGGGAGGGAGGGAGGCAGCCAGGGCTGGCGTCTGTCCTTCCACTCCCGTCCCTCTGTCCCTTTCTAACCTGCTTATCTCCATCCTGACCCGGCGGCTCTGCCCGTTTGCACCTCTGCTTTCACTCTTCTGCCCAGCTTTGGGGATGCCCAAGCGCTGCCAGCTGTGCTGCTGGCCCCCCACCGCTCTGCCCGCTGCCTAACGAGGCTGCTGCCTGGTGGGCTGGGGTGCCAGCAGGGATGGGGTCTGCTTGGGAGAGGAAAGACAGCAAAATCCCCTCCAGCAGCAGGGACACAAGTCAGGATGCAGGCACTGGAGTTGCCCTCCGCATTGCCGTGGCGGCGCAGGGGCTCATCGCCAGGTGCCAGCCCCAGCCCTGCCCCATGGGCATTGCTGCCTCCCAGATGATGGTGGGAAAGGCACTGGAAGTGGGCAAGCGGCTCCAGGCTGGCCTCCTTCCTCCATGTCTGTCACTGCAGCGGCTGGCGAGAGAAAGGGGAAAAAACATGCGGTTTGACGGAAAACGACATGGAAAAACAACCAAATTAACAGAAACACAAACAAAGCAAAACCAGAGAGAGGGAGGGGGGGAAGGGGCACAGCAACAGGAACCACATGTGAACAGGGAGGCAGGGAGAGCCCGAGTGTGTTCTCTAGCCTGATTAGCAAGCGATCAAACATCGGCCACTAATAAATAATCAGAGCCTCCCTTTTCTCTGTCTTAGAAGTCCCTTTCCTCCCAGCTGGGCTCCAGCTGCAACTGGAGGATTGGACTGCAGTTTGCATCTTTTTTTGTTGTTGTTTTTGTAACTTTTTTTCTTTTTCATCCATCCAAAATGAAGAAGAAACAAAGAAGGTAACCTCTCAATGTGAGACGTATACCTCCAGCTCCCCAGGAGAGGGATGCAGCACCAGGGCAGGTGTGAGCATCCTATGATGGGCACTGGCTAAACAGTGGGAGAAGGCAGTGCCGGGGACCAATGTCTGCCTACCTGCTTCCACTGGTTGTTTTGGTGGGAAAAACTGCAGGAGGGCACTGGAGACATGCTGTCTTGGGAAAATAGAGGTTTGGCAGGCTCCAACAAGCCATCAGCAAGGATGCCTCTGCCACAGGGCAGGGTGCTGTCAGTCAGGGCAGTGGTCCTGCGGCTGGCACGGCTGCTGATGGAGAAGCATGGGCTCAGGGTCAGCGCGTGCAGATATTTCCCTGCTTGTGGCCAGTGATCTGTGACGCCAGGCTTGTGTTTTTTTTAAAAGCCCTTTTGATGGATTTTTCCCCTATGAACTTATCCAATCCCTTCCCGCAGCCATGTAAACTGAGGCTATTTCGAGAGCAGCAAGTTAAACATGACTGCGACCGTTCCCCAGCACCAGGGCCAGCTGGCTGAGAGCAGCGCCTGCCCCTGCGATTCATCCCTCTCACCCTCCAAATGTGCTCCTGCCCCTTGGGGATGGCCCTGTGCAAGGTCAGCCCCAAGGCTGTGCCCAAGCAGTGCTTGGGGCAGGACTAGGTTAACCTCGACCAAATCTATGGCAGGGATGGAGCTAATAAATTTAAGCATGTGGCTGCTGATACTCCAGCATAGGGAGATGCACCCCAAAGCTGTTGGGTTTGTTGCTATGGTTGTGGTTGATTTTTCCCTACATGCCTGCAGCACTGGGGGCTGGGTAGTTGCAAGGGCCCTGGGAGACTTCGCAGCCAAGCATCACCTTCCTGGTTCCCAAGAGCCACAGAAAGAGACTCTTATGGACGAGGTCAACCAGATTGCATTCGTTCATCAAAATTCGGGTTTATTTCATGAGGTATGCAGGCTCTCCAATCACTGCCTTTCCATGCCAAGTTGTTTGTTTGTGGCTGGGAAAATTCAATGGACAAATTTTGCTGCCTGTGCCCATTTTTTGGGTCTTGGCCTGGCTGGGAGCTGGAACAGCACGCTGGGTAACAATATGCAAATTGCCATCCCAGCTTTTTAAGGAGAAGGCAAAAAAAAAACCCCCAAACCCAACCAAAAACCCCCACCACACTCCCAAATGCAATTATTCCTAATCGAATTAGGAGCTGGACTAGAAAAACAAACACGTTTGCAGGCAGCGGGTGACCTTTCCGCCCCATCCAGCGGGATGCACGCTGCCGTGCCACAGCGGGAAGGGCTGAATGAAGCCATGCCCCATGGCCCGCGTGTGCATGCACTCGCACGCTTGCACCCACGCATGCACACACCCGCGCCCCGCTGCGTTCCTCCCGTCCTTTCCCTTGCTGGGCTGGGCAGCCTGCCCAGCTGCAGCATAGCAGAGTGATGCTTCTTTGGCTCACTATGTAAAATATGATAATCTGGGGCAGCCGGTGTCAGAAACAATAAAAATATCCCCTCTCCCATCCTTGCGGCCCCTTGCTTCATGCGGGGGAGCCGGGGGCAGCGAGGAGCGTGCAGCGGTGGGGCGAGTGGAGCGGCACGTGGCATTTATTAGGTGCCGCAGCACGAGACCGCAGCATCGGCAGCTCTGCCCTGGCCTCGCCGATGCTGTGGCCTGCAGAGCTCCTGCCAGAAGGAAAAGCATGCCTGGGAGATGGCCAATGCATGCAGGCTCTTATGTCCCATGGCAGGTACCTGAAGGGACATGGCCTCATGCTTGATCCCACTGACCTATGAGCTCATGCCAGGTTGGGTGCTATGGAGAGCTCATAGCTTCACCTGAGTCATGGCAGGAGCGTTGCATCGCATGAGGGCACCAAGAAGTGGAGAAGATGGTCACCCCCTTGCCAGCCCACTCCCCAGGGTGGAGGTGGGGGAGTTTGGGGGCTACTGGTGACCAGCCAGAGCCAGGGATGGAGTGTCCATTAGAGTGAGGGTGCTCGAGGTGCAAGAACCCTCTTGGTGAGCACCCAGCGGGGTCCCAATCTTTGGACCTGCATGCGAAATGAGCCCAGAGACTCCCTGTGCATCCCCTCCTACAGCAGGGCTGGGGATGTACTCATGGGATGGGGCGGGGGGCAGCCTAGCTCTTGCCCCCTGCCCTGTCCCAGCAGCTGCTGGGCTGGAGAGAGGAAAAAGGGCATTGGGGCTTGGCAGCTTCCTGGGAATCCTTCCCTGTCCTTGCCTAGCACGAATGCCAAAGGCTGCATGCAGCACCAGCATCCCGTGTCCCGGATGGATGGCAGCACAGCCTCCTCCCGTTCTCCTGAGGTTTGTTTATCCTCCTTAACATGACAAAACCAGCCCTGTAATTAAAGAAGCCCAAGTCCAGTCTAAACAGCTTCCCACAGCCCCTGCTCTGCAGTGCTTGGAATTAGGTATGCCCGGGGCTGGGTGGCCTCTGTGCCAGGAAGGGTTTTGTCTCAGCTCCTCTTAAGTGCCCCTTGTCAAAATATTTGGTGTGAGCTTCCTGCCACCCCCAGCTTCGAGGGAACTGGGAGGGGAGGGACCGGCCACCTCCTGTCACTGCAGCCATGGGGCAAGGAGCAAAGGGGTCGATGCCCCACATGTGGATGCTGCTTTTCCTTCTCCACTCAACAGCTCCACACGGCTGTGTCACTTAAGAAAATCACAGTCTGCTTCCCAGACGGTGCTGGAAGAAGAAACCCTGACGATGTCACTAGCATGAGGAATAGCTCTTGCTTGTCACTGGCCACATGTGCCCATGTCTGCAGGGACGCAGGCCAGGTAGTCTCTCCAGGGACAGGAAGACCCCCACAGTGGGGATCCTCTGTGACCGCATTCCTCCCGCCTGGAAAGAGAGGAGGTGGCAGGCAGCAACGAATCCTTATCTTTTCCCAGCTCCCAGTGCTTCTGCATCCCTCTCTGAAACTGCTGGTGGTGGCTGGGAACCATGGTGGGGCCCAGGCAGGCAGTGAGGTCCTGGCCGAGGGCTCAGCAGGGTCAGGGCAGGATCCAGTGTACTTCAGTGTTAAAGACATTGTCATTAGCTATGGTTTCTCAAGCCGGTGCGTCTGCTGTAAATAATTTAGCAGAGTAAATGTGTGCTAACAGCAGGTCAGGGCGGGGAGGAGAGTAGAGGGAAGAGAGTCTTGGGTCTGGAAATCAGGGAAGGGTGCTGGGAATAAAGCAAGATTATTTCCCTCCCGTTAGCAGGACAGGGTGGTGTCTCCCCCCCGGAAAAGGAGTCAGAGGGTTCCCATGCCCGATGGATCCCTTCTCTCCCCAGTCCCCTCCTGAGCTGTCAGCATTGGTACCAGAGGCAACTACAGGACAATTTCCAGTTGCTCTTGCTCCAAGCACTTTAATGCTGTTTAAACAATTACGCAGTTGATAAATTTTGACAAGAAGAGATAGAAATAGCCTGGGAGAGCCATGCAGTAGAAATACTCTAAACAGATGTCCCTTTTCTCCCCCTTCTCTGCTCCCTGGGGGTCTTTATCATTTGCTGCCAACTAAACAAGACAGTGTTTGCATGAGCTGGGATGGTGGGGAGGGGGAGCAAAATGCCTAATTAAAATGGTTTAAGATACCATCCCTAGGGTGATGGCTGCTTGTTTTCTCTCCAGGATGGTCTTCTCTGCACCGACAGGAGCCGTGCACAGCCTGCCAAGCACAGATGTGGCTAACGGCAGGCCGTTCATCCCTCTCCCTGCTAGCTCACAGGGTACCAGACTGGGCAGCCTGGCTGCTGGTGGTGCAGGGGAGGCAGAGGGGTGCGGGGCATTTGCCAAAAGCAAGTGAGTAATGACAACCTGCTGTGCCAAGCAGCATGGGGAAATTTGGTCTCACTCTGGGTGTGTGAAGAGCTGGAGCCCAACAGTGCCTGCACAGAACGTCATGCAGCAGGGACCAGCAGTGGCTCCCCAGTGCTGCAGTTTGCCCCAATTGAGAGATGTGGAGGACAGAGCGACCACAAAACCAGGGCTGGGCCAGAGTCAGGTCTGCAGGGGAAGCCTGATGGCCTCTGTGGCTGAGCTCAGACATGTAGCGAGAGGAGATGCTGCTGCTGTCCATCTCTGGAGGCCAGGATATCACTCAGTGGGTCAATGCCAGGAAACCACAGGGAGGTTAGGAGCCAGAGCCGAGACCTTGGTGCTGTATTGTTGCTCATGTTGGGCTGCCCTGTTTTGACGACCCCCAACCCCAGATGTTTTTCCTTGCCACGGTCTTATATTTTGTGTGGCTTCATGCTGAGCACACTCCAAACTCAGTGCATCTTCCACCAGGAGCAGCCTTGTGCAGCATGGGTTGTCACGTATTATGGGTGCACATGCCATGTTCTCTCAGTCAGGGAAGAAAGCAGAGGGCTGCAAGCAGCTCTCTGCCTTTCAGCTGCTTTCTGGATGCTGTGCAACCTGTGTTGGTCTGAGCCAATGCCTGGGGACTCAGGCAGGCTGGAGCCAGGGAGCTGTGAAATACATTGTGTGCATGGTGAACAGGCTGGGAATCGCTGTCTGTTGTTGTATTTGGAATTGATGTGGTGCCGTTCACTTTTCTGGGCAATAGCTGCCTTGCTGAATCCCTGCCTCTGATGGTGGGGGACACACTGATGGCATGGCCTGCAGGTCCCAAAACACACTTCTCCTGGAGAAGTGTGCAAGGTGGTTTGTGCTCTCAAACCTATCCCTGTGGCAAGGTGAGAGCCCGAAGGATCCGGTGGTGTACAGGTGTTTGTCTGAGCGTCTGAGCACAGAGCAGAGGGTGCTGGGCAGAAAGGTGCCCATGCGGGTGTCTGTGCAGTTGTTGGTTCGGGCCACAACGACTTGCCTGTGTGTACCTGTGCATCGCTACCTGCATGCTGCAGCATCCCTGTGTGTGCAGCAGTGTGGTTGCATGGCCCAGCGTGCTTGAAAGACTGTGCAATGACTTTGAATGTGCTTTTGCAAAGAGGGGATCCTCACGTGTGGCTGTTGAGGGCACTTTTCTAGCTCCCGATTGATTTCCTAACACTCAGTCCTTGGTGCTGGATTCCTCTCTGCTCTCTGCATTTGGACCCAAGCTGCTCCCCCTTCCCTCTGTGCCTGACTTACTTGAGTCACCAGCCAGGTGCAGCTGCCCTCTGCAAAGGCTCTTCGGCCTCATCAGCTTCTTCCTCCTCTTCTTCCCTTGCCCTCACTGAAACCCAGGGACCCGGACTCCAGTGCTGCGCTAGAGACACAGGACAGCCCCTGCCACCTCCCATTCCCCTCCCTGCCAGGGAGAAGAGCCCCAGCTCGGTGGGAAGCAGAGAGGTCAGAGCCTACATGAAAAGGAAGAAGCAGAAACTGAGGCACAGGCTGGCGAGCGATTTCCCAAAGCCGCACAACTAAGCTTAGAAACCAGACTAGTGGTTCAGTGCCCTCCTCACCCTACATGGCTTCCCAACTGGGTTGTGCTAGGCTGGGCTCCCCCCACCCCAGGGCTCTGACCCGCCACAGCCCACCCTGGGGAAGCAGCGTGCTCTAGTCACAAAGGACTGGGTCCCTGCATCTCCCTGTGGAGTGGGACAACTCATGGGCAGCCAGCCTGGAGACATCACCCATGGGCAATGTCCACACATGCTCCCCTTTCTGCCACAGCCTTTGTCATCCAACCCTTCTTTCCATCCCTTCTCCTCCCACTGTCTGGCCAAGCAAGCCAGAGCTGGCTGAGCATGGCTGTCCAGCATGTGGGTTTATTTCTGCTTCTCTCTGCTCCCTGCAGCAGCTCCTGGCATGCAGCAGGGACACAGAACTGTGAAGCCTCCAGAGAGGGCAAATTCCCATATCTCCAGTTGACCTGCTGCGTTGGACGTAAGTGGTGAAATAAGGTCCAAAATCAGATCCCTGCACTCCTCCTGGAGAAGAGAGCATGGAGGGAGCTATCCTGCTATTCACATTAATGCAAAGTGGCCACCCCTGCTATTCACATTAATGCAAAGCAGGTGGGAAAATGCTGCTAGGTTGAGGACTGTGCAAGAGCACCAGGCTGCTCCTTGCTGCAAGTGCTGGTGGTGACACTTGGCTTTTGCAACTGAGGCTTGCTTTGCTGGAGCAGCATAAGCACACCAACAGTGCTCCCATTGCCTCCAGAGGCTCAGGAGGTGAAACACTACTCATTTTTTTAGCTGCCAAGGCAGTGTTTGTGGGTGTGATTTTTGCCATAGTGGTGCGGGGGCTGCTCTGTCGGCCCATGGGGGATGCTGAGGGTTTTGTTCAGAAGTGAAAAAGAGTGGTAGGCTTTTTCACAGGCATTAAAAAGCTCGCAAAGCTGCTGCGACACATAGTCATTGCAGGCATCGTTTTGCTGCATTCCGTTCTCTCGCTTCCCCGTCTCCCAGTGAGTGGTGGATCAGAGCAGAACTCAGAGATGATTCTCACTTGGCACAAGCAGAGCAGCTACCTGGTGCTGGTGGTGGTGTGAGGTCTGTGCTGCCCCACACCTCCAGGGCTTAATTATGATGAAAACAAGCAAAATTGCAGAGAGCACAGAAGATACATCCTGCAGGAATGTGCCAGGATGGAGACACCCCAAACTGTGAGTTTGCATTGGGACAGGATGGCCAAAAAGACCATTCTGGGGCTTTCAGAGCCAGGATTGAGCCAGCTCTGCCAAATGCTGCGTAAGTCCAACAAAGAGACAATTTTACCTCCTTGTAGATTGGTCCTGGGATGTTAAGGGAGGAGTAGTTTGAGAAGGACCTTGGAAAAGCAGGGAAAGTAAAGAAAGATGCAAAGGGAGCAGGGGGAACTGCTGAAAGGAGAAAGACTTAAAATAGTCTGTTCAGTGGCTTCAAGAGGAACTGGAAGGATGCCCTGACTCCCGTTGGTAATTACCTCCAAGCGGAGAAGATACTGTATACTAAACCAGCAAGCAAAGCCATAACTAGAGCCAATGACTAGAAGCTGAGCGCAGCCACGTTCAAATTAGAAATGAGGCTCATATTTTTAATAGAAAAAATGATTAAGCATCGGAACAAACTGCCAAAAGCAGTGGCGGCTCCTCTGTCGCTTGTTATCTGCAGAGCAAGGCTGGCTGCCTTGCTGAAAGATGATTCAGTCAAACACGAGTTATTGGGCTCAATAGAGGAGTCACGGAGGGACGTAATGGCCTGTGCAACCCAGGAGGTCAGGTGAGATGAACTAATTTTCTCCTGTGGCCTTCAAGTCGGTGAGTTAAGGAAGGTGCATATCCCTGTCTTGCAGATTTAGCCTCGCAGTGGCTGTTTCTTTTGTCAGATAATGTGACTCAAGTGTTTGGCGGTGCAGAGCAGGGCTGTGAGGACAAACCTGCAGCACAACAGGCTGTGGGGCATTTGGAGGATGCTGCATGTCCCTGCTTAGGACGGGGCTGAGACCGTGTCCCTCATCCCCTGCATCTTCTGAGATAACTGGTGCTCATATCTGGCGTGAAAGACATCAGGAGAGCAGAGTTTATAAGGAGCAAAATGAGGGAGGTGGGGAAGGGCAGAGCTGCCCTTGTTGGGTCTAAACTGATTTAGTCCAACCCTGTGCAAGGATGCTGTGGGACAGTGATGAGATGGGAACGATGGTGGCTTTCCAGATGTCTCAGCCAGCCGTGCTCCCTGCAGTACTGAAGGGCTCAGGCCAGCACAGGAAGGTTAAGCAAGGCACTGGGGGCAGCTGCAAACTAGCACCCTGGAGCAAGATGCCTGGGAAGGGGACAGTCGGCAGCAGTCCTGCAGAGCTCAGGAGGATCACGGCTCCTCGCCCTGCTCCATCCCGGCTCCCTGATGCCTCAGTTTTGTGTGCACCCTGCTCCCAGCCAGGAGGAGCCGAGCAGTGGCTCAGCACCAGGGTGTCTGCAAGCACAGGGAAGGGAGAAAAGCAAAATGGACCAAAATGGGATGAGATGGCTCAAAGCTGAGAAAGGGAAGGGGGAAGGGAGACAGGGAGGAAAGACTCATGTGAGACATTAGCGTGAAGGAGAAGCTCCTGCAGCCCTCCTCCGAACGAGGGATTGACAGAGAGCTTTTGATTAGGAGCCGAATGGAGATAATGTGCCATCAAATGGCAGTGGGGAGGGAGCCGTGAGCAGCTCCCCGCTAACCTCTGCCTCCAGTGTGCAGACAAGAGCTTGGCACAGCACACCCAGAAGCACTTACCTCCCTTAATGGCAGGGCAGAGCCTCCCAGGCTGCCCCATTAGGAGCTGCCTCCCTAGGCGAGCTGGCACAAAGTGCTCAGCCAGCCCGGGACCAGTCATGCCACGGAGCCGCCGATGCCACCTCCAGCCTCGGCACTCCTGGCCCCTCCAACTGGGCATAAGGCAGTCCATGAGAGTGCAGCGGGGCAGCACACTGGTTTAGGGTGAGACCGTGTTAGTTTGTCTCTTTTTGAAGCCATCTGACACCTCCAGGAGCAGCAAGAGCCATGCATCCCTCGGGGGATGCTGGGCACCCTGCAGGATGCAGTGCAGCTTCCTTGCGCAAAGGTGCTAACGTTGCACAGGGGAACACAGCCCAGGCAGGAGGAATTGGTCGTCCAGGGTAGCAAATGGGCCATGGTGGGCTTGCAACTGAGCTGGAGATGTGGGGTTTCAGGCTGGTATTGCTCATGGGCAAAGCAGCACATACCACCCCAGGCTCTCCACCAGCACCCTGCAGGCAGCAGGCACGGGCAAGCCTGTACAGGGCAGGCAGCCCAGCAGAGACACAGTGGAGGAGGATGCAGGCCCAGCGCAGGGCAGCTTTTACACACTAAGGAAGCTAACATGCTGGTGGCTGCTGCCAGACACAGTCTGGGGCACATATCGGCAGGAGGAGCTGGCTCTCCTCCTGCTAGGAGGGGGCCAAGTCTCATTCACCTATTGCTTCAGCAGTGCTCCCTGCTTTGCATGAAAGAGGTGCTTTGATTGCTGACATCTGTAGACAATCAGATAAGAATTAGAGTTATTCCTCTCGGCATAAATGGTATTTCTAATCTCATAATCCCTTAATATTGTTCTCACCAGGATGTGGCCACTGCTAATCCCTGAGAGTTTGTTCCTGGGCAAATTTCAGGGAAGCCATGGAGGTGCAAGGAGGAGGGGTTGACCACCTTCCGTCCCCTTGCCCACAGAATCCCTCCCAGGTGTGAAGCAGGCGCAGAAGAGCTGGTCAGGCAGCAGTCCCTCTTGCCAGCCGGAGGATGCTCACGCTGGGATGGAGGTGTTTGCAGAGCCCTTTCACCACTGCTGCAAAGAGCCCCGAGGGTCTTCCTGTCTGCATCCCTGCCCTGGCTTTGTCTCTGGGCTGGGCAGCTCTGTGGCACCAGCAGCAGGCTCCAGCCTGGTTTCGCCACTGGGCTGCTTTCTGAAAGCAGAGGCTGATCCCTGAGAAACAGCCTGGGGCCTCTATATGTGTGCTGGAGAGGTACAGCGAGGACAGCATCCTGCTGTAGCGGGGCTGCAAAAGCCAAGGTCCCCAGGCAGCTGAGGGTGGTAGGTGCTTTGTAAGGACCCTGGGCTACATTTAGCCCTAATTTTGCATCCTCCTCAGGCTAGAGTGGGCAGAACCACCTGGGTTGCTCCTTACCCCCTGTCCTGATGTTGGTGCACTGGATACAGATGTGCCTCTCTCCAGCAACCCACCATGGCCTTCCCTCCTGGCCATCTTGCTGGCACAGTCGAGGTGAGGAGGGTGCTGGAAACCTCCTGCCATTTACCCAGAATAGGCAGGGATTGCCATTTCTCTTGTCCCCGCTGCATCTTCCCTTCCACAGCCCACCCCAGCTGCGCCACAGCAACCCTGCTGGCCGATACTGAACCACAACAGGGGTTTGCACGCAAGCTGCCAGTGGGAGCTGGAATGAAATCCAGCCTGGGTGGTGTCGGACTCCCCTGCTGCCTGCAAGCCTTGTGCAGCCCACTGTGGTGCAGAAGTCCTGCCCTGGGTGCCAACCCATTCCCGTGCGTGAGGGCTGAGCTAGCAGCCGCTCAAGGGAGCAGCTTGCAATGCAGAGGTGAGCAGAGGGGCTTGGTGTGCTGGTCTCTGGAGGCACAGCTCTGTGCCTTTCCTGTCTTGTGGTTTCCTTCACTTTTACAGCAGCTGTTGCTTCTGCCACTTCAAGTTTTCCCCCCCTTTTGTTCCCCAGACGGGTTGGGGACAACTGCTTCTGCCGTGTCCTGGGCATCTTCTTGATATTGGCAAGGTGAAGATGTTGGAGATGGCTTGGTAGCCATCAACACCCAATAAGTCTGCGTCTGTCCATGAGGTTTAAAGAGCCCCATGCTGGTACAACATGCCCATGGCATGGGCACACAGCAGGGCAGAGAGTGCAGAAGGAGGCAGCTTCTCCTGGGAAGCGTGCCCATCACCATCCCCTCTGTGCTCCTCTTCCAGCATCCTACCCACTGGGGTACCAGCATCCCTCCCCTCTGCCATGCTGAAACCTGTCTGTCATTGCCTTGGAGCCCTGAGCGATTTGTTACTATAGCTACGTTTTTCCATGCAGGGAGAGCACATATCTCTGCCTGGCTGAGGTCTCCCTCTCATTTCTGCATGGCTGGAAGGAAAGAAGGGGGCTTAGCCTCGAGGCCAGGCAATGCAGACTGTGCTGCGGGGATGCCATGGCGGCAGGATTTGGGACACAGAGGTGCAACAGTGCAACTTGTCTGGGAGTCCCTTTATATCTTGCAAACACCAACACTCTGCGAAGTCCCTGGAGAGTGAGTGGTGGATGGTGTTGGCTTGTAATGAGCCAGCATAACACCATGGTGCATTTCCCTCCTGGTCTCTGAAGGCTGGCAATTGGAGAAGGAGCTAGCAGATACCCTTGTTGCACTGGGAGACACTAGTTTTCAGATTTCTAAGCATTATGCCCGGAAAGGGGAAATGAATGGGTTTTGCTATTCGCTGCCAACTTTGGAAAAATGCCCTAGAAGTCAGAGCCAGCTGAAAGTTTTTGGTGAATCAGGAAGTTAGAGGATTAAGTGCTTGGGTTCAAGATTTTGCTCATTTTATTTTTGTTTGGCGAGGTTTTTAATGAAATTGGAGGGAGCTCCAAAAGGAAAAACCCTGGAAACTCAACCTTCCATTTAAAATCACCAGAATCAACAAAACTGCTGCTGTTATCATGTTTCCATTGGAAGCAAACAAGCTGCAGAGCAGCCACAAATGTGTGAAACCCTTTGGCATGGCCAGATCCCTGGTCTTCACCAGGGTGCGGTGCAGGGAGGACAGTTTGCCCCATCCCCATTTGGGTGTCCCCTTGTCTGCAAACAGTCACTGCCTGCAGGCGTGCCTGCACTGGCTGGGGAGGGGATGGGTCCCTGACGGTGGGTGGGTGAGCAAACACCCTTCTGGGCACCCTGGGGCTGGTGTGGGTGCAGAGCTGCCAGGGCAGAGCAGGGGCTTACCAGGCCCTGAGACAGGAGGGGTGGGAAGGAGATGGGTAAGTGTGTTCACTGGCCCTGGGACCTCAGACCTCTGCCCCTTCCCGTGCTAGGATAGTGCTCTCCCCCTCACTGGGATCTGCTTCCCTCCAGGACCACCACCCCTCTGCCCAGAATTTGGCCTTGCCCTGTGCCAAATCCTGGGCAGAGAGCCCCTGAGGGCAGATAGACGTTCCAATCTGGCCTGGGGGACAGCTTCGGCCCCAGGCTGTGCCAGCATGCCGAAAGATGCCATAGGGCATTGCATGTGTGGTGGGAGGGCAGTGACAGCATCCCCTGGACTCTGATGACCTCCAGAGTGGATTGCGCCTGTGTTATCTCCATCCCCTTGGACAGCCCAGTCCCTATCTCTTAAAGCTTGTTCAAACCAGCCCTTTTTGTCCTAGGGGCTGGGGTAACATCTTTGCACACAGCCAAAGGCCCTCCTGGCTCCATGGTAATCACCCAGAGCTGCACCAGGAAAAGCAGATAATTAAATTCAGGCCCTCGCTTCTCCCCCAGCAAGCAGAGGCAGCGAGGTGGCAGTCCTGCAAAGACTTTATTTGGGAAAAGGGGGCAGAAATTTCAGTCTTGATCTTCCCCATAGCTGCTGCTGGTATGTGGCCACTGAGACAGAGACCTGCTCCCCCCATCCGGCCATGCCTCGCTGGCTTATCATTTCCAATCCTATCAGAAACAAAACTGCTGCTGCTTAATGCTTCATTACAGGCTGTTATGTGTCTCCTGCACTGCCCAAGAGAGCAGCAAGGAGGGCTCTGACTCTATTTAATAACTGTTTCATGGTTCCTAATTGACAGATAAAAACGCTACTAACTCAGTTTCATCGAACGTAATCTATGGGCAGGAGCAGTGGTGCCCTTCTGGAGCCCGGGCAGCAGCTTGAGTTTTGATCCATTATTTTGACATGGGAAATCCGTAACACGCCGATCTGCCACCGCAGTGACGGGTTTACACCTCACTTTTTCTTCTGTTGGTTTTGGCTTTTACAATCTTGGGGGAAGCCGTTGGGGAAGTATTTGGGGAAGGATAGGCAGCGCGGACAGAGGAAGTGAGATGGTGGCTGGTGCTTCATTTCAGGGGGCTGTTCCTGTAAGGGTGTCCAGCACCCCTGGCACAGTGCTTTGCAGCAAGGGTTGGCTTTGCAGCACGTCTCTGTGGGGCTACTTCTGTGGTCCACTCGGGGCCATGCCTCACGCTGGCAGGTCCCCAGGGGGCAGGACTGTCCCCCTGTGGCTGTCAGGCTGAGCCATGCTTGTACCCAGAGGATATCTGCCAAGCCTTTCAGCTCTGGTAGGAAAGCACCCATACTTGCTCAGATGAAACAAGAAAGTATTTATTCTTGTAAATTCAAAGATGTCGGGAAACCAGGGCGTTTCGTTGTGCACTGCAAAGTTAGCAGGATCTCATCAGTGCCTGGGGGTTTCCCCTGCCCCTTTTTGCTGGCACGGGTGACCAAGTGACCCAGAATTCTTCCATGCTCCATGTTGAGAAACACCAGCCAGACAAGCCCCTGCTCTCCCAAGGGACACACAGGCAATCGCGCGGCCAAAAGTGCAGGGCCAGAATGTGCAAATAGGAACGAGGAGTGTTGCAGAGGCAGGATTCAAAAGCCAGGTGCTGGACCTGAAACCTGCTATTCAACCCAAACACATGGGGATTGGCTTTATCAGTTCCCACCTGGGGCCGGCACTTAAAGAAAATCTTTGGAAATGGGATTTCTCAGAGCTTTCTCCTCCCATCACAGTGGCTGGAAAACTTAAATACCAGCTGGGAGTCCCACAGATATTTGTAACCACCGGAGGGGTTGAATTGCACGCTGGGTGGAAGCAGAATCGTTCCCAGGTGGCATGGGCAGAGGTGGAGTTAGAAAGAAGAAGTGTCGCAGGCCCATAGCTCTATGCAGAGCAAAGCAAATCCGACCGTGGCTGAAGGCATTCTGGGAGGATGAGAGGTTATTAGTAGTGAGCGCTTCAGGGACAACACGGAAGATATTGATTTAAATAAAAATGACCATAACAGCAGCTCTAACAGGACCCTGTGGGTCACTTGGAAGAGAATCAGAGGCAGCAGAGCTCCAGTGCTGGCACACTTGGAGCATTTCCTAGCTACAAATATTGTGCTGGAGAGAGCCAGGACTGCTGCCCGTGCTCCTGAGTGAACCAGGAGCAGGGATGGGGACAGGGGCGCAGGCACTGTGCCAGGGTTTGAGGTGCACACCGGGATGCCTAAAGAGCATCGCTGCAGCAAGGTTAGAGGCTCGACCCACCACGACCTGAAGGGCACGCTGGACCATTTGCAGCACTGCCAGGAGCCGCAGTGCCGGGAGATGGATATCCGTGATCTCAGCCAGTTGCCGGGCCGCGATGGAGGTCAGATTCCCATGGTGTGAGTCAGCTGCATTCCTCCCCAGGGTCAGCGAACTCTGCTGGGCTTCAGCGGCCTCAGCTGTCTCCGGCCTCGACGCTTGCAGTGATTAACTGCACTGAGGATGCTTGGTTGGGTGGACAAAGCAAAGGCTAAGGGGCTGCAGCCAGCTGGGGACAGCTTCATCTACTCACCCATGGGAGACAAGAGCCGTTTCTTGGCCACCCTTCATACCAAGAGTGCTTTTATCAATGGGGTGTGAAGGGGTGATAAAATGCTACCAGCTATCTCCATAGACAGCTAATCCATTGCTATGGATTTGTTGTTAGGGAACCCAGCAGACCCATACAGTTCCTTGTAGCTGGCTGTAACTCTCATGCCATGGTACAGCCACCTGCAACGCCAACTGCTCTCATCATGATACGGAGCTGCGTCATGCCATGCTATCGGCAAATGGAGACATGATGCAAGATAATAGCCAAGCTGACAAGAGAACGTGAGTCTCGGCATGTAACAGAAATTTTTGTCCACTCCAGGGATTTTTCTACTTGAAGTTTTTGGAGTGTTTCATCCTGATCACTGTGCTTCCATCAGAATCGGGCACTTTGCAGAGGAACCCTCCAATGCCCTTCAGCTTTCCCATCAAATGTGATGGGCAGACCATCTGCCGGACCTGCAGCACAGACAGCAACAGGCTGCGCCAAGGTGGCTTTGCATTACCAGACCTCTGTCACCACGTCCCTTCCTGCTCAAGGGAATTTAAACCACCTGGAGCAGCTCCCTCTGTGAGGACACGGCTTCCCTGGGGCCAGCTCGCAGCCTGGTACTTGCATCGAGCAGCTTGTGTTGAGTGCAAGGCTCAGTCCAGCGCATTCATGCATTAGAGTGGGTGAATGGAGATATCGATTCAGCCCGGATCCCGCCCACTGGGTTGTCTCAGGAGCGTTACAGACCCTGTCAGCATCAGCTGCTCTCTGAGGACAAGAGAAGATGGGCAAACCCACCTGCTTGGTATAGCTGCTGGGAGTGTGCAGCTGCCAGGAGCTGTGGCTGGGAGCTCCCCAGTGCTTTGTGAGGGCTTTTCCGTGGTATGGCAGTCTCTGCTTGCACTCAGACTCTGCATAGAGACAGTCATTGAGGTTTAATGTCCTCGTAAATGACGTGGGGTTTTTTCCAAATCAGCGCAACCTTCTTGCAGGTGTGGAGCTCCCAGTGCAGTGCTGCTGGTGCTTCACAACCCTCCAGCAGCCCCCCTGAGGTGCTCATTTCAACGTGGAAAACCCCAAACGGGGCAAAATGAAGAGATGCTGCACGAGCATCTAAAATCCAGCTGTCTGGGGCTGCACAAGCCCTGCTGCTAGTGAGTCCCAGCTGGCAGTACTATGAGCCTGGTGTCAGGCAGCGTCTGCAGCAGGGATAAGGATATTTCCAGCATTCTTAGATGCCGGTTTACAATGCTGGGATAGTCTCCAGCCAAACCACTTGGGTTCAGATTTCCACTAACCCACCTCATTTCCTTATTTGTTTTAATCTCCCAGAAAAAATGAAACCATCGGCTGCTTTGACCAGCTCCTTGCCTGGAATTAAATGACTAACTCCTAACCACTGGTGGTCCTGCGCTGGCTTGTCCCAGAGAGAGGGTAATAGAGACTAAAATCGCAACCAAGGAGCTGCAGCCGAACAAGCAGCCTTGTCCCTGAGCACTGCAAGGTGACTGACCCCACAATGTCCTTGTGCCATGGGCAGAGGCAGGTGTGTGCATCCCCTGCAGCATGCCTCTGATGTGGGACATGAGGGAGACATAGGGGACTTCTGCTGTTGCCTGCCGTGCTGTGTGGCCCCTGCCAGGGCACTGCCCTGAACGAATCCCTCCTTTTACTGCCTGGAGAGCATTCAGCCCTGATTTAAAGACTTCCAGTGGCAGGGAATCCACTGGATCCTTTGGTGAGCTCTTCCAGGCTTTCATTACCCATGTGTCAAAAATGTTTACCATTTTTCTTGGTTGACTCTGTGCAGCTTTGGCTTCATCCACTTGGATTCACACTGGCAGATGGGGGTTCAGGATGGTGGGATCAAGTACACCGTCCACACCACTAAGCCACAGCCAGCCTGGCTTTGCAGTTCATGCCCACCCTGGGCGACAAAGGCATTTGTTGGGCATTGTGTTGGTGAAGTTAAGGGGCTTTCTAGCACAAATGCATTGGCTACCCTCCCTGTACAAACATGAAAACACTGCAGACAGTTGTGTACCCCGTGTAGAGATAAAGATAGATAAAGGCAACCCTGAGAGAATCAGCCCAGCCTTTCGGAGAGGTGACTCCATTCAGCTCCATTCCATGGCCTTACTGCAGAGCCTTTCTCCCTGGGCTTGGTTCCCATCAGGCTGTCCTCTGATCCCACTGGTATCCCTCCCAACTCAGGTCTTGGGGAAGGCAGGCTCTGCCCTGCACGCCTCCATCACTGGGGGAAGGGCACCCCAGAGGGGATCACTGCATTGAGCAAGCATGAGCTTGTGAATGTCTGAGCAGAAACAGGTTCTGGGCCAAAGTGGTCAACATGGGGGCATTTTGTTAAAGCCGGATGGGGAAAGGGCTGTGCAGCCACAAGAAGCTGCAGGCACGTGCTGGTGATTGCCCAGGCCCAACCCTCGTGGGAACGCCATCGGCATCCCCCCTGTATAACACCATCGGCACTAACGCCTCTGGTCTCTAACAGCCTCATTATCCCAGTAGCCACCTGGCAGCCACTCCAGCACTGGGCACATCCTTGCCCCCATGCATCGGTACACAAGAACTGAGCCTATGACTCAAGTTTTCTAGATCCTGGCTTTTTGCATGCCTTGGGAGGCATCCTGCATCTTGGGAGGCTTTTGGTCATGCTGAGGCCAACATCCCCATCTTGGGTATAAACCTCCAGCTCAGGCAGAGCCCTCCTTCCGTCTCCAGCTCTTTGGGATTTCAGGTGGCTTTCCTTACCAAGATCTATTGGTCGAGTTACTTTTAATAGCATGTACGTGACGTGGAGTGGGAGAGACCACTCCAGCTCTGGCTGGCACGTTATAAATCTCAGCGAAAAAAAAATGCAAAGGGCCAGGAGGGTGGGGGGTGAAAAAAAGCAGAAGGAAGAGACCGTTTTCCCAGAGCCCAAAGCAGGCAGGGGTGGGGAGAGGGAAAGGCAGGGTCGTACAGCTCACTGGGGCAGAGTGTGCAGTTGTTTATACTGGAAATGAGTTTCTGTTTATTGCAAGCTATGGCGGGGAGACCACAAAGTGAACGTAAAACAAAATGGGAAGGGTGTGGGGAAAGTCAGGGGAGGGGGAGCGGGTGCCTTTGACAAACTCCAGAAGTCACGTCCAGTAATAAATCAAGCCGGAATCTGTCCCGGGATACAGGACCCAGAACATCTGCTTGGGCTGTGGGGAAGCCGGGCGGGCGAGGAGGGCTCTCCCAGCCCTGCCTGGGGCCAGATGGGGTGACGTGGGTTTGGGCAGCTTGGTGCTGAGCCCAGCAATGCTCTCATACAGGCAGAGGTGGACTAAGCACCCGGGTTCACCAGAACACATGGGAAGATGCACGCAGGGCCCAGGGATTTAGCAGGCATCCTCAGTCAGCCTCTCTGTCCTCAGTGGCCAATACCTTGGCTGCTCTGTACCTCCATTTCCTTGGCTGTAGGGTGGCACAGAGTGCTTTCTCCCATTTATCACTTCTCCCAGGCTTTGCAGCAAATGCCACATGGGGAGGCAACTCCTGCAATGTCTTAGAGCTGGGACATGGTGTAGGTGCCCCTGGGCAGGGAGGTCCCGTGCCCTCTCACAGGGCAGCAGGAATTAGTGTGTTAATGGGACTGCTGGTGAAATCAGACACAAATCTTCCAATAACCGCACCGGGGCCAGCATCACATCCATTCTTTGTACAGGCTTTGAAGGTATTAAGTGCTAAGGATTTTGGTTTGACATCTGAATCCAGCTGCATTGTTGTGTGAAGCCCTTGTAGATTATTGCTCTAGACCAGCCTTTCACATATAATCTATTGCCGTGGGTTTAGTGCTTCAGAAGGCGTGATGGACGTTTGTTTTGCAGATTTAAGCATTCCCCTCTTCTTCCTTTTCTTTTCCTTTTCCTTGGAAAATGGATCCTATTAGCTGCTGCAGATGACACAACACATGCCAATACATTTGCAACCCATTTGGCTCACAGTGAGGGCTGTGTTCAAGCTACAGACTTCCCCAAGGGTCCAAGTAAAGCATGAGGATGGGGAAGAGAAACAAAGACCATGCATCTGCCCTCCGGGTCCTCGCCCAGTTCTTGCCTTTCCAGCCCATATTAGTGCAGAAAGCAGGAGAGACAGCCACCGAGATGCATGTGTGAGCTATGACCTCAAAAGTCATTTGCATTTCATTATGCGGGCTGTGGCTGAGCTGCTCTGCCATAACACCATGGTTGCTGTTACAGGAACTGCTCTCTGAAAATGCCCATGAACAACTTTCTGGTCACGGGGCAGGTACCAAGCTGTGCCTCCAGCATCTCCCTGTTGCAGACAAACCCCAAACCCTCCCATACAGGATCTTGGGCAGGTTCAACCCCATGTCGCTGTTGGAAAGGTGAGAAACTTTGGCAGCGTCATAGCACTTCTCCACTTTCTCCAGGTATGCTGCCTTTTGTGCTGTGCTGCTGGTGGCACATATGCCATGGGACAGACCTAGCTGCATTGACATTAACACAGCCAGGGTTGCTTTCTCTGCTCCAGGAGAGGATGGCAAGGTATTCAGGTTAAACCAGACTGCCCTGCCCTGTCTGTTTTTCCCCAGCACATCCTTGCAGCTCTCATCTACAGCCAAGCCCCTGCTCTCAGACCTGTCACTGCTGCTCACCTCCTCTCAGAAGGATGCTGAGCCATCTGTGTGCATCGAGGAGAGAGTTGTCCCTGTTGCAGAAAGCTTTTGCAGTGCACAAAGCAACAGTGTGCTCCTGGTCCATGACAGGGCAGTGGGGCTCATGTGAACCAGGACACCACAGCATCCTTCTGGTGCTGGCGAGGTCTGGACCATGGGGCTTGCTGTTCTGCAATTTTTCTATGCAACGCTTCAGAGAGCACAGCAAAATCCTTCAGTGACTCTAATAACGCTCTAGGGTATTTCCCCCCCCCATCCCTCTGAAGTCACGCTTCAGGTCTGCTGAAATCCTATCAAATACCTCCTGAAATCCCCTGGAGCCCCTACGACAGTTTATTGAGAGTCCAGGACTGTTTGACCTTGGAGGGGGTGAGAAAGGCAGGGGAAGAAAGAGCAGCCCTGGTCTTCCCTGCCAAACTCCTTGATCCTGTGCTGAGCCTCTTGCAGAGACCATGACCCAGCCAGGAATCAGCCTCAGCCGATCAGTGGGGTATCTGGGCACTATGCCCTCCTCTCCTCTCCTCTGTATCCCAGGTGTCTTGAGGGTCTCTTGCTGCTCTAGGCAGTGCTGCTGCATGAACTGTGCAGTGCCTCCCCCAGAAAAGCAGCAGTGCCCCAATCACCTGTGTGCAGTGCCCATCCTGCCATCCTGCCCCCCTCTGCGTGCCCAAAGGAGATTTGGGGACCTATGGGTGACAGCTCAGCCCCCAGCTCTGGTGCTTGGCATTTGCAAGAGGATTGCCTGCCCCGGGGGAGATCTGCCAGCCCTCAAGAAATAATTAAAATACTTATAACAATACTTTTTATAACAGTAATTGTTTGCTATTTGTTCTTTGTTGGAAGCAAATCAGAGGATAGGTGAGAAGCCGTTGTCCTCCGTGAGGAGGGACAGGCTGTGCTGAGCATCCACATTATTGCTGCCGGGGCAGAGCTGGCAATGATGCTGCTCTCACCACTGATCTGGTGCCGATGCACTCAGGAAAAGTGCGTTCGCTTCTGGGGGTTTCGTTGTTAAAAGGCCATCGATAAATTACAGGGAGTCCACAGGAAAATTGATTAACGGATTAGAAGATAGCGTATGACTGAAAGGGAAGATTAAGGGAATTTAGTGAGGTGCTCGCTGCAGAGCAGAGCTGGCAGAAGCAGAGAGGGAAGAAAATGAAAACAACCTTGCAAAGATTTTACAGGTGATGATTAGAACGGGTGAAAACAGTCACTGTGAGTAATCGAGTCGGTTTGTGCTTCACGCTTCGTTTTGCAAATTGTGGGCTCTCACGCGGGTGGGAAGGGGCTCCCCGAGCCCCTCGAGCTGTTTGAGCTGCCCTGGCCATGCACGCCAGGAGCATCCCCCAGGGTTTGCTTGCTGCCACTTGTGGGGATTTAAGTGTCAAGCCAGGATTTGAGGGAGATGAGCATCATTTTCTTAAAGCAAAGAGCCTTTTTTAACCTCCATTTCTTTACAGATGGGCTGAATAATGGGACCTCCCTTGAAGTCGGCTGAGTTAAGGATGCAGCTATTACTTCCAAATGCAGTGAAGTCTGAAGTTGTGTGACTTACATCATCCCAAGGACCTCATTGCTGTAAGATAAGAATGAGGCCAGGGCCTGATTCAGGCCTGAGGATAAAAAAAAAAAGGCATTTGTAAAGAGAGCAGTGGTGTCAAGCAGTGACGTTAGCCTAGCTGGTATCTCAACCCACCCCTTCCAGAGTTGCAACACTTCTCTGGGTTTCATCCTCTTGAAGGATGCCCTTTGGATGAGCTGCAGAGACTGGTGCTCTGCAGTTGCAGTTCCTCCTCCTTCCTGCCTCTACCCCTTGGTTCCAGCATCACAGGGCAGGATTTAGGCTTGAGCTGGGCACCCTGCTGCTGTTAGTGACATGCCTGACTGGTATTTTCTCAAAGCCAGGGAGTGGGCAGCTAAGGACTGGTGTGGAGACCTCATTTCCTGGGACAAATTAAGCATCTTCCCTGATGCATGTCATTAATGGGCTAGCAGCATCCCTGAGCAGCCTGAACATCTCAGCCCCATCCCCACCAGAGTCCGGTGCTGTGCTTTTCCAGGGTATATTATGCAGAATGACATGTGTGATGGTCCAGGTGGCTTCACTAGACACACCAAGGAGGCTGGCTGCTGCTGCTGCAGGAACTCGCACGGATTCGGGGTGGGAACAGCACAGAAAGAAGCCATATGAGGCTCCTTCTGGTCCTGTGTCAGCTCTCTATAGCCAGCTCTGGCATCTCTTGGGGGGCCTCTGGCTCCAGCCCAGCAGTTTTCACAAAGTGCCTGGAGTTGTTTTCCCAGCAGTGACACAAAGCTGGGTGAAGCCACCAGCACTGCAGGGGCTGGGGCTTTTGCATATGAAGGGCTGCATGGTTCCTGAGGCTGAGGGACGGACACAGGCTGCAGATCAGCCCCATGGAGCAGTGTAGCATCTCACCAGGAGAGCAGTGGTGCAGGGCAGAAGGGCAGTCCTGAGGATGTGAGTTGGTGGCCAGGGGATACTGAGTGTGTGGGAGCAAACTTGGATGCAATCTGGATGGCCAAACACAGGGTCGGCTCAAGGATGAGCAAATGGCTCTGCTGCCTGTACAGACACCCAGTGTGCAGGGCGGTACCTGCACACAGATGCCCACTTCCAGGTCCCCTGTCGCAACTGAACCCAAGGTGGAGCAGCCAGTGTAGGCTGGAGGGTGCCATGGGGTCTGCCTGGTAAGGGGACAGGAGTGCAGCCTGTGGCATTTCCTCTAGCAAAATGTGGGAGAAAAGAGAGGGTGTTTTTCCATAAATGCTGAAGGAAAGGAGCTTTTCATGCAAAAGCCAGTGCTGGTGCAAGAAGAAAGTGGATGGGGGGTATGTCTGGTTACTAATCCTGCCCAGGCAGGAGAAGAGAAGCCCAAAAATAATCCTTTCTCTCCTCCAAAGAGTCAGAAATCTCTTACTTCTTTCTCTCCATTCCCCGTGGGGTGAGAGACCCCTCTGCCAGCAGGTACCCCCCTCATTGGGGTAGTGCGGAGAGAGTCTGGGGAAGAGCAGAGCGGAGAAGGGATGTATCCAGGCTGAATCTCAAGAGAAATAAGGAGAAAAGAGGCATTTTTGGAGAGCTGCTGGCTGTTAGAGGCAGCCCACACTCCCCCACTGGGAGTGATAGCTGGTAATATTCGTGGCTAGCTTGTTGCTCGGTGCATGACAAAGTGCTTGTAGCTTCCCCCCAGAGGCTCTTCCTGGATAAATATACAATTTCCAGGAGTTCTGGTGGGACAGCTTCGCCGAGGATACATGGCTGCTGATGGTCCCAGTTGTGTCTGATTGCACCTGGTATTTTCCCCGTCTTCTCCATCTGGAGAGGCTGGGAGGATGGATTGCTTTCTTGCAGCCTTTAAATAAGGTGATGGAGGGGGCAGGGGCATTGCGTGATGTAGATTGTGCAGGGGATTTTTGCCTGGAGCTGGGAAAAGAGGGAAAAGGGGGTGCTGAGTTTTATTCTGCAAGCCCCACAGGCATGGAGGCAAGGGGCTGCCATGGCACAGATCCTTGGTCTCCTCAATACCTGCCAGGGAGTCCTCAGGGGCACCCCGCATGCCCCCGGCACAACCAAACTGGGAAAGGCACAACAGGCAGGAATATTCCCTCTCTCTGCCTGGCAGCTTTTTCAGCTGAGCTCCTGGAGATTTCCAGGGTTCTTCACAGATTTGGGCTCTTGGACTGCATGTTCCTCGCAGCTGGTGGGTGCTGTGATGGGGCACAGGAGAAACCAACACTTCAGAGCAGTTTGGGGCTGCTCTGATCAAGCCTTTTATCAAGGGGTAGGTACCAAGGGAGGCAGCAGCTCCTCTCTGGAGATCAGGGCTATCACAGCTTCCATGTGCATCGACCACAAGCTCCTTTGAGTGAGGAGCAGCTGCTGGGGACCCATGTGAGTGCTAGGAAGCATTTTCCCCCTGCATTGCCTTGGCACAGTGCATCCAGCCCCAAGTCGAGGAGAAGGGTCCCCTGGAAGCAGAAACTATTTTGGGAGCAACTGGAAAATCCCATGCAATTCATGTCCCCCATCCTTCCTGGCCATTTTGTAAGGGATAGGCACAGCATTTGGGTGGGAGCTGTGGGGGCGTCAAGCTCTCCTCCCTAAACCTCAGTAGTGAAAAAACCCATGGCTGCCCTAAGAAAGCAAAGAGCACATCAGCCCCCTGCTTTCCGCACAGGGGCTGCAGCCCCTTCCCTGCTGACTGGGCACAGCAGCCTGTGCCCTGGGATGCTCCCAGCCTGAGCTGCCGGCTGGGATGTACCTTCCATCCCCGGAGCCTCCCTTGGCTCCGTTTGCCAGCACCTTCCCCTGGGAGCTGCACAGTCCCTCACCCCACACAGCTCTCCAGGTCTCCAGGAGCTGGACGGAGGCCCGGCACGCTCAATCCCAGAGCAGCCGGTAACGAGGTTTGGTCATTACTGCCCGGGGCTATGTGCGAACCAGTGACCTGGCTCTGAAATGGTTTATGTTACATGCAAATCCCCTCGCAGAGGTGTTGGGGGAGGAAAGCCGGCCTCGCCGTGAACTCCCTGGGCTGGAGAGCAAACCCCAGCGCTGCAAAGGACTTCCCATGCCCGGTGTGCTCGCTGCGCTGCCGTGTCCTGCCTTGCTGGTGTACCCCTCCTGGGTGTGCCGCACTGAGCACCGTGGGCCCCAGCCTCGCTTGAGGCCTGGCGGTGCTACCGTTATACACAAAACAATAATCAGCTGCCGTAACGAGGATGCAGAGTAGCTGAGCTGGCTTCCCTGCTGTTGTGCCGGCTCCAAGTAGAAACAGCTGCATTTGGTTTGGTTAAATGTTTTATTTACTCCCAATTATCCCAGATAACAGATTTGCTTTCTTTTGTTCAATATTTAATACTGTTTCGGAGCAAAGCTGCTCTTTGGTTTCCGACGGAGGACGGGAGGGTTAGGAGGGAATTTTTGCTGTGGCGCGGTCCCAAGCGAAGGCTGGAGGCGCCCAGCATCCCCACTGTGCATCGGTCCCTAAGGCATCCAGCCCAGCATCCTGGCCCGTGGGGACAAGGTCACCTGCAGGAGCACAGGTGGGTTTGGGGTGCCAGGCGGGATCTCCAAGGAGCCATGTGGGCATTGCCCTGGGACAGCAATGCTGCCCAGCACCGGCGCTACTGGAGGGAGTCAACTCTGCAGCTGGCAGCATGAGGGTCTGTTCTGGGTGTGGGATGCCTGATGGCTTCACCTGCCTAAATCTCCTTCTCGCAGCACCCCGCACCTTGGGGAGCATCTCCAGAGAGGGCTGCTGTGCCAGCCAGCCACCCCATCCCATACCACAGTTGCCGGAGCCCCTCTCCTCTTGTTCTTTCCTCTCGCTGCTTAACCAGGCTTGCTTGCTAATTTTTTGAAGGCTTGAGAGCTCTCAGGTTTGAAGAGCACCTCTGCTGCGCTGCAAATAGCATGGCCTCGTGCAGTGCAGGATGAAGCAAAGTCCGGTGAGCCTGTTATCACGCTGTCCTGCTTCAAGGCAGCTTTTAGGGCTAGGAGCTTGCACTGTGATTTGGGCTTAAAGCGTGGCTCTGAGCTCCCTCTTCTCTATGAGTAATGCCTCGCCCAAAAATTTACAGTGCTGCCTCTTGACGGGCGCGCTGAATTTTCTGCAAGGGAAATGAGAAAATCCATAGCTTGGTTTACGAGCCCCAATCAGTGTAAAACAGGGCCTTTTAGAAATTTATCTTTTGCTGAGTCCACCTTTTCTCCAGCACCTTCTGGGGAATAAATTCTTGCTCTTTGAGACTGGGGAGGTGGCTCCTAGATGGCAACGGGGCCAGAGGACTCCAGTTACAGCTGCAGGTGTCCCTAGTCCATTTTGGGAGCTCCCAGGGAGGTCCTGCAGCATGAGGGTGTCAGGGCTGGTCTAGGTGCTAGCTGAATGTGGGCAAGTCTGGTGTTCAGCTGGGGTGGCTCACACTCCAGAGGGATACGTTGTCAGTGGCTAACTTCAAGGGGGAGGAATGTCCCCCTAAAAATGTCCTGTGCTAAGGTTGGGATGGCTTAGACTGACTGAGAGAGACCTAAACCCCATATCCATCACTTGCCCAGGTCACCCAGGAGGTCAGTGAGGGATGAGCCCATGGGCTCTCTAATTCTCTCTCACATGAATTTTGCTGCACTAATTTTAAAAGAAACACCAAACTTGCTTAATCCTTCTTGAAGAAGTGGTGGTTATGAACATGATGTTCCCAGAGTACAGAAACGCAATGCAGGGGAGCATCACCTGCCTCTGTACCGCCCTGCCGCTGTCCTCTGCAGCCCTCCTCAGCCTCACCCTTATCCAAGAACAGCCTGGACAAGGGGTAACAGAGCAAACTCAGAGCTTCACCTCCCTCCCTTTCTCCAGCAACAAAACACAGCCACATCCCAACATTTGGGATGGCGGAAGGAACTGTCCCCAGCCACAGCCATGCTACACTCCAGCACAGGTGGTGCACGGCAGGCGGATGCTCCCCTGATCCTCCGGGCAGTAGATATATGATTTATTCATCATTGTTTCTTTGTTGTTTCCTACCAGCCTGCTGTACACAGACAATTTTAGTAAAGCGGTGTTAGATAAATAATACATCGTGCTTGCAGCCAGAGTATGCATAACAAAAGCACCTGCGTAGGTGCATGTGCAGATGCGTGGGGTGTGCTGCTCTTATGCACGTGTGCCCGTGTGCTCGGGGCTGGCATCTCATGCCTGGGTAGGTCCCCGTTGTGCCCTCCAGCCTCTATAGCTTTGCTTTTGGTCACTTGGGTGTCTTTTTACTTATCAGCACATACCCACCACCTGCAAGGTCATGGCTATGGTGCAAAAAAAGTCAGCGGCTGAGGATGTGGAAGGCATGTTAGGCACAGCCAAGAGACGGGGCAGTGATCCTGCCATGGGCACTGGGGAGAGGCAGGGATGATAACAGTGGGAGTCTGGTGGCAGGACAGCATCGGGGCTGGGGTTGTCCCCCAGCGCGGGACAGCACGGGGGTCTTGCCCACATGCAGGCAGGCTGTGTCACGGCTGTAGCTCTAGCATAAACCCATGCTGCTGTCACGGACCCTGGAGGCTTTGCTGGCCGAAGACCAGGATGATGCGTTATGCGGGTGACCCTACAAGTATGCTGTAGGATCGGTATCCCCCAGCAGCCTGAATGTGCCCCTAGTGCACCAGAAGAAATACCTCCTACAGAAGTGTTTGAGAGGCCTCTTAAAACTTTTATTGGTACTATTTTTTGTATCTCTCCACCTGTGGAGCAAGGCATCTTTAGTGCGTTCAACCCTCAGCAGGAGAGGAAAATTATAACTGATCCATTTCAGAAACCTCTAAAAATGACCTAAAATAACTTTTCTATATATAAAAATGCCATGATTTTAATGTCCATTATCTCATGACCTAGCAGGGCTAGGAAAAGCTATTGTAGATCATTTTTAGTGGTTTCTAAAATGGATTGGTCACACTTTTCCCCTGCGCAGTGGGACTCAGGGTACAAGGACGACTGGGCTTTAGAGATGGGAAGGGAGACAAAAATCTGTGTCTGTGCTGATGCATCCAGAGCTGTTTCATCCTTGAGGACCACTTGTTGTGCTCTCCCCAGCTGAGCAGAGATGCTGGAGATGGTCAAGTGACAGCTATTTCCAACAAGCCAGAGAGACTGCAGTCAAATGGATGCAAAGTCTGGGGCACCGTGTCGTGGGAAAGCCAACCCCGTCCCTACCACCAATCTTCTGCAGGGTCTACAGAGATGATGACCCTGGTACCAGCTTTTGCTGCCTCTTGCAGCTCTGAATTTTGCTGGAGCATTGAATGGCTTGCAAGCAGCGTGCCCAGGTGGGATGTGCCCAGCTCTGGCGCAGCCTTCCATCCTCTCGTCCCAAGCTTTTGCAGCAAGGCTGGTTGCAGCCCAAGCTGCTGGGAAGCTGCCATGGCCAGGCATTAAACATGCCGGGTTTGCAGAGAGGACATCAGCAGAGCGCGTGGGAGAAGTGGCTTCCTGCCATGCAAGAGGTTAATAGACAGATTAGAGAGGGCAGGCGCTTTTGCAGCGAAAGGAAAGGATCTCTGCCTTTACAGAGTTCAGCAGCTCCATGAGGCGACGGGGAAGTAAACATTTGCCAGGATTAGGGAGGCTGCGTGCTGGAGCCTGGGGAGAAGTGCCCATGCAGGGGCAACGTGTTGCTCGGGCTGTTTTCAGCGTCAGGCAGAGGCTGAAAGCTGGACATCAGCTGGGGGAGGATGGAGAAGGTTGGGGCGGGACAGCCCTCACCCAGAGGCACTGCCCAAAGCCTCAGGGCAGAAAAAACCTTTAATGCTCCCTTGATGGCTTTGTTTTCCTCCACTGCCTTTCTTGCTCTCTCCATCGGCCCGACAGGCTGGCCCACCTCCAAAGACAGCATTACGGAGCGCCGGATCGATTGGAGCCTGCAATTTTATTTGCTCTCTTTAAGAGCCTTTGATGGGCAGGATGAGCTGTGCTGGCGACTGCCTTTCCTGGGAGAGGAGGGGAGAGGAACAGGGTTGCAAGCCACCATCTACTATGGGGAGATGGAGACTCTGCCACCAGCTTGGAGAAGACACCAGGGCAGGGTAGGCAAAGACAGCCCTCCTGATGCAGCATGGCCACTGAGAAGGGGCTTGCAGCTTTCTCCTTCGTGGCACCTGGCGGTCATGGTCACGGTCACTGGCATGGTGTCATGGTCACAGCCCCGAATGGCACATCACACTGGCCCTGCACTCTCCCGTGGGGTGGACTTTCTGCCCATCAAGGTGGAAAGTGGGGCAGTTGTTTGACATCCCCCTGCCAAAACACCTGTGGCTCTGGGACTGATGGCTCTTTGGAGACACAGAGGTGGCAGGAGTGTCCCTGTGAGACAGCTTGTCCCTGCCCAGAAAGAGAGGGCGATGGCTGGGGCGAGACAGGCTTCATACAGCAGCATCCCTTCAGATGCAGTGTGCTGAGGACGCTGCATGGGTAGCAGAGGTATGAGGGTTATTTTGTCCCCCTTCCCCAGCCTCTCCTTCCACCTCTGGCTTGCTAAAAGGCATCAGAGCATAGAAGGTGGAAGATGCTGGGGGCACAGAGGTTAGGGGCTGCATTTGGGGCCCCAGTCTTGGAGCAGAGGACAGGGTCTTCAAGGCATTCAAGGCTGTGAAAATGGGGCATCTTCAAAGGCTGTTGCAGAGTGGGGATGGAAGCAGGAGGCTGTTTGGGCAGCCCTCCTTCTCCCAGCAAAGCAAACCTGGAAGCACAAGCCCGCCCCAGCCTCCTTGGTGGAGGAATTAGCACAGACCACCAAGAGATGGATCCGGCATAATACTGGAGACAACAGAGATAAATTATCCTCAGTAGCAGTGCATCATCTGGGGCTGTGCATGTAGGGAAGAGCCTCCTCGTCGGGCAGGGACAGTGCAGGTCTTCAGGGATGCTTGCTGAAGCCTCGGCTGCCTCTACCCGGTGTGGCTCCTGGTGTCGTGCGACACAGCTGAGCACAAGCAGCAAGTGGGCGAGAGGTCCACAGTAGCATCCCTAGCATCCTCCCTCCCATGCAATATTTCCAGCCCCCAGCCCGCTTTGCCGCGTCCCAGGCGGGTGCTGTTAGCCCACACTGCCACCACGCGGTCGCTCGGACCCCAGAGCTGTCCCTAAATCCCCTCCACCCCTTCAACCCCTCCGAAACACCTCCCAGGAGCCCCCAGCCCTGCCCCATTACCCCCTGCAACCGGCGATGCTGCCCTGCATCTGCTCCCGCCTCACCCTGAGGGCAGCTGTGAGGCAGGGAAGGGGTTAAGGAGCCGGCGAGGAGGAGGAGGATGGAGCTGTAGCGGGGACTTGTCTCTGGCCTTAAGATTAGCCACTCTGTTTTGCTGCGGAGGGTCTGCTTGAATAATTTAGCTGGGAGGCTCATTAACCAGGCTCTGGCCTTCGTCTGCCGGCTGAAGGCTGGAATAGCCATTAGGAGGAACACGTGTCGTGGACTGGCACAGCCTCCCCTCCCTGCCGGCCCCTTCCTTTCCTTCTCCCTCTCCCTCTCCCTCTCCCTCTCCCTCTCCCTCTCCCTCTCCCCTGCTCCCTGTCTCTGCTGCCCTTGGCTCTCTTGTCATCTGCTTGCTCCCTCCCCAGCCCTGCCCCGGGGACACCAGCGTGTGTGCAAGCCCCATGTCTCAGTTTCCCCTCTGTAGACTGCAGTAGGTTGCTACAGCTGGACGTCCAGGCATCCCACCAGAAAGCTTTTCTAGCAAAACCTAGCATTACTTTCTTTCCATGGGCTCTGCTCTTCAACGCCAAGCCAGGATCCCAGCAGCCCACCCTGGCAGCCTGTGCTCATGGCAAGCTGGCTGGGTTGGCACTCTCCAGAGGGCACGGTTGGGCTGCTGTTCCCCATCAGGGTCCTGCTCCAGTCCTGGGTGCATCCCTGAGTGTGTTACACCAGTGAGGCCTCAGCTGCACCTAAGTGGGGCTGAGGAGACATCCAGGAGACCAGCAGCTCTGCACAGCTCTGCGCCACATTGGGGGTTTGCACAGACATGGCTGCAGGGATGTCCCATTTTGCATTGATGTCTTCAGTCTTTGGCATCCTCCTGGTGCTGCCAGCTCACTGGTGCAATGAGGGCACCCTTAGCCGACTTGCTGCATCTTTTTCTTCTCTGGCACGGCATGCAGAAGGCTGTTAGGTTGGTTCACAGCTTCCCTGCACCATCAGTACGGGATGCTCCACAGCAACATATGGTGGATGCACAGTGCTGTGGGACTTGTGATTTTTCCCTTGCAGCCCTTGGGGGAAGGAGTTTCTCAGCCTGGGGTTGCTCCCTGAACTCTTGCATTACTGCATCCTAGTTTGCATCTCATTTTTGGTAACGGCCATGGCTAAGGCATCTGCCTCAGCAGCAGGGAGGAGAGTGGTAAGCTGTGTGGTGGGGACTGCTGCTGGGACCGCAGTGGGGTGGTATGCAGCGATGTTAGATCTGCTGTGTTTGTTTCAAAACCTCTGCTTGAAGAGAAGAGTGTGTCCTGGCACATTCTGGGTAGATGCATGGGGCCAAGGGCTAACAAAGGAGGGGAAAGAGGGACGACCACAGGTTCAGACAGCCTTTCCAAGGGAACCATGGTGCACATCCAGCCCAGGGAGTGTATTTCATTGCAAGGTGCTGTGCCAAGGTGCTGCAGTTAGAGCCGAACTCTGCTCTTAGCAATGCAAGTGTCCAGGTACTGAGAAGAGTTTACTTCAGTGTCAGTTCAGATAAGATTTTTACCAACCTACATGGGAAAAATTTATCAGCTGAAAGATATCACATCTCATTCTCCCACATACACTGGCCCTTGGCATTTTGCAGAGTCTTCCCGCAGCTCTGGCTGTGCTCCTGCAAGGACCACAGAGTACACGTATATCCGGGAAAGCCAAGTGCAGTGTGAACACTTGATTGGGTTTAAAATCCTCTTCTGCCTGTAAGCTCTAGAAATGGCTGATGAGGCCAGAGAAAGGCTGCTCCCTGCTGCACGCTCTTGTCCTATCTCCAGTTGCCACTGTGTCTCCTGGGAGGCAGGACCCTGGGGTGGGATGCTCTGCCCCACTGCTGAAGGCATTAACATATCCAATCCTCCTGCAAAGCTGAATTTTCTCTGCTGGTTTCAAGTTGTTCCTCCTCATCTTGCCATAAGCAGTCCTTCTTCCTCCTTTTGAGGACCTCTGGTCTTTTGGAGGATCATCCCTCAACAAGTTTATCACTCCCCAGGGACATGGCAGAGAAAGCCATGAGCGCTGTAGCTTAATGGGGTCAAGAGAGCAGCACCTCCTCCCCATCAGCAACATCTCTGTCACAGCCTTGAAGACGATTTCCCCTGGTACCTTCCAACCTTCTCTGCCACTCCATCTCTTATTAGAGCTGGTGAACTGCCAGGGGAGAAGGTGAGCTGCTGTGCACAGGCCAGTCCAAAGCAAGGTCTCATGGAGGACCTCAGCAGCAGACATGGGACAAAGGCCCCCAGATGCCTCAAGCAGCTGATAAACACAGACCAGGCTCCCCTTGTAAACTGTGTCCTCTCCTGAGCTGGCAGCAGCTGAGAGTGGAGGGACGTCCCCTTGTTCAGGACCTGGTGATAACCCCATCTCAAAGAATAATTGCTCTTTTCTCTTTCCCCGGCAGCCCCCCCGAGGGAGCCAGTGCTGATGTGCCGGTCCAACAACTACCCGAAAGGTTTCTACTGCAGCTGGCACCTGCCCACTCCCACCTACATCCCCAACTCCTTCAACATCTCTGTCATGTAAGTGCCTGGGAAGGAAGGGTGCAGCGGGGCGAGTTTCTGTCCCTGCAGCCTGGAGCAGGTCCCCAGTAGTGCCTTGAAGTCTTGGCGCAGTGGGTCTGACCTCTGCTGAGCATAGGGGATTGGTGTCCCAAAAATGAGCCTGGGGAAGAATGTTCCAGGGGCATCCAAACTGGATGCTTTGCACTGGGGCTTTGTCCCAGGAAAGTTCTGGTTTCCCAACAGGGGACCAAGAAAGTCCCCAGGTCCCAGATCCCCTTTCCATGGCCAACTCTCTGCACCACTTGTCCACACGGGAGGTTGTGCCCACTGTATTTTGGCACATTTGACACAGCCGTGCTCCCTTCTGCTGTACACTGGCTGTGGCTGGACAGCAGCAGTGTCCCTCACCTAGAACTGGCCATGGCATGGCATCGTCCCCTACCCTGTGCCCAGGTCCTGGCACAGCCTTTATACATGCTGGTGCCATGCATTTTCTTCTGGGGCTTGTGTCATCAGAGGAAAGGAGATGCTCTTCCTCTCACGGGAGGGACAAAGCCAACCCCAATGCCAGCAGAGTCTCATCCTTTCCTTGGGGCGAGTGTGAGGACATTCACCACAGTCTCTGTGCAGGCTTAAGGTAAAACATCACACACATGAGCCCTCAGAATTCCCTGGCAGGAGGAAAGCAGCCCTTTGGCTGTGGCAGGGGTTTGTGCCTGGGCACCGCAGGCAGAGCAGGGACACAGTGCTGCTCTTTCTGCCTCCTGCCTCCAGCAGCATAGGTGCATCCCCACCGCGAGCACTGCTCTGTAGGTAACAGCTCTTCTCACCCCTGCTTTCCAGACACGGCACGAGAGAGATGGTCTGCGAGAAGGATGTCTTTCCCAAAAACAGGTGTCACATCAGATACCTCCAGCTCTTCTCGACAGTGAAGTACAAGGTGACTCTGACAGTCACGAATGCTCTGGGCAAAAACTCCACCACTGTCACCTTTGACGAGTTCGCCATAGGTAACTTCCGCGGCAGCAACTGGACTCTTTGAGACGGTGTTGGGGTTGGCTTGCTCTGCATGCAGCATTGCCCGCCGGAGTGATGGGCCAGGGAAGGAGCAGGTTCTCCAAGTGGAGACTCTGCCTATCCATGCATGAGATGGAGCTGGGGTCTGAGACACTCTGGCATCCTCCTTGAGCCTTCCCTGATTCTCCCAGCCCTGCTGTAACTGGTGCCGGCACCTGAGCATCCTGGGGGACCCAGGCAGGATGCCCACAGGCAGCCCCCATGCGGGTCACATCAGTGGCCTGGTACTGTGCCTGGTCCCCAGTGGTCCAGGTCTCCCATGGTTGCTGAGCTCCTCCCTGCTTGGGGGCTGGGGAAGCGGCTGCCACGTACCGGGGCAGCAGGCTGTGGACCTGGTGTGGTCCAAATGGTATTGCCCTTCTTGCCCCTCTGAGCATTCCTAAAAGAGAGGTTTGGTGTTTGTGCTGGAAGCGGAGTCATGGAAGTTAGGATTGGAAGAGAAATTGAAATGTCCCATCCTCTTGCCCCCATCCCTAGGCAGGCTAAAGCCCTACTGCAGTCATCCTCCACCAGCCTTTACCTAACATGCTCCTAAAAACCCTGTTCCCCACTTTGCACCTCTCCACTGCCCCGTCTGGGCAGTGGGTGCTGTGCAATGTGGGACGGGGAGCAGCAGGCGCTGGGAGACGGGGTGTCTGTGCCACCGGCTCTGCCACAGGGATGCTGCCCGACTGTGTCCAGACCCATGGTGTGGATGCTCCTCTAACTGTGAAGGACCAGCATGGACTGGGCAATTCAGTGCCAAGCACGGCAAAGCAGGGAGCTGGGCACAACACTTTTGCCACCAGCCAAAGACGGATTACAGCTGGTGCTGTGACAAGTGTTCATCCTCAAAGAACAGGAAAAATGGGAGAGAATAGGAGTTCAGGAACACGTCAAAAAACAATTTGCTGGTTACATGTGGCAATTACTGGACCGGAAAAACAAATAAATGAATCCTTGAAGTGCAGCCAGCAGTCAGTCTTTGCCTTCAATGCGCTGCATGTCCCAGTCCCAGGCGGCTGGAAGTGCTGGAGCGCAAGAAGAGGAGCTCCACTGCTATCCCCGATTTTCCCTTTCTACCCCAAATCCTGGAAAACATCAAAAGATAAACAAGGTGCCAGCTCTGAACAGAGCAGGGAAATTATTTTGGAGCAGGGACTGTCCTGCCATGTCCCTGCAGCCACAGTCGATATCCGAAGCTTGTATTCATCAGTGCATTGCGAATGTTGATAACAAGGCAAGGAGCTTAACAGAGAAGTGGTGGAGTTTCAGTCACTTGGGTGCCTTTAAATGGAAATTGTTGTGTTTGTGGAAGATACACTCCTTAAAAATGAAGGTAACCTCCAGCCTGTGGGGCCCAGGGCAGCAATTAAGCTGCATTTTCCAAGTTCCTTGCATTCCCTCCTGCAGGAGTTCAGGGCATCGTCCTGTAACATCTGCATCCCACCCATGCCCTCCCTGGCTTCCCAAACATCTGGTCCTCCATCCAGCACGCAAGGGCAACCCCCCTGGGAAGCACACCCAGCTGCGAGCCCCGGGCATCCCGGCACCAGCACAAGCCGGATCCAGTTCAGCAGTTTGAACTCAGCCCGGGTCGGAGGAGCAGTGAGCAGAGGCCAGTGCTGCCCTGAGCCAGCCATTAGCACGGGTGCAATATCGCTGCCTCTTGCAAGAGTGCCTGGAGGGTTGCAGGGTGCCTGGACACATTCTGGTGGTTGCACTGGAAGGTGAGACCCCCCCAGCACCACCTGGCAGATGTTCTAACACCCTCTGGACAGTACTCAGGGAAGGGACGATGTGCCGGTGCTGGTAGGAAGGGCTGTGTCCTGCACCCCAGAGCCAGCCCGCTCCCGTAAACACTTCAATATCTCGTGACCTTAAAATCTCCACATTCTGTACAGCTATGAAATTCGCTTCCTCAGGATTTGGTATGGCTGCCGTGCATAAGAAGCAGAGATGCGGTGGTGATTGAGTGTTCAAGCAGGCAGTCAACAAGCTCAGCAGAGTCATTACAGGGTGAACTCAGCTACTGCCAATCAACAGCCACCTACCCTGAACGGAGCTTCTCCTTGTGCCGTCCTGGTGTTTCCAATTAAAACAAGTGCATTGCATTAGTGTATTTCGCCACACAGTTTTGCCCCAGGTTGCTTGCTCTCTTGCAGAAGTCTCAGCATTTTGCTGTCTCGTTTGGCTCTCTCCTCTGCGGCTGCAAACCTGGGGCTGTGTCCCAGCATGGGGGGTGCTGGCAGTGTGGATCTAGCTGGACAGAGATCTCATCTTGGAAGTTGTGCTGCGTTTTGCTCTGCTAGATGGAGGGCTGGAAAACCTATGGCTCAGGACAAAGCCATTGCATCGGCTCATTGGAAAAATGCTGCATGGGAGCATTGCCACATGCGCACACATCCTGCTAAAATGGAGAGACAGTGTCAGCCAGCAACTGCATGATGCTTCTTCTAAAATCCCAGGGTTGGGAATATCAGAACCTGCCTTGTGTTTTCCCCTTATCCTAGAGAAAACCATCACACCTTTTGCATGGAGGTTAAACCCTAGCCATGAAGCCCTGATCTCATACCCCACTGGAGACGGAGCAGCCTGGAGCCAATGCAAGAGCAGTGCAGGGCCACCAGGTCTCCCTCCCAGCACCATCTGAGCCAGAAGCAGACCCACTGCTGGGTCGGACCACCCACCCAGCCTGGGCAAACATAAACCCCCCCCCTGTGAAGGAGTGACCTCCTTTGGTTTTTCTTCCTCTCTCCTTCCTCCCTCCCTGGAGCCCCCAGCAGAAAATCCCTTCCCCAGCCTCTCAGAAGATGGGCTCTAATTGAGTGGAAAATGACTGGTACTTTCTTTTGCTATCCCGAGCCCATGCCTTGCTGGCGGTCGTGCCGTGCTGGTTATTAGCAACCAGCTGCGAGGGGTCACTCTGCATTGTCATTTTCAATGATGACTGGAAAAGCTTTTCCAGCCCTCTGGCCCCCATCTCTCATCGGTAGGAGATCCGGGCTGCCTTCCTCCTCAACTTGCTCCTGGAAATTGTTTTCATAATTACGTCTTCTGCAAAGGTATCGATATTAATAAAGGTGACCATGGGGAGGGCAAAGTTCTGCAAAGCCCTGCAGACATCAGGGCTCCAGCCTAAAGCAGGAGGAGGTGGGAAAGGGGTTGGAGGAGCTGGGGGGGAAGAGGGCCTGGAGGCAGAGGGAGGTGCCAAGGAGTGAGGTGGTGTGTCAGGAGCTGCCACCTCCCTCATGGTGGCTAGGACAGCATGGGGACGTTTGTGGTACCCTCCAGGACACAACACCACCTTCCTTACTTGTGTTTCAGCCCAAGAACCAGGTAGCTGGCACACGCATCCCCCAGGAAAGCAGGGACATCGCCACCACACAGCAAAGCCAGCATCCCATCTCAGCACCTTTCTCCTTGTGTGAGCCTGGGCAAATTAGCAGAAGATGCACAGCATTAAAAGGAGGAAAGCGGCTTTGGATGGGGCCTTGCAGGCATGGGTGCCTTCCCCAAATCTGCCACCCATCCCTTGTGTGACCTTGGGAAGGTCATTTGATCCTCCCAGCTCTGACTCTGGGGTGATTAAGATGCAGAGCATCTCGGAGGGGCTGCATGAGGACAAACGTGCCCATGTCTGTATGAAATTCAGAGTCTCTGAACACGGGTATACAGTTGCCTAGGCAGAAGGTCAGTTCAATTCATACTACTTAGGGAGGCAGAATTAAATTACCTAGACTGACATTTGGCTAAGACATGGAGTTTAATATCCCTCTGCTCATGGAAAATGCCAGGGGATATTTAACGGCCACAAGGGATCCATTTTAGTGCTCGTTGGAGAGACGGGATGGGCGACGGGCCCCTCTATGCTGCAGGGTCTCAGCTGCTTTTCTGAAACACCAGCTTCATTTTGAGATGTGTCTAACAACAACCAGGGGTGGTGGGTAGCTAAAGATTTGCAGTTAAGCATGAGTGTGCAGAGCCTTTAGGAAAAGCTGCTCTCCGCGGCTCTTCTTGCACACTGAGCCCTTCCTTGGATGCAGCAGCCAAAAACCAAGCGGGAAGAGCTGTGAGTTGCCTCCCAGCCAAGTCCCCTTCCCAGGAATGTCTGATGATGCTCCCTCAGCTCTGCGGGATAATATTACATCTGGTTTTGTAGCCACTTAACCAGTACTCAGCCTAATGCCCATCGTCCATTATTATTATTGCTATTATTGCTTTTATTATGTTACTGCCTGCAGGCCCTCACTGAGGACAGGGCTCTATTATGCTGGCTGATGTACAGCCAGACAGCCCCTGCCTCACCATGTGCAGGCTAAATGGAGGCAGACAAAGGCTCGGGAAGGAGGAGCACTTGTCCCCATTTGCGGAGCCCAGACCCATGAGGCTGCAGAGGATAAAGGACTCCTTCAAGGTCATGTAGAAATCGGGGAGCTGGACATAGCCCGTCACTCCTCACTCCTCAGCTAGCCTCTGCAGGACCAGCCCTGATGTTTCCCATGATGAGCACGGCATGATGAGGTCTGTCCTAAAAAACATAGGTCTGTCCTCACTGAACCGGCTGCGGTCCTCTCTCCTGATCCTTGCATCCCCATCGCCTTGGAGGGATGTGGCAGGAGCAGCTCTGGCTTTGTGCTTTTGGAGGGGCTGGCACTGCTCCACTTTCTAGCCTGGGCAGGAGTCCCACGGATGGGAGGACACATGAGGAGGTAGCAGGGACTGCTGGTTTTCCCATTAACCTGCAGCGCTGATTGAAGGCTCGCTGCAGCCAGGAGTGCACCCGCCTTCAATGGCTGGGTTCTGCCGTGCTCACTCAGAGCCAGGGCAGCCCTCCTCTGCACACCAGGGACAGTCTCCAACCTGCAGGAGTGGGTCTGCGGGTCACATCCCAGCAAAAGAGGCAGGAGACTTCCACCTCAGCATTAGGGCACCTTTTTTTTTTGGCTTTTCTCCAATCCACCACAGTGGCATCTCTCATTGCTGCCCAAGCACATGTGCCGTTCCCAGCACAACTGCCTTTAAGCATCCCCCTGCCACGGCTCCAGGCTGGCATGCCAAAAAGCAGGGGCTAGGCTCCCTGCGTTACCCCAGGGAGTATCCCGTCACGTCTATCTATCCCCAGCCCAGCGCTTTCCTTCCCACTTCCTCACTGCAGAGCCGCATTTCGCAGTCATCTGCATTCGTTCAGTCGACCAGACTTGTTTTGCAAACTGAGTCCACCGAGCCAGCAATGGATTTATACTTTTCTGTATGCATTTGGACTCCCAAGTCCCTGTCGATGGAAGCTGATGTCCAGCCCGAGCCTTGGGATTCGAAGTGAGCAGAGGAATTGCACAGCCATCTGGAGTAGCTCAGCATGGCGCAGCCCCAGCAAGTCGTCCCCCCTGCCAAGGATAAAGCTGTAAATGGAAAATTGTGTCCCATCCTGCTGCAGAGAGGGGTCAATGGGAGCTGGGAGGTGGCACTAGGCACCTGTGGTCAGGCATATGGGTGCTTGCTCACCAGCCACTCCCCAAGCCTCCAGGAGCATCCTCTGAACACCAAATGCAGTGGGGATGAAGGAAGCTGTCCAGCCCTCCTTGCACCCACCATGTCAGAGGGAAGGCAATGAGAAGCAGAAGAGGCTGTCAGGGTGGTGGTGAAGATGACAAGGAAGGAGGACTGCAGCAGAGTGTCTGCCAGGCTGCTGAGCAGGAGGGCTGGGCAGAGGGAGGTGGTGATGGGCTATATCTTGGAAAGAGCAGGGCCAATTATGGGTGCCACCAAGGTGGTTAGGCTGTGGCTTCATTTCAGTGCTGTCCTCTGCCTCACCCACAGCGAAGAAATTGGGTTTGAAGGCATCACAGGCTGGTTTCTCCTAAGAGGAACAAGCGGTGGTGGTGGCAGCAAACGGCACACACACGACTCCACTTACAGCAGATTGGCCCCACATCAGCGCCTGGTCCCACACAGCTTCAAGCAGAGCTAGAGGTGCCCTTCATGCATAGGGCAGGGCTGCAGGCAGCAGGCAGGCAGGCTAGCAAGGGAACAGCTCCCTCACACCACCACCTCCTTCCTCTCCCAGGGGAGGCAAAGCCCCTGTGTGGACATCACCTGCCACCCGCAGCAGGTGAACTCCTGGGGTCAGCATGGAGGAGAAGACCTCTGAGTGCAGGTCAGGACCTCTGCCAGGCAAAGAGGGGCTCCCCACAGCCCCAGCATCACTCCTCCATGCTTGGGAGTGGAGTTTGATGCTGGCACCTTCACAAGCTGCTGCTCAAGGTGGTCAGAGCCAGGGGACCATTACTCAGTCCAGAGATTTTTGGGCCAGGGGGGATCCCTTGGCCTGCATGTGGACTTTGGAGGGGGTTAAGAGCCCTCCTAGGACATGAGGACTCATGTAGATGGCTGTTCTTAGAGTGCACAGAGAGACCCCTCTTCCACCTGCAGCACAGCAGTGCACCCAGCTCCCCATTCCCAGCTCCTTCCTGGCCATGAGAAATGGATAAGCGTGGGTGTACCCAAATCTCAGTCTTTTTGTAGCTTTGCTATTGCAAATTGGGAGTTTGAGCTGTCAGGAGTTGAGCAAACCTTTGAGCAAGGCTCACTCTGCAACAGGCAGTGCCGTGCATCACAGCCTGTCTGTGATTTGCTCCCAGCACTCTAAAAGTAGCTGCAACTTCAAAGCATGCTGCGTAGCTTGCAGCCAATTAATATTCACTTGAAATACTTGTCGGGTAGCAAGAAAATAGCCCCAGTATCTCAAAAGCAGAGCAGGGCTGAGAGATACCTAGGGTGGAAGGTGACCACAGCAATCCTTTGCCCTTGGCAAATATGATGTGCCAACCCTTCAAATCCCTCAAACCCCAGCCCTAAGCCCAAGGGCCAAACTCTGCCACACTACTGCGTGGTAAGCGGGTTTGAACGTGGGTCAGACCACCAAAAATCATGAGATGTGAGGAGAGTGCGGGATTTGGGCTTGGTGGGCTCCTCACTCTGACCCAAGTAGGCCTGGGGGATGCTCTTTACCCTGGCCAGGTTGTTTCCATGTGTCTTCAGCAGTGGCACCTCCTTGATGGTGGTTATTTTGAGCCAGGACAGCCGTACCACTGACCTGGAGAAGAAAAGGTGATTTGCATCTAATTAGTTCAGGAAAAGGGTGTTCTGTATGTTGGCTGCTCTCCTTGGAAAGCACATGGTTCAAAGCCCAGGCAGCTGTGCCAAAGGGTGTAGGGAAGGATGCCACGTGCAAACCTTTACCAGCCACCCTCTTCTCTTCCAGTAAAGCCGGACCCGCCGGAGAGCGTGGTGGCCAAACCCGTGCCCAATAACCCTCGGAGGCTGGAAGTGTCATGGCAAAACCCCTCGTCCTGGCCCGACCCCGAGTCTTTCCCGCTCAAGTTCTTCCTGCGGTATCGGCCCCTCATCCTGGACCAGTGGCAACATGTAAGTGATGCTGAGCTGTCCGGGACGGGAGGGAACAGGGGGAGCTGGTGCCTGGGAACAAGTTGCACTGGGAACGAGTGGTCAGGGACCAAAAAAAAAGTCTGTTTACTGCCCAGGCAACCCAGATTTTTTTCCTCCCCTTCTCTGTCTCTCCTCCCTCCCTTCTCTCTTCCTCTCCATCTTTCTTTTAACTCACATTCTGCCTACAAATGGCTCTGCAGGTTCTCCCTGCTCCGCATTTTCATCCACGGCCCCTATCTACTTTCCATACATATGTTCTATATAAAACCTGCCAACGAGATGTAAAAGGCATTTAAAGTATAAATGTCACCACATTTAAATGCGCCTCTGCCACATTTAGATTTTGAACTGAAGATAAAATACCGCTTGCCGTAACTCAGAGCACAGTCACAGAGCGATTGCCGCGATGTTATCGTATTTCTTACTTTTATTTCTTGTTTCTTTAAAAAAAAAAAAGTCAGTGAAATCCTTGGCAGCCCGGAGGACAGATTTCATTTGTTAGCTGCAGGAAGATAACGAACAGGCTTTTTTTTTTTTCCTCTGTGTGCTTCTTGCATGCTCAGCTTGTGAAGGAAAGCAATCTGCTGCTCGAGGAGAGGTGCTGCTATGCTGGCACGGCTCATCCAGCATCCCCTCTGTGCTCAGCTGGGCCAGTCGAAAGCCAATTAGGTTCTTTGCTTGATAACGCATATTGCCCCCCCCCCAAAAAAAAAAAAAAAAAAAAAAGATAAATAGGAGGCAGCACCCGGTCCCCTAGGAGCTCACTTGTGTTGTGGAGCCAAGGGGGATTTTCTGCTGGCCAGCTTTTCCTAAGGAGAGAAACGGCTGAGAGAGGGGATGGCAGGATTTGCTTGTGTCTCTGCAAGATGTCGGTATCTCAGCGACTTTTTCATTTTGCCTTGCTTGGGTTTTTTGACAAGGCAGCACCGCAGGTTGTGTTTCAGATTGAAGCGTTTGCTGACGGCTTTGAAAATCACTGGGAGAGGGTCTTCCTGCTTGTCTCTTTGCCCTTAGCTTCCCTCCTGGGAGCAGGAGAGCGTCCACGGACCATCCTGAGGGGTAAGAAAGCAGAGGTGGAGACTGGGTATTAGTTTGCTGTGGATACTTTTTTTCACTTGGGGGAGAAATGCTTGAATTGTAGAAGCTGTGAGAAAAGGGGAAGAATTAATGGGAAGTACCAAACACTATGTCATTTTTTTCAGGGTGTGAAACTGTTGTGGAAAAAGCTGATGTTTTTATCCTGCCACAGCCTGATTCAGCCAAGCACCCTGCAAATGTAGGGGTTTGCACCCAAAAATGGTGGGAGAGCCACTGAGCTGCCTCCCACCTTGACACCCTCAGGGGGGACAGTGTAGCCTCCCCAGTGCTCTCAGACAGGCAGCAATGGTGGGAAATACATGGACGTGTTAGCAACACTGGTGGCAGGGCAATCCTGGCTGGAAAAGGCAGTTCTAGAGCAGTAAAAATTTGATTTCTCCTATTTAAAGATACCCTGAGCTGCAGAGAGGGCTTGAGGTACCAGCCCTCATGGTAGGTGCAAGGAGAACCAGGAAGGGCTCATTTCCAAGCATCCCAGGAGGGCACAGGAGTCCTGAGTACCGCTTTTAATCAATATCTCCTTGCAAGAGACAAGTCCCCCATCACTGGCTGATGGAGAAGTGTGTTTGGGGAATAATTTGCTCGGCAAGCAAGTGCAAGCATTCAGTGAGTGAGGTACCAGCCTTGTTTTCTGACTCTCTGCCCCACCGGCTGGGTAATGAAAAATCTGATTTGTGGATGATTTGAGGAAAACTGCCACTATTCATCAGATGAATTATTTGCGAAGCCTAATTCAATCAGCTCCCAAACACCAGGGGTTGTCAGAGCTGCAGCAGCCAGAGCTGCTCTGAGCCCAGACCTCCTTGGCACGCTCAGCCTGCTTAGCCCAGCTGGGCACCCTGCAAATGCAGGAGTTTGCACCCGAAAGTGAACCCCACCAATGCCAGCATACTGGGAGCAAGCCCAAGCCATGCCTAGCTCTGCTTTGCTTGATCTATTGCTTGTTGGCATCTTGGGGGGTGTCCCTCTTCCCTCAAAGCCAGCCAGGAAAGGGAAGGACATGGTTTGGTAGGGCCAAGCCTAGCTCAGCCATCCAGCTCATCCTGCGGTGGTGTTGTTGGGTCTCTCTTGAAGGGACAAGTGCTCTGAGAAAGGATGCAATGGTCATGCATGCCATGCTTGCATGAGGGTGTCTTAACTCTCTTAACCGAGGTGAAGGTCTCCTGCTACAAGCTGTTTCCCATCTTGGTTCTTGCTGTCCCCGCTGGCTGCTGGCATGGAAAAGCCATTGCACACAACTTGCTTGCTGACAACATGACAGCTTGGGAGCCTGGCACGGAGAGGAGAAGTCTCCACCAGCAGCCAGCAGGAGCTGGGTAACCTCATGCTCTGGCACATCCGTGTGTGCCCAAGGTCCCCATGCTGAGCCCTGTCCTTGCCTCCTTGTGGCAACCCATCCATGCACTGGCTGTCGGCTTTAAGCATCTCCTGCCACCCCCTTGGCAGCCCTGCAGGAAGCCCAGCATCCCTGTGGGAGCAATCCCACAAGGGAGCACTGGAGACTGCCCAGAGCCAGGAATATCCACACAGGCCCTGCTCACATGTGGCATTTCTTGGCAGAAGAAGCCCGCTCCCCTTTCTCCCCTCCGCCTCCCGTTATCTTTGCAGGGTCTGATTTATGCACAGCACCTCGGCAGGCAGGACTGAATGAGCACTAATAGGATCAGATGGATGTCGAGCTGTCGAATACCATAGGGCTTGATTCAATCAGCGCCTGCTTTCTCCCAGGCTCTTCCTTTCAGGATTTTAATAGTGCCAGGGCTTGGCATCAGAAGATGAAGCCATGCGTGGCGGGAGTGGTGAATCTTACTGAGACCACCACTACGCAAGCTAGCCATAAGTGCAGTTTCTCCCCCAGAGAGAGCCAAGCAATGTTTGGCCCAAGCATCCCCCCCAGTCAAGAAATATCTGGGGCTGACCCGAAGTTGATGGGACACCCTCATCCCCTTCACAGTCCTTTGCAAAGGTGGGTTTGAGCCCCAGCATGCCGTTTGTACTCCTTTTCCCCTGCTCAGCAGCACCTTTCTGCTTAGGCCACTTAGCACCTCTTGTGTTGCAGTTTGCTCTGGGAGTTATGATGATGTGCTCTGGGAATTATTATCATGAAGGGATGATGATGATGAGTTTCCATGTGAGAGGGCAGCGGGGTGTGTGCGGGATGCTCCTTGCACCGTCTTGCTGCCTCGCAGCAGCTCCATTGAACCTGGGCACTGATATTTCCTGGCTGTTCAGGATGCAGCCATGTCACATCATGCCACATCGGGTGGCCACTGACTCCCCTCCGCCCCACCAGCACCGAGCTCGCTCTGAAACCGAAGTAACTTTAAAGTCATGCTCCTCCCTTTCTGGAAGAGGGGCTGGTGGTTTCTCTGCTGCCAGAAGAGAGATGGGATATTTGTAGCCTAAACAGGTTTTTTATTCTCTCCTTTTGGCAGAATCTCCCCTTCTGTCTCCTAAATATAAAACATTAAATGTTTAGGGTATCCTTTATTTTTCTCCTGCTTTTAAGTTTGTAATTCAAGCCAGATTAGCGTGGTTTCCTCTTCTGTTTTATAGCCCCATCCTGGCCCCAAGCGAGCTCTCCTAATGCTCTCAGATGTTCCTCTAATGGCTTACCTAGGCTGGAACTGGATACCCTTTCCTAATGGATTGCTAATAGCCTGTTTCTGGTTTTACAGGCTCCTTCAGTTAACTCGCAACAGCAGCGATCGCCACGCTCACACATGTGATCTCCCTGCAAGCATGTCTGCATGCACATCCCTAGATGCAGGCGGGTGGCCAGGCACCATCCCGAGCATCTCTGGGGAGCCCAGGGCAGGTCTTGCACCCAGTCTGCTCCCACCCGATAGCATTTGCTGGAGCAGGCTCTCCCCTTTTCCCAATTTTTGGGGGGAGATCGCAAGCACTGAGCACTGACCAGCTCAGTGCATGTCCCAGGAACGTGGCAAGGCTCAGAAGGTATTTCTTAAGCAGCGTCAGAGCTGGCGGCCAGGCTGAAGGAGGATTTCCTCCGGTGGGTTGCCAGCAATTTGCAGATGCCGTCGTGAAGTCTAATTGAACCCATTGGCTGCGCTGACAACATGAAATGTTAATGAACCGTGAGGCGGGCTGCGCCTCAGATCTTGAGATTTGCAGTAAAAGGTCATGAGATATTTAAAGCTAATAATGTGGTTGGGTTGTCTCCTTCCTCTTCTGTTTTGGAAGCATTAGAGCCATGTCCGTGAGCATTTGCAAAGGCTGGAAACGTCCTTCTTTGGAAAAGCAAGCAGAGGTGCTCCCACTACCCCGGGGTTTTAGGAGCTGGGGCCACAGAGCCCCTGATGCAGGCATCTGTGCCGGCTCTACTGCTGAGCAGCTCTGATCCGGGCAAATGATGGGGATCTGGGGACAGGAATGGGCAATATGAGGGTATTGCCAAATATTTAGTGGTAGAGTTCATTGGTGTGAGGAGGGCATGGTTCTCTGGGCCAGCCACTGTCACTCATAGGTTGGCGGGTGGCTGCCACGGTGGGCTCAGGCTTATCTCCCAAGACAAAGCACCATTTTTGAGTCAAATAGGTGAATCTCACAGGCTGTCTCTGTAAGTTCCTGCCTTGGGGCAGCCTGGAATAACCTGAAAGTGTGTGTTAATGTGTATCCTGCCTGCAACGGGCAAAGGGGAGGGATGGAGCTGGGGAAGGCAATTAGTGCCACCGCCTGCCGCAGCTGCATCCCCGCTGGCATGGCAGCAATGTCACTTTGCGGCAGGCGCGCTTCTTCGCGCCCATTTGCATCCCCCTGTGCCTCTGCTGCTTTGCCTGTGCTCCCCCTCTTTGCGAGGCAACCTTGGCAGGGAGGTCACCCTGAGTGAGCTGGGTTACAGCTTCACGCCTGGTAGCTTTTATTGCGGCACTTCTCTCCCTTCCCCTCCTGGCTGCAAAGTCAGTGATTAAAAAAAGAAGAAAAAAAAAAAAAGAACAGGTGGGAGCAAAATTTTGAGGCTGTAATAGTGTCGCTCACAGCTTGGCATGGGACAAGCAGGGCTCGAGCAGAGGGTGTCTCAGAGGAGGAGGGAGGTGGGAAATGCTCAGAAATCACCTTTTCTATGCCCACACCAGCTCAAGGGATGGAGCCGGGCTCGGGACTGTTGGCTGGCACTGTCTGGGCGCTCTCAGCCCCCCTGGGAACTGCTAGTCACCTAGAAGTTCTGAGCACCTGGCAGGATCAGGCCTCCAAAGGCAGCTGTAAAGGTGCCACTGAGCAGCAGAGCACTCATGCACACACCCGTGTCCCTGTGCTCACCTCCATGCTCGCACAGCTACATGCAGGTAGGATGGCGCTGGCAAGTTTAGTTTCCCTGTCCACATGCAGACCGTGCTGGGCAGATGCCCGTGCCCTGCCATGCCCACACACAAGCTGCATCCATCTGCTTTCAGCACCAGCCCACTGCATCACTGTGGTAAATGCATCTGCGGGCAGCAGATGCCAGTGCTGGGCGGGGTTAGAGCTGGTGCTGAGCGCCCTGAGCATTCCTGATCCCATCCTACCCACAGCCACAAGCAAAAGCAAGCTCTGCCAGCTGTCACTTGGCAGGAGGGGACAGTGTATCCGGAGAAAGAGTCCCGTTAATGACGAGCTCACAGCTCCACTTTCAGAGATGCTCTTTATTTTAAGCCAGAAGGGAGTCATTTAACTGCATCTGGTGTGACACAATGCAGGCTGCAGAGGAGCCTTGCGATAACTCGTCCTCCCAGACCAGCAGCACAGCAGCCTTTTTTGGGGGCGGTGACAGCAGGGAGAGCTCAGACCCTGCTGGGCTCCTCCACTACCCAGATGGCAGAGAATAAGTGGGGTTCATTCACTTTTCCCAACCTTTTAGTTATTCTAGAATCCAGGCAGAAAGTTTTGTCTGGGGTTAGCCCAAGTGATTCCTGCAGTGCTGCAGAAGGAGGAGGTATTTGGGGGCTCGCTTCTTAGTAATGAATGTCAGACCTCTTAGCTCTCCAGACGTGGCTTTGAAATGGAAAAACAAGAACATTTATTTTATGCTTGGTGACATCTTTTCGCAGGTGGCAGTGGCGCCTCTGCACTTCCCAGCATTGGGACAGCTTGCTTTAGGGTTACTCCTGCTTTTGGTGTAGCCTGTTCCCCAGAGCAGGTGGAAGCCTGCCAGGATCCCCCTACAATTGCATGGTCTGAAGGCACCTGAAACAGCAGCTACTTGTGTAGCGTGAGTCCCAGCAGAACTCATTGCAGGTGGCAGGATCTGGCCACTGTGAAATCAAGCCCACGGGGATGCTCCAGCCCCCTCCCAGTTCCTGTTTCCCCCATTATCCAGGATAACCCAGGGAGCATCCAGAGGTGGAGGAGGTTGTGAGGACGTGAGATGCATGGCAGACCCTGGCTGTGCTCTTACGAGGGGTTTCCTTCTACGTTTCCCTGCTTGCTGTGGGTGGCACAGTCTGTGTCAGCAGATCAGCTTCACCCTACAATAGCCAGGGTGCTCCTTTTATTTTGGGCAAGGCAAGCTCATTGAGGCTCCATACAACACCTGGGACAGGCGTGTGGTGTCTGTCCTGGCATGCACAGAGGTGGTGCATCCCTGCCATGGGACTGAGGGATGCCAGCCCCCCATCCCCTCATTGCCAGCTTCCTGGCAGCAGAACACCCCCTTCCCACACTGGGAGCCACGCTGGGGAGCAGGAGGTGTCAAAGAATGGAAAGCAGAGCCACTGCTGCCACAGGGGAGCCAGCAAACACATTTTCATATGGGATGCAGAGAAGGAGGCATCTGATCCCCCCTTCTTCTCCTCTGCCTCCTTCCAACATATACCAGCCCCCCAGCCCAGCTGCTGGGGCAGGGAGATTTGGGGCTTTCTTCCCTTCCATCCCCTTCTAAAGGCCATCTGGGCTTCAGACCTGCCTGTGCATCACCCTGTTTGCAAGTAATTGCTACCTGGTCACACTGGACCAGAAGCAGAGTGTGGGTGGGAACAGAGCACAGTGACATTTTTTACTGCCGGGGCACCCTGGGGCAGGGTGGTCTGGGGGCAGCAGGAGCACAGGGAGCTGGGGGTGGGAGGCAGAATGGCTTCCTTAACTCCTGCTGTGCCGAGCACTGCAAGACAGTGCCAACACTCTGCGGGCAGGGACTGGGACGAGGGCACGCATGGATGTCCCCTGTTGGGGTGCATGGTGTGGATGGCTCATGTGGATGTCTCCAGTCCTCCAGCACACGTGCAGGGGGGATCAGCATGGACAGGGGGAAAGCCGGGTGCTGGGAAAACCTCCCATTCACCTACCCTGGGTGTCTGTCCCAATCCCATCAATATCGCACTGGCCCCTGGGTTCATCCTGGTGGTGTGGGCTGTGGGTGGGCACCGGCCATCCCTTGCAAGCCCTGTTATCTTTCTAAGCAGGCTGATGGGGGTATGTGGCCATGGCAGGGAATGGGATCCCAGCCCACACTGTCCTCAGCAAGCTGTCGGCTGAATTACTGGGTTCAAGGGCTTTTTTCATTTCTCTCTCTCTCTCTCTTTTTTTTTTTTTTCCCCCCAATGCTAATAGCTCTGCATTGCACTGGCTACTGATCCCTCATTAATCTGGGCAGCGCTTCACAGCCAGCCGGAGTGACTTTTGGCAGTTGCACAAAGGCAGGCAACGACACGCAGACTGCCCGGGCCAAAAAAATTACCACGTGCAGCCTTCCTCCAACTTTTGTCTCTGTGTGGCGGGGACGCGGATTAAGGAATTTCTCCCTCTGCCTTTGATGCTGTGTGTCTATCCATCCCCCCACGACCTCCCCAGTGTGTGTTCTGCCCCAACTCTCCCTGTCTGTGTCCAGTTGGACCCGGTCCCCGTGTGCTTTCCCATCTGCTGCTGCACTTCTGTGCTGAGCCACGGGCACCCACCCAGGGACTTAGCCACCATGGCAAATGTTGGATGTGTCCCCTGGCTGCCCAGCTCAGAAGTGCTACGTGCAGACGTCGTTATGTGTGGGGAGATATGGATGCTGTAGTCTATGCCTTCTCTTTTTGTCTGCTGTCTAAAGAGGTGCTTAGTGCAGCGTCCTGCCAGGTCCTACAAGGAAGGTCCTCCACGTCCTCCAGCCTGGGTCCTAAAGGAACATCCCCCCCCCCCAGGCAAAGCACAGCCTTGACCCTGTTGTGCCTGTGATGCCCCATCTGCAAACACTCAGCTGCAGGCTGGCTGCGGCTGGGGAGAGGCAGGAATTGCTCCTAAGAGGAAGCGCTCAGCCAGGAGGGCTCTCTGAACTGGAGAAAACACTCTGGATGGAGAAGCAGCCTGGCCAGGCCAGCAGGACCTCAGCAGGGCTGACCTGCCCACAGTCTGCTTGCTGCAGGGCTCAGGGAGCAGCCAGGGGAGCTCAGAGGATGCTGAAAGACCTAGAGACACCCACACACCAGCCAGATAAGCCCAGCATCTTTCTGAGCCCTGTGCTCATTACCTGCTTCCAAGGCATCCATAGCCAAGCACAGGCCAGGCTGGAAGAAACAGGCTTGCAGAGGACTGGCAGCTCACCCAGTGAGGTTTCATTTAATTGGCATTAGGAATTAATTGAGCTTGATCACCTTGGCAGTGTAAATTGGTGGATGCCACAAAACAGCTCTGAGCTTATCCCATGCAGGCGGGTACACGCTGTGTGATGTGCACGGTGCTGCACATGCATCCCATCCTGCTGTGCCAAGCAGCATGTCTGCGAGCAGTGACTGGAGCCAGCGGCAGAGGCACGAATCCCAGGGGCTGGATGGCAGGGACAGCCTCAGTGTGCCACGAGGCTGTGGGGAGGTGCCCTGCCAAGCACGATGCTTTGCACAGGCTGGGTGATTCACAACCTGGTGGGTCTCCTGTCTTGCCTACCCTGGGCCTGGGCCATGAAGGTGTGTCCTTATGAGAAGAGGGTGCAGAGGTTGTCTCCTCAGCGCTGCTGGGTGCAGCAGTGATTACCAAGAGCCCGTCACCTCTGAGGACCCTGATGCAGCTCTGGTTTTAGTCCTGGGCTGAGCAGGGCTGGAGCTTGGTGGGGTTGGTGGGATGTGTCTCAGCCAAGACCCCCAAGGATTGGAGGATGCACAGCCATGTACTCCAGGAGGGACTGGCATCCTCTTCATCTTGTCTGCATTCTCCTCATATTCTTTTCCCCAGCCTCCCTTCTGCTGAGACCACATAGGATTTCAGTTTTCACCTATCCCATCAGTGAAATGGTCCAAAACCCTTTTCCTGCAGGATGCACTGTGCCCAGCCCCAGGATGGGAGCAGCCACTCCCCCAGTATAGACTGTGCTGGGGACCTGCAAGCTGCTAAACTGCTCTAAGCCTGACCCCATTATCTGGACAAGAGGCAGCACTTGTGACCCCAGGGCTGGCTCTCAGCCTCTTCGGTGTGCTGGAAGCTCAGGGAGACCCTGCGCGGAGCCCCACTGGGGTCACTGGGCTCATCTGCCCCCCATGCCAGGTTCCTTCCAGCCAGGCTCTGATCTCAGACCCCTTTGGCGGGTACCCCAAGTAGCTGTCCCCATGCTAACAAGTCAGACCTGATGGTGAGACCTGTGGTGCAGTGGGAAGGTGTCCCCTGGATGGCAGGCATGGACTCGGGCACCAGTTGTCCCAGTGCTTTGACTAATGGTGTTTTAGGGCTTAGGCATGTCTCAACTTCGCACAAGCCCTGCAGTGAAACCACCATCATCCCCTGTTTGCACCCTACTGGCACCATGGGTGTCAGCCCCGAGTCAGTGGTACGAGGAAAGGCAGGACTCGGCCTCCCCCCATCCAGCCTCAAAATCTTCAGCGGTGAGACAGACACATGCCTTTCTCCGTGCTGCTTCCCTGCTGAGGTTTGGTAGCAGCTTTGCACCTCGCAGGCGGCAGGAGGCCCTTTGCTCCCTGACAGCTGGAGAGGGGACAAGCCAGGCCTGCCTCCAGATGTGCTCCAGATGTGGAGCTCCGAAGGGCTCGGGCCGGGTGGTGTGGTGGGCAGCTGGGAGCACAGAGCCCAAGGGTTCTCCTGTGCTGGGCAGCAGGCTGGATGCCACCCTGGGAGAGGGAAAAAGGAAAGGAAGGGCTGTCACCTGGAGCAAGAAAGCAAAAGTGCACCCCTCCCAGGTAGGGATGCCCCAGAGCAGCTGTAAAAGTGTGTGTGTGGGGGGGGGGGGGGGGGCTGCAGTTTGTGTGCCAAAGGGATTAAATCTGTGCTGGGACATTGCATGTGCTGTACTGGGCCAACTGGAAAAGGGCTGGGTCTTTCTGAGGGTGGCTTCCTGCTTTTCAAGTACCCCTGCAAGCAGCAGAGTGATGAAATTAACCATGCTGGCCACTGGCTGGGCCATCACATGTGTCCCTGCTATGCACACCATCCCTGCCTGTGTAAAGCCGCAGTGCCAGGGCAACCTTATTCCCCAGGTACATTGGCCCAGGTACCCCTGGGCACCTCAAAGGTGCAGTTTTTCTCTCTTTGGGCTTTGGGATGTGATCAAGGACCAGGCAGAAGTTTTTGGCTCCATCTTGCTCCTGTCGTTGAACTGAGATCTTAAACTCAGTTGTCAGTGCTCCCCAGGGCAGTGGGATCCTTTGCCTGACCTTCACCTGGGTGGCTGGGGAGATGTGGAGGACCCCACATGGGTTGCACCATGAAGTTCCGCACACCCGTGAAGTGCTGCTTGTTCTTCTCGAGCATGAGCCCCTGGCTGGGCATAAGCACTCGCCGATGGGCTGCATCAGACCCACACCATCCCTCATCCCCCCAGCATCTTTATTATCAACATGTGTCCAGAGAGAAGGTGGTTTGTGTCAGCCAGGGCACAGGGGAAGGACAAGGGGTGCCCTGTGTCCCCCCCATGCCATGAACAGGCAGTGCAGGGAGGGAATGAAGCCAGCAGGGTGTTGGTCCTCAGCCTCAGAGACTGGATGGAGGGTGATCTCCCACAGCCTCTGCAGGATGCTCCCACCCTGGTCCCCTCCGTGCCCTCAGCACCCTGAAACCAAGCCTGGCTCCATCCCTGGAAGGTCAGTAGGGTGCTGAGCCTTCCTCCTCTACCAGCCAGGCATGTTTTCTCTGGTGGTGTCCATGCGATGTGGGTGCATTTCTGCTGAGCACCTGCATCCCTCTGTTCTTGAGCCAAGCACCAAGTGGATCAGAGATCCCCAGAAGGTGTGGACTCAATCTGGGGTTAAACCATTGCACCGGCAGCCGCATCTCCAGGAAGATGGCAGGACCTCCCATGGCCCAGGCTGCAGTGACAACAGGACAGAGGGAATTTTTCTAGGAAAGACGGCTGCACTCGGCTTGATCCTTGTCCAAGAGCCCAGCCAAAGGGATGCAAGCCAAGCTGGTGAGACGCCAGCAGGCACAGGAGCAGGGTGGCCAGAGGTGTGCTGGTGGGGGAAGCCTCCTCCCAGCAGGGGCAGTGATGCCCAGAAAGTTGTGTGCATGCACCCCAGCCGCTGCCCTGTATGTCGGGCTCCCAGCCATCCTAACATGTTCAAGTGGAGCCTGTGTGCACATCTGCTAGTTTCTGGTGACCTCTAGAGGAAGCCGCTCTGCTCCTGCACCGTGAGTTTGGGAGCGGGACAGGGACTCACCAGACATTTGGCTTAGTTGCAGCTGGAGCATTCTCCCCCTGCATCCCTGTCCTGGGTTCACGCCTCTGCCCAAAACCCCATAGCACTTCCCAAAGGGCTGCAAAAGTCTTGTTATCATCCTCTAGCCGAGCTGAACACACTGATCGTCTTACACCTCTCGGTGCCAAGGGTTCCTCTGACCGTCCCCCCCTCCCCGCTGCTGCCCGTAGGTTGAGCTGTCGGACGGGACATCACACACCATCACGGATGCCTATGCTGGCAAGGAGTACATCATCCAGGTGGCGGCCAAGGACAATGACATCGGCACTTGGAGTGACTGGAGCGTGGCCGTCCATGCCACCCCCTGGACTGAGGAGCCCAAGCATCTCACCACGGAGGCCCAGGTCACAGGTAAGAGCCCCCCTCCCAGTATATACAGGCTGTGCCCACAGCAGCGGGGGGGAACTCAGGAGTCCTGGCTCCTGAGGGGAACCCCTGTCTGGCTCTGTGCAAGTTTCACCCCCCAGCCAAGGAGATGCACCCCCAGCACCCAGGGGTGCTGCAGCCCTTCACCCTACACTTTGCCCCCCACCCATGGCCCTGGGAATGGATGCAACCGTGGCCTGAGGGGTGCTGACTCAGCTCACCTGGCTCCAGCATCCTCCTCACCAGGATGCTTGGGGTCTGATAACAAAGCTGGGATTATTATTATTATTATTATTATTACTACTACTACTACAACTACTACTACTATTATTATTATTCCTTCAAGTGCTGCCCCCCTCCAGCCCTCCCTCTCCAGTCCTACCCCCTCCACACCTCCAACCCCGCACAATGGCTCGGAGCGATGCCAATTCAAAATAAAAGCCACAAAGTTAACAAGCCTCTGTTTCTAGGAAAGAGCTGGGACTGTGTCCAAATGGGCGTTATCAGCCCTCCGTTTCCCAGAAGGGCTGCAGCGGACCCTGCACCAGTTCCCCTGGCTGGCACCAGCAGCAGGGCAGGGGGAAGAACTGGTGTGCAGGCAGGCAGGCAGGACTTCTAGTTGGGGCAGCACATGTGAGCTGGCCAGATGTGCATGTGGGGAGGGGGAATGCTCAGTGCCCCCACCCTCCAAGCTCTAGCCCAGCTGTACGTACAGATTCCAGTATGTGCGTGCAAGCCATGTGCTGCCAGAGCTGTGCACGCACCTCTGTACGCCCTGGCAATGCTCCCTGCATGGGGATGTGGTAGGTGCAAGCCCCGCTGCCAACGGGTGGAGGTGCCTCCTACACGGAGACACCTCCTCTTGCAGAAACGGCATCCAGTAGAGCAACTGGGGGTTCAGGCAGCAGCAGGGATTTGCAGCCCCTCATCCCCAGGGGCATAAACCCCCGCAAGGAGTGCAGGCACACCTTGGCAGCAGTGCTGGTGTCAGAGTTTGGGGTTTGCTTCTATACCCACCTGCATCGTGCTAAATGCAAATGCCACTCCCAATGGCACCTGCCTGCTCCCTGTGCAGGCACATGCGTGTCCTTCACACACGTGTCCCTCGCACACATGTGCCTGTGCATACAGCTGGCTGCGGCCATGCAGGGCTCATGTGGGACACCCCAGCTCCACAGCTGAGCCTCACTGTGACACCTCAGTGGATTCTGAAAGACATGAAGACAGACTCCCTGTGGCCCCCCAGATAGCCTGGCCGGGAGCACTCTGAGACCCTCTGGATGTGACTGAAGTTGTCCTAGCCTGACTGCCTGCCCAAGCCCTCCCTGCAGCCCTCCACAGGGACAGACAACCCATCTGGTCCTGTACGGAGGAGGACAAGCCCCGTGAGCCAGCCCACCAGCTGCAGCCATGTCTGGGGGTCATTCCCTCGCTGGGCGATGCTCTCTGCCGAGCACTTGTGGCCATGTCATGCTGACTTCTTAGCCAAAATTCTCACGGAGCTAATACACAGAGCAGCCTGGCTGGGCAGGATGGGACCAGGAGGGATGCCCAGCTCTGCCTGGGGGTACAAACATTTCCAAGCAGTAGTTCCAGTGCCAGAGCAGGGAAGGTCTCATGGACCACACCATCCCCTGGCTTATCATCCCAGCCCCCCAGCTCAGCCCTAGTGTGGCATGGCAGTGAGAGGGGCAGTTTGGGGATGGGACAGTACCGTGTCACCACTGGCGAGGGAGTGGGGCTGCCCCTATGGGATGCATCCCAGGACACCCTGGGTCCCCTAACCATCCACTCTCCCTCCCTGCAGAGACAACAAGCGCTAGCACCTCCTCTTTCATGCCGCCCCCCACCACCAAGATCTGCGACAAGGGGGCTGTGGTGGGCAGTGGGGCCGTGGCAGTGTGTTGGACAGCTGGACTGGTCTTGGCTGCCTATGGTGTCCTCTTTATTTAGTGAGTATCTTCCAAACTGGGGGCGTAAGAGAGGGGATGTGGGTGCTGAGACGGGGCAGGGATATGGGGACCTCAGGGGCTCCAGCATGGTTGGGAAGGGGGTGATCCAACCAGGCTGCGGGCAAAAGGCATTGAGAACAAGCCATTTGGGTTTTTCTTGCAGTTTTTTGTCAATGCACCAAATCTGTCTGCTTTTCCAGATTGAGTGTTCTGGTGGAGATCTCAAAAATGGCTTTTCAAACATTTTTCTGCAAAGAAGTCAGTCTTTGATGCCTCATTCTCAGCAGTCCTCCCCCTTCCCACTGCTGTTTTTTAAGAGGCAAAGAAACCACGTGGAAGTCTAAGGCATTTGTGTAGTGATGGAAGAAGAATTGTCTGAGATCAGAAAATTCAGAGATGCATCTCAAAAATGTCCTTGGTTTGGCTTAGAACAGAGCTGGCAGCCTGGAGAGCCCCAAAATGCCCCATTCCGCTCTGGGTTACGGCTGCGGTCTCATGGGTTCCCCCATCCCCATGCCCTTTCCCTGTACCCATGCTGCCCAAAGACTGGGGAATCGATCCTGGCAGCAGCCACGTGTGTCACTTTGGGGGTAAAGGACATGCCACCCATCCTTCAGCGCCCAAGCAGAAGCCATCACAAGGCAGCTTCCGTGGGTGCAGGGTCCTTTTCTCTTCTCCAGCTGTGTCATCTCCACGTGTGACATTAGCAGTGGCAATGGGAGAGGTGGTGGCACGCAGCTGGGGTAGATGGGCTGGGTCCAGCCCTGGGAGATGGAGGTGCTGGGTTTGGGCATCTGGGTTCTGGGAAAGGGTGAACTACCCTATGGAAGAAGGCCAGATTCTGCTCGGTGTGTCCCCTTGGTGGCTGGGCACAGCTGAGCCTGGAGCGGGACCAGTGACTCCTCTCCTCCCTGCTTGCAGATCCCCATCTGTCCGTCTGTCCGTCGCAGCCCAGCGCAGACGCCTTCCCACCGCCCACCGCCGCCACCACCCCCCGCCCTGCTGCCCCCCTCCCGGGTTGAGTCTCTTATCTCTTCGATTTTGCACACGTTGAGGACGTATCACACTTCTCGCCATCGCTTCGGAGGACAGAGCTGCCGCCGTCCCCTGGGAGCTGCAAAATCTTCTCCCAGCCCGGAGCGAGGAGACGCACTTGTCCCGCCCCCCATCCCCGTCCCCCTTTCCCCAGCAAAGCGAAGTGAGCCCGGGCACCGCACCACAGCCGAGGACCCCACTCATACAGCTAACCCCCCCATGCCAAAGACGTGCCCGCCGCCCCGCTGCCCACCCGGGTGACAGGGAGCGTGTCGGCGCACCGAGAAAAGGGGATATGAAAATGGGGGTGGTGGTGAGGGGAATGATGTTCCCAGCTGTGTACCCCCATATGGCAGAAGGGGGTCTCCCAAGGACCGGACTCGCTCCCCCGAGCTCTTGACCGTGTGGCGAAGCTGGAGGGGTGCACAGGTGGGGGGTCTTGGTCCCTTCCAAGGGAATGGTGGAGGGAAGAACTGGTGGCTTTCACAAGTGTGGTGAGGAGCAGGGAGCTGGCAGGGTTTTAATGGGAAAAAAAAGGAAGTGAAACACCGATAAAACCCCCCTGCCCCCTGCCAATCACCTGGGAGAGCTGCCCCTCCAGCTCCCCCCCCCCCCCGCTGCACCCTGCAGGAGCCTTCGCCACCCCCAACCCCATCCCCACATCAGCCCCAAACTTTTAACCACGTTGGATACAGGGAATCGCCCCCATTGACGTCTTTGTCTCATTCTCCAACAAAAGCAGAATAGCTCTGCTGTTGCCTTTAGAGCTGGAGCCCTGCAGACCTGTCCCCCGCTGTCCCCTGCTGTCCCCCGCTATCCCCCGCTGTCCCCATGCCTGCTCTGCTCTCCTCCCCATCCTGCCCCAAGCCCTGTTTTGTAAAGACACCTCCTTTTGCCCCTGCCTGGACCCAAGCGCAGTATTTAATACCGTACGTCCTAGTATTCCCACTGTTGACATGCTGTATTTGAATTTTTTATAGATGTATATATATAAAAAAAAAAATCAAAAAAAATAATAATAGAGGGGATAAAAAAAGCTCACACAGAGACAATGCACACACGCACACACACACATGCACCAGGAGAGACGGTCTTCATTAAATGATCATTTCATGATGACTGGCAGCTCTGGGTGTTATTTCCCCTCCGGCTGGAGTGGATGGGTTTGTCTGCCTGCTCACGTACGTGGTGCTGGCTGTGATGGGGAGGACATGGGGATGGCAGTGAGGGACACACACACACACCCCCTGGAACCTGCCCCAGGGCTTGAGCCCATAGCATCATCTCCCCAGGGGGTGAGGGACCCAAAAAGTGGCCTTTAGGACATCCTGAGAAGGTGCAAGGGGGGTGACCACCCCTGGATAACTCCTGATAATGTAAAGGGGACTGTTGTCACCACCCTGTGTGGTACCTGCACTGCAATGGGAAGATGCCACATGTCCCCATTCACAGGCCATTGGGAATCTGATGTGTCCCCGAGGTCTGATAGCACCCTTATACCTCTCGGGCAGGCAGGAGTATGGAGACCTGCCTGTGCCCCGCTGCAGCCTAGAGGATGGAGGTGGCACGTAGTCTCAATTAATGCACTTTCCTTGTCTGATTAATAATTTCACGTTAGGAAAATGTCACTGGCCCAGATGCTCTGAATTAAACTTCCATCAGGACAGGGCTTACAGAGACCCAGGGTGGGGGTGATGGGTGCCGCAAAGCACACTGTGTTGGGGTCTGGCCTCTCCCCAGGTGCCTTGCTTGTGAGCACCAACTGGAGCAGAGATGTCATCGAGCTGCTGTTCATCCCAGGGGCAACAAAAGCTCAGTTTTTTAGCAAATTGCCTGCCCAGTGCCCCAACAGCGTCTCTCCAGTTGGCAGATGGGGGGGGGGGGGGTGGATGGATGGATGGATGGATGGATGGATGCATGGGTGGATGCATGGGTGGACAGATGGATGGGTGGATGCATGGGTGGACAGATGAATGGGTGGATGAGTGGGTGGGTGGATGGGTAGAAGGAAGGATGGGGGTGAAGGAGCCACAGCCCTGGCTCTGCAAGGCCTGAAGGCAGCACCAAGCAGGTTGCTAGCTCCCACCAGGCACTTGCTGTGATTTTTACCATGCTGGGGCTTTATTAGAGAAGAGCTCAGTCCCACACAGCCCTGCCTGCGGCTTCGCTGTGCCGGCAGCAGCACTGCCCCACATGCTGGCTTGGTTCACTGGTTAATGTTCCATTACCAGACAACATGCTTCCGTCATTTATTAATGTTTCATTAGTGTTAAAAACATCTGGTAATTAATTATGCACTAATTATGGATTCACAGTGCTAAAAGCCAGGGTAATCTACCATAGCAGATGGCTCTTTGGGGCAGGGGGAAGGGACAGCTCTTAGCAGAGATGAAAATGTCAGGCCCAGCCCTTGCCTGAGGGAAGCATCGCAGACAGACAGATTGCCTTCATCTCCACCCAGGATCTCCATGCCTGGTCCAGAAGCATGCTGTCTCAGGTTATTAAGCAGAGGAAACCTGTCCCTCTCAAGCTGTTTCAAGGACCCAGGGAGCAGTGCTCTCACTGCCCAGGGCAGCTGTATGAGAAGCCGTCTGAGAGCGGTGGCTTTCACACACAGCCCCAGGCACCCTCTGGCACCTGGAGTTGGCACACAGCCTGCCACTGGCTCTGGGATGCTGTTCGTCAGCCCCTCCGCAGTGCCTGGCCGGATTAAGCGGCAGTCCATAAAGCAAGGGGTGTCATAAAAGCCCACTCATGAAGTGCCCCAGCAATATTATGTACAGATGTGCAGAGATGTTTTGAACTGGGGAAGGTCCCAGGGGAGCGTCCCTGCCAAGCAGAAAATCCATCCACTTAGCAGTATAAATCCATACAGGAAGAAAGAGGGAATTACAGCGCTCAGAGAGACCTGTGCATCGCATAACCTGAAATCCAATACATCAGCCGGGTGCAGCGGGTCCCTGTATCTTCCCAGCACACATGTGGCAGTAAATCCCACCTTAGGTGTTGTTTTCGGCTGTTGCTGATGCGAGAGCAGCCTTGCGCTGAGCTCCCCAGGCTCTGCAAGAGGGATCAGAAGTGTGGCTGGAAAGCAGGAGCTATTTCCTGGCCATGAGGCCTCGTAGGAAGCAGAAAGACCCCTTGCTTGAGCGATGGGCTGAACAGTGTACTGGGTCGGAATCACTGCACCTCTTGCATCCTTTCTTGAGGCGGGTGCCAGCAGAGTTCTCACCTTCCTCAACCCAATAGTTGCAGAAGCTTTCAGCTCCCACACCAGCCTCCCAGGAGCCTAGAGCCCCCAGGTGATAACAAGCAGCATATTTATCACAAATCAGGCTGACAGAGATGAGTTGTTGGGCTTTGATGGTGTACCATGCTTTGGTGGATAAAGGACGAGCAGTGGGCATGGTGCTGTGCGTTTTGGCTCTGGAAGAACATTAGACAGTCCCAGGTGAGAGTAGGGAGTCAGAGGGGTGTGAAGGCAGGCTCAGCTGCCAGGAAAGCACACTGATAGCCTCACAGCCAGAACCAAGCGCAAGAGCATCCTGCCCAGCCAGGTAAAAATGCCAGGTGGGATCCATCAAGCCAGCTGGCAGAGGAGAGCTGCTGCTTATTTGCACAGGGGTAGACCTGGTGCCCCAGGGGCAAACGTCCTCCTCCATCACAACAACAGGGAGAGGTGGGGGGGTGGAGGCAAAAGCAGCAGGAGCTGGTGGAGGGTGGTCCCCAGCGTGAGAGCATGAAGAGCAGTATCTGCAAGGGGTGAGGATGTAAAAAGAGTCAGCTTGACTTGGAGGAGCACAGACTGTCCCAGTCCTCAACTTGTAATGGTGTCAAGTCTAGCAAAATACAACAGCCCACACCAAACCACAGGGTATTGTTTCAGAAAACGCCTACGTCTCCTGTACAGAGATGTAGCACTGGATGGCCTTGGCAGGTTATAGCCTTCCTCCCAGGACTTTCTTCCCCAGTGGCAGGAGAGATGGCTTAGACACCAGGGTCCCACCATGAAGAAAGGCTCCTGCCTGCTCCCAGTGGTGCTGGAAAAAGCCCAGGAGCTTTGAGCGATTTCAGCTACCAACACACAGAGACACAGATGGAGCTGCAGGTGGGGTCCCTGGGGGTAACAGCAGCCCCGAGCATCCCCACAGTGCTCCAGGGCAGAGGCTTGTAGCAGCAAGAGGTGACAGATGGTCACAGCAGACTGCGAGTGACAGCCTTGGACCATCTTATTCCTTGGTGGCTCCAGATCAGGACTTGATGCCTCTCCAGCAGAGGCCGTCTGTTGTTTGAAGAGCCTCAGAACTCTCCTCTTCCTCATGTCCATCCTGAATGGCTCAGCCTCTGCCCTGACACTGTGTCTCTGGTCCCCAGACACCTTTGCCTGCATCCTCATGCTCTCCTTCCCCACCAGACCAGCTCTGACACCTCCTCGCCCCCAAGCTGCACTGTGGCTGGATGAGCAGCACCCGCCATTGCCTTCCCAGCTCCCCATCACCTCCCCAGTGCTGTGACCTCCCTGCACACCACCAGTCTGCCCCAGTCCCTTGCCTGCTTTGGCCAGTGTGACCCACACAGACCATCTGTTCACAGCACTCCAAACCTCCCTGCATGCAGACACAGCAGCCGAGCACAGCCCACCTACCTCGGCTGCAGCACAGAGACCAGACCACAGCAGGGTCCCCTAATAAGCAATTGACTCCTTTTTCCTCCCTTTCAAGAAAAAGCCAAGCATTAATTCGGCTTCTGCCACTCTGTTTATCTAATAGCATCGCTGATTGATTGTCTTATTTATAACCTAGATCCGGTGTCTGGGCTGCTCATGGAGACAGGGTGATTGATGGAAAGAAGACAGCCAGAAGGGGACTTAATGGAGCTGTGTGGCTGAGCAGCAGAGTAGTGGCTTAGGCATGAAATGAAAGTGTCTCCCAGAAGTCTGGGCTCCTCTTCTTCTTTCCTGCACAGTTCCCTGGGAAGCTGCTAAGTGCTGTGAGAGAGCACTGCGCTTCCTACACCCTGCCAGGAATGATCAGGGACCATGCTCAGGTCTCCTCCAGCAGGCTGGAGGAGGACAGGTCAAGGGGACACAGCCAACAGAGACTTGAACTGCTTCCCGAGAAGGCATCATATAGTCTCTGAGGAGGTTTCCCCCTTCCAGGATGGAAGGGGTGGTTCGAAGGAGTGAGACAGCCTGTCCCTGCCAAGCCACCAGCCTGCTGTCAGGGTGCCTCTCCTACGGGCTGGAAATAGGTCCTTGCACAACCTGACAGTGAAGAGAGGGTGGGTGACAAAGTGCCCTCTTGCAGGCTGGCAGCATCTTCCAGAGGTCTCAGTTTTGTCCAAGGCTAGACTGAGACATTCCCACATCCCTAGGAGAAGTTTCCCCATTCCTTACACGTGTTGGGCACAAACCCCAGCAGAGTCACCAACCCATGTGTGAATCACCCCACGGAGACAGTCGTTACCATAAAGCACCAGCAAACAGGGAAGAAGCTGCAGTCCCAGGAGGTGACATGCCATTATTCAGAGTCATGCTGGGGACGTGTGACAGCCTGGACATGTCCCAAACCTCCAGCCTGCAGACGCACCCCAGAGCAGCCTGTCCCCTAGCCACAGGGCCAGGTTGTGGTCAGAAGATGGCTGACAACTCCAAGTCCCCAAGAAGACATTCAGCTTTGATCTGAGCCAGAACTAAACCCTCATCTTGTCCATAAAGATCATTTTGGGAAGAAAAAACAACATACTGGTTCAGTCAAAATATTTCACTGCTGTTTAATGGTCCTTATTTCATGTCTGGTTGTAACAGATAATCTAATACAAGCCTAGAGCAAAGCCAAACACAGTTGTTTCATTATGAACAACACCATCAGCCAGCTTTGACGTGGCCAGACCCCACTCCCTTGCTTGTTTTTTGTTTTTCTTCCTTTTTTTCCACATCTGAAATTTGAGCAAAACCAAAGCGGCTTCACAAACATTGCTGTTCCAGTAGACTGAATGAAGCCAGCCTGGGGACAGGCCTCCTGTGCTCGGCATATTCATGTTCCCATCACCAGTGCCTGGCAAACTCTATCCAATGCCTTACGGTAGAGTTTTATTGCTTCCAGGAGAACACCCCCCACCTTGGAATGTCCCTCTGGACCATCAGACACGAGCAGGCTGATACACGCTCCCTTTGACCAGGGTGTCCCCGGCCGTGGTGGTCCCTCTGTGGGTGATGCCACTACCGCCTCACCACACGCCCGGGGCTGCCGGGGGGAGGAGGTGACCAAGATGGGGTGATCCTTGCAGGATGTTAGAAGATGGAGGGGCCCCAAGCAGCGGGAGCGGAAATGGCCTTTGATGTGGAAGCTCTCCTTTCGCAAACACAATGAGTTGCAGAGGAGTTTTATAAACATGGCTATTGTTGCTCCATCCCTTTGGTGGGAACAGATGGTCTGAGCTCTCTGTTTGGCCCCCCTCCCCTTCCCTCACCCCCCACCCCCATTAATAAAGCCCGGCAAGTCCAGCACCGCTAAGGTTTTCCCAAGGGGGATCAATAAATAAATGTAATAACAACAAAGGGGCCCATGCAGACGAGATTGGGTTACAAAGAGGCCTCGGCCCCCCTCCTCCTTTCCGGGTAAGAGTCATTGCGCGCAGGCACTCCAGCCAGTTCGGGGAGAGGTTGCTCCATCCCCACTGTCTGCAGGAAGCAGGGACGGGATCTTCCCGCTGAAAGAGCCAGGCACCACCTGGAAGTCCCCATCCCGCAGTCAAGGATGGCAGTGTGTGACCTTGGTGGCCACCTCACAGCCTTTGCCATGGGACATTGATGGCACGTGGCTCCCAGCTCCCCATGGGCATCTCCTCCAGCTTTGGAAGTCACCTGGTGCTGAGGCAGCCCTGGGGACAGGGTCAACCACTGCCCCTTGGTGTGCAGAAGGCAGGTGCCTTCTTCCTCCAAGACTTCCTGGCCAAGCAGTTGTTCCAGGTCCTTTCCCAGCAGGATCCCACGCAGCACAGGGCACTTGTGAGCAGGTGTCCAGGCTTCACCTTGGCTCACTTTCTGCCTTGTTCTTGCTTGACACCAGACCAGGCAGTTTTCCAGCCAGCTGAAGGGCATTGGTGACTCTGACCTGCTCCTAAATGGCATGGTGAGGTTTTATGCAGGGCTAGAAGCTAAGGCTTGCAGGCCTTAAACCAGGGCAGAGCAATATGCAGACAGGGTACCCCTGTGGAAACCACTGGTATGCACCAAATGCTGCCTGTGAGGCTGCAGGGCAGGAGAGCAACTTCTCCAGGAGAATCATTGGGGTTTGAAAGTGGCCACAGCATCTCACCAGGCTCTAGATGTTGGAGAAGTCATGCTCAGGCGCTCCATCAAGTGTGCTTTCCTTTGGGGAAGAAGGAGACCAGCTCAACAGAGCTTTCCAGCAACTCCTCTACTGAGGAAGAGGCTGAGCCTGGAGCAACCCCTTGGGCAGGGACTGGAGGGGAGTTTGGTGATGTGCAGGAGGGGCTGACCAGAGGGTTTGGTCCACAGAACCAACCCCCAGCCCTGCCGCTGCATCCGTGCTCCAGGCAGGCTGCTAGCAGCCATTGTCCGACCTCCTCCCCAGCTGCTCCCCGCTGCTCGGAGGTGATGGGATGCCGTTTTTATCTGTGCAGGACTCCTGCAGCTGGGGGTCAGCGGGACGAAACGTGTCTCACACACGGACATGCACACACCACCGCCTCCCCTCCGAGCCGCCCTGGGACTTGCCTCCCTCCCCCCAACCCCTCGCTCATAAAAAAATTAAAACTCTCGATATCATCTCACATAAACGTGGATTTGAGGCCCCGTCAGTCACCAGACACGTCCCACAATCTGCGCTGGCTCCAGACAGCTGGACGGGTTTGCTGGAGGACCAGAATGACTTCACGCCGCCTCCCACGGACCAGGGGTTACCCAAAGTGCTTGGTGTGGGGAGGGGAATAGGGGGCTGTCAGCGCTGAGGCCCATCCCTGCCGTGCTGCCACCGTGCCCTGCTCTGGACCCAGCGGGATGGGTGCCGGTCCAGAGCACGGCCCCAGGCACCGATAGCAAAACGCGCCCAGCATGTGAAGGCCGTCCCCGCGGGCGCGAGAGAGGCAGCTGGCCCGGGCTCTGGTGCCGGCGAGGTTTATGAGGGCTGACCCCTTGCACCGAGCGCCTGGGGCAGGATAAATCCCACTCCGCCTTGGAGTGCAGGTGCACGGGGCTGCCGGAGAGGGGAAGGGACTACAGATGCATGGGGGATCCGGCGAGGGGGAGCTAGGGCCGGCCTCAAGCTGTGTGCTGCTTCAGGTCCATCCCTGCGGTGGGAACGGTCCCCTCCGTCCGCTCCAGATCCCAGTACATTGCCTTGCACACAGCCTACCATGGTGATGCCGGGGCGCAGAAAGACATACACCGTGCCAGTAGATGTGCTCGGGATGCCCAGAGGAGACTCATGGCATTCTGGGGGACAGAGGGTGACTGCTGGCATCCCCTAGGTACCACAAGCGTTTGGGTACCCAGATCCATAGCTATGTGACTCACGTTCACCCCTGGTTTATGTCCTACCAAGAACCTCCTTGCCCTATAGTGAAGGAAACAGGCAGGATCTGGAGAGATCATCTAGTCCCTCTTCCTCCTGCCATCTCAGCCACGTGGCATGAAAGAAACTGTGCCAAGTGCCTCAGGACAGGGTGCTGGTCACGTTCACAGTTGTGGGCACTCCTGCCCTTCCTCCAACACTGGGAGACAGTCGAGATCTGCACTGAGAAAGACACCCAGGATCAGACACAGCCCACAATCCTGCAAGCACCACCCCAGGCAAGTGGGTATGGCTGGTACTTGGACATGGGGAGCATCATGTGCAGGGCCAGCAGGGAGCTTTGCAAGAGCGACAAGGATTTTAGTCCATAGCCCATCTCGCCATTTCATGTAGCACTGATGTGAATCCTTGCCTCAGGAGCCAAGCAGGGGGTTGGGAGCCTTTCTTCAAGTGAATTATAATCATCTTTAAAAAAAAATAAAATAACACAAAGCAGGCGGCTGAGCTTGAAGGTGGATAAATGCCCGGCACAGAGCACCTGGCTGAAGCCAAGTGCAAGCCTGGCTTCGGACTCTTTGAAGTCAGCGTATCTTCGTGCTCTCAGTAGGTTTGGGGCTTAAACCCTCCATGCGTGCCTTCTACCAATGCTCGGATAATTTATAGATGTGCGAGGCTATCCAGAAAGCTCCTCTGTGAACCTCCAGCATCAACCCAGTCCAGCTGGCCAGGTTGTGTTTGCCTCCCATGAACAGCTCGGTAGGAGCACTGTACAGCACAAATCACCCCCAAAAGCAAATGCTAACACTTGGTGTCCAAATCACGTTCATAGACCTGCCTGCATTTCTCAGGCATACCGTTCTCTTGCTGCGTGCTACCTACCCCACCGGATGGGAACCCATTGACTAACAAATGTGCGCACCCTTTAATTACAGCACAGTGAATCCACTTAGTGCTGATTCGTTAGATAGCTGGAGCAGTACTTACTCAGCTCAGCAGCCCAAGTCGCTGGATTTTCAGGCCTTTAATATTCACTCTGATCTGTTCATAAGTTATTCATAGGGAGTGGGAAAGGCCTCACAAGAGAACTCACTCCAAATTGCAAGTGCTTCTGAGGCATCTTGCAATCTGCTTGCACAGGGAAAGGAGGGGAAAGTAATAAATAAATGATTGTTTACAAATTATTTACTTGTCTCCACTAATTTCCATGCTGTTTACCTGGCACCAGTCTGAAGTCAGGAACAGTTAGAGAAGACTTTCTCCTGGTGTATCAGTGGCTGGAAGTTGTGAAACATGGGGGGAAGAAAGCCAATGCAGCAGAAGAGCAAGGAGCTAGTTTTGGCTGCCAGAATTGGCCATCAAGTGCAGTCTTACTTGGTCTTCACACTCCAGAAAGGATTGTTGTGGATAAAGTATCAATGTAGCAAGAGCAGGTAGATCCTCCAGCCACCTTTGCTTAGCCAGCCAGCTCCATCCCATCATAGCAGATGATGACCTGTTTCCACAGCGTCCCCCTTTGCATGACATCTGGGCAGGCAGCCACCTGTCCCCATACACACCACACTGCGGTGCATGTTCCTAAAATCTGGCAGTGGGTAGCAGCAACAGCAGTGCAGGGCTGTCTTTTCTCTCCCAGCTCACCAAGACACATGGAGTCAAGTCCAGCATCATCAAGGCTCGCTGAGGGTCATAAAGTCCCCAAGAACACTGTGGTCAGCAGAAGATGACCAGGCCTTGCTAGGAGTCCCCTCTCTGCTCCCGAGGAGCCAGGGCTTTGTGGGGAAGATCGGGAGAAGGTCTCAGTTGTGACCGTGAACTGTGCAGCAGAGTGAGACAGGATGGGAAGGCTGATCTATTTTGGCATCAACCATCGCATTGATCTGCAAATGTGGGAAAGGTGATGCTCACAGTCCATGGCGTGTCACCCCAAAAAGCGAATGGGAACTCTGCCCTGGGGCAAAGTCACCCCAGCAGACAACAGCTACTCGAGGCAGGCAGCAGAATGAGCCTGTCCTCCTACTTAGGATCATTTCGGACTTCTCAGTCCCATCTCAAGCTAATCTGCCACAATAAACCAGGGACAGAAAATCACAGTGAAGAGGAAGGGGGAGCAGAAAAGTTGATGTATAGATGTCCTTTGAGGAAGGAAAAGACAATCTGGCAATGTCAGGAGAGCAGGACAGGCTGGGAACTGGTCAGTCCCATCTGGGCTGATGTGTCTTGCAGACCTCCCCATTCTTCATTCCCCTCCAGTTTCCTAAAGGTTTGTGAATTCCCTCCAGCTGAACGTTTAGATCCTATATCCTTCCAGGCTGGTCCTGGAGCATCCTGGGCAAATGTGGCTCTGGAAGGGACACAAGATGCCTGTAGGGTGGAGAGGGATCTGCAGACTGGGAAATGCCTGCTGAAGCTTGAACTCAGACAGCAACCGACTGCTGACAAAGCTCATGGGAGGGCTCAGGGCTTGGAAAATGCAGTTGACCAGTCCATGACGAACCCACCTTGCAGAATGGTGACCCACAGGAGGCAGAGTGACACGCGTATAAGGGACTGACTAGGTGCACAGAAAGGGCAGGTGGAAATCAGGTTACCTGGCCACAGCTTGTTGGACAGATAGACACCATTAACCAGCACAAAAAGAAGACAGACATGGACAGACTCATGCCAGCAAGACCCATGAGCAGCCTGTCCCCAGTGCTCACACCTGCCTGTGCTATGACCATAGCCTGGAGACAGGTAACAGTGTCCAAGCTCTCAGGCTGCAGGAGACTCAGCAGGGCTGCAGGTATTCCAGGGATGGAGGGGGCATTTGGGATGCTTGGTCCACATCCATGGTCTCACCTGTAACATGGAGAGAGAAAGCAGGCTGCAGGCTGCAGGACTTCTTTGGGGCCCCATCTCCTCTGTTCCCCTCCCTGGTCCCAGCCACTCCTCCCTTCCTCCCACCACCCCTCACTCCTCTGTGCCCCAAGCTGCTTGGCACTGACCCTGCTCCCTGCAGCCTTCCAGCTCATCACTCCCTGCAAGCGGCCCATAAATCATCCTTGTACACGCATCTCCCTTGGCCTTGGGGAGAGGGAATTTATCCCCCTGGCTCAGCTGTCAGAGAGACCTACAGCTGCCAGGAGTGATCAGCATGTTCTTAATTCACAGCGAGGGGCGCGGGGCCTCCACTGAAGGCTCCCGTGCCTGCTTCCCTGCCAAACCTTGCAAGCACAGTCGTCGGTGCATGCCTGCATCCAGACCATGGAACCTGCCTAGGGGAATTCCCTAGTGTGAGTTAATTGCTGTGGTCCTTAATGAGGGCACATGCAGCTGGGTCCTCTGGTCAGGAAGCAGAGAGGCAGGAGGGGACTGCAGGAAGGGGTTGCAGGTTGGGAAGCCCATGCATGCTCTGAGTGGTGGGCACCTACGTGGTGAGGACTTTCCCAGCTCCTTGGAGAGTCCTGAAGCATCCAGACCAGCAGACAGCAGACAGATGATTCAGGATTGCCCTAACCCTTACCAATCACTGGTAAGTCCATCACAGATTCTGGTAGAAACATGGGGAACACGTCCAGATGCAAACATCTGGATGTGCAACCTCTCTTGTCATTGGCCTGAGGAAATGGTGCAGCCAAGGAGGCAAGAAGGGAGAAGGACATGGAAATGCCTGTAGGTCTCTTGGCCAGCATGTGGATCCAGTGGGCAAGGATTCACAGCTGGGTGAGCTGGCTGGGAGCTGGCAGCAGTTCACTTGTTTACACCAGTCTGCTTATGTCCCTCTGAAGCTGCCCAGAGCCTGGCTCTCTGGTGTGAGATGAACACTGAGCAAATACGCCTTTTTTCCTGCCACAATAACCCTCTTTAACTTTTCAACTTATCACCTGCACAGAGGTTTATAAAATTTTAAAGCTAATGGCGTCTCCAGTAATGATACTGCAGATGTACAAGCTGCATCCTGGGATGAATAAATTATAGGAGGCAGAGTAAATTGCAACGGGAAGGACAGCAGCTGCAGGATGGAAACAGATGGCTTCACCGCGCGCCACAGCTTGGTCTCAGCGCGGGGTATGTTCCCAGGGCTGGCCCTTTCATGGTGGCCCTGAAGACCACCTGGGCACACCTGAGGCTGCAGATCCCTGGAGCAGCAGCAAATGCTGCTGCCAGCATGGGGCTCCAGGCAGGTGTTTGGGTGCTGCTGTGGGGCTGGGTGCCCCGGTGGCAGTCTGTGGGTCGGTGTAGGAGATCTGTCTTCCTTCTGCTGCTCACTGGGTTTTCATGCAGGAACTGATAGGACACTTAGTGGCTTTCTTGAGGGGCTGTGGCTGTGGTTTCACTTGCTGCCAAACCTCTCCCAGAAAATCCATTCCTGCCTTTCTCCATCCCTGCACACACACAGAGATGGTTCCCAGGATGGGGTGGCTCATCCTCCTCCTCTGCCCCATGGCATGAGGCACTCAGTCATAGGACTAGGATGCATGTGGGGTTGTGTATCAGGTACACACTTGTGCCCTGGTGATGTGACCAAGGGAGTCACCACAGCTCAGTACTTGGGCTCCTTCACACCCAGGGGCAGCGGAGCCCCAGATGAAGTCCAACAGTGTCACATTACTCCAGCTCGCAGCACACTTTTCAGCAGGGTGACAGGACAGGGCTGCCTCTGTCTCAGACAGTGGACAGGGTAACAGAGCAGCTGCGAATCCCTGCTCTGTTAAGCCGTGCATCCCCTGGCTGCACTCTCTGTGCCACTGCTGACTGCTTCAGTGCCTGCCTTCCCCCATGCGCTGGTTCACATCCCAGAGAAGGTCATCCTGAGACAGATGAGTCCTGCCAGGGCATGTTTAGGGCTCCTCAGATGCTGCTGCAATCATGGCCTCAAGCGTTAACTAGCCTGGGCTGACCCTCACTGCAGGACTGGGATCTCAGCCACGTGCCTGGGTCCTGCTGCCACCTTTGATGTTGTTGCTGGAGCAGCTCAGCCCCAGTGACACTGGAAGAACGCAGTATGAGCCACAGGTGGCAGAAGACCCAAAGGCACGCAGATAGCCCCTAAGTCACTCCGTTCCCTGCATCTCCTTGTGAGTAACATTGTCCTCTGGCCCAGGGCATACGCTGTGGAGCCTACCTCTGCCACGGGGACTCCAGTGAGGCTGATGAATGACAGGTGCTTCACTCCCAGAGCTCTCAATGTCACCGGAGGGTGTCTGACAGAAACACAGCTCTTTAATATACAGCCAGCCATCACAGCTCCTTCTCTGAGGGATGCATGGCTCGTGCTGATCCACACACTAGAAGCGCTGCTGATGCTTATGGGGTCCAGCCAGCCTCCACCATGCTGCATGGCAGCTGCACCACGCTGTTCCGTTCCATTCCTCACAGGGTGTCCCTGGCCTAGGTCGGGAGCTTGCAGCAGGAATTCACACTCCTCTGCTCCTGCTGCAGGAGTGGCTGATGCGTCAGAGGGTCGTGCTGCCATCCTGAGGGACCTTGACAGGCTGGAGAAATGGGCCAACAGGAACTTTATGAAGTTATGAAGGAGAATTGTGAAGCCCTGCCTCTGGGAAGGAACAACCCCATGCACCAATATATGCTGGGGGCCACCCAGCTGGAAAGCAGCTTGCCAGACAGGGACCTGAAGATAACTGGTGGACACCAAGTTGAACATGAGCCAGCAATGTGCTCTTGCAGCAAAGAAGGCATCCTGGGTTGCATTACAGAAAGTACGCCAGCAGGTCAAGGGATGAGATCCTTCCCCTCTGCTCAGCACTGGTGAGGCCACACCTGGAGTGCTATGTCCAGTTCTGGGCTCCCCAGCACAAGAAAGACATGGATGTACTGAAGAGAGTCCAACAAAGGGCCATGAGGATGATGAAGGGACTGGAGCATCTCCTATGAGAAAAGGCTGAGACAGCTGGGGCTGTTCAGCCTGGAGAAGAAGAGGCTCAGGAGGGGGTCTTATCAATGTATATAAATACCTGAAGGGAGGGTGTAAAGAGGATGGAGCCAGGTTCTTTTCAGTGGTGTCCACTGACAGGATGAGAGGCAACAGGCACAAACTGGAACACAGGAGGTTCCCTCTGATCATCAGGAAACACTTTTTTACTGTGAGTGTGACCAACCATGGGAGCAGGTTGCCCAAGGAGGTTGTGGAGTCACTGTCTTTGGAGATTCAAAAGCCATCTGGATGTGGTTGTGGTCAACCAGCTCTAGGTGGCCCTGCTTGAGAAAAGATGACCTCCAGAGGTCCCTGCAAACCTCAGCCACTCTGTGATTCTGTGAACAATTTTGCATCCATTACATTTTTTGCATTACATTTTTTTGCCTGCCTCCAGGTTGGAGGCTGGCAGGGCTATGCTCGATCGCCCAGCAAGCAAAAAGGTGGGCACCCCTGGAGATACAGCCATGCCTTAGCAGAAAGGAAACAATTTCTCAAAGCCTGTTCACACCCACAGGCTATCCCAGGGAGGGGAGCAATCCCAGTCCAGACCTAACTACACCTGGCTGGACCTCAACAGCTCCTGCGCCCATCCCCAGCCAGGGAAGGGACCTCCTGTCCCTGTGCTCTCAGCTGGGCTCAGACACCAAACCTGGGCTAGGACTGTGCACGAAGTTCCCCTGGGATGGCAGGAACCCAGCAAGAACACCCAGCAGCAGCACTGGTGGGGCTCAGTCCTTTGTGAGCAGCCTCAAATCCTGCCCAAGCTCAAGGTCCTCGGAGCACCCGGAGTGCAGCATCCCCAGGGCTGCAGTAAAAGCAGCACTGGGAGGGGATGGGGACGCCATTCTCTTTGTCTGGAGAAAGTTTTACGGCGCTGGGTAACACCATCTAACTCCACTTTCTTTCGCGGTTTCATTGCCTAGTTCCAGAGCGATTGCGCAGGCGAACGTGTCCAAAAGCAGATGGATCCGCTAAGTGTTTCTTTGTTGCACATTATCTCATACAGTTTGGGTGCAATAAAACTTCCAGGCAGAACAAATCTTCAAGCTTGTGCCGTGCCTTATTTTTAGCTGCAAAGTACGTCTGGTTTAGTGCTCCTAATCCCTAGCTTGGTAGTAATTTATGGAGCAAGCTCTTGGCTCACTTGGGCCAGAAGATTTGTAGTAAAACTTTTATAAGTTGCAGACATAAATCCCATGGACTCTTGCAGTCTCAGGGGACTCTCCTCCAGAAGTGTGTTTTGCTGAGCACTCCCTCGACGTGGGAGCACGTTTGGGTAAGAAAGCATCAGATGGCTGAGAATAAACTGTCCTGGGTGTCGTCATGATCTGCAAATTGCCTGGAAGGAGAAATCAGGGGAGGCCATGGATTCCTTGGCCTCAGACATGCCAGAGTTATGAGTCCCTGCTCAGCAGGAGCTGTTTGCCCCAGGTGGAGGTCCTTTGGGTGGTGCCTGGCCAGCCCTAGGGTTGAATAACATATTGGGCTATGCCAGGCAGCGAGATGCCTGAGTGGGAGCATGGTGGCTCTGGCTTTGATGGGATTATTGGGATGACCAACTGCTTGCTTGTACAGGGAAACCTGGACGCATATCACTTTGGAGCTTTTAGCCAAGACAAGGCTATGGCTTAAGAACATAGTAGCAAATGTCTTTTCCTCCATTGCCTTGGGCTCCCTTAGGGAAGGGGTTGTGCAGGATGGAGCACAAGTTTACGTTTCAGTGAAGCAGGGAGGTGAGAAAAGTCAAGGACCAGAGGAGGGGATGGGGACCAAGACATGGGACCCAGCAGCAATCCCTTCCAGATCCCAGTGGAAACACAGGCCTATAGCTGTGCTCCCAGTCCACCCATCCAAAGGTGGTCTGCAGCATCAGACCTGCCTTTCTTGGAGCCCTGATGCTTTCTGAAGCTGGCAGGCAGCTCTCAGAGACACCTCGTGCCCTGTCCCTGAGCCTCGTGCCTCTGACAAGTGGGAGACACCTGCATTCAGTCCAACAGCTGGAGTGGGAGCTGCTGTGTAATTGTTGTGGCACATCCCAGCAGGGAGGCCGGTGATTCGCCATCTGCACGCTGTGCTGTGGTGGGGTGATACATGCTTTGCCACCACGTTTAGACTCACACAGACCCGTATCCCTGAGTACTTCACATTCCCAAGAGCACTTTTGCTGAAGAGAGGGAATGTTTCCAGGAACCATAAAGGAAGGAAGGTCAAATCCAGAGAGGAGATGCTGCAGTTCTACGTAACTTTATAACCTGATCAAGGTATCAAGCTTAGCTGCAGCTGATGGATAGATGTTCTCCCTGTGTGCTAGCTCCTCCAAAGATGGAGAAACCTTCTCTGTTCTTGGCATAGGGGTAGCTATTGGATAGGGCAACCCGCTGGTACTATTGTCTTCTATTACAATGGGGAGGATGGATGTTCCTCAAATGTTCCCAGGTAATTTAGTCAAGCAGAAAGTTGACTAATGCACAGATTTAGTGTCTTTGCTTCTTTTTGTGTCCTTTAGCAAATGCAGAGAGCAGAGTCCATCCCATCACAGCCTGCTGGGAACTGAGTGGGCTGGGCTGGGTAAGGGGGATAGCCCTGAGAGGTATCCTCTTCACACAGTCCTGGCTCTCCTCCCAGAAATGCAGAGTTAGCCCAGTCCCAGTGTCCACCAGGGATATTCTCCCCAGAGGAAAGTCCTCCAGACACTGTCTGGAGCTGGGAAATGTTGGAAAATCCCCTGTGCCTTCCTGTCTCTAACAAACAGTGTCTGCAGTGAGGGATGCCTACCAGATTAGCAGCAGGATCCCACACAAACCATCCCTTACCTGCCCACCCTCCTGACTGCCAGCTGGTCCCAAAAGCCTGCTGCTCCCTCTGGCAGCTCACAGCTCACACACTTTCTGCCCTGCCACCTTCCCCAGCCCCAGCCGCTATCCCCATCCATTGTAGGAGCAATGTTGGTCTCCTGTCATACCGAAGAGGCTCCTGTTGCCCTGAGCATCCTCCCCTCTGGCCCCCATGGGACTCTGTGGGGGCAGCGGGCTGGGCAGACCCCCCCTCCCAGCCCCCACAAAGTGCTGCTGGCATGGACACATTTCCAGTCCCTGTCCCCAACATGGTGAGGAAAGGTGGTCTGTGGGTGCATGGGGTAAATTGGTGCTGTTGGTGCACAGCAAAGGGAGCTGTTAGTGCACAGCTCCGCATGCAGCTTCCAAAAAGTTTAATTTCTTTCAACTTCTCTCATGTCTTATCCCCCAATTTTTCCCAGTGAATGAGCAGGATTCCCAAAAGCCCGGGGCAGGTGACATACAGCTGGAGCCACGTGTGCCCAACCAGGCTGGTCACCGCATCTTTCTCCACCACGGGGAAAGGAGCTAAAAAGTTTCCTGAGCCAGCGGCGGGCATTACAGCAGCTCCACTCCACCCAAGCAAGCAAGCAGTGGCCTGCTGGAGGGGGGGGAGCCGGCCAAGGGTCCCTCAAGGAACCTGCGCAGCGAGTCCTCAGCAAGCAAGTGTGCAGGCTCCGCTCTGCTCCCGGTCCTGCTGCTGCTCCCGGTCCTGCTGCTGCTGCTGCTCCTGCTGCTGCTGCTCCAGCTCCGGCGCGGCCGGCGGTCTGTGCTGCCCTCGCACGGCTGCGCTGCGCTGCAGCCTGGGCCGGCTGCCCGTGTCCCGCCGGGCTCCGCAGCCCTCCGGTCCGGCTCGTCCCGCCGCTCCCCGGAGCTGGGGGGTGTGCGTGGGGAGGGGAGGGGGGTCCCTGCTGCAGCCGCGGGTCCCAGCACACCCGACCTTCAGCACCTGGCTGAAGGTCCTGGTTTGAAATACATCTCCACCCTCCTCAGCAGAAGCCAAGTCCTCATGGTCCAAAGGTAGTCCTGGGTGCAGGCTGTGCTGCAGGACTATTGCAAGGCCTGCAGGACCACCCTCCCCCAGACTAACACATGCCACCCCTCTGGTGATAGGTCTGGCAGGGACCCCCACCTCGGTGACACTGCCTGGGAGCTGCAGTAGGTGCTCTGCGTGGGGGCGGCTCACACAGCCCCTCGATGAGGGACAGAGACATTCCCTAAGAGGGGATATTTCCCACTCTCCCACACCACCCTCTCATCCAGACCCCAAGAAAGAGGCCCAGACCGGCTTCCAGAAATGAGCTATAACCCATTCAGACAGGGAATCCCGGGGACTTACTGGAGATAGTGGTTTCATGGTACACTGCATGAATCCCTCTTTTCTGCTCACAGACCTCTCCACCTTCCCCACTGCTTCACTCTTCCCCATGCACACACCTGCCATGCTGCTCATGCTCCTCTGAATGGCACCTGCTGCTCCACAGGTGTCATTTCTCATGGCGCAGTGGTTAATGAAACCGGCCATGCTCAGGGAAACATCAGCTTTTCCTGATGTCCCACCTAAATCTCCAGCCCACAGCATCTCCTTCGGGCAAGGGGGTGGCTGTTGCTCCCTCCCTTTCTGTATGGATGGGCTGTTGTCCATCAAGACCTGCCCCGGCTCAAGGGATTCTCGCTATTAATTGCCAGGTCCTCATTTTCCCTGGTGCCTCTTAGCTAAAGGTCCATCTTCTCATGACCCTGTGCCATAAAGGCAGATGCCCTGGATCGTGCTGCTCCTCCTCTCCCAGGTGCCCCACTCTGCTTAGAGCAGCATGGAGCAGCGCCAGCCCAGAAACGTTGGCCAAACAGCATACTTTTGCCTTTTTCCAGATAGGAAAACTGTTGCCCAAAGCATCATCCTTGGAGGATGTGCCTGCAAAATTCAAAACCCTGGGGGAGTTTTGAATAGGGATGGGGTATGGCTTGGCCCCTCTCAGGAAATCTCTGTTTCACAGAGACATCTTCTGTGATGCCTGCCACTCCCTGAACCCAGGCATGTCCCTGTCCTGCCTGCTGTAGAAGAAGCTACCACAACATCCCTGGCATTAGGTATCACGGTGCTCTTTGTCACCAAGGGGGAAGGAACAGCTTTTGGATATTAGAAGCCTGATGCCGTCCTCACGCCTGCCGTGACTTTCTCAGCACTGAAAGAGGGGTCACACACTGCCCAGGAAAGCTCCAGTGTGATGGGTCGGAGTTAGTGGGAGCTGCTGATCCTGTGGAGAGGGAAAAAGGGACAGAAGGGTGCGAGGCGGATGCCGCCCGGGAAGCGAAGCTGAGCCCTGGTCCGCAGCCGGGAGAGGGCAGCCGCAGCCCGAGCAGCAGAGCTGGGAAGGCTGCCTGCAGCCTGGGCCTCCTCGGGGACTGTTCTTGCTCCCCCCTCCCGCTGCCCTGCAGGCTCCCAGCCCTTGCTGAGCACCTCCTGGTCCAGCATGGGGGCTGCTGCTCTCCCCGGGGCTGTGCACACACCAGCCCCATGCCTGTCCCAGGGGTAAACTGCCCCTTCTCCAGCAACGCCGCTCCATGATGGAGCAGAGGATCCATCAGGATGCATCAGGGGTTTGAGCACCGGGCTCTGAGCCTCCCCACCTTGCCCTTATTTCCCAGCTCTGCTGCATGCTGCAGCATCACCCAGAGCCCAGAGGCATGGATCCAGGCTCACAAGGGCAGGAGCAACAGGGCTTTTCACGTCAGCGTGAAGACCTTTCCCATCCCATGTGGGCCACACCTAGGAGCAGGCTCCAGGAGCACAAGTGTAAGAAAAGATCCCATCCTGCCCTGACATGCAGCCAGTAACAGGTCCCAGGAATGGCTCCCCTTTGATTTTACACTGGTCTGGGGGGGGTCAAGGAGGCCACTCTGGAGGCAACTTGCCAACAGCCAGAAGCAGGGCTGGTCCGGGAGGCACAGCAGAAGCATCTCCAGCTGGAGAAGGCAGGTGTCCCAGGAACAGCAGCATCACTTCAGCTCTGCTGAGATTTGCTGGGGAGCTGGGAGACTTATTCTGCCAAGGGACCAAGGAGCAGCTATGGGAGTGATACATCCATGGGTCTGAACAACCACAAGCCAGCCTATAGTCACTAGTGGCTTTGCGAAACAGTTGACCTTCATCCATGGGCAGAGTCTCCTTGTGCAGCACCAAAGGAGTGGCTCCACGGGCAGCATCCAGCTGCTGAGGGCCAGCACCAGGGAGATGCTGCCTGGAGCCAGGAGAGAAATCCACCCTTCGCAACAGGAGAGGTGGAGTCCAGCAGTGTCTGGAAGGAAACATTCCAGTTTTTCCTTTGTAAATAACTTCTCATGTTCCACTTCTCTGGGTTTTTTTGCTCACTATCTCACGCTATAAATTTCATGTCTTCAGAAAGTCAGACTCAAATATTTTCATGGTCCTTCAGTGAATCCCTGACTGGACTTTCCTTTGGTGGAAAACACAGAGACTTAAGATGCCTAAACACAACTAATAGCGAGCTCTGAAAGTCCTCTTTACAAACCCTTCTCAGACTTAACTCTCTGTGGCTCAAACCACCCTGTTGATTTCAGACCAAGTGCTTAGTCCTGCGTGGTGAGCAACGGCACTCGGCTGCCTGCTCCAGGAGCAGGGCTGCCAAATCACCCTCGGTTTCAGGAGCTGGTTCACCTCCCCCTCTTTATCAGCTCTCTAGCATTTTCTCCCTTTAATAGCATGGCAGCCCAGTGAGCCACGTGACTCTGCAGGGACCAGGAGCCCTCCAAGAGCCGGGAGGTTTCATCTCATGTCCCCAGGTTGCTGGCTGGTGGTTTTGGACTGAGGTCCCTAAATGCCAGCCCAGCCCTTGCTGCTGCCAGTCAAGTCCTGGCAGAAGGGCAGCCCCTATAAATAGCCGTGTGTATAATGTCGCCTGTCTCTGCTTCCCTTTGTCAGCTGAGAGTTTGCCCATGTTTTGCAGCATGCAGTGCTTTGCACACTGTTGCCTGGGTGCTTGCAGTGCACGGTGGTGGGAAGCAGCTGGGTGGCCCAAGTCTCCATTCAGGCACCTGCCCCCAGCCCCATAGGGAGGGATCCACAGCCCTTAGCCGCCTCCAACCCTTACACCCCATACTTAAGGCAATCATGGTCACCACCATGGTATCCTCTCCAGGACAAGGACCTGATGGCAGCAGGGCTGGAACAAGCTGCATGGAGCTGTTGGCCACAGGCAGTTGGAGTCCCGCAAGGCCAAAGAGCTGGTGAGTCCCAGGCTCTGCACATTTGGGTGGCAGCTAGGCTGTGTCTTCTGCACCTCCTTTCCAGGGATAACAGAGGTGGATTAAGAGAAAGCCCTGAAGCAGGGATGCAGCTGTGGAGACCTAGGGCAATGCTGTTTTGCAGAGCAGAGGTGAAGAGCCAGGGAAGATGCGACCAAGCTGGGACATCCAGGTGCTAGTGCAGGTAATGGCTGTGGTGTGGCATCAGGCTGGGCATCCATCAGCAGCTTATCCTGGCATGCTGTGGCTGGACACATCTGGGACAAGCCACCCTGCTCTCCAACAGGATGAACATTGCATGGCACTGAGCATCCCATCCCAGTCCAGGAGAGGACTGCTGTCAGCTGCAGGATAGCAGTATGAATCAGAGCAAAGCAGGGCTGGCAGGGCAGGAGCCACACTGCAGCACTTGGATTTTTGCTATCTTCTTTTCACAGTGTGGGCAGCCCGAGCTGTGACCATAATAAATAAAGTGACAGCCAGGGAGCAGAACTCTCTGGTTTCCTGTACACCTCAAGCTGGCCAGTGTAAACACACAACAAGTCTGTACTTCAAATGGGGCCATGCCCACAGCACGTCAGCCACAGCCCAGCCACACGCCAAGCCAGCGAGAGCAAATCCACTGAGCAGGAGGTTTCACAGGACGGGTCCCGCATAAGGCAAAAAGGCTGGTGCTGACTGGCACAGCCTCATTGCCCCACAGTACCCAGCACCCAGCAGGCTCCTGAACCTCTGGAACAATCACCTGTGCCTCTGGGATGCCAAGGACAGTCACTGGAGCTGGCTTCTGGGGCACGTGTGAGCCTTGTAATTACCTCAGCCCCATCCATGCCGAGGCTGAATGGTCATGGACCACCCTCAGACAGGCAGCACTGAGATGGGCACCGGGGCAGGAGAGGCTCCATGCCACTGGCCAGCCCTGCACCAGAGGAGATACACCCTGTGGCAGTGCCCTCTGCACAGAAACCATGGGGGGGACACTGCAGCCTCCAGATGCACTCACCTCCTGTCCCCACAAATCCTCTTCCACCCACCCATCTGCTTCACTTGCGCCATCCAGGCAGCAATCCAGCAAGTGCTAACTCATCCAGCATGTCTGACGACCAGCGTCCCCGTCCCTTGGCACATCACCATGACACGGCACCTGACACATCTCGCCTCAAGTTTGGTCCCATCCCAGGTCTCGAGCTTCTGATCCCAAACCTCCCAGTCTCTTCACCCAGTCCAGCAAGTGGGAGCTTGGCTTGGATGTGGCTGCTTCTTCCCGGCAAAGAGCTCAGGGCATCTTTGAGCAGATACTGACAGTGAGTCAGGCAAAGCTGTGGACTGGGAGGGAGAGCAATGAACAGCTCGTATGGCCCCAGTTCAGCAGGTCCTGCGTGGGTTTGTGATAGTGTAATATAACCCCCAGCCATCTGCTCATGTGTCCAAGTCTTGACCTGCCTGCACAAGAGCCGGCAGCTCCCTCTCTGGCCTGGTCTCTGCTCAGAGGAGAGACAGAGGGAAGAGAGACCCTACAGTTGCCAAATTCACCCTTTCTGGGGTCCTGAGAGGGGGACCAGCTGCTGGATGGGATGCTGCAGCCAGCCTGGGAGATGTCCTTTAATACACTCTTGTGCCATGGCAGAATGGAGGAACTAGGAGGTTCGTGGAGGTCGTGATCCTCGTCCGAGCCCGAGGATGGAGCAAAGGAAGAGCTGCAATGTCAGAGTTGCAGAGTGTGCCAGTCTCACTCTCCCTGTGCCAGGGATGTGCAGAGGAGTCCTACCGCGAGGACTCCAGGGTGCATGCAGCCCCACCAAGCACCTTGCCCCCACACCACCCCTGCCAAACCTGCTCCTTCTTCACCCAACATTGCAGCTTGCTACCTCTGCTCAGAGCTGGTGGCCCATCATACCCCAGAGCCCCACCGCACCCCTTGTCCCAGCGCCTCAGTGGGGTGTCTGTCAGCTCCAACCCCCCCGCACGGGGACCCCTCCAAATCAAGCTCTGCTTTCGGCTTCCCAACCTCAAGGGTGGCCCCAGCACTGCAGAGCTGGGGGATTCCCCGGATCCGCAGCTTGGCTCGGCTCTCCAGTGCTGCAGCGGCAGAGAAAGCAGCACGTGGCTCCTTGCCAGTGCTGGCGCCAAGCAGCCCGGCTCCCGGCGCCCAGCGAGCACCACGAAGCACTGGGGAAAGCTCAGGGTCTGCTCCCGGGGGAGGACCCAGGGCCAAATGCTTGCTGCAGCCTGCCCAGCTCCGGTACTTCCAGAGGGGCTGATCCTGCAGGATGCTCAGCCTCCCTCAAGCTCAGGCAGACTGCAGAGCGCAGAGTGGTGTGGGGAGGCGGGAAGGGAAAAGTGAGAAGATGGATGGAGAAAACCTCTCTCTGCTCAGAACCAGCCCCACCTACATCCCCAGGCTCCCAAAATTCATGTGAGCCACTAGCTAAGGGCAGATGTGAGCAGGCTGGTGGGACCGGCCCCCTCCTGCAGAGCACCTGAGAGGCCACATGAGCTGACCCAGGGAGGCACATCCCCAGCCCTGGCATGGCCCCAGCTCTTGTAGCGCAGCCGGGACAGATCTGGCCACATGTGGCTGGCGAGGCAGCAGCCCAGGCCATATTCCTCGGGTGATGTGGGCGCTGAGCCTCAACCACAGCTGAGCACAACACCCGCAGCGTGACCGGGAGGTGGTGCGGGCGCTGGGCTTGGGCACGCTTACCCCACACGCGGCCTCCACCTCTCCCAAAGTCCGTTATTGCAGGGTTGGCATGGGAGGGCTGGGATGAAGGAATACACCAGTTTATTACTGCAGGGTTACACAGGAGGTGAGATGACTCACGGGAGTGTTATTGTGGGGTTGCAGAGATAGGCTAGGACAGTAGCAGGTAGCTGGTTGTTACTGTGGGGTTGCAGAGGTGTGCCAGGACGCAGGCAAGGATCGGTTTGTATTGCAGGATTGCAGAGGGGGGCTGTGTTTATTCCTGCCAGGCTGCAGAGCAGTCTGTTGCAGGATTGCCGGGGTGGCCCTGTGTGGGTGCTGCACACACCTGAGGCACGTGGCCGTTATCTCCGCACGGGCACTGTGCCCAGCAGAGAGGGAAACGCTGGGTCCGTCCCAGGGCTCCAGCAGCGCCAGCCCCGACGACGGCATCGCCCGGGGTCTCCAGCGTCTCCCAGGGGGACCCCAGACCACGCTTGGCCCCAGGTGCCAGGGGAAGAGAAAGTTCCCAATGGGTCTTCACCAGCCGGTTTCTCGTTGCAGACTTCCAACGTTATTTTCCTCCTGAAAATTTTCACTGTGGTGAAGTTGCAAAACAAACCCATTTCCAAGGGAAAGCAGGTAGGGCAGCGGAGGGGTGCTGCAAAAGGGGCACACAAACACGCACCAAAAGCCGTGAGGAGGAACGAGGCTTTTCTTCAGCTCAGGGACACAAGTCCCGGGGCCAGATTTCACCCTACCCGTTCCCCATCAAATAAACCACTATAAAAACGAGCCCCAAAGAAACGCCCCTCCCAGGGACAAGGGAAACTGAGTCACAGGCAGGACCTGCCTGCCTCGTCTCCGCCGAGATGCTGGGAGGGGGGGCGGGCAGGCTTGGCGAAGGCAGGAGGTGCTGCCCCGCGAAGACACCGGGCAGGGCTGTGCACCCTCGGGGCGGGCGCTGGCGGCGGTGGTGTCCCTGCGCCCCGGGGGGGGACCCCAATCCTCCGAGGAACACCGTGCACCACTGCGTCCCGGGGGGACACCCCCCCCCCCGGCCTCAGCGCCCCGGACGAAGCGTGGACGGCGAGACCCCGGGAGGTGGTGGTGGGGACACGACACCGTGCAGCCCGGAGGGGACCGCGCCCCCCCCCCGGGGGGGAGCGGGGACAGAGGGTGCGGAGCCGCCCCGGCTCCGGGGGGCGGCTCGCAGACAGGAAGCGTCCCGGGGCGGTAGCGGTAGATTGGCAGCGCCCTGCTCCAATGGAACGGCGGCGGCGGCCCCGGCGGCTTCGCACCGCCCGCGCTACCGGCCCCAGCCAGCCCGGCGCGGGCGCCCCGCCGCCGGCCCCGCTCCCGGTTCCCCGGTTCCCGGCTTCTTCCCGGCTTCTTTTTCCCGGCTCCGCCGAGCGCCATGGAGAGATAGCCGCGGCACCACGCAGGAAGGTAGGAAACCGTTCCCCCGTCCTCACCCCGAGAGGAACGCGGCTTCGCCGCCGCCCCGACGCCGCGGTGAGGGGCGCCCGGCTGCGGGCGGGCTACCGGCGCCGCGCAGGCAAAAGCGGCTTCCCTCCCCCCCACCCCCCCCCCACCCCCCGGCTGTTTGCGGCTCCTACGGGGAAAGCTGGGGCGGGGGGCCGGGGGGATGCGTGTGCGTGTGTCCGTGTCCGTGTCCCCTCGCGAAGTAGCTGGCAGGGATTTGCCCTCCCGCTTCCCCCCGCCTAGCCTGGGGGTACCCGGTACTGCTCCCCCTTCTCTGCCCAGCGCGCCTCCGCCTTGCCCGGAGATGCTCGGGGGATGGACGGTGTTCCCGGGGTGGGATCTCTGAGCCCCTTCCCCAGCCTCCACAGGCGCTCCCACACACACACACACACACTCCCCCACCTCCTCCGAATTTGGACACACACACACACACACACACACACCCCCGCCATCTCCGGCGGGAGTTTTCTGGAGAAAGGCTGGAACACCACCAGGCAAAGCGCCTCCCTGGCAGGGCCCCCTCTTCTCCTGGGGGGTCCGGGGAGGGAAAAGCTGCTCCCAATTACGAGAGGCGCGGAAAGAGACGCTTTCCCATGCGCGGGCACTGGCAGGGCTCTCCGCCTGCCTTACCCCTCCTTGCCCCGGGATGCTGTCTCAATCACGACTTCTCTGTCCTCTGCCAGCCCCTGCGGGTGCCCAGCCCCAGGCTGTTCCCACTGCCACCCTCGCAGCCTGGCTGTGTCACCCCCCAGGTCCCCTCCGAGCTCTGGCTCCCAGCTGGTGAAGGGTGTCAAAGGGGGCCGCGGGGCTGAGCTTGGCTCGGACATTGCTGTCAGCAAACCAAGACCCCGCTGTGACAGGGCCTGGGGGTGCCTTGGAAATCTCGTTTTCCTTGTGCCAGGTCTCTATGGGGAGAAACCCAGAGCTACAGCAACTCGTGGATGTTTGGGCATGGCAATGCCAGTGTTGGACCGACCAGCATTGGTGGCGTCGCCAGTGCCGAGCTGCCTGGGGCTGGCCGAGCGCCTCGGGTGCCGGGAGGTGCCCACTCCTTGCCGGCTGCAGCCACGTCTGGCCGCCGCGTTTGCAGGAGGAGGTGGGGTGTTTGCACTCTGCCTGTTTATAGGAGGGCAGGTCGCAGCGTGGTTACACACAAGGCTGCACAGAACCCAGCACAGGGCAGAGGACCTTCATGGGGAGCTGTAAGCTGGCCAAGGTCCCTCCTGGGGCAGAGATGGGGGCAGGACGTGGCCACAATGTCCCTCCAGCCCCCACGCACTCTCTCCTCCACCACCTTTTTTTTGGAGAGTAAAAGGGGCCGTATGTCCTCTCTGGAGGGCTTTGAAGTGACCTTGGCAGCCAAAGTTGGGCTGGAGTCAGGGGGCAGGGGCTGAGCAGTGACAGCAGGGTGGTGCGTAGGGCTGGACATCACCCGTGGTGTACAAACAGGGGATGTGGGGTGCAGTAGGGTGGTGGGGAGGGGTCCCTGGGGCATACAGCTGAAGGTGGAGGCTGCCTGCAGGAAGGTGGGAGAAGAGCAGCTAGAGTTTTGCCCTGCCTCCTGTTCCATGAACAGGAACCTCGTGGGGAGGGGAAAACTTGACTTGATTATATCTGATAAGCCACTTTTTCCCCATCCCAGAGAGCAGTCCCAGCAGCGGGGGGAGGAGGATGCTTGGCCAAGTGCGGGCCCTGTTTGTGAAGGATGAATGAATGACTCACGGCACGGCGAGTCTCCCCGCCGTCTTCATCGTGGCAGCAGCAGTGGTTCCCTTTTGCAGCTGCTGGGTTTATCAGAAGCCGTCATGCTGGGTGGGCACCCAGGCAGCCCACACCTGCATCTCCTACCCCGCAGGTATCCTGCCCCCCCCTGCCCTTCTCCCCTTGCACGCCTGGACCATCCGAAGTGGGGAAACCCCCACGGACGGTGACAGTGCGCGGCACCCTCACTTGCCATGGGCTAGCTGAGCGCTCGGTTCAAACCCTCTCTTTCCACTCTGCTCTTGTTCAAAGGCAACTCCAGACTCTTCCTGCTCATGCAGGGCTCAACCTCCCTCCAGTTTCCTGCCGAATGCGTTCCTGGAGAGCTTATTCCCCTGTGGGTTTGTGCCAACATTGTGCTTTTAGTTCAAGACCTCTTCTCCCTCTCCGGTGTTTACCCTGCTGTATTTATAACTTCCTCATTAGGTTAAACAAGTCAAAGGATTCTTGCCTCCTCTTCTCCCACGGGTTTGGCTCTGGAGGAAAACCCCTCACGAGATGCTTCCCCCAGGAGGGGGCAGGTGCCGGCTTGCGGCTCTGCTTTTCTCCCTTTGGAAAGTTTCGGCACCTCTCCCAGCTTGTTTCCCCTCTTCTTGTTCAGGCGTGGGAGAGGGTGGCAATGCCCCTGCTGAGGATGTAGCCAAGGATGGAGCTTGGATGGGACAGGAGCTCTTCCCTACGGGCGATGTGCTGGGGCCTTGCCAGCATTTGGGATGCTGATACAAAGCCAGCATCAGGAATTAGCCCTGGGATGTCTGAGGTGACTCGCTGGGATGTTTAGAGAGCTTTTGGTTTTTCTAAGTGTTCCTGTGGTTACAACAGCATCACATGTGTGAAAATCACCAAATCTCTCCGGCTGGGGATGTTGTGACCTTACGACCTGAGTTCATACCAGCAAATCTCTCTGCACCTCCTGGTGATGGTTTTCTCCTCCCATTCAGGCTGTGAAGGTGGGGAAGGGTACAGATGCCTCACAGTTGTGGTTGAGTCGTCTTCTCCAACAGCCAGATTCCCATGGACCATTTCCATGGAAAAAGGAAAATTCCTCTGGAAATTAGAAGCAGGTTTGTGGTGTCAGGGATCAGCGTGTTAATAGGAATTATCTCTCGAATCTGGCTGCTTCCCAGGTTTCTGAGTCACCCTGGCACGGGAGTAGGATGGGGTGAGCTTCAGGCTCTTTTGGACAGTCACAGCACCCGCAGCCCCTGGAGCATGTGCTGGGCGCTCCGGTACAGGCGGAGGGCTGGGCTGAAAGGTGCAATTCTTCCTTCTCTCCAGTGGTATGAGCCTGGGACATGGAAAAAACCCCTGGCAAACATCTCCTTCTCCTCTGGTGTTTGGGGTGGGGGAGGTCCAGGAGAAGAGGGACAAGAAGCCTGTCAAGACCTGATTCACCTCCATCCTACTGAGACCATGCGCTGTGGTCACCTCTGACCAGCGGAGCTTGGACTTGCTCCAGCGGGGATTGGTCTTTGCTGAAAAAGCTTACTAGGGATTTCGGAAGGGTCTGGCCAGGGGAGGGTCACATTTGCCACTTCCCTGCTCGTACACATTTCCTGAAGGTGCTTTTGGAGAAGGCAAGCAGGCTGGAGGGACCTTGGGTGAGACCTGGAGTGGTCAGAGGTGGGGCTGGTCCACAGAGGTGGCAATGGCCAGGGGACCGCAGCTAAGACGATGCATCAACCAGGAGAGGGGAGCATGCTGAAAGCATTTTGGAAATCAACCCGGGGCTCCCCAGAGGCTGCTCGGCTCTGGTCCCCTCCTCTCAATACAGAGACGGCCAAAATAGAAACAGCCTAATAAAAACAGTTACAGACCCGCAGAGATTGCCTTATAGGGAAAGGTGGAAAAGTTTAGGGCTCCTTCATCTAATGAAATCCTGATGGTGGAAGAAGGTCGTTTGAGCATCTTCTGGTTTACCCCACCTCCTAAAGTGAAAATAGGGGATGCCGAGCCTTGTTGAAAAGCCAACACTGGAGACGCACGGAAGGGAAGAGGGGATGGGAGAAGCTGCCAGCTTCAGGGGAACATCATCTCTGCGGCAGCTTGGGGAGGGTCTTCTGACTTCAGCAGAAAGGGACTGCGCCCCAGTCCTGTCCCACCTTGGGGAGCCCCGAACAGGGCTCAGGTCTGCCGCCTACCATCCTGCTGGCAGCCCTAAGGGGTGTGGATATCCCCACAGAAGAGCACGTGGGAGGCAATGAGACTGGCACAGCGTCCCTGGAGCACATCTCCGTGGGCTGGTGCGGCGATGCCCGTCCAGCTGTTTCCTTCACCTTCCTGCGCTTTGACCAGTCCCTTCCTTTGGGACTGAAAACCCCACGTGCTTCATTCTGGCCAGACCGATAGCTGCAGCTGTATCCAGGGACCTCAGCAGCCCCTCTGATGAAGGTTGGCATGTGCATCAGTGCCTCTTGAATTCAATAACACTGTGAAAGGCGTGATTCAGCCCTCGCCTTCCTGCAAAAGTAGCTAGAAAAAAACAAAAAGTGCCGTCATGCGGGGTCTCCATCATGGGCCAGCCCAGCACTGTGCTGGTGTTGCAACAGAGCTCCCAACAGCTGTGCTGTAACAGCCTTGCAAGGGTCCTCAGGGCTGGCTCGGCCGTGGTGGCCCAGCTTGGCTTTGCGAAAGCTGCTGTCACGCAGGGTGCCCGGCCCAGCTGGCATCTCCCCAGACTTTCTTGCAGGGCCAGGGCCAGTCTCCAGCCCCTGGGGAGGTCTGCAGGAGCTTTTCCTTTGCTTTCCATGAGTTTTGCCCGAGGCCTCAAGGCTTAGGAGGAGCTGGTGGACCCGACAAGCTATTGCTCCATCCTTGTCTTGCAAGGGCCAACACGCAACCCCAGGGGGGTTCCTCGGTGCTTCAGCTGTTTTTGATTTTTTTAGCTCCTGCGAGGCTCCCAGGGGGCTTTTTCGTAGCTCCCCGAGGCTGCTCCATGCCATCCTGGCTTTGAGTTTTGCAGCTTTACAGCCGGATCATGGCTGCACCCAGGGAAGAATCCCTTTTCCCTGGCCTCCCTGATGCCATGCCTGGCTCTGTTTCCCCTCTCCGGCTGGGACTGCGCCCACAGTCCTTGCACCCCGGCACCCAAAATACAGCTTGGTGCCTTGGGCTCCCTGGCTGCGATGTTCCCCCTCCCTGCAGTGCCAGGGCAGGCGGAGCACACAGCAGGCAGGATGCAGCCCCCCCAGTGCCTGCGACTGTGCAGGGAGCAGCCAGTGTGAACTCTAGAGGGGCTGATCTCTCCGAGCATCCTGTTGACACAGCTCTCGGTCTGCTGCACATCCCCATCCCTCCTTCCTAACCAGCGGCTGCAGATATGCACTGGGGTCTCTGGCAGCTCCGACAGCTGGGCGGTTTGCCCTGGAGACGCCTTGGAAGGCTTTTCTCAGCCAGCAAGGCGCTGAGGTTTGGGCTAAGAGTGGTCCGGGTGGAGGATGATGAGATGCCTGGGCTCAGATGGAGCGGCAGTGGTGCTTGTGCTGTGTCTGGGATGGGTGAAGGAGATAAGCGAGGCAAGGTCTGCGGGGAAGGTCATCTTGCTTTTCAGCCTTGGAGTGCAGCTGGAAGAATGAGACGTGTGCTGGGGCATTGTGTCCTAACTGCAGCCCCAGATGATGTCCCCATCAGACATGTCCCCAGCAGGGTGGTTCATGGTGAGCAGATCCAGCCATGCACAGAGGATTTTCTTCCTTCGGTGCCCGGAAAGTTCCCTGAGAGCTTTTTTTCACTTATTTTCCCCATCTACCAAGGGCGGAGGGACCCTGCATTAGCATTTAACCCTCCTGGGGTGCACAGGGGACCTCAGCAGTGCTGCCGGCGACGTGGCTGCTGCATCTCCACCAGCCAGCAGCGTTTCAGGGATGGCAGCAAATGCCTCTCCACCATCCCTTGCCGCAACCAGAGGAGGGTGGAGCGGAGCCGGAGGCAGCATTTGCGGCCAGGTCTATGAATTTCCAATTACCAGCTCGCCTTGCCACCGTGTGAGAGGTTCCTGCACCTAATTTTTGGTGAAACGATCCATTTTTCTCAGTAATTTAATAGCGTGGGCAGGCTGCTTGCTGACGGAGAGCCAGCAGCCAGCACCGAGGAGTCTGTGTGCCGGGCTGCCGGCCGTAACCACCTTCCCTGGGCGACGCAGGAATGCTGACCTAATAGAAAAGACATTTAAAGAGGAGTTTTGGAGTGTGGCTGGGCTCAGATTCGGCTCACACACACGGCTGCCGGCTGCAGCGGGGTCTCTCTGTGCCCCAGCAGGTCCCAGGCACCGGCATGGGCAGAGGGGACATCCCCAATGGGAGCTGAGCACCAAAGCACGAGCCCTCACGGCTGTCAGTTGGCATAGCAGCTGCTTTATTTTCTGGAAAAAAAGGCTGCTTCAGGGAGGCTGTTGCAAGTTGTGAGCTGAGGCTGGGTTCAGCGCCCGGCTGTGGCTCTCCCAGGGCTGGAAAAGCCGTGGCTTTTCGCTCTGACATTTTCCAAATGAGATGTTTTGATTTTTTTTTTTTTTAAATTTGATTTTATTCCCCACCCCAAGGTAATGTTTGGAAGCCAAATTTAGCTCGATTTAACTCAAACCATTTTAAAAAAGTAAAACCACCGAAAACTAAACAAGGCCTATCATTTAGAACAAAATGTTTTGGTTTTCATTTTCCTTTTGGCACGAAAAACACAAACTTTTTTTTTTCCATTTTCCTCTTGACCCACAAACAATTTTATTATATTTTTTTGTTCCTCCTGGTTGTTTCCCAAGACCGTGTTGTGCACTGTGGCTGGGGGACAGCAAGCCCCGGTGCTATTCCCGATGGGGCAGGGGTCCCAGAGCGGGTACTTCCCCGTGAAGGCGGGAGGGATTTTGCAAAGGCAAGCAGGAGCCGCTCTCCCCACTGCCAGCACTGACTCAGCTGAGAGCTCCTTGTGCAAAAAGGGAGGCCCCCCGGGCGTAGGGTTTGGGTTTGGGTCTGTCCTGTCTCTCCTAGGGCAGCGTGAGCCCCGGACTGAGCCTCGCTGGCACCTGGGCTGGGCACGGCCGTGCGGTGGGTGCTGTGCCCCGCTGCTGGGCATCCCCGCCGGGAAGGGCAAACTCTGGCATTGCCTTCTCTCCTTGTTTATTCAAGTTTAAAATTAATCTGACCTTCCCCGGCTCGGGCTTGTGCAAACATGGTGTGTCCCTGACTGGGGACCTCCTGCCGGCCCAAGGGGAGCCCTGTCTGTCCCCGGCTTGTGCCGTTACTGTTCCCTCTGGGGGAGGTCCCTGCTGGGACCCGGGTGCTGGGGGTGCTGGGTGATGGTGGGGCACCCACTCTTGCCGTTGGTGTGCCAGCTCCCTCCCCACAAAGGCACCTCTGGCTGTAAATCAGTGCACAGTTAATCCTGCGGTGCGAGCTGCCAGGAGGCTGGGTGCCCAGATCTGACATCTCTGGGCTGGGTGAGGGGTGGCTGCGATGCCTCCATCCCGGACAGGACCCCACGTGCCGGAGCCAGCCATCGTTCCCCCAGCCTTGACCCCCTCCATTGCCTGACGACCCAGCCCTGCGTCCTCCATCCTTTGCCAAACCTCAGCTCTCCGCTCTGCCCCAGCCTCACCGGGCTGTCAGCCTGGCAGGGAGCAGGGAAGGAATGATGGGGAGCAGCGCCGGGGCCAGCCCTGGTGCAGAAGCGAGCGCCCGACTCATCCGCCACCTGATTTTATTTTATTCCCCTCTCAGTGCCTCGCTGCATACCACAGCCGTGCTTTTTATAGCCCCCAGCTGCAGCCTCGGCGTGCTCCCGGCCAGTTCCCCGCTGTGGCCCCGCTTGCTCGGTGCCAGCAGCCCCGGCCGGCGGCGAGGCGGGGGGGGGGGGGGGGGGGGGGGGGCGGGGGGGTGGTGGACGACATCCCCGGGGTCCCCGCGGCGGTTCAGCAAGAGGAGAGCGCGGGCTGCGGAGGAAGGCAGATAATTAAACCCTAACCCGGAGCCACGCTCCCGTGCCGGCGGAGGCGTTTAAAGAGCCGCATTAGTCACCCCCGTCGCAGCCGGCGTGTGCTGTGTGCCAGGTCGGAGGCGAGCGGCGGTGGCCCGCCCCTCACCGTCCCCTCTGGTGCTGCCATGGGGTGTTTCCAGCCTGCCAGAGCCACCGGCTCCTTCCCTGAGCCAGTTTGCCAGCAGTCCCCCCTCCATCCCCAATCGCCTCCCCCCCCCCCAGGCTCTGGCGGGGTTGCGTTGCTGTGAGAGAGGTTAGAGGGAGGGTAGAGGTTCCTGCCTGCTCCCCAGGAGGGTTTTTACGAGCGCCTGGGGTTTGCCGCCACGTTTCCGCATCCTGCAGCCGTTTCCGTGGCTGGGATGCTGCGCTTTGGGGTCCGGAGCGAGGAGGAGGAGGAGAGGAGCGGAGATGCGCGGTTCTGTTGCAGGCTGCGCGCCTGGAGCATCCCTCCGTCGGGATGCGGGGTTTTGCAGAGCGGGCCGGGGGGGGGGGGGGGGGCCAGCGGGCAGAGAGCGAGCATCCTCGCTGGGAAGCAGCGGGGGGGGCCGGCGGCTCCCTCCCCATGCTTTCTCCAGACGTGATTTCACCGCCGCGGGGAGGGAGCGCGGCCAAGGGACGGTTCTTGCTCTCCCCGTCGGCACCCGGCTCGCTTGCCGGGGCATTAGTCATTTGGGCCGTGGCTGGGGACGGGGTGTGCCTGGGGTCCCCACAAGCTGGGGGGACGGGGGGCTGGATGAGCCTGCACTTTTGGGGTGCTGCCAGGGAAAAGGCCGAGGTGTGTGTGGGGGGGGCTTCTGGGCTCGCAGCCCACTGTCCCCCTTCTGGCTACCTTGGCGGGGGGGGGGGGGGGCAGAGGGCAGCAGTGAAGCCAGATGTGCGCCGGGCATCTTTGGCTGAGCAGGTGGGGCTGAACAGGGCCACCTTTGCTGGGCTGACGCCTGCAGCTGCTCCCCAACCTCATGGGGTGACTTTTCAGAGCTGGGTATGGCAGCATGGAGGCAGAGGAGATGCTGTGGGGAGGCAGCATCCCACTTTGGGGATGGATTTGGGGAGGTGTCCCAAGGAGGGGACTTGTGTGGAGGGTTGTGGCTCCCTGGAGATGAGGAAAGACTCCAAGGTGCCAGGAACCCATGCAGGACCCTGCCACGTCCCCTTGCCCTATGCGGGCACCAGGGGTGTTGGGCGCCTGGGGCTAATTTTAAACCTCGGCCAAAACACCGTCCAGTTTGTTCTGCCTCCGGCAGGGAGGCAGGGAGAGGCCAGGCAATGAAATACCGGCAGTGCTGCCATGTGGCTGCCGCCAAGCAGCCAGGGCTGGGCAGCCTTGCCTGCAGGCAGGCAGAGCAGTGGGCAGGGGAAATCAGGGAGCTGCGGGGGTGTGGAGGAAGGGTTGTGCAGGGGGGGTGGGTTTTCCAGAAGTGCCAGCTGTAATTTTAACCTGGTGTGGGTGGTTGTAGAGGGGACGCTTCCCAAATCTGCTCCCACCCGAAGGTGCTGGGCCTCACCCCGTGAGGGTTGGGATCTCACCAGTAGCACCCCAGTCCTTGGGCAAGCTGAGGGTGGCCAGGGGGGCTGTGGGAAGGGGGAGCTGCTCGTGCTGCCGGCCAGGTGCCGAGCATGCCGGGAGAGGGGAAAGCCTTGGAGACTCGTTCTGAAACAAGGCTGCCCTTTTATTCTCCTTTACGACTGCATTTTAATATCCACAAACACCCCTCCCTCCCCGGGCTGCTGCCAGCGGAGCCTGTATCGCCTGTGCTTGGCCTGCTGAGAAACCCTGGCCAAACCCTGGGCCCCAGCATGGGGAGAGCATTATTTTTCCCCCCTCATTTTTTTTAATATATGTTTTCTATAGCTCTAATTAGACGACCTTGAGCCCCAGCCAAGGCAAACACACCTGGGGGAGCCTCGCCTTAAAGACCCCATCTGCTGTGTTGGGGGCTCTGCTCCCTGCACAGCCACTGCCTGGCCCCTTTATAGGGGAGGGGACTTGTGGGGGGGGGGAGGGGGGGTAGGACCGCTCCCACGCCAAGCCACCGAGCAGCCTCTGTGGAGGAGGAGAGCCCAGCAAGGCAGCGTGGGGAGATGGTGCAGAGGCAGTGGGGGCACCCCGTGGAGCCCCGTCCCACAACAAGACCCCCGTCCAGCGTGGAGCTGAGGTATTCCCTCCCGACTGGCACTGCTGCAGTGGCACAGGGCTCTGCGTCTGCCAGGGCAGGATGCTGTGGGAGGGGGTGCTATGGGTACCAGAGACGTTTTGCTCTCCTGGGTTGGCAGCATGGGTGCATCAAGGGGTCACAGACCCCAAAACCTGTGTTCCCTGGGAGGGAGGATGCAGGGGCTCCCCATCGTGTCCGGGTGTGTGTTGGGCTGCAGGACCACCTACCCGGTGACACCCATCCAAGGACCTTTCGGGAAAGCGAGCAGGGGACATCAGTGTGCCAGGCCACCACAATGGCTTGCACTGACAGCCAAATCCATGCTGGACTGAGCCTCGGGTGCTTCTTCCCAAGACTGCTGGCTTTTTTGTGGGGCTTTTTGGCTGGGCATTTCGTCCTCCAGTTGTTTCAGGGGCCACCCCTGGTGCCCTATTGCTAGTAGGCTGAGCAGTGCTGGCACTCCCATGCCACGGTCCCATGGGTTTCACACCACATCTGTGCTTAGCCAGAGCTAAGAGAACAACTGGGGGGCTCTGCTTGCCCACATTGGGGTCCCACCTCTTCTGGGACTGGGATGCACACCCTGACAGTGTAATGTGGGCCAGGGAGGAGCAGCACCCTTGGGCAGCACCCAGCACCATGGCTTATCCTTGAGAACATTTCCTCCTCCCTTCCACATGCCGTCTCCACAGTGCTGTGCTGTGCACCACTCCATCCTCAGGGACTGATGCAGCACACCATCCCCTCCTTCGCTGCCTGCCCAAGCAGGGAGCAGGTGGCACTGAGCAGGCATCACTGCTGCAAACTGCCTTCCCGGTGCCCGGAGTGCCATTGACTGCTCCGAGGAGGAGCTCCGGCAGCTGCTTCACCCTCTCCCCCCTGGCTGGCTCTGTGGAGATACCACCTGTGAAGGGAAATACTGTGTGCTTTGGGATGCACCCCCACCCAACCGGTGCACCCAAGCACTTTGCACAAGCATCACCGTCTTGGAGCAATAGTAAATGTAGCGGCAGCTTAAAATATAAAAAGTAGGATCCAGCCTCACCAGGACCTGCTGGGTCCGTTCAGGTGATGGGTTGGGCTGGCGGGGTTGTACAGGCTGGGACGTGCCTCTGTCCCCCTCTGGCAATTGTGCCAGGTTGGAGGGTTTCCCTGTGCATGGGGGGGCTTTGGGGCACAGTGGCTGCTGGTCCTTGGTGCCTCCAGCTGGAGCCAGGGCTGTGCAGAGGGCAGTTCGAGTGTTTTGCGAAGGATTTCAGAGCTGCCTTGGCCACCAGTCAGAGCAGGCTGCAATGGGAACATTTCGAAATTCTTTTGGACGAGGAAAATTCCACGGGCAGCCCCCCTCCGGAGAAAGTTTGGGATGGCTGAAATGTTTGGAGTGAGAGGCTGCTTGCTTTTGTTTACTCTGAACTATAACGTTGGGCGGGGAGGGATGGGTTGGGGGGGAACCCAAAAGGGGAAAAAGAGACAATAGGAGCCTGTAAACAGAGCTGGCCTGGAGTGGGGCTGGGGCATCTCTCCAGCATCGTGGAAGGAGATGTGTCAGCACACTCACCGCATTGCCCTGCTTTCCCCCTGCTCGGATACGATCGCACTTAATGTTTCAGGAGAACTTGGCTGGGTTGGTTTTTTTTTTCCCCAGCAGAAAATGAGCCGGATGGTGTTTTTCCAACCTTCTCAACTTAGGCAAGGTTCAGCCCCCAGCCCCTGCCCCTGTACTGCAGCCCCCAGCCTCAGTGGTGGGCTTCTGCCCCAGCTTTTCCCTACTTCTTACCACTTCTCCACCTTTCCTTCTGGCTTGGGGGCTGCTGTCTGATTGACCTAGCATGAGGCGGGGGGCACAGATGCTGCCGCAGCAAGGTGTTTCCCCAGCCTCCATCCCGGCCATGTGCCTTGCACCCTGCTGCATCTCCTGGGCTGTCTCACTTCAGCAAAGCAGGCAGGGTTGCCTCCCAGCATGGAGAAGACAGGCCATGGTTATCCCACTGGGTGCCAGAGCCTGGCACTGGCACCCCCACATCACATATTGCTGGAGGTCTGCAACTGCCATCCTCCCCCCATGCAGGGACACTGCCAGTGGGGTGGAAAGGGTTAACGGGCCACCCTTTGGTGGTGGCTTTATTTGGCCTCCCAAGTGGCCCTTAATGACACCTGAAATCCCTCTCTGGCCCAAAAGGGATGTTGTTTTGCAAAAGGAGTGACAGCAAATTGCTAGCTGGGGGAGCGTACGGTGAGCTGTTTATTTTGGCCCGGCCGCCCTGCAGCTTTTTGGCTGACCCGGGCACCTTCGTGCCTCGGGGATGGAGCTGAGCCCGATGGCTTCCAGGCACCAGCCAGCACGGGGAGGGATGGGGAGGGAGCACTGGGCAGGGGGATGCTGTGGGGCCCCTCTCCTGGTGAAGGTTCTCAGCTCCAGGCTGGAGTTCATCAGGAGGAGCTGGGCTTGCATGGAGCGTTCACATGTATGTACATTTATATGTCTGCCCCCTAAATATATGGATGCATATGCTGTTGTATCAGCTCCAGGGCCAGCCTATGGAGGGAGTTTGTTCTGGGGGATGCAGAGGCTGCTGGGGGGTTGAAATGTCGGGGCGCAGTCTGGTACCCAGCTGCCCCATCGGGCTGGGAGCTTCGGGTTCACCAAAACCTCTGCCAGGCTGGGCTGAGCCCAGGAGCAGAAAAATATCCCAAATCCTGAAACGTTCCCGGGACAGGAAAAGCCTTTCCCACCCTGCTCTAATCACAGGGTGGCCCAGCTCCCTGCCGGCGGGTCCCACCCGTGTCCCTAGATCCGGCATGGTGGCTGTCCCCATCCAGCAACCCTGTGCCGAGGACAGTGGGGATGCAGCCCCTGCCACGACTCCATCCCTCCATCCTAAAAATAATCTCTCAGCTGTAAAGAAACCCACCGGTGCTGTAGCTGTAGCACCGGTGGGTTTCTTTACAGCCAGGAGATTATTTTTAGGAATTTCTCCAGCGCATGGCTTGGCGGGGGGGAGCATGGGGATGGGGACGGGGGCGGGGGGCCCTTCTCTCCCCCCTCCGATTGCAACGCTGCCAGCTGGCATGGTGTCGGGGCTGCTGGCTGCTAACAGAGCCCTCGCTGTTTTGGCCCTTGCTGATGCCTCTGGTTACAACCGGCAGCCAGAGACTTCTCCTTCCCGCAGGATGGAGTAGGGGAGGGCGGAAATCAGGGCATTGGGATGGGAGTTCCCAGCTGGGCTAAGAGCAGAGTCTGACCTCCACAAAGCCACCAGCATGCCGAGGTATGTGGTGGCTCCCTGGCCCCCCAACACCAGGTCCTGCTAGCAGCTGCTGGCCCCACAGAGGAGAGAGATGACCCTTGGGATATGGGAGGGGAGGCGTTGGGCTTGGCTTTGGACACCAGTGGGGCTGTGGTCAGCCGGGCATCACCAGGGGATGTCGGGGCCACGGAGGTGGGTAGGTCTGGGTTGGATGGAGATGTGCATTATACCTGGCTGTGGAGATGAACTGGTTCCCTGGGCAGCGCTGAGGTTAACCCTGTGTTTGGGCTGAGCTTGGGTTAACCCCACATTTGGGCTAACCCCGCTCCTGAGCTGTGCTGTGTTTAACCCAACATTTGGACTGCATAACCCCATGTTTGGGCTGTGCTGGGTCTAAGCCCACATTTTGGCTGAGCTGGGTTTAACCTCATTCGTGGGCTGAGCTGGATTTAAGCATGCATTTGGACTGCACTGGATTTAACCCCAAATTTGGGCTGCACTGGATTTAACCCCACTCCTGGGCTGTGTGGGGTATAATCCCATGTTTAAGCTGCCCTGAGTTAAGCCCCACGCTGGGACTGTACTGGGCTTAGCCCCACGTTCAGGTTGCACGCAGGGTTTATTGGACTGCACTGGCCTCACAGGGAAAGGCTACAACTGGTTTTACTGGTTTAACTGGGATAATTCCAGTGTGCTGGGATTGCACTGGCTGCTCAGATCAGCCTGGCATAGTGCCCACCCCCCAGTATGGGGGCCCATGGGTGCTCAGCACCCCACTGAAGTGGTGCAGAGAATAGCAGCCCTTTTTGAGGTTCCCCAAGGCACCAGAAGGGGCTGGGGACAGCAAGCGGGGTTCTCCTCCTTGGCCTTGGGGAGCATTACCCTGGCAGTGCCCAAGGTGGGTGAGGAGTTGTCCCGAGGTGCTCCTCGTGGTCCTGGGGATGGTGAATGGCCCAGGTGGCCCTGGAGATGGTGGAGGACATGCTTCCCTCCCTGCCAGCACCCACTGCTGGGCTTTCTCCGGTCACCCAGCATCTGGGAGGCTGACAGCTGTGTTTAGGGGACAGGCATGGCTGGTTGCGGGGGACCATCCCAGCAGCAGAGTTGAGGCTCCCCCTGCCCCGAAGTTGCATATTGACACAATGATGATGGAGGTCACCGATGATGCAGGGGTGGGATGCTGCCAGGTTTCTGGGCAGATCAGTGGCCACGGGGATGGACGCAGGCCACACTGTGGCTTCTCAGAGTGGGGCAAGGCACTTCTGTGGGGCTGCCAGGAGGAGAGGGGGTTAGTAGGGCACTGTGCTCCCAACCCTGCAGGAAAGCAAGAACAGGGGAATTCCTGCTGCTTCAGAACGCCACTGCCCTTGCCCAAAGGCAGGGTTTCCCACAGTGGGCACTGACAGAGAGGAGGGTCTGGGGTGCAGGGCCAGGGATGCTCCTCCAGCTCAGGGGCAGGAGTACAGTGTGATGCCATCTCTAGGGCATTAAGAGCCAGACGATGTCAGGCATCACCCATTGCAGAGTGGCTTTTTGCAGGTGGGTGACTGAAGCAGTGCCCAGCACGCAGCAGGCAGAGCTGCCCAGTGCTCTTGGGTTGTTTTATTTGCCACATCTCTATTGCAGCGAAGCTGCCCCGGACCACTGGGGAGAAGTTAGGAGGCACCCCAGCTTTCTATGCTCAGTGGGGAGCATCCTGTGCCTCCCCGCTGCCATCTTCAGCCCTGCGGCATGGTATCATCTGCTTGTGTGTTTCCACCCACCACCCCCAGCTCTGCATGCTGCTCATTCTCTTTGAAAAGCAACTTCAAATGAAGCAAAGAAAAAAAGAAAAAAAAAAAAACATCAAAAAAACAAAACCCACTGTCTTTCAAAGCGCTGAGCGCAATGGAAAGTTAGCCTCCCCGAGGAATCTGTGCTGGGCTTTGCCAGGCCATGGTGGGGCATGGCACAGAGCGGCTGTGCCGGGCGGGACTGTCACACCCCACGTGGGCATCAGTGCCGGTGCACATGGCTGTGATTTTGGGGGATGTTTTGGCTCACAGTGTTTCAGTTTGGATGTAGGAATGGGCTCACAGCAAGATTACTCCCCACAGCTCCCCAAAACTTTTGGATGGGCTCAAATGATGCCCAGTGGAACAGCAGGATTGGTGCAGGATGGAGAGTGGCACCTTGCATTTCTGGCTTACGTCCACGGGTGTGCCACGCACAGCCTGGTCACCCTGGCCGTGGCGGTGACGAGAGCATCCCATGCCAAGGGAGCAGAGTCCAGCACCACTGCCCTCCCTGCAGGGGCCAAGCCACAGCCCCAGACTGGGTGAGTCCCTCTGCCCCGGCTGTGGCCGCAGCAGGTCACCCAGCCCCAGGCGGGCAGCAGATGCCTCTTGGGCTGGGATTAGCATGTGGGAAGGAAGAAAAGCTCCGATTGTTCCTTCTGTCCCGGCTCGGCTCCAGGACTGCTGTGCTGGGACTCCCTGTCCCTGGGATGTGTCACTGCTGGTGCAAGCATAGAGGGATGCTTTCTCCGCCTGTGTGCCCGTCCATGGGACTGCAGAGCTGCTAAGGAAGGTGGCCTGGCAAAGCACGTGCATGTGCATTCATTTGCACGCCTGTTTTCCCCTCGGTGGGTGAGTTTGGTTGCAGAAAGTACAGGGATCCTTTCTGGGCAGGCTGTTTCGCAGCACTGCCTGGCCCGGAGCGCCTGGCCCCCTGCCACACCGCTGCACCCGGGGCATGCGAGGGCTCCGGGTCTTCCCCTGCTCTGCGGCTCCTTCTCCTTTTGTTTGTGGCCTTTGGGCAGGCAAGGAAGGGCTTGCCCTGTTTATTTTCTCTGTGGTGATGCTCAGTCGTGGCTAGGTTTTGGCAATGCTCAGGCGGGTCATTTACTAAGACAATGTGTGTGTCTAGGGGGGCTCAGTGCTGCCTTCCCCTATGCAGGGGTGGGCAGCTGCCCAAAAGAGCCTATCCAAGGCAGGGGAGATCATGGGGTGCTGGGGTGAGGATGGGGAGTGCTGGGGGGGGCCTGGGACAGAGGGTGCTGAAGGGTGGGAGGGTGCAGGGTGGCCCTCAGGGTGAGCAGTGTGGGACCACTGGGAGGTCGCGGTGGAGATCAGGGGTTGGGATGCGGCTGGGGATGGGGTCTGCAGAAATGCCCTCTGCCACCACATAGGGGTCTGGGGTGCCTCTGGGTCTGTTGGCAATACCACCTGCAGCCAGGCTGGCCAGGCAGGGCTTATTCCATTCCCCGGGGACATTAGCAGCAGCTGGCTGCAAATTGTGCCATGCCTCCTTGCAATTCCCTTGTCCATGCAGGGAAAGATGCCTTTCAGCATTGTGGCTGCAGGGTCATTTTTCCAGACTGGCCTTGAACCGGTCAGCGGCCCTGAGACCTAGCAAACTCATGTCAGCAATGAGCCAGCGTCCAGAGCATATCCCCCTGACACAGAGCGGCACAGTGGGTGATGGGTGCAGCAGCTCTGCCTTCACCCTCTGCAGCATTTGGACAAAAACCCAGGGCGGTTGGGAGAAGTGATTTTATTTTAAAACTATTTTTCTCTCTCCACACCAATATACACTCCCCCTTCTCCCTGACCCCACCACCCCCAGCACCATCCTCTTAACTCTGGCCCACATGGTGTTTGGAGTTATTTTCAGTTGCTCCTTTTAAATGTATTTTAACTTTTTTTTTTTTTTTCTTTTTCCATTGCCAAAATATTTTACTTTCAGGTCGAATGTTCCCAGTTAGTTACCAGCATAGTTTTGGCAGGGACCTTTTAACTGATGTTTCTTGGGAATGTTTCTACGGGTTGTTTGGTAGGAAAAGCTTATGACAGTCTCATGAAATTATTTACATTTAGGGCTTGTGTTTGAGGCTGCCTCACATGTTCAGGACAGGGTTGATGCGGGGTGCCACATGTCTTCCCCCCTGCACTCACTGGGTTGCAGCACACTGCCTTGTAGCTCTTATTTCCTTTGCCACGCGGTTTGGTCTGTGGCCACAGGCACCTGCCCACAGGAGAGGAAGAGGCAGCTGCTCTGGGGTACCTTTGCAGGGCTGGAGCATCCCTCCTTGGAGCCCCTCGGCTGTTGAACCCCGTGTGACTCAGGGTGTCATGGGTGTACACCCACAAGCTTGCAGCCTGTGCTTGGGATGGGCAGGGAGCTCGCTGCCTCCTGTGGCCTCACACCCTGCCCGCCTGCAGCCAGGAGCAGAGCCTGACAATATGGATGTAAATAAACAGGCCTGCCCACTTGTGAGGGGTGGGCAGGGGGCTCTTCCAGGGAGAAAAGACTCAGCTGTCTGTGCCTGCTGGGGGCAGGCAGGGCTGGCTGATAGGGACAGTGTGATGCTGCTGATACGGATGGCATTGTGCTGGTCAGGATGGATACCCTGAGGTGATGCTGGCTGGCACAGACAGGGTGATGCTGGCTGGTACATGCAGAATGATGCAGGCTGGGACTGATACCTCAGGGCAATGCTGGCTGCTATGGACAGGGTAATGTTGGCTGGGTAGGACAGGGAGATGCTGGCTGATACGTGCAGAACAATGTATGCTGGGATGGACACCTCGGGGTGATGCTGGCTGTGATGGACAGGGTGATGCTGGCTGGCATAGACAGGGTGGTGATGGCTGTGCTATGGTGGGGAGACCCCAGTCTGTGGCTGGGGTTGACCCATGAGGAGTTGGGTGCACATCCCTGACTCAGCATCCCCCTCACTTCTCACCTCAGACCCACTGGTGATCTCCAAGTGGGAGGATGGAATTTCAGGGCTGTTGTCCCTGGGTCCAGAGACCCCAAATGGCCTGGAAGGGCACAGACCTGCACGGACCAGCCCTGAAGAGGGTGCAGGGATGGGTAGTGACATGGGACCCCCAGCCAGCCTCACTCACAGTACGGTCTGAGCTCTCACATAGCTGCTCTCCCTGGCTGTGTGAGCCTGTCCAGATCTAACTGCTATCTCCTGCCATGTAAATACAGGCCAGAATTTCTCCTGGGTCCCTTCCTGCTCCAGCAGGTCCTGTCCAGACTGGCGCAGGTCTCTGGACCACCCTGGGGCTGGAAGCCAGCCAGGGCTTCTGGCACAGGATTGCAATGGCAAAGAGCCCTTAATCCTGCTAACCCGCACAGCCCTGAGCTCCTGGTCAGTGTTTGCCCTTTGCGTCCACCCTCCAGGCATGGGGACTTCTTGGCAGTCAGGGACCAGCTGTGACAGTGGCACAGACCCTGCCAGCTGTCCTGGCTGGGGTCCCGGTGGTACGGTCCCTGTGATGTCCCTGGCAGGGTGGGGCAAGACAAGAGGAAGATGTGGGGTCTGTGGTCCTGCAGGGATGCTCTGAGCTGTGGATGCTGCTGGCCACCCCATTGCAGGGGATAACACCCTCTTCCTCCCCACTCTGCCTCCTCCAGATGCACAGTCCCATCCCAGGCCTGGGCAGGGTGATGGTGTTCCTCGCGGCAGCTCTGGCATCAGCCTCCCTTGCTGTCCCTGAGGACAGAGAAGAAGAAGGTGAGCCCTGCCTCACCCCCCCCCCCCCCCCTTCCCAGCCCCCCATGTCCGAGGTATGGAGACCCTGAGGGCACCCCATTCCCCCCAGGCAGGCACAGACCTACCAGAGTCAAGGTGTACGCAAAATGCAGCCCTGTGGCAAGGGGTGTCCTCTGGCCAGCACCCCCCTGCAGCTGCCCATTGCCCAGCCCCGACTGGGACCAGTCCTTCCCAGTCCCCCCTGGTGGTACCTGCATGAAGCAAGACCCCAGAGCCAACACCCAGGTCCCCAGGGGGGTACAGCCCCAGGCTGCCCACCTTGACCCCTAGCCCTGGCATGGGGTGGCACGGCATGCTAACACCCATCTGGGGATATGTGTGTCCCTCCAGGTGTGCAGTACGGACAGGTGGGGACAGATGTGACCCTGTCGTGCGCCGGTGCCCATGCCGGGTAGGTCTTTTCCATGCACAGCAGGGGATTTATCCGATGGGATGGTTTACAGGGTGGGCCTGGGGCGATCCTGCCATCCTTGTCCTCCAACGTCACCTGCCTGGTCTCTCCTTCCCAGCTCGTCGGTGCAATGGAGACGGGCAGGTGCCGCGGCGCTGCCGGAGGGCTCAGCCATCTGGCAGGGAGCCCTGGTGCTGCCGCATGCCAGCTTGGCCACCGCAGGAACCTACAGCTGCCACGGCGAGGACGGTGGCCTCCTGCATGCCGTGTCACTGCAGCTGGGGTGTGAGTAGCATGTCTGCGGGCTGGGGTACGGGGAGGTATGCGGCCCCACTGGCATGGGCCAGCAGTGCACTCACCCCTGGCAGGGGCTTGCCAAGAAGGGACTTTACCGTGACGCAGGGGTCCCTGCGTGCCGGCTGGGCTGCAGGACAGGGAACCCGTGGCTGACTGTCACTTCCCCCTGGATCCCAGACCTGCCGGGAGTCCCCTTTGTGTCCTGCAGAGCGTCTGACTACGAGAATTTCTCCTGCTCATGGACCTCCAGTGTGGAGACCTTCCTTCCTACCAGATATATCACCACCTACAGGTGATATAACCCTACAGGGCACGGGCGGGGGGTTTATGGGGTAAGCCCTGGGTCCCGGCCAAGGATAACCGCCAAATCCCGCTGGCCATCTGACCCACGCCCTGGGTTCACCTCGTGCCCCAAGGACCATGCTGCACCCTGGAGCAGGTCATGTTTTGGGGTGAGCAGACACCAAGCATTTGCTTGCTCCAAGGGGGGCCACCCAGCAGCATTGAGGGGCTGGCACAGGCAGGGTCCCTCCCTCCCGATGGCTCTGCCAGCTCCAAAGGACCTATAAGAGAGAAGCAGGTCATCTGCAAGCCGCTGAGTGCTTCGGCGTGCTTTGGGATGAAAGGAGCCCTGACAGCATCACTGCTTCTAATTATCCCAGCAGGCCAAATTAGCGGGCTGCTTTGAAGTCAGCTGGAGCTCATAAAGCACAGCCAAGCTGAAAGCTGCAGGAGGAGGGGGGAGGCGGAGGCGGAGGCGGAGGTTGGGTTGGGTTGGGTTGGGTTGGGTTGGGTTGGGTTGGGTTGGGTTGGGTTGGGTTGGGTTGGATTGGTGGGGAGGGGACTGTGTGGAGCATCAGGGGCTTGGGGGGAAGCAGGGGGCTTAGGAGGGCCGTAGGGGAAGGGGGAAGCTAGTTACCTGGGAGCTGCTTTTATCACTGTTCCCATACCTTTGCTGCTGCTGCGTGATGAAACCCCAGGCAGGGGAGGGGGTCCTCTGGGGAAGACCTTCCTGGGCACCCCAGTGTCTTGTCCCCCTGGGACCCCCAGCTCCTGCTGCCAGGCTGCTCACTGGCAGGGCTGGGCACTGTTTTATTTCTGTCCCTTGTGCTGTGTCACTTTGTGCATCAGTGTGTGAGTGTGGGGGCTGCTCAGCAGTGCAGAGACCCCTGTCCCTCCTCTGGGTCATGGTGGAGTTGGCTTCATGCTGTCCCCTCATCCTCACCGTCTGCTTTTCCGTTTCTCTCCGTGGCAGGAAGAAATCGCTGACGGGTGAAGAGAAGCGGAGGTAGGACTGACTCCCACCCCAGTCCTGCTTCCTTCAGACTGGCCCCCAACCCGAAGGTTCTGCCACTGTCCTCAGCAGGGTTGCCAAAGTGAGGGCTGGGGGTGCCCATGGGGGACCCAGCTACCCAGACCTGGTAGAAGGGTTTGCCCCAGGGAGGGACCTTCCCAGGAGGGACTGTGGGGCTAGGGTGGGGGTCCCTTCAGTCATGCCCGGAGGGACATGCCAGACTCTGGAGGGGTGATGGCAGCTGAGCTGTAGCAGGAGCTGCCTCCTCCACCAGGCTCTTGGCATGGGGGTCTCCCTGCATGGCACCTCCTTGGCAGCACCAGGAAACTATGCGTGGCAGATGGGGGAGACATCTCACCACCTTGCCTCCCCATCTGCAGGAACAAGAATGGTCACATGGGGCCGTGCCTGCAGGATCCATCCCGCCCTGGCACCTGCACTGTCCATGGGTCAGAGTTCTGGAGCTCCTACCGCCTGAACATCACCGAGGTGAACCCCCTGGGCTCCAGCTTCCGCCTCCTCGACATCACCATGCAAGCCATCAGTGAGTCCCCATCCATCCATCTGTCCGGCCCAGTGTCTGTTCATCCCACAGGCATCCAGTCCTGGGCAGCAGCGAGGACCCCAACACCCCTATGCATAGCAGTCCGGTGTGACAAGGGCTCCCTGTCCTCTCCCATGCAGTTAAGCCGGACCCTCCAGAGGGCTTGGTGGTGGAGCCCATCCCCCTGGCCCCGCGGCGGCTCCATGTGAGCTGGAAGTACCCTTCCTCCTGGCCCAAGGAACCCCACTTCCAGCTCAGGTTTCGGCTCCAGTACCGGCCTGTCATCCACCGCTCCTGGTCTGTGGTAAGTGGTGGGTGAGGAAAGGCAAAGCCCGTGTGGGAGTGGGGTGGGCACGAGGGCCAGGGAGGGCAGAGAGGGGTGCACTCTCCTGCCCCACAGCTCCCCTCTGCCCGGCGCAGGTGGAGACGGTGAACCTCTCCGAGGTGATCACAGATGCCTTTGCTGGGCTGGAGCACGTGGTCCAAGTCAGCGCCAAGGATTTCCTGGATGCGGGGAACTGGAGCGAGTGGAGCGCCGAGGCCCGGGCGACACCGGTCAGAGGTGCGAGGGGGACAGGCTGAAGCCCCCAGCATCCCTACCAGGTTGTGCCATCCCTCCCCAAAGCCCCTCCAGCACCCCGGGCTGCCCTTCTCCAGCCCCTTCCTCATGGCACCTATTCCCACAAATATCACCCAGAGCAAGCCCCAGGTCCTTGTGTCCCTTAAAGTTGACCCCAAAAGCTGGTCCTTTGCACCATCCAAAAACTGGCCCCACGGTGGGAGACAGAGCTGCAAGGGGGCAAACCATCTCCGAGCCACATGGCAGGCTGCAGCCGTGCTGCTGCCATTTGGGGATTGCTCCCCACAACCTCGGGGCAGAGCGGGGCTCCCATAGCACTGCTAGCACCCCAGCGGCACCCTTGGGCTTGTGAGACCCCTGGGGCACAAGGACAACCTTCTTTGCTCCTCTCTGTGGGTCCCTGGGGTGCTGCCCATGATTTTGGGTGAGTGATTCCTGTCTCCCCTGTCCTTCCAGACCCAGCCACTGTGGCAAGTGAAGAAACCACTACAGACACCAGCCTGGAGAGCCTGGCCGAGGAGCCCTCCCAGGCTCCCAACCCTGAGCCCATCAGTGAGTAGAGCTGGAGGTGGTGGGCAGGAGTGGGGACTGCCTGCAGGCTGCTGCCTGCCTCAGCACACACGTGGCTGAGAGTGATAGGAGGGGTCTCTTCCCCCATGCCTGTGTGTGGCTGGGGTGCTGGGGTGCCCAGAAGCTTGCAATAGGGTCCCTCGGGTGCCCAGGGGCTGTGGCATTCCCTCGGCCATGATAGTCTCTCTGCCCCAGACCACAGTGACCCCCTGGAGAAGACAGCCGTCCTGGTGTCCCTTGGGATCTTTGCCTTCTTTGTCCTGGCTGCTGTTCTTGTCATCACCATCCTCATCTGGTAGGTTGGGTCTTGAGAGGGAGGGGCCTGCATGATTGCTATTCCCATCCCACTCTGGCCCCTGAACCCTCACCATGGAGTGTCCCTTGTCCCTGCAGCCCTTCTCTGGTCCCTGCCCAAACAGACTTGATGGCAGCCCCATCCCCTTATGATGCCTTATCCCCTTGCACCCCTACCACATCAATGCCTCTACCCAGCACACCCCACTGGCTGCAGTACTGCCCAGCCTGCCTAGGGTCTTTCTGATGAGCCCACATCCATGGGAGGTTTCTCTGTATCCCCCAAAGATGCTTCTGCTACTAACTTTTCCCCAAATGCTCCTGCCTCACTCATGCTCCAGAGTCAGTCCAGAGACCCCTCCATATGCCTTTGCCCCCGGGAGTCCTGCTTGTGGCCACTGCCTGCTGGTCCTGTCCCTGGGTCCCCTCTCATCCTGCCATGGCTGGGCTCTCCCTGCCATGCTGTGGCTGCTGTTGGTCCCTGTCCCCATCCCAGCCCTGCTCTGTCTCATGACCGGCTCCTGCTGTAGCCCTGGAGCTGACCTGCTGGAGTAGCTGGGCACAGCTGGGCACAGCTGAATGGGGATGCAGAGTGGGCTTGCTAGGGATGCAGAGCAGGATCACCAGGGATGCTGGCAGTGCTGGTGCCTGCGGTCCTGCTTGGGGTCCTCAGCCACCATTGCTTTGTCCCCAGGCTCCGGGTGAGGAAACATGGCAAGGACAAGACCAAACCCCACAACTTCTTGGTTGCTGCCACCCACTTGAAGGCACTGCCAAGTGAGTCGGGATGCAGGGGGGTAATGAGAGGAATGGGGGGGGGGGGGGGGGGGGAAGTCAGTGCCCTCCCTGACCCCCTGCCTTCTCTCTTGGCAGAGGCCCAGATCCTGTAGTGAGCCCTGGCTGATCCCCGTTCCCTGCACCCGCTCACCCACGTGTGGGGCTTGATGCCACTGCTGGCACCCAAGGACCCCACTCCTCCTGGGTCGCCCCATGACCGTGGACATTGCTGGAGCTACCAGCACCCTGGGTGTGCAGGATGAACCCTAAGGAGAGAGGCTCTGCTCCCAGGAGCTTTGGGCTGTCCGTGCCTGCCAGGAGCCGGCTGGAGGTACCTCGGACTCAAGGCGACAAGCCAGACCCACCACCCGGCGCTGCTGAACACATGGGGATGATGATGCTGAGCCAGGCCCACTTCACTGCCTAGTGTCAAGGGGGACCATGGGTGCATGCTTCTGGGGGTGCCGGGCATCAGTGGGCAGGGGATGCTGAGCCCTACCCGTCACCCCCCACCAGCCACCAGCAGGCAGAAAGGACCCCCTTACCCCATCCCTCTGCCCCTCTGCCCCTCTGCCCCACGCTGTGGCTGGATGAAGCAATGATGCCAATAAAGGGGATAGCGTTGGCACTGCCCAGGCAAGACCCCCTTGCAGATGGTGCTGGGCCAGGGAAGAGGCAGGTGAGTGGCACCGGGTGAGATGCCAGCTTGGGGATGGTCCTTGCAGGACATGCACAGGCAGCAGGGCTGGTCTCCAAACAGGTCAGCCCCCTTCCCAGGCACCTGGAGGGGCTGAGAGAGACCCTTGCCCGGGCCAGCCCTTGCTGAGTGCCAGAAGAGGATGCAGGCAGCTGCCTGCGACATCTCCCCTGACCTCGCCAGCCTGGCAGCAGGGACAGGACCCTCTGCACAACCCCCCTCACTCAGCATGTGGCCCCCTCCCCGCACCTCTACCCGGCCCCTCTAATGGTTTCCATGTGTTGGCACCTCCTGACCCGGTGCTCAGCGCCAGCAGCCCGATGAGATCCAGATGGGGCTGGGTGGAAATTCAGGCAGCGGTGGTGTGGGGAGTGCAGGGAGCAGAGCCAATGCGGGGTGGGTTCCTGCGCCCACCCTGCCAGGGAGATGTGGTACTCCCGGCTGGGCCCTGGGCCTGCCCTTGAATCTGGGGTGCGGAGAGAGCCCGGAGGAGGGAGACCTCCTGAGAGGGTGCTCGTGGGGACTGGGTTGGAGGGGACTGGGGCAGGGCTGTGCCTTTTGCAATGGCTTGTGATCCCATGGACCCCCCTGCCCTTGCTGGCTGCCCCTGTGCTCCCACCCAGTGTGCGGGGTCATGGGGACTGCCCGTGCTGGTGCTTGGCTCTGTGGGGTCCCAGCCCCTTGCTGCCCCTGGTGAGCACACTCACCCTGGATGGGGGAGATGGGGGCCAGCCCTCCATTTACAGTGTTCTACTGGGGTGGCATCATCCTTGGACAGAAAAGGGCTCTCCATGGAGCAAGTAAGGCAGGTCACCAAGCTGGGGAGGTATAAGGGGCCAGATCCTGCCTGGGCTTCTGGGCCCAACAGCCACATCCCCTCTCCCAGGTGCATCCCAGAACTTGCCAGCTCCAGCTATGTCATGCTGCCATCACCTGCTGGACTCTTGTCCCCAGCATCCAAACCAGCCAGCACCCTTTCTGATGTGTCATGGTCACCCTTTTCTCCCCTCAGTCCCCAGCATGGCTTGGAAATCTGCTCTTACCACCACCAGATCCCACTCCGATGCCACTATGGAAGAGATCAGGGCTGTGGTTGTCCATAGGATGCTGTTGAACATGGGTGATGTCCATCCTATAGCTGTGGCTCCAGCGTTTGCAAACTGAGCTCAGTGTTTTCCCAGCACCTGATGCTGGCTTAGAGGGTGACGGCTGCTTGAGACACAGGAGTGCAATGGCCAGAAAATGGGAGAGAGCATGAGCCGGCAGCTCTGGGCCTCATATCCTGTCTGCTTATAACCTCCAGAAAGTCCAGGCCTTCTCCAAATAAAAGGGGGTTGCTGCCGGCCAGAGGGAGTAGAGACCACTGGAGCCTCCCACATCCACAGGGGAACGTGTGCCTGCATTGTGCAGGCAAGCTCAGGTGGGTAGATGAGAAATGACAGGCAGAGGGTACCCATAGCTGCGCTGTCCTCATGTGCCAAGCCTTGTGTCCCCTTCCTTAGCTGGGGCTTGCCTGGCTGGGCTGTGGGGACACCCAGTTCTGGTGACCAGGGCAGCTCGAGGGTAGGAGATGTACATCTGGTCCTCATCACCGCATCCTACTGCCCATGGCCCTGGAGGGTGACCCCTTTCCTTTCTGGTGGAAGCCTTAGAGACAGGACTTGCCACTCATTTGGCAGCTGGAGATACCAAGAGCAGGCAAGACGTCTGCATGCCACCGCAAAGTTCTGCCTGCCCACACTGCGGCTGCCTGCTGGGATTCCCCATGGCTCAGCTCCCTGCTCCAGCAGCCTGTAAATGTCACACACGGGCATTGGGAGCTCCAAGGAAGCAGCAAGTTCAGCATTTGGTGGGCTAAAGATGCTTGGTGCTGGGTGCTGCACTCCCAGCTGGCCAGCGGAGTGTGCCCTGGTGCTCGGCATAGGCAAACAGGGCTTTCCACTGGACCAGTGAAGATGCAAGGGGAGGGCTGGGGTGAACAGCAATCTGGGATAGAGGAGAGGGCTCTAGATGCCAAAGTCAACTTCGCCTTCAAGCTGTGGAGAAGAAAAACAGGAAGGGACCATGAGAGCAGTCCCAGTGCCGGCACCTCCCTGTCCCACCGCGGGGCCAGGGCATTTCCTCCAGGGCTCAGGCTTTTTGGTGGCTTGTGCAGCTGCTGAGCGAGCAGGAGGCTTCCTGCTGCAGGCTGGAGCCCTGCCTGGACGCACCCTGCCCGGGGTAGGCAGAGGCACTTCCAAACTTGCCTTGCTGCTGTATCCCACCCTCCCCAGAGCAGATGCTGTGCCAAGATCACTGGGGGAGCTGGTACAAGCTAGGCCTGGGGATGCTGAGGCTGTGCCAGGACAAAGCAAGCTATGGGCTGCATCCATGAGGAGCAGCGATTGGTTCAGCTCCCTGGCATGGAACAGGGACCAGCCCAAGCCCAGCAGGAGAAAAGTGCAGCAGAACATGCCGTGGGTCCTGCTGGGGGTACAAAATTTCCAGCAGGCAATGCCACATGCCAGGGAAGGTCCCCACCACTGAGGTGCAGAAAGGTCCATGTCCAAGTCTCTGTCCAGCACAGAGTGGCCCCATCCAAAGCATCTCTCAGGTAAGGGCTGGGGTGCACCAGGGCTTGTTTGGGAAAGCAATAGCCTGGGCAAAAGCTTTTGCAGGAGGGCACTGGTTGTGGACTGTTGTGCAGCAGTGCCTGGGCTGCTTGACTGCCATCAACCCTGCCAAATAACTGAGCTGGCCCTCAGGCCTAGCCTCCTCCTCTCCCTGCCTTGCTGCCAGGGTCAGCCCGTATTTTGCAGGGGAGGAGGCAGGTTGCACAGGACTGTGAAGCAAAACAGTCTCAACTTACCTCTCATGGCTGCTCCTGCTTCCTTCTGCACCACATCCTGAGCCAAGGAAAGAAGTAATAGCAGCTCCAGCATATCATGGAAGCCACAGGGGCATGAAACATATATATGTCATGAGGCAAGGGAGAAAGGAAAGGGTACATACACAGTCAGTGGTTCAGTCAGGGAGGGAAGGATGCATGGATTGAGGGAAGGAGCTGTGCAGATGTATAGATGGATGCAAGGATCAGTTGGAAGAGGGAGGAAGGGTTGGATATATGGGTGGATGGATGGATGCATGGGCAGTTTGGACACCCAAATACCGTCCTAAGCATCAAAGATGCTCATTATGCAGGAGCTGTCTTGTGAAGATGGCTGGGAGGTCAAGTGTATAAGGCTGGCAAAGGAAGGCCCATGGGCAGAGCAAGGACAGTGTTTGGGAACAAGTCCCACGTGTGACCCATGCATCCAGTCCCCATGGAAGTGGCATCACAGCTGACAAGAGACAGAGTCTAAATTGTCACCAGTGCAGGTCCCAAGAGTGTGGGGTATCTCCAGAGGGATTGCCTCCCCCTCAGGAGCCGCTTCCATCATCACACTGTCTGGGCACTTAGAGTGGAGAAGCAGCAGGGACCCTGCCCCACAGACACAGTGAATCCAAACACAAATGCTTTAAAAATGAGGGCTGAGCATTGACGCTGACGATAGCTTTCATTTCACCTGCACGTGGGATGCTCTGCCTGAGGTCTTGCAAGGGTCTTCCAAGTGCCCAGCCCACTGGAGACCCCTGAGACCACTCATACTCCCTCTTCATCATCTGCCTCCCTTTCTAGCTGCCACAGGCCTGCAAACTCCTTGCCCATCATGTGCTCTTTCCTGAAAGAGAGGAGAGACATCACCTGCCAGGCCAGATGTGCTGGCACCCAAACAGATGTGGAGAGGGGAGAAGCCTGAGACGTTTCTTCCTGCCCCATTGTAGGCTTCTCCCTGCAGGAATGGGTTGTTTCTTTCTTTGCTTTCTGAGGCTAGCCTCTTCCTTGCCTCTGTGATGATTTTGGTCTTTCATGGCTGGGAAATGCCAAGCACATGGCCATAGAGATGCTGGGAGGCTAAAGCACTGCTGCTCATGATGATCTCAGGAAATGGCTGCTCCCTCTTCAAAGCAGCAGCAGGTCTTTGGATGAGCTCACCGAGCCCAGGACTTTCCTGCCAGCTTTTCTTGCACTGAAAACAGTCCTGTGGTCCAAGCAAGGGTTCACAGTGTTTCATGTGCCTGCTATGAAAAGTGGCGGCACTGGGAGACACATGCAGTCATATCACTTTTCACAGCAGTGCCCACTGCGTCTTCCCTATGAACACATCTCCTCTGCTGCGCAGCCTGAGGACCGTATCTCCTCAATGCTGCCATGTCACTTGCTCAGAGGAGATGATCTCCTCCCTGCCCCATGGCAGAAACTCCATCTTTTCCTCCAGCTGCCTCCAGAGCTGCAGGGACTGAAACAGAGCAAGACACACTTTGGGAGCTTCCCTGGGGAGGGACAGGGAGCCTCCCTACCTGCTCTTCTCCCACCAGTTGCACCTTGTGGTCCCCTGTGTCCACTGCCACATGAGTTGCTTCATCTGCAGGGGCAGACCAAGCAAAGAGAGGTTACAGACAGCATGGCTCAGCCCTGTCCAGGAGCTCCTCAACCACCTGGGGGATTCCAGTGCTCCCTGGGTTTCCAGGATTGCACAGAGCAGGCGCTGGGCAGACAAACAGCCCTGTACAGCAGGGCCTTTCTCTGCATCCTGAAAATGATGGGGCAGAGTTAAATGTGACTCTGGGAGTCTCATGTGGCTTTGCAGGGTTACAACACCCGGGGCCCTTCAAGCATACAAGCAACCCCCAGCTTTTGGTCCACACTGGGAGATCCACCAGACATGGCAGCAGCTGAGCTCCACATACATGCTGGGTATTGGCATCGTCACCTCTGTGCTGATCGATCTGGAGGTGATAAGGTGCTAAAAGTGCCAGGTCTGTGTCTACATCTGTGTTCTCCTGGAGGATGCTGAGTAATCCCTAGGAGGATCTGCTGACACAGAAGACAGGGATCCCTAGGGCAATGCTGACGTGGAAGGCACCAATACTCAGGAAAATGCTGACCTGGAAGTCACTGATGCCAGGGAGGATGCCGACTTGGGAGGGTGCTAATTGCCAGAGGAATGCAGGGGATGCCAACCTGGAAGTGTACCATTGCCCAGGGAGATGCTGACCTGGAAGGCACTATTTATCCAGAACGTGGTGCTTTCTCCCCTACGCCAGAGCACTTCTTTCAGCTCCCCACTTATACTCGGCACCAGCTCAGCCAGGGAACACTCCAAGGGCTTGGGCTGGGGATCCACACTCAGGCAGGTATCCATGGATGGCTGCAAAGAACCTGGTGAGCTACCTGCAGGAAGCTGAGCCAGTACCACCTCTCCCAATTTTCCTCCTTCCCGGAGCTCCCCGGGGCTGGGAGCTGCTGCCCAGCTAGGGGCCAGGGGGAGCGTGGCCCCCAACTCCTGCCAAAACAACCCCAAGCCCTATCCTGCTGCAGGCAAGAGACATGCCCAGACCCTATTTTCCCACTAGATGGCAAACATTGCCTTCAAAACAGCCTGTCGAGGAATTATGTGCCTGCCCTGGGAGTCTGAGAAAATCCTTCCTCAGGGCAAAGCCCTGGAGGCGAAGGGCCTGACGCTGATCAGGAGCAGGGCTGGGGGCGGCAGGGACGGCTGGCGTGCTCCTCATCTTGTTTTTTCTGTCATTTCTTAAACTGTTTTCCTTTCCCACCTGCCTGGTTTCTCCCTGGTCCTGGAAGACCCATCCCTCACCCATGGTGGTGGGGCTGAGCACACCGGGCATGCAGGAGAGGCATCTAGTTAACCCTGGGTAGTACCTTGAACTTCCACAGCCACTGAAACTGAGAAGCTTTACTGGAAATTAATTACACTGTGGTTTGCAATCCAAATGTGTGCTCATTCCTCCTTGCAAGCCCCCAGGTCCAAGGGCAAGCCATTATGCTGGGCATAAATAAAGGACGCAGGGATGAAGGCTATGCAGGTGGACGTGCTCACTTGTCTAAGATCTTCTGCCAGCTCAGATGTATTTCCAGGCTTGTGTATGTTTGTTTGAATTCAGCCCCAGATTTTCTCATGGTCTCTGTATTAACCTTGTGCAGGAGTTTTCTGAGCATTTGCTGCTGGCTCTGGCACTGCTGCAATATTTCTGTGTGGTTAAACATGATGTGTCATAGCTAATGAAGGAGCTAACTGTGGATGGTAAATGTGTAATATGGACATATCAAGCCAATTAAACTATGTCGAGAGAGAAGTGTGTCATCTCAGCTGTGTCTGTCCTGCGTGGAGGAGAGGGTCTGTGGAAGGGTACAACCCCAGCTGTTATGGGATCAGCAGCTCCCAGCACCAGCCAAGGGTAAAGACCCTGGATGCAAATCTTTCTGCAGACCCCCCAGACCACCATGTAGGTAGCTTCACCTGGGGGAAGAAGACAGTCTCTTAAGAGGAGGATTTTGTTTCTGAAACAAAGACCTCTGGGTGGCTGGCAGGGATGGCAGCCACCTCCAGTGCAGAGATGCAGAATGAGAGTAGATCGTCCCACTCAAAGCACTCCTGGGAGTCCCCCAGTGGGACTCAGCCATTCAACAGCATGCTGCCTGCTTTTGTGGCAACCTTGGGGCTCCAGAGCTCAGCAGTCTTGGACAGGAGCACCAGGGAACCCCAACAGCTGGGTTCCCAACAACAGCCCTCCCCTGAGCATTAATGAGCTAATGGCAGCAGCTGTATTTGCTCCACAAAGCACTCGGAAGCCCTGCTCCTGGCATCATCATCTACCCTTGCTGCCTCCAATGTGTCCTGCTCGGGGACATTGTTTGATGTCATTTACACTTGGGTGAGAAAGGTCCTTCAGGCATCTTGGTGACTTCCTTCAGGAACAGATTATTGCCTCTTCCTCCATGAGGGCTGGGAAGTCCCTGTTGGGGCTATTTATAATCAAAGAGAAAAATGTGAAAAATGAAAGGAAGAAGGTGACTGGGGAACAGAAACTGAGGGAGCTGTCGGGAGCTGGTCTGCAGCATGTGGCTCAGGGCAGCAAGCCACTGAGCCATCACGAAACCACTGAACCACAAGCAGAGCAGGTAGAAAACCCTTCTGGCTCCCTCCAGCATAGCTGGGCTCCCTGCCAGCCCTTGTGTTGGCATGTGCTGATGCCTGGGGACATGGGATCAGGGCAGAAGCAGTGACAACATGGATGGTGTTAGGTCTGGTGCATCCCTGTGGCTTGAGGCTTCCTCAACCCGTTCCCAAACTCACAGCCTCTGAAGGCAGCAGAGCAGCAGTTCAGCACAGACATGCGTGCATCGCTCTTGAAGGTGGGATTTACAGATCCAGGAGGGTTTGACGCTCAGTCCTAACCTGATGACACCAAGGGATGGACAAGTCCTCTTGCCTGAGGGTGTCACATCTTTGCCTTGAAGTGTGCCTGATGCCAGCTTTCCAGTCCAGGTCCTGGGAGAAGTTCTGGCCCTTCCCTGTAGGCTCAAGGTTCTTGGTTTTTCATCCTGGGTAGTTTTCAGCAAGCAAATGCTTCCTGCCTCTGCATGGCATCTCTAAATGGTGACAGGCTGCCATGGGCAGCAGGCACCCCCTCACCACCCAGCCTTGCTTTTCCCCCTGTCTCGGATCCCTGGAGGCTGGAGCCTGCTTTTGTGTTGGTGCCGAGTGGTCCCAACCTAACCAGCAAGCCAGGGGCTCTGGAGCAAACTGGGAGCCATGTCCCCTCCTGCCTGCAGCAGCGTGACACCGTCCACATCCCTCACCTGGTGCTGCCAGGCAATAACATCCTCTAACCATGAAGCAGCCAATGCTTTGGAAAGACTGGTGGAGATGCACCAAGCTACTCTGAGCACCTCTCTCCCCTTGGCATGTCACGAGGTCTTGCCCACGTGCATGGTGTGGGGTAGTGTTGGCAGAGGCAAAGGGGCTGTGCTAGGGCTGCTGGGGGGCTTTGCATCCCCTTTGTGCAGGTTCAGATCCCCCAGCAGGTGAAGGATGAGAGGCATTAGCAAGCAAGGTAGCTGAGGGGGCTGGGGAAATGCTTTTGCTGTGTGCGGAGCTGAGGGACGAGCCTTTCCAGACCCAGCTGATCTTGCTCTCCAGGGGGTAAAGGCAATAACCCACCATACAATCATAGAATCATAGAATCTTGTAGGTTGGAAAAGACCTTTAAGATCATTGAGTCCAACTGTAAAACATGAGAGCCCCAGCAGAACCATCACGAAGAAACCAACACCCAGGACTGCACCGAGAAGAGCAGGGACCTTCCAGCTACATCTGTGCTAGGAAATCAGCTCGGGGGGGGGGACAGACACGGGGACGGGGACAGGGGACTGCTCTCTGGCCCTGGGCCAACAGGCATGTGACAGCCAGACGCCACTCTCTCAAACTCTTTTCGCCCTCCTTGGCTGCATGCAAACTGTGTGTTGGGAATGATGCCTGCCCTTGGGGTCAACTGCCCAGGCTAGTTGACCTGGGCCAAAACGTGCTGAGGGTATTCCAGCACAAGGGGACATTTGCTTCAATTACAGTCGCCCTCACAGCCCTGATGCCCTGCAGTGGGCATGGCTATCTCTTCAGGGGACACTGGGACAGTCGGGAAGTTAAGACTCCTGCCTGTAGTGTGGCTAAAGGGGCCCGCTGGGAGGACAAATGGACGGAAATGCAGTACAATTTGTGTGCCGCCAATTGCCAGCATGGCAGCCTGCTGCGGCCTGACAGGAGGGGATCCCAGCAGAGACCAAAGCCTCAGAGTGGAGGAAAGATGAAGGAGTCGGTGTTGTTGGTGGCTCAGATCCTGCAGTGGGTTAGCGGGCTCTGCTTCCTGCAGGATTTTAGCTGTTTGCTTATTCCTCTGGCATAAGCACCTTGGCTCTGCTCCCAGGCCAAGTTCTGCAGTTGCTAACCTCTTTCTCTACCCTTTTGTATCACAGACCTTTAAATGCAGCAGTTCCTAAGCTGTGGCCTGAGGAACCATGGTGAAGACCTGACAGGTGATCTGCAGGCCTGCCACACCTCTGTAGTTCTCCCTGCTCTGCAGGGTTGGAAATACATAAGAGACTTAAGAGCTGACCGGGGTCTGGACCCTAGAGGAAGGGTACCAGTGCCTGAAGGGTCATGCTTTCATTTCCTCCTGAAGGCAGCCACTTTGAAGAAAAAAAAAAATAAACAGAAAGGATCTGCTGCCTTCTCTGGAGCACCAGCTGCAAAGGGAAGTGTAAGTTCCCTTTGCACAGGCTCCAGCACAGCCTGTGGCGACCACTGCTGTGATTCCCCCGTTATAATAATCCCCATACCCTTCCTCAAAGCACAGCTGGGATCCAGGAAGAAAAGCCAAAAGAGGCAGTTGCACACAAGGATGCTGAATTTCGGGATGGTGGGCAGCAGCAGAAACCCCATGAGGTGCAAGGAATGGGTGCTGCCCAGACAGCCGTTGGGTTTCGCTCCTGTCACACCAAGGGAAACCCAGCCTCTTGGTGTCTTTAGAATCTGGACTTGTGATGTCACACATCTCTCCTCTGCTCCTCAGCTTTGCCGAGAGCAGCAAGGAGACAATGCAACCCCCATTGCCCCTCTGCTTGCTGCTCGTGCCGGGAGGCAGGATGCAGAGTGACAAAGTACCTCTCCAGCCATGCAGTCCATCAGCAGCAAAGGACAAATTAGCATCAGCAGTGCAAGAAGAGAGAGAGCAAGACTGAGACATGGGGGTTGCAGGTGTCCCTTCAAGGATATGAACCTGCATCCTATTACTGTGAATATTTACACAAAAGAACCCAGGGCTGCGTAATCTGCAAACCTAGCAAATTGTAAAAAGGGGGATAGAGTGCTGACTTCTCCCTTGATCATTTAGATTTACCTCACTTTTTTTCCCTTGAAGACAGTTACCAGCCTGAGTTTGTTTATCTTGTACCCAATAAAGATATTAAAAGCCCTTTAATCTACTGCTGCATAATCAGCATCTTATTTTACTGTAGAGGTAAATGGTGCTGGTGTGAGACATTAGCTGTGCATGGCTCAGAGCTCACTGGAAGACATTGTTGATCATCTGTGAAGTATTCACTGGCGTGCACTTGCTGCAGGCTGGGCAGGCTAGCCTTGCTCCATCCCTGGCTTTCAGTGCCATGCACAACCTAGTGACAACTGGCCAGGCATGCTAGGAGGGTGAGGTGTATTTTCAGGGTGCCAGCAGGGACGAACCCAGGGAGTGTCACTAGGGAATATGTCTGGAGCACTGGTGCGATGCCAGCTCTGAACTGATGCAGGCTTACACGTGCCAGCATGGGAGTTTAAAAAAGAGTAGCAGACACCCACCGGGATGGAGATTTTGGCTTCCTCCCACGCTTGCTGTGTGCTGTGCAAGCTCTTTTACCAAGAGCAGCAGGGCACACATGGAGGTCTCCCATGCTCAGATCCCTGTGCTTCCCTGCAACCACTGCTGGTGCTGATGGAGGTTTGGCAGATGCTTTCTCCTTGCTCTCTCTTTGTGTGAGAAGGTTGCTGAGGGGAGCAAGTCTTGTGGACCCATCCCAGCACATCACAGAGTCCTTAAGATAGTGTCTCCAGCAAAGACAAGCATTATGTAAGCAAAGCAGGGCTCCCCTGGCCTGGAGGAGTGTGGCAGTCTTCTCCCGGGATTTTAGGACAGTAGAGAGGGAAAAAGAGCACTGAAGCATTTGCCATGGCCAGTGCCAGCACTCAGCACCATGGCTTGGGTTTCCTGCACACTGCTCTCAGACATCAGGGACGTGTCAGCCATATGCACCTGTCCAAAACACATAGGAACCATGACTCTTACGAGTGGTGTCCAGAGACCCAGACCTACACTGGACCCTGAAGACCTTACAATCTCACCTAAACAGATGAGGCAGGCAATAAGTGGAAGAGTTGATCTGTCACCCCATTACATAGGGAAGGAGGAGAGGGACAGAGGAGTGACACACAGAGACCATGGCAGGGCCACAGCAGAAGGATGAGCCCATTGTCACTGCAGAGCAGAGCTCTGCAGGGTCATTCCCCCACAAGCCAGCTGTTCCTGGGGCTCTGAACTGCAGCCATGTCTGCCTGATAAACTCCAGCACAGGCGGGTGGCAATCTGCTCTGCTGGGGCTGCTCCTCCACCATGGGACAAGATGGTGGCAAGGGGTGTCTTTCCACAAGATGGCCATGAACCCTCTTGCCCCTCGAGAAATGGTGTTCGGGATACAGCAACAGTGGCTGCAAGAGATTTAGACAGAGGGCAGGCATATTTCAGGGCAGCCCATTACTTTATGTCCATATCTGAGATTTACCATGTTCACCCCAAGCATCCCTGTCCCCAGAAATCGCTCTCTTTTTAAATTTAAAAAAAAAAACCAACCACAAACAACCAAACCACAAAATACTTAAAATGTGTTGGAGTGACCCATCAGCAGTCTTTCAATCCACAGTCAGCACCAGATGTGCTCCAAGCTGTTCACGCATGCTGTGCCAGACCTGTCCCCCACCAACCTCCCTGGGCAGCCTGGACCTAACCGTTATTCTCTCGTTAAGGAGCTGGAGGAGCCCATTGCGGTGAGCAGAGAATCGCACAGGGAGCACACAAAAAGACTGCCCAACCTCACGCCTCACGTCCTGAGCCCTGGGCCCCCCTGGATACCCTCAGGCAAAGTCCTCTCCAGCTTGTTTTTCTCTGCTGCCAGTTCCTGTGGGTCTCCAAGATGTCCTGGTACACACCCACGGCCGGGAACAGCTCCGTGTGACAGCTAGCCTTGGACTTTGCCTGCCTGAACAAAGACAAGAAGAGGCTCGGCGGTGCCTTCCTCTCCTTCCCGGCAGGCGGCTGCCTTTTTCTGCTGGCCGGGATTTTTCGGGGAGGCAGGGACATTCGGTTAAGCATTGCTAGGACAAGGGCAGGGAGCCAGGAAAGCTCTTGTTCCTGCGGGATGGGAGGTCAAAGGACCAGCATGCTCCCTCCTGGACAGCGCTCACAGCTCCTCCATCTGCAGCTGCTTCCTCAGGATGTGAGAAACACTGGGTAGGCAAAGACCTCTTGGGGATGGGAAGAGCCTCTGCCAGTACCCTTCATCCCAGCCTTGCTGGAGGTTAAGAGTGGCTACAGCAAACAGGGTGTTTGGAAAGGGCAGCAACTATGTGGCTCGGTCCATTGGTGAGCCGCCCCGGGACCCTGTGGGGCTGGTCACGGGACATCAATGCGAAGGTGGGAGCAGGTTAATGACACTCTCTGATGATTCAGAGGAGCGGCAATATACCTTACAAGAGTAAGTGGATGGCGAAATTTAGCAGTGCAAAGGGCAGAGGGGACAGTCCAAGAACAGCAGAGGCTGTATCACTCTGGCTCTCCAGCTGAGACCACTACTAGATACAAAACAAAAAGCAAAAGAAACAGCATGAACCAGATTCATTCTTCCCTGCCACCCCCTCCCAGCACCCAGGAATCACGAGCACAAGAGTTTCCCCAGGTGGAGCTTGCATGGGACCCATGTGCACCCACCCGTGATGGGTTTGTCCAGCCCCTGGTGGCACACCCCCAGCACCCTGCCCTGCAGGTTTCCATGACTTATCTACAGAGGGTGTGAAAAGGACATTCCCGTTCGCTTTAAACTTTCAACCTGACCATTTCAGGGATGGACGCAGCTTATGTCAGGCCTGGGGACAACATTAGCACAAGAGCAGCTGGGCTGGCCCTGGCAGTGGTGCAGCGGGCTGCGAGAAGGATGTTTCTAACCAAAATTGAAGGTGGGTCCTGCGTCAGCCCCCCTGAAGGAGAAGGAGGCTTTAAAAGACCTTCAGGGTTTCCAGGGGGTGCAGTGCACTTCTAAGGGGACCATGGTAGCATTAGGAGAGGGGACGGAAGTTCACGGGCTTAGCAGGCTTCAATGTTACACTCCCAGCCTGCAGATGAGCAGAAGTCCCAGACCTGCTGCCCAGGACCTCCCAACAGCTTCCCCATGCAGTTTAGGAGCCCAGCTAACACCACGGCTGTGCTTGGAGCTGCCTGAAGGAAGTATCTGGCTGCCTTTTCTTTTCTCATCCTTCTGACTGCTATCCTAATGACTGTCCTCTCCATTTCCTGTAAAAAAGGATCCACAAGCAAGTCCTTCCTTGGCAGGGCATGGAGCCAGCCTGCCTTATCAGACACAGGAGAGCCAGCCAGGGACTTTCCACTCTTTGCTGCTGTGCCCTCGTAGGAACACCAGCCTGGTACATCTTACTTGCCCCAGCAACTTCCCCAGCTCCCTTGCCCTGTGCTGCCTTTGCACTTTTGGCAGCTCTGCCCCCACAGACCCCAGCTTTACTCTCCTTGATGGCTTTTTCCTGGCCCCGGTCATCCTCTGCCTGGAAATCCTTGGACAAAAGCACCCCAGAGGAAGGCTGGGAAGGAAGATGCCGCCTCTGGGGCAGTGCAGACCCCTCTGCTCCATGGGGAAGCCCCCAAAGACCCAGCTGCCATGGTGTCCTCCAGCTCTATTTGCAAGCAGCTAAGAAAAAGGCTCACTTAGGAATTTCAACATTCGACTCTTCGCCCATCCTATCCCTGATGACCCATGCAAGTGTGGCATAGTGCTGCAGCCTCTCCTCATACCACAGCTATACCTACACTCAGCCCCTTGGCTTTCAGAGAAAGCCCTTCGTAGCAGATCCATGTCAAATCATTGCAGAACTACATGCCCTTCATCTTCACACACACTGTCCAGAACAGGAAAGCAGCTTCTGGAAGAGAAACAGCAATGCTGAGCAGATTGGGACTGTTCAGACTGGAAAGTACTGACGCAGAAGGCTTGTGTGAGTGCAACCAGAAATACCCTTCCAGGGGCAAGATCCAGACCAGAAGGAATTCCTTCCCGGACTGCGCTGAAGGGGTTCTGTGAGAAGAGAGAGCAATGACCTTCCTGAAGGCCAGCCAGAGCCCTTGTAGAAAAGCACCACAGGGCCACATTTGCAGGGGTTAATGGCCTGCTGAAAGTGGTTGTTCTCTTCCTCCATTTGCCTGCATGCAGCACGGGAAAGGCTGCAGCCTCAAAACTGATGATGCAAATGAGGCAGAGCCCCTCTGGATAGCTGGCAGCTTCTGCCCGTCACGGACTTGTCCCAACTGCCAGCACAGCCCATGATGAATGGCCCCGGCATGTTCTGGCACACCACAGCCCCCCAGCATTTACTTTAGACAGTTGCAGCACAAGGAAGACAAATGAGATCCAGAGAAACCCAACCTGTTGTTGGCCCCCTCCGTCTCCATTTACATGCCTGTTTTCTCCTCCAAGGCCATGTATCTCCTTTGTTTAGGAGCGTGTGTCTGGCTTTTAATCTTGCTCCAGTTGTTTTCTGCTTGAGCCCTTCCTCATTCTGTTAAAGCACTGAGCACAGACTTTAGGGCCAACTTTGGATAAAACTCCATTGACTCAGATGCTTCAAACCTTGCAACAACTCAAAAACACACCCTTCATTTGGTACTGAGGGGTACCAAGGGGCCAGGCAGTGCACATCTCCTGCCCGCCAGATTCTCATGGCTGCCTCCCACTCACAAATCCTCAAAACCTCACAAGGGTGAGGATAAACCACGAGCTGGAAAGGTCTCCAGCTCTCTCAGCTCTCCAGAGAGAGAAAGGACTCCTCGAGGGATTCCCCCTCCCCAGGACACCCTGAGCCCTGCTCCAAGCCCAGGCTGAGCATCAGGATGCTGGCAACACACCCAGCCACTCCGCTGGAGCATGCAGCACCATGGCAGCTCTGTAGGGAACCCAGCCCTGCAAGGACAGGTGGTCCGGGAAGCATTTGGCAAGATGGGAACAGTGTGTCCTGCCAGCTAGATCTCCAGCTTCAAACCAGCCTTTATTTATCTCGGAGCAAGGCTCCACAGCTGCTTTCTAAAGGCATTTGATGCTAAACTCTTTGGCTTCATGTTTGCCCTGAAGAGCTCTTTTCTCTGTTTGAGTTTGTCATGGTTTAACCCCAGCCAGCAACTAGGCACCACGCAGCCGCTCACTTACTCTCCCCGCACCCAGTGGGGTGGGGAAGAGAATTGGAAAAAAAAAAAAGTAAAACTCATGGGTTGAGATGAGAACAATTTAAAAACTACAGTAAAATAAAATGTAATACTAACAATAATAATAAAAAAATTATAATAGTAATTAAATCATCATCATAATTGTAACCAAAAGGAATATAATAATTTTTTTATTTTTTTTTTTTTAAAAGAGGGAAAATAAAAGAAAGACAAGTGATGCACAATGCAATTGCTCACAACCTGCTGACTGATGCCCAAGCAGTGATCCACCCCTCCCGGCCAGCTACTCCCAGTTTATATACTGAGCATGACATTTTATGGTATGGAATACCCCTTTGGCTAGTTTGGGTCAGCAGCCCTGGCCATGCTCCCTCCCAGCTTCTCATACACCAGCTTGCTGGCAGAGCATGGGAAACTGAAAAATCCTTAACTTGGGATAAACACTACTTAGCAACATCCAAAACATCAGTGTGTTATAAACATTATTCTCATCCTAAATCCAAAACACACTGTACCAGCTACTAAGAAGAAAGTGAACTCTGTCCCAGCTGAACAGGAGTTGCCTTCTTTTTTCCTCAAATCCAAACTCAAATTATACTGGCAAAACAGAGCCAAGGCTGCCAAGGCCCTTGCCAGAAGCACACCAGCATGTGGCCCAGACGGTGACAGCAAGGACGTTGTTTTTCACCACTGATGGTTCACACTCTACTATTAGCGTCTGCACAGCCTGCTCCACTTCAAATGGGGCTCATGGATGCCACGTAAGATCTGCTTCCTTTGGCCCAGCTTGCCAAGCTTTCCCCATGCTCCCAAGGCATCTTCATCACATGCGTACTAGGTCAGTTCCTGGACTTGCACCCAGGGACAAGGGTTTCTTGTGGCCATGGGCAGTCTCACATCAAGCACCCAACAAATGACTGGGGACTTCAGAGTGTGACTCCATCCTCCCACCTCCACCTTCTAGAGAAATTCCCACGTTCATGGTCCCCATGACTTCATGCGGCCCTCAGAGGAATAGCATAAGGCAGAGAAAGCCCACCTCACCCACTGGGAACCTGGTAGGCCAGAATAGCAGGGGGGGAAAAGGGTTAGGAAGGACTGCCCCAGGTCATCTAATTCATCCTGTGCTGAGCCAGGGCCAGCACTAATTACAGCTTTCCAACAGGCACTGGTCTAACGGTAAAAGTTTCTGGCAGTGGAGATGCAGCATTTCTTCAGCTGTCTCTTCCTGCTAAATGGAATTTCCCCCTAACGTCTAACCCCAGGCACCCCTGTGGTTTCTTGACCTATCAGAAGTAAACTCAGAGAGTACTTTTTTCACTTTCTCTTCGCAGTATCCCTCTGTGTACTTGGAGACCATCTTACCCGTTCCTGGAAGCAGGGTAAACCCAAGTTCCTTCAGCCTGTGCTTGGAGGCAGATCATCCAGACCTCTGACCAAACTCACTGCTGTCCTCCACACCCCTCCCAAGTGGGTGCACACCTTTCCAGAGCCCAGTTGTCCCATCCAGGACCACCTCTCACAACACTGAATTAACTAACTCCTGCACAACAGGATCGCTCATGAGTGATGCCCAAAATCCTCACTGAACAAAGTTCAGAGATAAATTAAAACAGTTGTCCCTTCCAGAAGGGAACAGAACAGCGCCTGTATGCAGTGGCAGCAAGTTGCAGGATGTGTAGCCCCTTGTCCTCATCCCAACAGCTGCAATGCAGCCCCCATTTCTCCCATTACCACTGCACCAGCTGCTAAGTCACGCTGGAGATCTGAGCACCTCTTGGTATAAGGCTGACTCACAAATGGCTCTTTGTGGTGATTTTTTGCTTTAGTCTGCAGTAACACAGTTTTAAACACCAGTTCTACAGCACATGAGCATGCCAGGAGATGCTAATTTTTGCAACAAGCCACCTGCATTGGATTTGCTAGCAGCAGGGCTAGTGAGCAGTTTAGCTTGAAACCAGGCCAAGGTAGAGAGAACTTCCCTCCTACCATTCCCTGTCATGCTGCAAAATATGTAGCTCCTAGTGTCCTGTTGAGATATGGGGGAAATGCAACTCAAACAGGACAGAGACTCCCCACCCGAAGTGAGAATTGCAGAGCTGAGTGCCAGCGTCTCCAGGACCTGCTGCTCTGCCCAAGCCAACCAAATCCCACAGGCTCAGCAAAGAGCCATTGCACAGCACAGCCACAGCCTTTGGAAACAGAAGGGATCAACCGAGCGGACTTCAGTCCTGCTTTCGTTCCAGGCGGGCAATGAAACCCACAGCCCTGCAGGCTCTGACACCGGGAATTCCCTGGGGTAGATGGCCTTGGCAGTGGCAGAGGAGGATGCTGGAGCATTGCGCAGTAGCTGGGAAATGAAACCAAGCACTTTGAGAAGAGGGTGAATCTGTAGCTGTAGTGTATCCGGGACACTTCTGCTTTTGTTCTTTGAAATACAGTTGCTGTCATCCATCACTGTAAATGCTGACTGGTGCTTTTCCAAAAGCCACATCAACTAAATAAAAGGTGGGAAACTAGAAGTTGCAGGATCTTTCAATGAAAGCACTTGGTTTCTTCACCAAAGACCACCTCAGCAGCTCACAAGACTCCTGAAAATAAATGCTGCTTTTCTGGAGCACTGTCCCTCCCAGAGACAGTAGAAAGCCATGGCTTGATAACTTAAACAAGATTAAGGAATGTGCATGTAAACACAGTTGTGTGCTTGCAGTGTGGGGACAGTCAGTGCACAGCCCAGCAGAGAAGGGGTTTTCCCAGCCAAAACATCTGCAAGAAAGAAAATCTTGCTTTCTGTGGGAAAGTGGAGAAGAGTGAGATGTGTTTGTAGAGGAAGCAGAGTGAAGGCTGCAGAGGGTGAACCTCATAAACCAAGCAGCCATACCACACCTGGCACACCTGCAGTGACACAACACAGCTCCCAAATCCCTCTGACCAGACACAGAGTAGCCACCGCCAAGATACAGCCTGGGACAGAAAAGTCAAAGGAAACTGGGTAGAAACTGGGCAGCATGGGGCCAAGCAGAGGTTTGCACTTGATAGAGCTAAACAGGTATCACAGGAAGAGCCTCTGAGTCTGCCTTACTGCTAGCAATCTTCTGGCTCTCCCTTTCCACCCCAGACAAGGAAAGGTCCTTCACACTCACGGGTTTAATGCATCCCAGCCAGCCTTGGGCTACACATCAATTTCCTAAATTCATGAGAGGCTCCAAAATCTTCTCTTTTTTGCTGCTGTCCTTGCCTGGTTCTCACCTCGTGGTTGTCCCTCCCATCTGTTCCCAAGCAGAGCTAAGGGAGCTACCAGATCTTCATTAGTCCCCTCCAAGCTCCATCCCTGCCGTCTGAGCCGGGTGGTGCCACCTCACCCCAATCTCCTGCAGATCCAGTTCTGTTTTGCCATGCAGCCATGCCATTTTGCTGTGGTTGCAGAGCAATTGAGAAAACGAGGGAGGGCAGGTCAGGGGGCACACCATGGGGAGCAGAGAACACCATACCTAGAGGCAGAGCTAAGCAGGAAAACAGGAGGGGGAGGTGGGGAGTGCCACAGGAATGACACTAAGCCTCCCATCACTGCCTACCGGTTCATTGGGAGGGATGGGTAACGGGAAAGGTACTTTCCAGAGATTTCTGGCAGCAGGATAAGTCTCCTATTTGCTTGTTGTCCTGGTTTTCTCTTTAATCTCCAGTTTTTACTGCTACTGTGCATAAAGAGAAAGTGGGTGCATCTGAGGGCAGAGAGGATGGGTGCCCCTTCCCTTTCCAAAGGGTGCTCTGAGCCCTGGGATCTGGGCAAGGGTGCGCCTGGCTCGTGGCTGAGCCCACACTGCAATGAGCTGTAGTACCTGCAACTTGTAAAAGCACCGAGCTGAGCCCCGTGTGGGCACAAGGGTCCCCATATCAGACAACTTCTGGGCTCAGTTTGACTCCAGGGACCTGGGCCAGGAAAAGCACTCTGGTCCCATGCTCCAGTCCTGGGGATCAGACCTAAGAAGCCAGACCATGGAGGTACAGGCTGGGCGATACCACCAGGGAGAGTTCAGCTGCAGGAGGAGGGCAGGCAGGGATGGCACCAGCCCCTTCTCCAAGCCCCACAGCTTGGCCAAGGGTGCTGGCATCTTCCCACAGGACAAATCTCAGCAGAAAGTGTCTGGACAAGCAGCACTGGTGATGACATGCTGGGAATGAGAGGGGAGCAAGGAAGGGCCTGAGGAAGATCCAGGCCTGGCCTGGATCCTCTCCATCACCCACACATTACTGTTTAGGCAAGAGCAAACAGCACAATGGGATGAGAATAAAGGGGCTTTTCCTCACCTGGCTTCCCAGCTTTCCCAGTCGTGCACATGTCTCATTTCCTCACAAAAACCCAGGCAGGTCCCTGAGCCCCTGCCAGCCAGGTCTGGCACTGGTGCCAAGGGAGCTGTGCCCATGGAGAGCAGCCCCTTGCATTAGCACCAAGCAGAGGAGACCACCAGCGTGGGGCACAACCAGCCCTCGCACTGGCAAACATGCCCAGGGCACATTCATAGCTCCTGTGGACTCCTCTGCACCAGGGAGCGACATGTGAGGGCTGTGGGAGGGGGAACAGCTTCTAGCCCCCGTGGTGCTGCTCACCTTGCCTGCCTCTGTGCAACAGGTTCCTCACCAGTCACTCCAGGAGCAACATGTGCAACACATGGGGGGTGCTGGTGACAGAACCCCCACCCGCACACCATCTCTTTGGAGGCAAGGGACAAGACCAGTTCCAGTAAAGCCCCTGGAAGGGGTATTATGGCACCAAGTGAGACCAGCGTAGCATTTCCCTTCGGTGCCCGCTCTTGCTGCAGAGAAGCAGAAGGGTGTTTTTGCTATAGACTTTCAATCCTACCTCCTGGCTAGGAATGCCCATGCCAGCTCAGACCCTGAGACAGCAGCAGATTGTGCCTGCTGTGTCTTGTGCCCCTTGAATGCAGCCTGGGAAGCATCCAAGACAGCTTTCACCATGCCTGGGAGAGACAGGAATGTTCTCTTGATGATCCCAGCTATGAGACCTGGCTGCCAGAGAACAACCTAAAGCATGCTCAGTTTCTTTGCATAGATGCAGTCTTGCCTTTCTTTCCTGGCCTTGTGCACAGTCACCAAGAGAGCAGCTGTTCTGTCAGCTCCCTAGGAAAGCTTTTCAGTTATAACGTCTTTTTATTCCACAACATGTGAAATGCAGGTCCCAGGCATGGATAAAGGACTGCAGGTGATTCAACTGATGCTCCAGAACACCTCAGACCAAAGTGATCCTTGCACGTAGCCCCAGACCTACTGAAGGCATGTCTACATCGTATTGCAACGGATCCTGATCCTGCTCCACCAGCCCCTGAGGATGCAGTGAAAGTAGGCAAAGAGCAGGAAAAACACGGCTGGGGAGAAAGAAACAGGAGGACTTGGAACATTTCGTATTGAAACTAGCTCTTGGCTGGGACTCAAGGTTTTTGACATGGCAGTGGCTAGCTGCTTTCTCTGAGGAAAGTGGCTGCTTCCCTCTAAAGAGATCATTGACATTTTGTATCAGAAAAACTTACTCTGTGGTTTATGAAGTACTGAGCCCTGCTGGTTTTTGACAGATTTCCAAGATTCAGGCTCTGGAGTAGGGACAGCTGCTGCAGGGCTGGAGGAGAGACAGCCAGCCAAGACCACGTACCTGGCCCAGGACAGCATCTCCTCCTGTCCTTCACTGGCGGATGAGGACAGCCTGCTGCCTCCCCCTTGAGAGCTGCGGAAGACAAGGACCTGGCAGGGATCTGTCATGAATGGCTGCATTGCTCTGAGGAGGGTACATTTACTCCTCCCAGAAGAGACGGCAACCATGGGCTTTGCAGCCACACTCTTACAGGCAGGTTGGCCAAGCCATGCCTCAACCTGATGGAAATAGGTAAACCTGCTTCCAACATCCAAGAGATCAGCGCAAGCCCCTTCTCCCTCAGCTTCCCAAGGAACTGGGCCAGGACACCATGCTCCTTGTCAGGGTAGCCTTCAGCCAAGGATGAACATGATTCACCCCAGGCTAAGCCCCTCCTGCAGTCCCTGACCTGCATCAGCCGTGGCAGCTCAGCCCTGGTGCAGATCCACATCAAGCATCCTCCCCCTCCACTGCCACAGCGCCTCGCGGGTCACTGAGCGAGCGGCAGGAAGGCTTCTGCACAAGCAAGCACAAGTTATCCTCATTTCCCACTCATGCTGTTTGTCTTGGCCTCTTTTCCCATACCAGCTTTCCTCCTCTTCCTCCCCCTCCTCAGGATTGTATTGCTGGGGCTGTCACTATAGTTAATGAGCTGGGACAGAGCTGGTGCTCTCAGAAAGTCACACCCAGAGACAGCCAAGCCCAGGGCATTGCATGTGCAGAGATACCAGGGAGGAGGACCCCAGAGGGGAAACATCTGGAAAAGAAGCCCCAGCCGCCAGCCAAGGGACCCAGCAGACCAGGGGAGGAAAAGGGCCAGGGCTAAGCTTGCATTCACCAGGTCTCAGCAAAGCCCATTGGGTGCCTGGACATCCCCTGGCTTGGATAGCCCAGCCTCTGCACCACCATGGATGCCATCCCCTCGGGGGGGCTGGTGGCCACATCCCCCCTGCCTTCAGGAACCTGAGCCATCTCACTCCCAGCCTGTGCTCAGGTTTGCTGGCTGGCACCAAAAACAGGCCAGGGACAGTGTAAATAATTTAACGATGTGGACAGTCAGGTATGACACCGTGGTCTTTGGGAGGAGAGCATGGTGCCTGGCTGTTGGCCATGCAATTCCCACTCGTGCATGTTCAGCCCATGCTTCAGCTGAACAGAGCAACTTTGTTCAAACATCGCATGGCCCGGGCAAAAGGGCAGTTCCCAAGGGGACGTAAGGTCACTTTGAGGCAGCAAGACTGTAGTACCAGTGCACAGACCCAGGAGACCCAAGGCTCAGGAGGAAAATGGCCAGGGACTCTCAGCTCATCAGTGGTGAGGGGCAGCAGCTGGTGGGCTGCCCTCTATGCCTTATCCATGGATGTGCCCAGGAGTAGGTGTCTTCACCTGCCTCCATTTCCCCAAAAACTCTTTCTCCTTGCCTGTACCCCAGCTGTTAGGCAAACACTGAACTGGCAGGGCAATTGGCAGACCTGATCAGCCACACCGTGACTCAATTTCCCTTCAACGCAAGGACAAAGCTCCTGTTTCTGCAGCTCTTCATCCATGCCCCATGCCCCCATGGGAGCTGAGAGCTGGGGAGCTCCAGCCCAGCAGCCGCACCAGAAGGACTGAAGCAGTTTGGGCTGGATGGTGTAATGGGCCGAGACCAGTTGTATGAGGTTCGTCAAGGCCAAGTGCTGGGTCCTGCACTTGGGTCACAGCAACGCCATGCAGCGCTACCGGCTTGGGGAAGAGTGGCTGGAAAGCTTCACGGTGGAAAAGGACCTAGGGTTTTTGGTTGACAGCCGGCTGAATGTGAGCCAGCAGTGTGCCCAGGTGGCCAAGAAGGCCAACGGCATCCTGGCCTGTATCAGAAACAGTGTGGCCAGCAGGAGCAGGGAGGTGGTTGTTCCCCTGCACTGGGCACTGGTGAGGCCGCACCTCGAGTCCTGTGTTCAGTTTTGGGCCCCTCACTACGGGAAAGACATGGAGGTGCTGGAGCGTGTCCAGAGAAGGGCAACCAAGCTGGTGAGGGGCCTGGAGCACAAGTCTTGTGAGGAGCGGCTGAGGGAGCTGGGGCTGTTTAGCCTGGAGAAGAGGAGGCTGAGGGGAGACCTGATCGCTCTCTACAACTACCTGAAAGGAGGTTGTAGTGAGGTGGAGGTCAGTCTCTTCTCCCAAGTAAAAAGTAATAGGATGAGAGGAAATGGCCTCAAGTTGCAGCAGGGAAGGTTTAGATTGGATATAGGAAAAATGTCTTTACTGAAAGGGTTGTCAGGCGTTGGAACAGGCTGCCCAGGGAAGTGGTGACAACTGGAGGTGTTCAAAAAGCACGTGGACAAGGCACCTCAGAACATGGTTTAGTGGGCATGGTTGATGGTTGGACCCAATGATCTTAAAGGTCTTTTCCAACCTAAATGATTCTATGATTCTATGAATACTGGCATGCTTCCTCCCACCCCATCTCTGCCATACAACTCCCCGGGCACCCACTCCGGCAGCCAGGCTGAGCACACAGAGCAGGGTGCCCACCTTGCCATGGTACTGAGAGACTCCCAGGATAGACTTGCAGCCCAGCTGCTGTAGAATGTGTCCGTCACCCCTATGAAAGCCCCTTTCCCCAGCCTTGAACCCCAGCACAGCCCCCTTGCCACTATGGCATCGCAGGCAGTGCTGGCTGCACACCCCACACTCCATGCTGGCCTTCAGGCTCAAACACGAGACAGGTCACACTACCCACTGGCTTTTCTTTTTATTTAACAAAATCACAGCACAATGAGAAAGATAGAAAAGAAGCAACTTACGTAATTTTTGCATCGAACAGATCTAGCAGCAAATACCTAGTGTGAACACTACTGATGCATCCCTGCCCAGGCAGGAGCGCCGGGCAGAGTTTGAACATGGTGGCAGGCTAGGGGACTGAGAAGGAGGGCAATGTCCCTGAGGAGAGCCGGGGCTGAGGGCAACATCGCTGCCCGCTCTGCCGCCGCCACATTATGGGCTCTATTTCTACCTGTGCAAGGAAAGGCAGGAGGGGAAATAGTGCAGGGAAGTCAGGGTGTGAGAGAGGGACTGCATCAGCCACACTCTGCCCGAGACCCTCTAGGTTGTGCGCAGCGAGGGAGCAGCACGGTTCATGGCCAGTGAGGAACATCTCCATTCTTCCCCTCCATCCCCACACTGTCCCATTCTGGGATGCAGAAGGACTCAGGTTTGGGGCTGATGATGGAAGCCAAAGGGATCACACTAGTGCTGGAGGTCACAGCTGCTGTGCTGAAGGAAAGGCTGAGGTGCCCCAAACTCATTTCACAGAACAGTCCATCAACCAGCTTCCAGGCAGCAAAGGCGGTGGAGTCTCTGGTTTAGCAGCCCCTGGCTCAGCCTGACGCAGGTTTCTGGGTCACACCGGAGACAGAGGGAAGAAGGGAGAGGAGGCAGGCCTCTGCCCAGCCCCGTACACTGGCACAAGTCCTGAGGAGGGTCGGTTCTGTGGCTGGAGGTGGAAGCAGTTTGGCTCCATTAGCTTCAGATTCACAGCTGGGAACCAGCCCCACTCCAGGTGCTGGGGCTGGCCACGGGCTTCTTCGGAGCTACTTGCCTCGGGGTTTGGCCTGGGGAAATGAAAAACCCAGCTGCGATGAGTGTGATCCTTGAGGCAGGAGGCTTCCCAGAGTCCCTTTCCAACAGTCAGGCTGGTCACCAAGGGATGAACTGGCCTGGCCAAGCCACGGTGGTGAAGCAAAGACCTGGCAGGGCTTGCAAAGCACCCACCAAATTCATTGCAAGCCCTCCTCATGAAGATGCACAAGTTACAAACTCCAAACTTGCAGGGCAGAAGTGGGGAGGGGTTTGCCCCCAGTGTCATTTGCTGTGGCACCCGTTGGGCTCAGCCCAGGATGGCACTGGGTGGGCAACAGCCCCAAGGCTGCATTTATTTGGGGTGGAAGAGGGACTGCAAAGGAGCCAGATTGGTCCCAGTTGGAGGGAGGAGGGATGGAGACCAAGACAAATTATTCATGCCTCGGTAGAGCATGTCCCAGCTTTTCCCAGCAGCCCAGTCACACTGGGAAAAGCCTGTTTGCTGGTGGATAAACCAACCCCTGGGCTGCCCCCATTCCTGGCAGAGAACAGGGATGGCTCTTACCTTCCTGCCAAGGCTGGCATCCAGCTTCTCTTGGAGGCGAAACACCCATGGGGCTTGGAGGGGGGCACAGAGGTGCTTGCCCTTTGTGGTGATGAACCTGCCAGGCCCATGGGGAAAAAAAACAAGATGAGGTGAGCAGGACACCCCCAGGATGTTCAAGCACATCTCAAGCTCTCACCTGCTGCCTCCCTCACTTCTGTCCTCTATCTCTACCTTGAGATGACTTTCTTCCCTGACTTTTGTCCCAAGTTTCCCCCTCCCGGCAAGTCCTGCTCTGATTAAGCCTCTGATCTCCAGGGTCTCTTCCACAACCCTCCCTATTCCCTCACCCCCAACTCCAGCTCAACATCCCTCCTCCACCCTGCTCTGCCTCTATCCCTGCCTTCCTGCAGGATCCAACCCTTGGCCATCACGAGCCTGGGGCTCTTGTCCCTCAGACATCACCACCCTGGGGCTCTTACACGGCAGCCGGGATGTTGCAGCCATCCTGCACCAGCTGGACCCGGTAATCCTGCACTATCCTCCACGGGATGGGCATCTCACTTGTCCGCAGGCAGCAGTCGAGGACGTTGTTCCCGCCGTGCACTGGAGGAGGAACACACCATGCAGGCTGAGGATGCTCTCCCTGTGTTGGCTGTGCCTTCACCCAGCCTCCCCAGAGGGTGAAGGGGCTGCGGGGCTGCCCCAGCAGAGTGGGGTGGGATGGTGCCCACTGGTGATGCCCACACACCACCCCAGAGGCACATGTGGGCACCAGATTTATTGCTTCCATGCCCCGGCGCCAGGAGCCCTTCACCTCCTTCTGACGGAAAGCAAAGGAGGTGAGAAGCGGCAGATTGGCGGAGGGCAGCCCTTCTGCATGCCTGAGTTCCCCCCACTCGCCTGGGGCCAGTCCCGACTGGCAAGCGGGGCAGGATGGGGGTCTTCACCCCACTTCAGGATGCTGCGACACTGAAGATGCCCATTCCTGAAGGGCTGGGAACGGCTTCAGCTGTATTTGCTGGAGCAGTCATAGGTTTTGCAGCTATCCCATCACCAGCCTGCCCCAGACCAATCAGTCCTGTGACAGCTGAGGGACACAGCTGTCTCCACTTCACTGCAGCATAGGGGAGCTCTGTCACCCTCCAAGAAAATGCTGCATTCACTCTTAATGCCCATCAAGGCTGGGAGTGCCCAGGGATGCCTGTAACCTCAGGCAACAAGGTGTGGAGCAACACAAGGTGTCTGAAATTCCCAGCTGCCCACAGCAGAGCAAAGGGCCTGGTGTCACCCACCCAGACAGCCGTGACCTCTGCAAACCCCATGTCCAACACCAGCAGCCCCTCAAACATGGGTTCTGCCCTAACACATGCCTTCCCTCCCACTCCCAGCTCTGCCACTTGCCCACAGGCTGCCTCACGCCAAAGGGTGCCAGGGATGCTCTCCCAGTGTGCTGGGGACAATGGGGTCAAGGCAATCCCAGACCAGTGTGCACAAGCTGGGCTAGGGCACTGGGAGGCAGGATTGCTCCATGGCCTTTCCCAAGTGCACCTTTCCAGCCCCAGTCCCCTGCAGGATCCTGCCTGGACTTCGGGCAGGAAAGAGTCCCTCTGGAATGGGTCACAAGCAGAGGACACAGGAGGGCTGTGACAGAGCCCCAGCCATGGGTCCCTCTAAAAGTCTGCTGGAAATGCAAAAAAGAGCAAGAAACTGCATCCTCTCCCTTCTGCAAGAAAGGCAGCCCAAGAGGTTCCCTCTTACCATCTAGGATATGTCCCAGCAACAGGAGACTGAGGCAGAGAAGATGCAGGCGCTGCATTTTGCTGCTGATGCTGTCAGAGGATGGGCTGGAGGCGATGGTACTCTGGGCAGGAGAGTTGAGCTCTGCACAGCTTCCCGGTGCTCTGCTGCTGGTGCTCCTCGCTGCCTATTTATCCTTCCAGCCTGTGGCTTTCACTTTCTTTTGGGAGAAGGGGTGGGAAGTCGCAACAACTCTTGCCACAGGCAGAGTTTTAATCTCTTGAGTAGTTCCCAAATATCCCCGCTGCTTTTCCTGTAGCCAGCTGCTCTGCGGTCCCAGAGCCAAACACCCTCCTGCCCTCTCCACTGCCGGCACCTGGGCCACAGGGACTGCTGGTCAGGGACAGAGCAGCTCCCATCTGGTCGCAGCAGCCTGGCTGGCTCCCCCTGTCTCTCCCCCCTGGCTCTCCCTGGGGGGACACATCTGAAGCTGGTGGATGGAGGGGACCCCAGCCAGTATGCTGTGCTCCAGGGCTGTGATCTCACATGCCAAAAGACAACCTGGTTTCCAGGTGTCCCAGCAAATAGAATCTTGGCCTAAGGCAGCTACAGAGCTTCCTGGAAACAGGTTTTCTCAGCACAAGAGCAGAAATCCCCCGCGGAGGCTGTGTGCATGGCACAGAGCATCAACAGCTCACTGGCTGCGTGGGCACTGCAGGGAGTGAAGTTCCACTGCAAGGCTTCACAGGAGCACAGAGACAGGGGCTGTTTCTCCTTGGGATGGTGACTTACCACCGTGCTAGTGCCACCTGCAGTGACATCCCTTAACCAGCCTGCTTCAGCCCTGATATGTGGCATGTGGGGTGCTGAGAGCAGTGGGGTTGTGCAGCCCGGGGAAGGGATGGTGAAGGGGGTCCCACTGCTACCAGCAGCTGCCTTGTAGGGGTTTGGAGAGATGCCAGAGCCAGGCTCTTCTTGGAGGGGCTGAGGGAGAGGATGAGAGGCAAGAGCACCAGTTGCACCCAGAGAAATTCCCACTGATAGTAGGAAAAATATTTCCCCACAGGGGTGAACAAATCCTGGAGCAGGATCTCCACCCCTCCACCCTCTCCCATGCTCCAGCTTCACCCTGTCCTGGCACCTCAGCAGAGAGCAGTCCACAGTCCTTCCACAGAGACAAATATCTACCTGGGGACAAGACAGACGACTGGGACCTGGGGACGTCAGTAGGTCCCTCTGCTTCTCTCAGCAGTAGGAGATAGTGAGCTCTGCCCCTTCCCTGCTCCACAGCAAGAAGAAAAAGGACACTCCAGCTGTGCCACCAGCCAAGGTGCTCCATCCCTGCACTGGCACTGGCACTGGCACTAGCCTCGTGTATGGGGTGGTCTCCTCCATCATGAGAGCATTGAGCCTGGCCGCTCCTGTGCCCCGATAAGCCAGGGCTGTGCCAAAGGGGGTTAGGTAGGGGCAAGTAGGCAGGATGAGTGGCCCAAACAGGATGTGCCAGCTTAACATCAGTCAGCACCTGCTTTCTTCTAGCACTCACAAGCTATTGAAGAGAAATCTTGGCTGGTGGAAGGGGAATTTAGGTGGCAGAGGATTAGTGTCAGTCATCACACCCAGCCTCCCTGTGGGTTTGGGGATGCAGGCTGGCTCTGGGACCTGGTCTCCACTTGGTCTCACTGCAGCACTGCCAAAAAGATGATGCAGCAGGGGGGACAATATCTCCTGGCTGCTGATGCTGGTGGCCAGACCCCCGGGTATAGCTGCTCCTAACCTAGAGCCGGCTCCTCCCCAGGCACTGGACTGACAGAGTGAAGCCTCCTGCAAAGAGGGAGCCCCAAAAGCAGAGCCCTGACCCACCAGTGAGCGATGTTGGGGCTGCTGCCTGACAGCAAACCCTTGCCTCCTTGCACGTTTGGTGAGTTTGACAGCTACCAAAGCATGCCTGAGGACTGGCAGGGGGAGCTGGGCATCCCGTCCTGTGGGACACCCCTCCAGGCACTGCTGGGGTCCTGGTTCCCACAGCAAGCAGGGGAGTCCCCACCACTTTCCTGGCACAAGGGTCTCCCACAAGCTGCTGGGTCCTGGCTGGCCACGCACTGAAAGCAGCGTGTTCGGTGTTGGGAATATATCCTTCTGGTCATAAACCCCTTCACAGCCTCTGGCTGCAGGGGACCCCTTGCTCTCGCGCTGCTCGCAGTCCCTGCTGACACAGGGGTAGGAAAAAGAGGCTCTGCCTCCTTCCAGCAGCTGTCTGGATGCCAAGTGGGTGAAAGCACAACTGCTCCAGTCACCTCTGCTCCCCAAGAGGGGTACTGGAGGCTGAGGAAAGGGGCTTTCCGCTTGCGTTGTGAAAGGGGAATGTGACGGGTTTCCCCCTCTCCACTAGGGTCAGTGGGATTTCTAAGAAGAGAGTGGTCATCTCTGAAGTACATCCCTGTGGCATGCAGGGAGGCTGCCCCATCCCTCTCACAGGGCTGAGCCTCGGGGACCAGAAGAGATGGCACATATGGGTAAGAGGAGATATTTTGGGGTGCATGCTCTTCAGACACATGCAGGCAGGGAACCGTCAGGGGATCCAGCGCGATTTGGGAAGAGGGGAGAACATCGTGTGCGCTGACCCGTTTAAGCCTCATCCAGAGCAATTTGGGAGTGCTGGAGCTTCAGCCCTGAGGACACCACAGGCAGCATGAAGCATCCCTGAGCACACACCACTGCAGAAGCCTCGATAATGTAGTTGTTAATTAAAGTGGAAACCATGCACGGGGGGGATCCTCATGGGAAATCAAACCCATCAAAATGTAAATGGGCCGTATGAGCATGACCTCCATCTCTGGGCTCTCCTGGGGGAGCACGAGCCACGCTGCCACCCTCGCAGAGACCTGCCGCCTGTGGAAGCACCTGGGGCAGCTGCTCCCCACTGGTTCATGGGCTCCAGCATGCTCCCTGGGGTGCCTTGTGGTGGTCTGCTTTCTACCTCCCAGCTACGGAGCCGGAAAGGGCAAAGGGGGAATTTCAGCAAATTCCAGGCACAGCCAGTCCCTAGGGCAGGATCTGGCCTGGCTGCGTTCACCTCATTGGGAAATACTGGGCAGGCATTGCAGCTGTTTCCATTTCCCTTGCAACTCCCAGCATGAGGCAGCCTCCCTCACAACTCCCACTGCCGTCCCAGTCCTGGTGCAGCACGGGGACTGGGGCCACTACTAACCCACAGGGCTCAGGGCCCCACTGGATCTCCTCTAGCTGAGGGAACCCAGTCAATCTGATTTAAATGGAGTTAAAGAAAAAAAAGAGCAAGCCATGTCGTTGCCCTAAGGGAGTAAAGATGGTCCTGATAATCTGGCTGAGAGGGATGCAAAAGGTGCCAATTCCTGCTCTGTTAGAGCCCATCTGTCCCTAACACTCGTTGCCTTCAGTGCCATTGGTGTTGAGGTCACTGTAGGTGATGGGCAGCAGAGCCAAGACCCTTCAGCTGGGTACCACTCAACCCCCCCAGGTGAGCACCCATCTCCTGGGCTTCCTACAACTCACTTGTCCCTCATCATCATCTTTGGCATGCGCAGTTTCTCAGCCAGGTGCTTCCTGCAAATGTCCTTGGACATGCTATGATGGCACTGAGATGGCAGTGGCCAGGTGGGATGCCCCCAGCCCTGGCTCCCTGCCGTCACACCGCCTGTCCTCCTCTCTGCACCTTCTCCAGGAGTTTCCAGGGGGGATGGCTGGGGAACAGCTTGGAGATCTGTGCAAAAAACAGTCCGTCAGCAATTTCCTTGTCATCTACCATGTGGCTTGGCAGGAAGGATGGCTGGTGAGGCTGCACCCCAAGCTCACTTGTGGACAGATCTAAAAGCACATAGGATGGACCAAAAGCCCTGAAGCCTGCTCTCTTTCACTGTTCTCTTGGCTCTTAGGCTGACACCAGGCAGAGGAGGCTGTGGGGTTCTTGATCTGGTGCAGCTCTGGGACACAGCTCACGTTGGCCCTGCTGCAGGACATCCTCAGAGGAGAGCAGCCTTGGAGATCTGCAGCCCAGGAGCAGGTTTGCAATCCCCAGCAGGATGGAAGGCAAGAGGAGGGATGTGGGGTCTGGGCAAGTGGAAGGAGTACCATCAGCATGAGGACATACCAAAGCCAAGTGGCTCCAGCCAGCAAAACAGAGGATGGGGGAAGAGGGCACTTGGGAGCTACATGTAGGCAAGGAAAGGGTTGAGTGGAACCTCTGAGCTGGGGACCTCTAGGATGGGTGCCAAGGGATGGCAGGGACTGGGAAATACCTTGGGGGAGGAAGGGTGGGAGTCCCTATTGCCCACCAGCCACTTCTCCAGCTCCTCTTGGCTCTCAAGACCATGGCAGATCCCAGGAGGGTGGTCTTGGTGGAAAGAGCACCAAAAAACCACTTTGAAGTTTCAGTTGGAAACCACCCCCCCTCTAGCACTCATGCAGCCCCAGAAACAGCCCTTGGTGCCTGCCGGGCTGCTGCAGTGCAGCTGGCTCCTGCTTCTTGGGAAGAGCATGGGGCAGAGGGACAGGAGCTGGTACACGTGTCTCCAGGTGAGCCTCGCTGGAGCTCAGCCCAGCATTGCAGCCCAGCACGCTCCGCTGCCGGCACAAGCCCAGAGCACTGACTGCGCCAGCTAACAACTGGAGCTAAATGTTTGGCCTAGGTTCAAGATTTCCCTTTTCTTCACTGTACTTTGTGGTTTCTGTCTTGCCTGGCTACTTTCTGCTGTCACTGAAGCCTTCCTGCTTCAGGGTGGCCACTCCTAACTTTTTGCTCTGCCTAACACAGTTGCAACTTTCTTGGCTTCCCTGCAGAATCTCTAGTGGGGCTTGTACAGCTCTTGCACACCCACTGCCCCAGCACATGCCCCCTTGACACTGCCTTGTCTTTGCACGTGGGGTGAAGCAGTGGATTTGCCCTGCCCAGGGGTACGAGTGTGTGACTCCTCCTCTTCTGCCTCACTGCAGCATCATCTTAAGAGGTTCTTTTACATCACTTTTCTCAGCTGGGGTCCTGGATTCACCTCCTCCATGGGGAAGGGGGTTTGGCCCCTGCTGAATGTTCCAGGTCCTAGCCCGTCACCTTTCCCTTCAGCCTCTCACAGGGAGTCTCCTCGGAGGTGTTTCCCTGGTGCCATCTCACCGTGGCAGCACTGTGGCCACCTGCCTCACCAGCAAAAGGCTCCCACTAACCCCGACACCTTCTTTTCCTTAAAAAGCAGCATTCTGCAGTAAAGCTGGAAGTGGTGTGCCAACACCCGTGCATGTGCAGGCACAGCCACACGTGGGGCTGCCTTTGTGCATCCGTGTCCATGCCCACGTGTGCCTTCCTGAGCAGGTATCTGTGCATGAGCATGAGACAAAGTCCAGCACTCTTCCACAAGCCCTGCTTTTAGGGTAAATTTTAGGGTAAATTAGAGCACCCCCATGGGCATGTCTTTTAAACCTGTTTAAGCCTGATGCCTACCTAGCATTTGCAGGGGAAAAAACACCTGTGCGGTGTTTACATTTGCAGCCACAGAGGGATCAGGATACATTTCACATGCGGGCTTGCTCCTGCCATCTGCTCATGCTTGCTGTTTGTGGCTGCGAACATACTCGTCTAGGCCTCATTTCTAGGGGGTTTTTGCAATCATTTCACAATCCCCAGACACCACAACCAGCACAACAAGGAGTCCTGCAGGAGGCAGGGCCAGCATCACAGGGCTGGATGCCATGCATCCCCAACAAACCTAGGGTTGCCTCCAGACCTCATATAGCAGCCCTGGCTTACTCCCAGTGAGCGGGTGTCAGTTCCCAGGCTCCCAGCAAAGCCCAGGGCAGAGCACAGCCTCATTAGTAATTCGGTTTAATGCTGTTTTTCCCAAAACAGCCTGGAGCACAAAGCCCCAGCTTTGGAGTCGGAGGGAAAGCCCTGAGCAAAAGAGACGACATAGATAACTGTTTTGTGCCCCTGTGTTTGCTGGATTCTCAGGACCTCTCCATGGGGACAGGTGAGCAAACAGGATGGCTTCACCTTGCTGGGTAACACAGCTGCAGGAGAGGGGACTTGCACAGTCCCCCTCCCCTATGCCAGCAGCTCCCAGCCCCTGCACCCCAGGGACGCAGCGTCCAGGGGGTCTGCAAAAGCCAGGACCTGCGGGAGATGACAACATATGGGCAGGAGAGCAGCCCCCCCCCCCCCATGCAGCCCTTCCCACCCCACCAAAGCCCATCACAACAGCCAGAACAAGTGATTTTGGTTGTAAAGCATATATTTTATTGCCTCACATCCTGTCCAAAAGCCGATCTGGCAGACAGCCATATGCTCCCACGTGGAGGAGAAAGCAGCACAGAGCCAGCTCAGCACTCGTCCCGTACTCAGGACTGGTATCTTGGACTTCACAGTTTCTTTACACAGCCTCAAAATAATAGGCCTAAATGCCCACCTAATAAAGCAATCAAGCCAGATAAATGTGCTTGATAGAAACACTCAGCTACAAGCTTTACTCCAGCCAACACGCAGCCTTTGCTGATACTGTTAAGCCCCGCAAAGCCTATTATTGCTAGTATATGACTAACTAGACCTTTACTGACCAAAGTCCACGTCTGAAGTCTCCACAAGCAGATAGCACTACAGCTGCGGTAGAATTGTTCAGCCTGCTCCTTCTCAGCATGCTGGTGGGGGTTTGCAAGCACAGGAGAGATGCCATTTCCCCGCTAGCCCTGTCCCGGAGGTCTGTCCCCCCTTCTACTTGCAGTCTCACCTGATGGTGTCCTTGGGTTACTGACTTCTCATTTTACTAGAGGTTTGAGATAGAGCTACTCTCAAATGGCTGCAGAGTGTCTGCAGTGGATTTTGCAAAGTCTTCTATTCCCCCACCTGAACAGCCTCACGTGCAGTTTTCACTATGTGGGCTTTTCAGACGTGGGAAGAAAGTATATGAGGGTTTCTTTTTTTTCCCCAGAAAACTAAGCGTTTGGCTTAATAATATCTGAATCTCTGATAACAGCAAAACCAAGGGAGATAAAAGGGTAAAATTCCACTAGAATTAACAATTTGTTCTGATTTCATTGCAATTTTGTACCTAAAAAATATTAAACAATCCAAGGTACAAATCCTGACTATCTTCCTCCAAATTACACTGCAACAGTGCTCTAAAATCTGAAAGGAAAGCCTAGAACAGCCCAGTTATACAGCCACACTGTCACCCCTGCTATCCCCAAACTCCCCATCTCAGCCACTATTAATTGCCCTGCAAGGAAGCACCCAGCAACCAGCCCAGGCAGTACCATGGGGACATGGGATCTGCCTGGCAACCCACAGCCCTGCAAGCTGAAAAGGAGCAAACAGGTGAGAGGGGAATGAACTGCAGCCATCATTTCTTTGGTAGAAAAATAAGACCAATCTTCCAGAAAAGCCAGCCTGCAGCATAAAGGGTACTCTGTGAAGCACAAGGAGCCAGAAGTAGAGCCTTCCAGGAAGACTGAATGAAAGCACAGTCTTTAAATATAAATACAAATGTATAACACCCTCCCCAAAAAAAAAGTCATAGAAAAAGCTGCCATCCTGCCAGGCTACAGAAATCCCCTTTGGTGCCCACTTCCCCCTCAGCTCAACTCCCACGCCGGTCCAGATCCTTGCTGGCGTAGCCATGGGGCGAGCAAGGACCTGGGTGCTATCCAGCCACAGAGAGCACCCAGCCAGTCCAAGGGGTCCTGGCTGGGGGGATCTCTGCAGCAGGCATGGCAGTGCCAAGGGGGCTGCGGAGGAGAGGGCAGCCCCATCCTCGCCCCGGGGCTGGCAGGTGGGTGGGTGGTCTGTGGATGTCGATTGCCGGGTGGTGGGTTGGTCATCGGTCAGGAAAGCATCCGTCCTAAGGAAGGCAAGGAGGGGGTGGTGAGGTGGAGAGGGTCTCAGCAAGAGCACCCGCACCAGCTGGGGGGATGTTGCCTTGCATGATGTGCCTTGCCCATCCCCAAGCATTGGTTTGTCCCAGCAGTCCCAGAAAGAAACATGATTTTAAAGCAAGCACGGACCAGGAGGGAGCCGTGCCCTAAACACCTCCACGCTCCAACCACAGCTCTGGCAGCCCTTCCAGGCTCAGCCTCAGGAGCTGGACGCTCGCCTTCCTATGGGGAAGGATCTGGGATTGGGGACAGCACCCTCACCCCATCACCCTGTTGCCCTCCTCTCTCCCCCCTTCCCTCTCCCTACCTCTTCAGGCCTGACTTAGACCCGCTGTCGCTTCTGCCGCTTGGGTCTGCCCCTGGGTCGTGGGGACTGTCCCTTCTTCTTGTCCTGCTTGTCATTCTTGACCTTCTTGTCCAGGTTCTGCATCAGCTTCTGGACAGCAGGGTCGGTGGGAGAGGCACAGATTTTCTTGCCCCTTTTGGTGGTAAACCTGGGGGTGCAGGCAGAATGGTGTGCTCAGGGGTGGGCAGGAGGAGGACATGGAGAGGGAGGGTTTGGCTAAAGCCAAACTGCTCCGGATGGTCCCAACCGCAGTGGGGTACTTACACGACAGCACGCAGCAAACATCCAGACTCAGGTCCCTGGAGGCTGTAGGACTTCACCCAGTTGCTGGGGATAGCCTTCCGGCTGTTCTTCAGGCAGCAGTCTGAGGCTGAGCTGCCAATGCCTGTGAGCAAGGGGAAGATGTGGGATTTTGGACCCTCACCAAGCCAGGGCACCTTCCTAGCCCTGGGAGAGCACGACATGGCCAGCTGACGGCACAGGGCTTTCTTGATGTCATTCACAGGAGAGGTGCTGGGGCAGCACGTGAGGGTGGGATCCCCCAACCCCAGTTGCAGGTCAGACCCTGCCCTGGGCATATGTGACACCAATTTCCCTGCCAGCGGAGGGGAAACTGAGGCAGAGACGAGCTCCTTGCAAAGGGACTAAACCTTGGTCTCCTGACTGCGCTTTTCAGTTCGGCGTGCTGCTGCCCCTCCAGCCACATGCACACACACACACTCCCAAGCCAAGCAAGCACTGCAAGCCAATGCCGTCCGCCAACCAGGCGTGCACACAAACACACACCCCCCCTACACACAACTGCAGTGCAAACCCCACACCCGCAGCCATGCACACATCCAAATGCACTGCAAACGGTCCCCGTGCACTGTGACCGCACCACCCAGCACCCCGCACAGACCCCACCGAGCACCCATATCCCCTGCCTCATCCCACCTGCAGGTGGGAAGGAGGGCTTCGTGCCCCTCACCTTGAGCCTGAGCAATGAGCAGGGTAGCAGCCAGCAGGAGCAGCGGCAGGAGGAGACGCAGAGCCATGGTGGGCGCTGAGCTCGGTGAGGCTGGGGAGCAGGACACGCACTGCTGCCTTGGGCCGAGGCTGCTCCTATTTATCTCTGGATGCTTTGCTTTCATTTTCGACCAGCCTGGCAGGCAGCCCACCAGACAGCCGAGGGCTGGGTGATGGAGAAGTGGGAGGGTGGGGGATTCCTGTAAGCCACAACCCCCCCTTTACAGATGCGTCCTGTCTTGTTCCCAGATGCCCATCATGGTGTGGGGTGCCAGGTGGGGGGCATGGCGGAAACACGGCCCCCATCACGGCTAGATGAGTTTGTAGGCTCCTGTTTCCTACCTGGTCTCACAACCTGCCGGTGCCTGCTCTGGAGGATCGGGTGTTCCTGCTTGCCCATTTCTTCCCCTGGCAGGGACCCTGGCAGGTGGCCAAGCCGCTAAGGAAACCAAGGAGTCAATCTGTTTTGGTCCCCCACCTCGTGTTTTATTCCCGAGCCAAGCTGCCCGCCCCATACAGGTGAGAAGGGGCTCAGGGTGACTCCACATCCCAGGCCCCTGAGCCCCTATCCCTGTCCAGCTGCCTCAGGGACCTCCCCAAACAGATGAACACATCTGTAGGGCTGGGATGTGCAAGGGCCAGACAGCAAATGGGACTGGGGGAGATAGCATAGCCCACCATACATTGGTGCTGATACCAAACTGTGGGGAACTGAGGAGGAGTGGGGACCTTGACCCGCTGGGAGGAATGGGCTGATGGGAACCTCCTGAGGTTTAACACTAACAAGATGCGAAGTCCCAAGGGCACGATGGTGTGACCCTGGACAGGTTGGGCATGGCTGGCAAGGTGGAGGCTATGCAGAAGTGGACCCAGGCGAGCTGAACAGGAGCCTGCAGGGCACCCCTGTGGTGGCAATGGTCACCCAAAGAGATGGCCGTGTGGCTGGACCAAGCCCTGAGCAACCTGGTGTGACACCAGTGCTGCTCTGAGGAGGGGATGGCCAGAGACCTCCACATTTTCATGTGATCACCAAGGCATGGTCTGGAAAAGACCACGGATGGAGGTTCCTCAACCACTTTGGGCAACCTGTTCCAGTGCTTGAAATGTTCTCCTGTTGAAAACATTTTCCCCACTAAATTGGAATTTCCCTTGAGACATCCAGTGCCACTGCCTCTCACCCTGCCCCAGGGCCCCTCTGAAAAGAGCCAGGCGCCGGCATCTCTCCAGCCCCCTGGGAAGCCCCCACCAGCAAGGAGCTCCCTTTGCCATCCCATCCCCAGCTTCACCACCCCACCGCTCATAGCCCCTCTTCGCCTGCCCTGGACTCCTGCTCCTTGGCCAGCTCCGGTCCTGCTGGCCATGTCAGCTATGTCCTGGCAGCCCTAAGGAGATGCAGAGCCCTGATGGGGTCTACCTGATGCTGCGGGGGGGGGGGGGGGGGGGGTCCAAACACCTTCCCAGGCCCCACTGCCTGTGATCTGGGGTGCAGCCACAGGACTTTTCACCAGTTCCTGATAAGGACCCTCATAAACATTTATCAAGGGCAATGAGTAACTCGGGGGGAGACCAAAGTCCCGGCTGCTGTAGAAAGCAGAGCTGTGATAAGATGCCCACACTCTCCCCAAACTCAGCAGGGAGGGGGGCAATGCTGGAGGGCTGGGGGGCTCACCAACAACTACCCTGCAACCTTCTCTTGGGCAAGGAGACAGGCAAGCTGCAGCAGCTTTCTGCCGCCTTCGGGGACAAGTTGAGTGCCTGCGGCACCGTGTGATTCAGGGCGGCACGCTTTGGGGCTTCCTCCATCACCTGTGCAGAAGAGAAAGGGAGCTCCCATGCTGGGGGGTACCCATGTGCCCGGGTGGGGGGAGGCAGCTCCCCACACACTCGTGCAGCACCAGGGTTGGTGTGGCCTCGGGCAGCTGCCCCTGGGGCATGCAGCAGGCATGGACCATGGGCAGCAGTAAGTTGCCTGCAGGTCCATCTCCCCAGGGTGCCTGGCAGCACAGGGAACAGGTCCCTGGAGGCATCCTGTGTGCTGTCACCCATCCCTCCAACCCCAAAGCACTAGTGGCATCAGGACAGGGCAGGAAAAGGAGAGCCATGATGGCACTTACACATGTCCAGCCCTTACCTGTGCAGCCTCTCCAGGCAGCAGTACCCAGGTGCTGAGCACCTGGATGAACCCCCACACTTGGTGCGGCTGGCACACTGTCCCTGCGTGGGAGAAGCTGGGTGAGCATTGATGCTGTGGCCATCCACCCTGGCCAAGTCTCTCCCAGAGCCTATGTGGTATCAGGACAAGTATGTGCAGAGAGGGAAGACATGTCACAGGTTGGCCCTGGCACAGACCAGTCCAGCCCAGGGCTCCTTCTGCTCCCAAAGGAACCCAGGAGAGCTCTGCGATCCCAGCACAGAGCCCGGACCCCTTCCTTGCCCAGTCTTAGCCCCAGCCATGGCAGCAGGCGCCTGGAAAGTCCCTGGCTTTCTGTGTGTTTTCAAGACACCGCAGCAGCAGCATCCTCTGGCCAGAGGCCAGCCCCAAACACAGCCTGAGCTGCTAAGTAGGGTCAGGGCACATGTTCCCTTCACAGGCATCAGTCTTTGGCAGTTCTCTGGTTGCTGTGATTTGCACCCTGAAGAAAGCAGCCGGCTGAGCAGACCCTCACACCATTTCTTCCAGGGAAGGTGGATTGGAGAGGACCCAGGAGGGAATAATCTAAGGACAGGGGTACTTGACCATTGCTCTGGCTGAGCAATGCAGAGGCACTTGCATGCCTGAGCAGCAGACCCCCATGGAAACCATCCTGGGGGTCCATGCCCCATCTCCCCTTCTGCCTCCCTTCCCTCAGGGCCCACCGTTCACTCTTTCCTCTCCAAGTGCCTTGCTCTGTCCCTCCAGCTCAAGGAGAAAGCAGGGAGCTTCTGGCAATGAGAAAGAGTTAAGCATCCCTGTTTGCAGGGGGGTTGCAAGGCATACTGAACTTTTGGGATACAGAGGAGCTGCCGGGGGTGGGGGGTGGAAGCAAGGCTTTTTAGTGCTGTCCAACTCCAGAAATCTCCAGCAGCCACTCTGGCCAGGCACAATTTCTCACACGCACCCACATAAACCTATTTCTCACCAGCTTGGGCTCCTGCAGCCACCAGCCTTTTCCTGGAGCTCAGAGGTACAGGATGGAGGCAGACACAGGGAAGGGGACATAACCAGGCAGCACGCCCCTTTGCAGTGTCTCAGCTACAGGGAACCCCTTCCTGGCCCCAGGGTCTGTGTCAGACACCATACAGAGCCTTTGCAACAGGACTTCATGCAATGGTGCCTCCAGCCACCCCCAGGTTCGGGCAGCCCAGCTCCAGCCCTCTGTGCATCCCTGTGGTGGAGGGACCTCCAGACTGCAGGAAGAGGGGAGGACATCCTCAGCAGAGACTATGATGTCCCCACACACTGAGTGTGCAAAAACAGTGGGACCATAGCAAAGGTCACCAAACCTCCTTGCTTGTGAGCATTTCCCAGGCAGTGAAACCCCTGCGGCAGCTCGTAGGGACTCACTCAAGGGTTCATCCCAAATGCTTCCCATGTTTTCACCCTGCACCCCAGCACCAGACCCTGGAGTCTGTCTATGAATTACTTCCCTGGCTTCCAGCATCGCAGTTTCCTGGCATCTCAGCCTGTAATGCCAGGTGATCCTCTCTCCTGACCCCTCCACGCTGCTCACCCAGCCTTGGGCTGCCCTTCAGCCCTGCAAAAGCCCCCACCTCTGTCCTGCTTAACCAAACAGCAGGTCGGCTCCCCAGGTGGCTCGGGGCTGGGAGCAGAGGCTCCTCGGGTTCAAGCATGGACCGAAGGATCAAGGGGAGCCAACCAGGGGGACTGGGAATTTCCAAATACTTCTGGATGCTGCCTCCAAGTTAAAGTCACTGCTAACAGGAACAGGGTCGCGCAGCTCAGTTCAACCCGCTGACCAGCAAATTCCTTCCTGCAGAGGCCCAATTCCCAGGACCCAGCACAGAGGTAGCTTGCAAAGCCCAGCATGGAAAATCCCCATGGCTGGGAAGGGGAGCAGGCTGCCTGCCAGGCACACCGTATAGAAATGCCATATAGCAAAACGGTCCTCGGGAAGCGGGAAAGAATTGCTGGAAGCCAGCAGCACACGAGCCAGGCAGGCTCCCTGCTGGCTGCTGCAGCGTTCGGTGAGGCTGATGGGAAGAGCAGGGTGAGCACAACATGCTGGGAAGGGCAGGGAAGCCGGCTCTCCGGGAGTCCCCTCCCGGCGCACGGGTGCTGGAGCTGTCTGGACTTGGAGAGGGTCTTCAGCCAGAAGTTTGCCCTCCTGTCACCCACATGCTCCGGGTGGAAATTTGGTTTCCCAGCTGCGTCTGCGTGCAAGGAGTTAACCCTTTGGTTGTTAGCATGCCTGCAGAGCGGCTCAGCCACTTTGGGGCAGGACAGGCTTGCTGCTGGAAAATGTGCAGGGGGTTAGCGAGCAGGCTGAGAGGAACCCAAGCAGGTCCTGCACCATGGAAAGATGCGCTCTTCCTACAGCATCTTCTGCATGGCATGCAGTGCCACCCATAGTGCTCCCTCAGACCCAAAATCAAGGGACTGGGCAGGTTGTGTGTTTTGTTCCCCCATGGAAAGCACGTGGCTAGTGTTGCTCAGCTCTCAGCCTTCCTGATCCAGGCATTACCCAACACACGGGATCTTTTGGGCTCAGGCTGTTGTGAGTGTGCACATTTGTCACTTCATCACCAGGAAATGTATTTAGTGCTGAAAGGGGTGATGGCTCAGATCCTGTCCCTCTGTGGCACGGCGGAGACCTCCATGGGGTAGTCAAGGTTCGTGGTGGAAAGGGGACATGGTGAGAGGCTCCTGCTCTTGGCAGAGATGCTAGGCCAGAGAGTGGGAGACACTGCAGCGAAGAGGGGTTCAACTGGTGTTTGCATAACCCTCCAAAAACTGTGCCCCTCTCAGCCAGTCCTCAGCCCTTCCACCTCGGCCACAGGCCCAGCCCTCTCTCTTCCACCAAGAAGCACATCCCTCTTCCACCAAGAAGCACACCAATCCTCCATCCAGAAATCCTATGGTTCCTTATACAGCAGCGCAAAACTCAGTGGAAGCTGCTGGCACCAACCCAGTCTTCATTGAAAGTGGAGATGTAACGAGTCATAAATCCTGTCATGGCAAAGCGAGCAGCAGCCCCCAGAGCAAGGCATGGTGTGCGTGCCAGCTGAGCCAAGAGCTCTGTGCAGTTTGAAACGGGTGGGTTGGCTGGGCTCTGTCCAGGCTGGGATGCGCACATGCGTATGCTTTGTGCAAAGGCATCATCGCAGCATGTGAATTCAGAAAGACTCAAGAAGCTGCTCAGAAAAAAGCCGGATGGGTGTTGTCAGGGAGGGAACTGCTCCTTCTTCATCTCAGGATGTTGGACTTTGTACTTGACACAAGGCAGAGCTGTGCTGCATGCAGACGCCCGGCATCCACCCAGCAGCCTGCTTTGCCCGATGCTTCTGGCATGAGCTCAGTTCCATGGGATGGAGAGCCCAGATCCAGCCTCCAGAGCAAACAGCAGCTGGCACACACAGCAAGTTCAACAGGAGGGGGCAAATGGAGACGGAGAAATTAAAGACGGCCAAAGGGAAATGAAGCAAAACATCAAGAAGGCTCTGGAGAGTTTGCAGAAGACATTAGAGCAACACATAAACTAGGAACTGGATATGCTTCAGCCAAGACTGGAAAACACCAGAGAAGGGCTCTGTTCCTGGTGATGGCTCATCAGCCCCCCCAGCCAGGGAAGCAGCCACCCAATGCCCAGGCAGTGGTAGAAAATGCAAAAGGCAGAGAGAAAGCAAAGAGAAAGGAGATAAAGCCCAACTAGGCTAGGAGCTGCCAGGCACCAACACCAGGCAGAGACCTGTCACATTGCCTGACAGCTTCATGGGCCACAAGCATCTGGAATTGGCATCAGAGGGAGCAGGGTGCCAGGGGGACATCCGAATAGTGGCCAGCCGAGCCCTTCCCTGCAGCGGGCACAGAAGGGAAGCTGCTGCTGGAAGGGGCAGAAACTGTCCGTGGGTCTCTGGGAGCCCAGCTCCACAATGGACAGGTCTCATCCTGCCCAAATATAATTAAAAGATAGGAAGAAGTCATATACTCCATACCTATACTCCAGACCTCCTACCATGGTCATTAACAGTTAATTCAGAGCAGCAGGGCAGAGCGATGGAGCTATCAAAACCCTGCATTAACTGACTCCACCATGAGACCAGCGCTTGAAGACATGAGGATTGACCCAAGACTCATTTTGGCACCCAGGCAAACAGGAGTAATGCAGAGGGGATGCCCTGCACCACGAAGGAGACCCGCAGAATACAGAGCAACTTCCACCCAGGCACGCACAGAGCAAGGACTAATCCAGGCACACCAAAGACCTGGGGAGGCAAGACTGGCCATTTGACCTGGCCATCAAATTGTTGTCTCCAAGAGGAGGCAAGGGGCACACACCTGAACATGGGGAAAACAGTGTTTTTGGAGCTGGGACTCTGCTTGAGATGCCGCAGCCAGCCGGCAAGCATCTGAGCTCTTTGGTTCAGCTGGTGGCTGCAGGCAGTGTGCAATGGGCTGGGAGCAGAGCGAGGGGCTGGAAATTCCCTTTGGGGCTGGGGATCAGTCGAGATGGCTGTTTACAGCAAGGGCAAAGCTGCAGGGCCAGAAGCTGGGAGACCTCCCAGCAGCATCCACCTGACAAAGCCCTGTAGAGCCTGCAATGGCAGCTCTGGAAAAGTCACCCAGACAGTTTGCAAGATTCTCCTGGAGGGTGCCTGACTCAGGCATCAGGAGGAAAGGGAGACACACCACCCTACCCACCGATGGGTCCCATCCTAACGCCTTGGCAGCAGAGCAGACCACACATGTTGCGGAGATCTGGAGGAGCTCAGGGCTGGGAACATGAGACTGAACCCAGGTCCTGTCCCATGTCCCCCAGAAGTGACTGACTGTCGTCACAGTCACAAAGGAGAATTTGCCTCCTCTGCCCCAAGAATACCATGAGGGCTGCAGCCCCAATTTCCATCTGTGCAGGGCTCCACTCCAAGCCTGAAGGTCACTGTGACAATTGCCAGCATTGCAAACCCCACATGGCTGCACCAAGGCAAGGTTACAGAGGCAAGAAAGAGGTTTATGTTGATATGGTTGGCATTACTCAATAGGCAGGGAGAGCATCCTCAGGACCTGCTGCTGTCTCCATTGCCCTCAGCTACTTCCCACTGGACAGGGGATCACTTAAGACAAATACCACAGCCCCTGAAGCCCCTCAGGATACAGTTCTGGCACATGTGGTCTATCTCATGCCCCTTGGGTTTCTCTCTCCTCTCAGCAGGGGTATGAGACCGGATCCAAATCTTCCCGTGGGTGTCCAGATACAAATCATTCTCTGCCTGTTCCCATCTCTTCCGACTCTCACCAAAGCCTTATTAGACTCAGGCTCAATACTGAGTTGGGCAGGACGTGACCCACCAACTGTCAGCAGTGGCTTCACTGTCTCATCACAGCCCAGGGGTAGCACAGCTTTTATGTAAAAATAGGCTGATCTGCTGTTGTGGGTTAACCCCAGTAAGCAATTAAAGCTACAGCTCACTTACGCCTCCATAAGTGGGATGGGGGAGAGAATCAGAAGGGTAAAATTGAGAAAACTCATGGCTTGAGATAAAAGGCAATTTAATAGATAAAGCAAAAGCTGCATGCACCAGCAAAGCAAAATAAGGAATTGATTCACTATTTCCCATCAGCAGGCAGATGTTTACCACTTCCAGGAAAGCCTTCTTCATGCTGATGAAGTAAATACCTTCATTAATTGTAGTGGCTACTTGGGAAGACAAACAACGTAACTCCGAATGTTCCCCCTTCCTCCTTCTTTCCTCCAACTTTTATTGCTGACCATGACACCATACAGTATGGAATATCCCTTTGGTCCCTTGGGATCAGCTGTCCTGGCTGTGTCCCCTCCCAACTTCTTGTGCACCCCAAGTCTACAGAAAAGGCCTTGAGACTTTGCAAACACTGTTCAGCGATAACTCAAATATCCCTGTGTTATCAACAGTGTTATCAATGGTGTTATCATGACTGTTTCTATCCAGTTTGTATCAACTCTTCAAAACCAGTAAAATCTCCACCCCTTATTTGATACCATTTATGTTATGCTCAGGTCCCACACCATCTAATACATCCTCATTAACCACCTCCCCCCCTCTTCCTGTCCTTTGATTTATAAACAGGTGTCAGTCCCTTAGTCTATTGGCCAACCCTGTAAAATCTCCATAAAATGTCCCTTGAGTTCATTTAGTCCACTACTTTGGGCTCCATCTCTTATGGCGGTCACTCAGGACAGGAGAGTTGCATGGAGTTATTGGGCATCAAAGCCAGCTCAGGTCAGATCCCTGCTGCCCTTGCACTGCTTCTTGTGAGGCTTGTCCTCCACTGGTTCAGGTGGTTCCTGCTGTAGTAATTCCTACAACATGCAACTCAAATCATCGGTTACAACAATGTAAAGGTATATCCATTATGATCTCCATCCCTGGTCCCTATGGACCAGAGCATACAGTTTAACATTGCAGTGAACTCCTCCCCTTGCCCCTGCTCTGCTGTAGATTCATCCATGGGCCACAATCCCTTCAGGGGAGAGCCTGCCCTGGCATAGCTTTGTCTGTGGGCCACAATCTCTTAGGGGTGTTCTTGCTCCGGTGTAGCCTTTTCCATGGGCCACAGTCTCTTCAGGGGTATACCTGCTGTGGCGTGGACTTTTCCATGGCCATAAATGCTTCAATGTGTACCTGCTGCGACCTGGACGTATCCATAGCCACAGACACCTTGGGGTACACCTGCTCCCACATGGACTGATCCACCGGTCACACAGTCCCGTTGACTTGCGTTCACACTGGAGTTCTTGTACAGCAGCACAGGAACAGCAGCAATGCCCTGGTCATCTGCCAGCCCAGGCGCATCACCATTTCTGTTACCAAAATGTTCCCAGGCACAGCAGAGTAAGAGGATAAGCAGTACGGCAAGCAGCAAAAGCAAAAAGCAGCCACTAACAAGCACTAGACTGTAATAAACAGTAAGGAAAGCAAGCCTCATGGCATGCCTCCTCAGGCAAGGAGCCTGTCAATTAGTAGCTAAACAGCTCTAACAGCTATAAATTCAGTCTACACACTCCAGTCAAATCTGTCATTATCTCGAACCCTCCGAGCACCATGTTGGGTGCCAAAAAGGACTCCATCCCAGCCAAAATCAGCACATCTGCCATATCCCACATGATCACCTTTCTATTCCCTGATTAGAGCTTCATGAGCCCACTCCAACTCTGCCCATGATGCTGTGGAATTCCCAGGTGGGATCACTGCAAGAACAAACTGCAAGAGCCAACCTCCGTCTGCTGCTGAGGCCAAAATACAATAGTCACGGAGATTTATTTTGATAGACGTGAAGGACAGAAGCAATGGTTATGTTCATCCTGTCTGACCGCAGACCAGGATCTATCATCAACTGAGCTCGCTGTTGTGATCGATCAGGTCAATTTCTCTTCTGTAAGCACAACCCAGATAGCCCTGCTGTCCATCAGTATGTCCAGTCTCAATAGTTTCAGCAGCCAAAATAACCTGTACTTACAAAACGTGTGGCTGGCACAAATGCCAGGGAATCACAAACAGGGCATTGGAGTTGAAGTAGCCTTGTGCACATGTACATCAATGGACCACTCCTGACACCATGCCATTCTGGAGTCAGCCTTTCAGAAAAAAAAAAAATTGATAAGGCTTTGAAAAAAGGATCAGGAGGGATATGGCTCATATACAAGCCAGAACCTTCCTTTATGGCACTGGGTATATTTTAATAGGTGAATCTAATGGGGCAAGAGACTGATGTGTAGCCTTCACAGGCACCCAAATGCTTAGTGTCCCACCAGATTTACCCCAGAACAGTATTCACTGGGCGCATTTACTGACTCAAAGCTGCAGGGCCAGACCATATTGCAGTAAGCAGCCATGGCCAACACTTTTTTTCCCCACAGAAACTGCGATGATGAGCTCTCTCATGGCTACAACATCCAGATTCCATGGGGAATACTTCACAAAACAAGAAACATCAAATACACTCTTCACCCAATAGATCATAAGGAAATCCTACAATGGGCAGGAGGGACATCCTGCCTTCTCCAGGGATGGAGAACTGGTGGCACTTGTGGAGAGTACAGAGCATTTGCAAAGCCCCAGAGAGCCCCAGGCTGCTCTGGGGATGCCATCAGGTCAGAGCTCAGGATGAACCTGACCCAAATATGGTCAGCCAGGTCTCCCATCACTCCCAAATCATGAGCTCCTTCACGCTCCACAAGACCGAGTTGCCCTGGAAGAAGGATCTTGGCTGGAAAACAGTGAGGAAGCTAGTGTCTTTTCTGGAGAAGACCCCAAACCCTTCCTCTGTGACCTGGGGAGATGAACAAGCAATCTGCCTTGGCCCATCTGGTACTTCCCGCAGCCCAGAGCTGCTCTGTCCCAATGGGCTGGTGTGTCCTGTCTCCATCCTTGTGATGTGTTTCTAGAGCCTTGGCAGGCGGATGCTGCCGGGAGGTCTCCCGGCTTCTGGCCCCCGCAGCTCTTCCCCTGCTGTAAACAGCCGTCTTGCCTGATCCCCAGCCCCAAAGGGAATTTCCAGCCCCTCGCTCTGCTCCCAGCCCATCGCACGCTGCCCGCAGCCACCCACCAAACCGAAGAGCTCAGAAGCTTGCCGGCTGTCTGCGGCATCTCAAGCAGAGTCCCAGCTCCAAGCACTTTTTTCCCTGTACTCTGGCAGGCGCCTCTTCTCTTCTGCCTCCCCTTAGGGACCAGTTCAGTGTGACACATGAGGCCCTTTCTCCTTTGCAGAGGGCAATGGAGACAGCAAGATGGTCTTAACAGAGCCAGGGCTGTTGTAGCATGTAGACACTGGGTAGAGGGACGCCCCTGTGCACTCAAAGCAGACCTACCTCTGGTGGCCCAGCTGTTGGGTGGCTCTGGACAGACCCGTGGGGCCCCGCACTGTGCATGCTCTGAAGGTCCAAATCCCCATCTTAGGGTCAACCCTGCCTCCCCTGATGGGTCCTGTCCCGATGCCTTGGCAGCAGAGGAGACCCTACAAGTTGCAGAGGTCTGGAGGAGCTCAAGGCTGCCAAGTTGAGATTCAGACCAGATCATGCCCCATGTATCCCAACAGTAATCGACTGTGGCTGCAATCAAGAAGGGGATTTTGCACCCCCAGGAAGACCACAAGGGCCATGGCCCTAATTCCCATCTGCACAGGGCTCTGCTCCAGTACCGAAGATGTCTGTGAGAGTTGCCAGCATTGCAAAACAACAGCCTCACTGGAGGGAGAGGAGGAAGATGTACAAACCAGCATCAGAGGATTGTGTGCCGTTTCAGCGCCAAAAGCTCTGGAGATGTTCCTGCGCTCTTTGTAACCACATTATGCTCCCACCTGTGGGAGCAGGACTGACAGTGGTCTGCAAGCCCAGAGACCAGCTCCCCCCATGAGCTGCATGCCAGCTGCCCAGTGAAAAGACCTATGCACCAAGCCTGGAAAACCAAAGTCTAAAGCATCTTCCCTCCTCACCTCACAACGTAGCATCCCTTCATGATCCAACAGCCAAAGCTTTGGGGCCAGAGACAGAAACTCAATGTTGGAGTTCCAAAATCCAGAGCAGAGGAGGTGGGGAGCAGACTTCAGAGCATCTCCGGCTTCTTCCCAGGAGGGCATGGACAGAGGGCATGGCTACCCATGATGCTGGCAGTGCTGTGGGGTTCAGAGCTGCAGATAAGGGGCTTCAGACCCCACACAGACACCACCTCTTTTTGTCCAATGCATCCAGTATCATGGAAATGGGTACCACATGCTTTTTTGACAAGGCAGGATTTCCTCTGAAGCACGATCTGTATTTTCTCTTCCAAACAGTAAGACCCTGCCAGACACACAGGTCCCCTTGCCAGAGAGGTGATGGCACTCAGGGGCAAGGGAGTGAGGGCACAAGCCTCAGCACAGCCCCACCACAGGCTGGCAGGGTGCCCTGAACCCCCCTGGGCTGCAGGACCCCCTGTCTTCCTCTGCTCCTGTCTGCAATGGCCCTGCTGCTCCAGGGAGGCTGCGTGTCCCCATCCAGCCAGCTCACCCCATGCCAGGGCAGCACTAGCACACATAAAGATTGATCTAAGCAGGTTTGGGGAGAGGATTTTGGAGCATAAACACAAAGGCTGGGTAGCACATTTCAACCAAAAGCACATAAAACGCTCTGCTTTCCAAAAGCAGCTGGAACAACCAGGGTGGATGGCTGACCTTGCACCTCTGCATGGTTCCAGCTTCTCTTGTAAGTAACCTCTGCTCAGTGCACCCCCACCTCCCATCATCAGGCCCATCACACTAACCCCAGTTCCTCCCTGCCTCTCATTGAGAGCCTTTTCATCTCTTGTCCTCATGATGTTAGCCTCTTTTCCCGGGACAGGAGATCTTCCCGGAACCTGTTGAAATTTGCAGTTGCTCATGTATCACAGGGAATTAAAAGATTAAGCATATCTCCAGGCTATCAAGCCCAAGCTGAGCGTCCAGCTGAGATCACATACAGCCACTTTGGCTAGAGCACTGCAAAGATAAGGATAATGCTCCAAACATCCAAGCAGCTCTTGGAGGTCAAGCTGCTCTCCCTTCCCACTTGATGTTATCTGCCTTGGGATCTCCTCAGTCACACACAGATTTAAGGAAAAAATCTTATCCTATTTAAAAACTTTCGATTGCCTGAGATGTCCTCCAGCTTGGGGATGTGCTAGGGGCTAAGTGTCCCCCCAGACGCATGCACCATCTTTCTGGTCACCCCTGTAGCCCTGTCAAATATTGTCATAACATTTTCTTCTAAATCTTCTGGAAATCCCCGCTGTCCCAAGATTTGGCCGGTGCCTGTGCTCGGCATGCTTTGCTGGAATAGGCATTTTATATGCGCTAAAGCGAGTGACACAGGACATTAGAAGAGCTCTTCTGGGGTGGGCACAGGCTGTCCGACATTGTACTCCCAAATCTCCCTTTGAGGACCTCCCTGAAATAACATGCTGGGTCCATCCACCTCCACTGCAGTCCCTTGGCCATGAGAGATGCCAGCATGGCAGCCCCAAGCTGCCCAAGAAGAGCTGGGTGCAGAAAGCTACAGCTGGGGGACCTGGAGCCTGAGCACCCCACCAAACTCAACGGGGAATGGGCAGCATCCCTCGTGGGTCTCCATGCAGGCAGCAATACCTCCCTGCCCCAGAGCAATCTCATGGATGTCTGTGGTCAGGACTGCACAGGGCTAAGACTGGGCAACCCAGTGGTCTTCCCAGCCTTAAACACCAAACCATGTAAGCAGAAGCCCAGAGGAACAAGAAAAAAGGGGAGATGTGGCACCCACACCTTCCTCTGTCCTCTCAGCACAGCCAGGGCTCTCCTGCCCATCCCTAGCTGCCAGACCATCTGCTGGCCAAAGCCACCAGCGCACCACACACTGCCCGCTCCCTTCTCCCACGCCGAGGATGCCCCCATAAAAAGCTGTCCTTCCAGTTCCTCAGCACTAGACTCAACACAGTGCAATTTCTGGGAAGCTTTGGATCTCATATGTGTTTGTCCCACTTCCCAGGCTCCCCAGCTGCCCAGCTGTTCCCTTCCATTTGAGCTAATCACAAAGATTAAGGCAAAGACCCAGTCTGGAAGGTTTGCAGACAGCTCCAGCCCATTTCTGCAAACAGCTTTTGCAGTCGCACTCCTGCACAAAAGCACACAGGCACACCCCGTGGCATCTGTGCAGGGAATTCCCAAGAAGGGCTCAGTGCTAACCCACCCCAGCCAGGCGCCAGCCATCAGCTTAGGGACACTGCAAACCATGAGGGCCACCAGCCACAGGTCCTTCAAAAGGGAAGCTAAGGGAGGCAGCAAGGCGGGAGAACAGGTGCCCAGAGCTGCCAGAAAGGACTCACGTCCATAACACATCTCACCACAGAGCCTGGGTCCCAGTGTCCCCTGTCCCCTCAAGAAGTCTGCCCAGCTGTCACCTCCATCGTCCCGAGCTCACTAACACACTCGCCCACTCAGGGAGGGGGGAACCCACCACCCTGGCAGGGCACAGTGGAGCTGAGCAGCCAGCCCAGGGCAGAGGGGAGCCTCCATCCCAGTCCTCCCAGCCAGATTCCCCTGTCCTTTTGCTGCCCCGTGGCTGAAGGCAGTAGCTTCTGGCTGGAACTGTTCATTACTAGATTGACTCCAGATTTTGCAGCCTTCAAACTGTTGTGGCCAGGAAAGTCCAAACCAATGTGACAGAGAAGCCATCCTTTATCTGTCCAGCTGTATGCTGATGTTTCTGCAGCCACCCACCGAGCAAGCTGCTGTCACTGTCAAAGTAAACAGGTTGTCCTCCCTCTACTAACAAGCTCGAGAGACTGCTTTGAACCTCCAGCCCGTCTGTAGCCCCATGTTTGCCACTGTATGAAGTAAGCAGCTTGCAGCTGGCCTCACTGTGACTACACAGGGAAAGAAGGGGGTGCAGACATCTGGGGGTCCTGATGCACTGCCGTATGTGATGGACAGTTGACAGACATGACCATTCCAGCCATTCAGCACTGAGTCCTGAGGGATGGACGTGAGGGTGAAGAGAGAAGCTAGATGCTCCCATAAGAGGGGCTTGTGGTTGAAACGTGCTGGTTTCCCCCAGCATGGTGGAGACGGTCCCCCAGTATCTCTGCTTTTGAGGTGAGGAAGCTATTGCCTTGGGCATTTTGCCTGCAAGAGCGTGACAGTGGGCTATGCACTGCCATGACGCCCATGTGCTTTGAGGACACAGGGTGGCTGATGTGCCAACACTAGGGCAGGAGCAGAACACACGTCCCATCTCCCTGGCAATGCAGGGACTCGAGCAAGCCTGTCCAGCTCCAGGCATGTTGAACAAGGAGGTCTGTTCTCCTCTCCTTCTTCTGCCTGCCACCAGCCCCCTCACCCTCCCCAGGACCAACACAACACAAAGCTGGGGGGATTTACATCAGAGTCAAATGGCTGCAGAGATTTGACCTCGCTTGCAGCCATGCCAGGACCTCCTCTGCCTGCCAGTGAGTCGTTTTGAAGGCAGGCAGTGGGCAATGCTTGTACTGCTGCAAAGCACAAAGCTCGGGCTAAGGACAGGTGGATTTTGGCAGGGCACAAGGTGAGCAAATGACCCGGGTGCAGGGAGCCTGCCGGCTGTCCCATCTGCGACGTCTCGGCTAGAGAAGATCCCATCCCCTTCTCGGCATGGCCAGCCGTTCCCAGTGTGATGTCTTCCAGGCATGACAGCCCGAAGCTTTTGCCGATAATACAAACAGGACAGCTTGAACCCAAAACCTTGTTAGTTAAACCAGAAACATTGCTCAGATTTACGGAGGGGAGATTTTGAGACAAACAATTTAATTTAACTGAGGAGCACAATCGGAGGAAGAAACAGGAAAAGTACTTTCAAATCTCCTCTTTTTTTTCTTTTTTTTTTTTTCTTCCCTAAAGTAAGCTGAAAGGCACGTGGGAGAAAGGCTTGGGTTTTCCAGCCAGGGGAGCTGCCAGAGGAGCAATGAGGACCCCACACTGACCAGGGGAGCCTGGGAACTTGCAGCACTGATGAATATTCTTGCCGTGAAACATGGGGAAAGAGGTGACTGTTTCTCATTAGTCAGAGGACAAAAGCATCCCAGAAAATCTCAGGGAAATGACCAGATAGAGAGGCTTTTTGGGTGACTAACTGTCCATGGATGAGGAGCAAGGGAGGATAAAAGGAGGAAAAGGAGAGCACATAGACCCAGTTTCTCAATTTCATGACCTAGTGGCAGCCACTTTTGGGCAGAGAAACTGCACTGCCTGTACAGTTTATCCCTTTCCATGCTAGTTTCCCCATAGCTGCAGCCCCTGGTTTCTCAGCACCTCAACCATGAAACCAGGGATCACCTATAGCTTCAGAAAAGTCTTTTGCATTGGTACCTCCTGATTATTACTGCAGCGGCCGTGGAGCAACAGACTCCTCCTGAAGCAATGCTTGGACTGCAGTGGCACCACTGGAACATCACCACGCATGCTGATAAATTGCGTGCACACTCCCTTGCATGCTTTCAAGCCAGGGCAGCTAATGCCGAGCTAAGTGTGTGAGGGTGAGCAGGGTCAGGGACCATCCTCAAGGGGTGGGAGATGCGGCCACTCTGTCCGGGGATGAGAGAGCTTGGCCCCAGGCTTTTCGCTGCCAGCTGGCTGAGGTGCTTGGTGGCCTTCCCGCACACACTTAATCAGCTCGTCCAGACCCAGCAGTTCCCTCATTAATCACCAATGGACGTGGGTCCCACCAGGGGCTGAGACAGCCCAGCCAGCTTCCTTCCCCTGCGCACCCCACACATTCCCTGCTTTACACCCTCCCGCCTCTGAAACATAGGCGTAACCTTGTGCCCTGCTCCGTTCCCAATGCTGACGTCAGCGTCCCACTGCTTTTTCCCCCAGAAGGCACTCTGGGCCCCCATCACCCAAGCAGCTCGGCCCTCAGCCCCAGGGCATGCCGTGCATGGGACCCCCCCTGACCCACGCTGCTCTTGGCCCCTTGCCCCGCAGCTCTCTGCGTGAGGCCAAAGCGTTTACAAATGCTTTCCAAGCAGCTCCATTAATTTCCCCACTCCCATCTCCTTTGGAGCTGGCAGAAGAGCACATGGGATGAGTCCGAATCCAGAAGGAAATGCTAGAAATTGGCTTCATTTCTTATCTAAGCTTGTTCAGCTCCTCAGGCTGTTTGGTCCTGCTCTTCTCCACCAGCAAAAAGAGCCTTGCGCTCCAAGCAGGTCCTTGCCAAGACCAACTTGCCACAAGGCTCAGACCAGGCACCAGGGACTGCCTGGGGTAGAGCAGGCTTTCCTCTCACCAAGCATCAAGCAGTCATTTCTCCAGCTTTCCCCCATCCCTCCTTCAGGCTCCCTCTGCCCAAGGCCATTTGCAGCTGCTGATCTCCCCAGTCTCCTCCCACTGCCTTCAGGGACTCACAAATCCATCTCATGGACTCACAAACCAAACTAGGTCTCAAGTCCAACCTCCCATCCAAAGAAGGGCAGTGATGGGATCAGACCAAATTGCACAGGACTTTGCCCACCTGCATCTTGAAAACCTCCAGGGCTGGAGATCCTACCACCTTGCCAGGCCCCTCTTCAAACACACGACTGTCCCCATGGGGATAATTTCCCCATTCTACAAGCTAGATCACTCTCATAGCCTCATTATGCATTAAAAGCCTGGCTCCATCTTCTCAATAATCTCCCCATAGATATTGGGGCTTGCTCTTAGGTCTCCCCAAAACCAGCCCTTCTCAAGGCTGGACAAGCCTAGCTCTTCCAGCCTCTCCTTGCCGGGCAGGAGTTCCAGCCACCGCCATTTTAGTGGCCCCCACTGAACTCACTCTTGTTTACCGATGTCTTTCTTGTATTGGGGACCTGGGTGCAGTACCCAGCTGTGGTGTAACGATCGCTCAGCAGAAGAGGATAACCACTTCTTGAGGTCAGCAGGAAAGACCTGAGCCCTTCTGCCTTTTAGCAACTCAAGTGCATTGCCAAAACTATTGCTCCAGCTGCCTTGAAATGATCAGATCCTGTGTGCCCAAAGAACCTGTGGGTGATGCCCAGCACAGCACCAGCCCCATGTTTCTGCATTGCCCAAAACCTCGTGGGGTAAGGCAGTGGAGGACATCTTTTGCAGACAACAGATCCAGAAAAGAAAAAGATTCCCTGGTTCTTTGGATGTCTGTGGGAATGGAGCAGCTGCAGGATGCATTTTCCACAGACTCACAAAGCCTACGGCCAGAGGGAGCTGTCAGATCAGCTTCTCACAGCCCTGAGCCTCGCTGGTGGCTGTGTAGCTGCCCAGTCCTTGCAATGTTTTAGCTCCTTGCTTGTCTCCCTGTGCCTGCAGATTTCATCTACAACCATTTAATATTCATTTTCCATCATGCTTAATGTCATTAGGTACAGCACTGGTCCTGGAGGAATAGGCTGGCAGGTGCCACTTCCCTGCTGATGGCTACCGGTGCCCGGGGTCACACATGCTGTCCCAAATCACCTCCTGCCCCTCCTCAGCTCAGGGCAACCTGGAGTTCCCAAACCATCACAGGGACTCCCACCTCCGCTACACTTCCTAGGGTACCCATAATATCCTTCACAGCACAGGGAAGGACAAGAAATGGCAGCGCAGCTTGCAAGCAAGGTTACACAAGATCTCCAAGTTTAAATTGCGCAAACAGCACAGAATCTGCAAAAGGCTGCAGAACGGACAAAGTAAGTTGGAGGCTATTCTGGAGCATTTGTTTGGTGAGACAGGTTGGCAAGAAGCAGCAATTAAGTAACATTAGGATTTTTTTTTGTGGAGGGCAATTCAGCAGACTGGTGATCAAACCTCTGAAGGACCACAGACAAGAGGAGAGCTGTTAACATCAAGTCCATGCACACACCACAAAGAGATGGTCTCTTCCAGCAGCAAGCTCACAGGGTGCCCCAATGTCCCAGTAGAAGTGTCCTCTCTCCACAAGCTGCTCACATTTATTCACCATCCCGGGGATTCAGGAGGCAGAGGTGGAGAGCTGGGCAAAAGGCGCCCCTTCTCACCGTGTGTGTTCCCATTCCCCTTTAAAATCTCATGTGGGAGTTGCGTTGGCTTTGCTTTACTCTGCTCAGGCTTTTCCCAGAAAGGCCAAGCAGTCGTTCTTCTTTCAAGATATTTGTAGTAACAGCCATGCCATCCCTGTGCATCTGACTTACATGAAGGATGCTCTGTGCTCCGGGTAACATGGATGCCTGAGCAGGGAGATACCCAGCAGATGCCTGCCTGCCCCAGCATCGCCTGGGAACTGCAGGGAAATTCCAGTTGTATAAGAAATAAATACCATTGCAGCTAAGATCCCTCAGCCCATTTTTTCAGAGCTCTTGGGTATAATTTATCTGGGCAGCTACTTTTAAAATATTTGCCCTTGGTGTATGTGTTCTAGCATACCCTCTAGTGCTCAATAAACTGGAAAGTATTTCACACCCTTCCTTGCTTCTTCCCAAACACTGAATACAGATAATTGCCTTCCCTTCTGCATATTGCGTAACAGCATTTTCATTCTTTTTTGGAACCAGATTTAAAAGTTGAGGATGTGTTTTGGTAGTAAAAGCTCTCCTCCTCCTCATTGCTGTGGTCAGCCATGCATATCTCCCAAGAGCGTTCACAGTTTTATACACTTCCCAACTTCCTGTTCACATCTACTCATGCCAACCCAGCTCATTTCAGACAGCTGCTCCCCCTTCTTTGCTGAGCCCGCCAGTGAAAGCCCCTTCCTCACTGCACAGTTAGGGCTTCAGCCTCTAATAATGCCTTTCTGAAGCACATGTCTTTTCCCTTTTTTTTTTTTTTTTCCAGGCCTCACTGCTTTGCTAGCTGCAAAACTTGCTCAGGCACCCTCAATCCCACTGTCTATGTCACAGGTGAAGATATTAAATAGTACTAGTCTGAGTATAGTCCCTTGAGGGACATCACTCGTCACTGGTTTCCACTTGGACATTGAGCCATTGACTGTAACTCTTTGGATGCAGCCAGCCAGCCAGTTCCTTATCCATCACTTTTCCCAGACCAAGCAGAGATTACGACTGGTCAGCACCACTGCAGTAAGCTGGGTGCCCTTAGCTTGGTGCAGGTAGCACAAGCACTTGTGCCCAGTGGCAGGGGCACCGCAGTTTGCTCCTGCAGGTTGGTTGCATTGCTCCTGCAAAGACGAGCTGTACTGGCCTGGGGTCTCTTCTGGGCTCGAGGATGTTAAGCTGGGAGGTGGCACAGCCGCCTGGTGTGGCATTCCCTGTGGGAGGCCACCATATGCCCATCTCCCTTCCAAGCCTCTGTTCCTAGGGGTGCTCCTGGGGTTGGCCCTCCAATGCATCCACAGTGCGCCCATCACACGTGCTCCTTGCCATGGCTCCAGCCTCGGATTCATCGCAGGGATCCCACAGACAAGGGCCAGGGAGAGCACGGTGGACACAATGAGGGGAAAAAGCCTGCACCATACCTAGGGCTAGGTCTTCCCTAGCCAGATGAGCTCTGGCAGCACTGGGCAGGCTTGCCACGGCACCGCTCGTTGCCGGGACTCTGCACCAGCAGAGGCATGGCCCCCAGCCACAGTTCCAGCCCCTCTGTGCCACATACATCATCAGAGCTCAAAGGGCATCGCAGCCATGCAGAGGTCCAAGGGAGAAGGCAGACCCCAGCTCTGCAGGGCCTTGTCTCTCTGGGTTAGGTCCATGTTGCTCAGGCTCTCAGGTGAACTGAGGTTCAGTTCTGCCCCACAGAGTGGCCAGGCTCAGGAGAGGAGGGGGAGAAAGTGTGGAGCAGTAAGGGCAGAAGTGCCTGGTCCCCTGGGCTGAAGCAGCAGCCCCACTGCAGCTGGAGGAACCACTGCCATGATGGTGGATGGGCACTGGTGGGGCAAGGGATGCAGCGCAGGGCAGGGTATGTGTTGGCCACGCAGGGATGCCCCACGCTGCTGATGTGTGACGTGCTCTGGCTTAACGAGGCACTTTGACTTCAGCAAGGGGACACAGGCGCAGCATGGCCACAGGGGGCCAGCCACAACCTGCTGGAATTCGGGCAGCAGCTGATGCAGCCTTTCCATGGACCACTGCGCTGCCCAGGGAAGCTTCACAGCTTTAGCTCCAGGCATTTTCTTGCTGTGTGCAACCAGAACTTGCTGCGCACCTCCTGCTTCAACTCCAGATTTAAGACAACAGGCACTGCAGCAGGAGGCTGGCTCCCATCCTCAACCATGCACAAGCATGAGGTGGCAAAGCTGGTCTGATGGCCATCATCTTCCTTTGGCAGGATCAAAGCTGGTCCTGCTGCAGATCCTGCTGGCTTGCAGACTGCATTGGGAAGGGCTGGGGGGACCACGGATGAATTAGGAGACCATAGCAACTCCTCCTCAGTACAGGAGAAGGAGTATCTCGCACACGATGTTCCCCAGTTACGGTGGCGGGATGGAGGAGCGGACCCCAGAGGGCAGATCTTCAGCTCCGCTGTCTGGCTTGCAGCCCCAAACCTCTCAGTCCTGAGGGGCTCGGGGGCAATCAGGACCTGTAGGCGCTGGCTGTGCCTGAGGAGCCCAACCGGTGTCCCTGTGCTGCTGTCAGCAGTTTGGGAGGGAAGACTCCAGGTAGTGGTCGCTCACAGGAAGGCCATCATCTTCCATTGGCAGGATCAAAGCTCGTCCTCCTGCCAGTTCTGCTACCAGTCCTGCTGCCTTGTTGGCTGGCCTGGAAAGGGCCGGGGGGGTCCATGGACAAAATGAGAGCACACAGGGACTCCTCCTCCCCCCGAGGCAGCCCCCCATCCCAGCAAAGAAGGATCTTGTGCATGATATGCCCCAGCACCCGCTCCTGGCTGTCACAGGCAAAGCAGCGTGGACCTTCCTGGGCACCAGTCTTGTCTCCTCACATCCCCGCAGAAGCAGCCCCCCTGAAACGGCGGCAGGGAACCTGCCAGCCATAGCAGATGGCACTGCTTCCCATGCTAATGAGCCGGCAGGATTTAATTCCTGCCTCCCATTAACACTCATTAGAATGTCACTTGGCCATTCTTCTGTGTCTATCACGTCTCTGCCACTTCTGCTTCAAGATGTTAATTCAAGGCCGCCTCACTGTACACCAAACCCTGCATTAAATGGGTCTTAAGAGGAGGCAGGCACAGAGCAGCATGCCCAGCATCCATGAGATGGACAGATGGAGCTGGTCTTAACCCCCAGACCTGGTCTGGACTCAGGGTTTTCCCGTGGCATCCCCACCTTGCCCAAAATCCCACAGCCCCACAAAGCTGAAGGAAGATGCAGCCAGACCTACCGCAGCTTGCTGGGGGCCAGAAGTAGGTTACCTTCCGCTGCGCATAGAAATTATATGATGCATATTCATCAGTTACGGTTGTGCAGAGATTACACAGTTGCATAAATAGCAGGTTTAGGGATCACTGGCTGCACTCTGTGACTTTCCCAGGGCTTCCTCCCCTGAAAAAGAGATGGAAGGTGGAGTCATCTCATGAAAAATAAAGGTCAGCACTTTAAGTGATGTCTTAGAAAAATACTGTTTTCTTTACTGTACATTTTTGCATCCCTCAGGTGAACAATTCAGTGATTGTAAGCCTCATCTTACTATTTAAAATTATATTTATCAGCTGTAATCACTCTCAATACATTTTTCATTCTTAAAAATCAATTTACCAAACTCTTCACAAGTATGATGGAAAAAAATTGAATTTGAGGCCCAGCCTCACAGGATCGATGCTAAGCAGGTCACTGCATCTGCTTACAAAAGGAAAACATTATTTCATGCAGCTGCCTTTGAGCATAGCAGAGCCCAGGGAGCCTAAAAGCTTTGAGCAGTGGAGAGGATTTGGGGATAGATGCTCTGCAACCACCTGTGAAGGCAGGAGCTTGGGGCAAAGGTCCCCCAGGGCATGCAGTCCCACCGTGGTTCCCCTGTTGAATGAGGCTCTCCCCAGGCAATTGTCACCAGCCTGGCCGTGCCACCCGGTGTGTGCCTCCTTGCCAGCCTCACCAGGCAATGCCAGCTCCCTCTGAAGTGATGAGGGTCTGGTAATTTATTCCCCCAGCAGTGAGACTGCTCTCAGGTGTCACCAGCCTTAGAGACCTCTCAAAATGCAACTCGGTGGTTTCCACCCAGAGCATAGACAGCTGTGAGGGCCCCCAAAATGATTCAGGTTCCTCTCAACTGCAAGGTATGAAGTTAATCCTGGGGAGAAAACGTGCTGCAGTGCTTCTGCCCTTCCTCAACAGATAGGTCTCTTCTGAAACTCTGAATCAGCTGTAGGTAGAAAGAAAAAAGGCCTGGAAAAGCAATGATGTGAGCAGGGTCTGTGCAAGACAGAGGCTGGGCAGTCAGCCCTAGGCAAATACTAATTTCTGCAGTCCACTCCCTTGCAGACACAGCGAGACCTCAGAGAGTTACCCCCTGCCCTGTCAGCTGCACGTAGCAATGATCAGCCAAGCTACTGACCGCTCGCTTTTTCACACTTTCAGGTACTGCTAAAGCAGGTTCATCGCTAGCCTGTAAACAGTCCAGCAGTATTATTGCCTTTCAGGTGGGGCATGGCTGCACAGCAGCACAGAGCAACTGGAAGCATTTCAATACTCTCAAATTCTGTAGTACCTGTGACCACAGAAAAAACCAGGCTCTTTTCAGCCAAGCCTTTCATTAATTTTTCATCCAAAAGAGAAGCTAATATCTAAGTGTAAATCTCCTTGCTTCCCCAAATGTCTCATTTGAACTACATGGGAGTCTTCAAGAAAGACCATCTATTTCCCAAGCAAGTGCTCCAAGTGCCTTGGGATCACACTACGGTTCCTTTTTATTGCACCTGCAGCAAGCCCTGTATCATCCTCTGTATTTTCACTTCTCTTTATCAACAGAGGAAGCTGGGGAAGAGCTGTTGTTAGGAGCTATTCAGGAATGACTTCTGTGATCTGTGCATCCTCACCAGCGCCAAGGAGAGGGGATAATAACTTCCCTCAATCTGCTGGCCACACTCCTCCTAATGTAGTCCAGGATGTGGTTTGCCTTTTTCGTGATGAGAGTGCTCTTTTGGCTCATATTCAGCCCGGTGCCCATGATAACCCCCGGCTTCTTCCCATCAGTGCTGCCGCTTGGTGCTCAGCTCCCAGGCTTATTGCACCTCAGTGCTGCACTTTGCATCTCCCTTGCTGAATTTCAGGGGATGCTCACATTTATCTAATCCATCCAGGACTGAGGCTGTGTCAGGTGTCAGCCACCCTCGTCTAGTGGCAGCTGAAGCTTTGCTGAAGGTTCATCCTGTGCCAGTGCCCCTGTTGCTGACGGCAAGTCCTGCGTCAGCTTCAGTCGTTACTGGCTACCCACCAGCTGTCGAGCTGGTGGCCACCCTCGAAGTCCAGCACAGTATTCCCTTGGGAAATCCCTGCTTGCCCTTTACGTGCTCAGGAATGGTTTCTGAGACACTATGCTCCGTAATAGGTCTTACGGCAATTACTGCTCCCTTTACTGATCCTCACCAATTCACGTCTCCCCTCCCCTAGAGAGCACAGAGCCCTTTGCCTCCTGGATGGATAATCCCCACTGCTAGTCAGTCCTCCTTTGACCTTATAGCAATAGAAAATACAGAAAGCAGGGGTCAGAGAACACGAGATGTCCCTGTGCTCCTTTTGATTAGGCTTGCCAGACCAGGCACTGGGTCCCAGCCACTCAGCAATGCCCTGAAATCTCCTGCAGGATGAACCATCTCCAGCACAAACCAAAGCTTTGGGTGATCCCAGCTGTGATGTTTCTGCACAGGCTGGAGCTTTGCATCTCAGCAGCAGCCTCAGCTAGTTTTATACAAAGACACTAACGAAATTCAGGATATCTTGGTTTTGAAAGCGCTGCATAATTGCAAGCTGTTATTGTCTGAAACCGCATTTGCAAGATGCAGTCTCAACAGCCAGGCAGTTTGGGGAAAAGAAACACTTGCTCAGTGTGGGAGAAGCTCCTGCAGAGGAAACAGGCTTGCAATACCCTTGCCAAACATTCACAGGTCTTCTCAGCTGCCCAAGCATGACAGTTTTCAAGAAGAAACCTGTGGGCAACATCCTACCCAAACTCCCATGGCCCTTGCCATAGGCTCAGGGTTTTTCTGTCCCATTCCTCCGTATGCCATGTAGGATCCTTTGTCACACCACCAGCATCAGGTAGCAAAGCCAACAATGGCTTGAAAAGGGGCAGGTCTACAAGCTCCCCACCCTGAACAGCAACATCCAGAAAGCTCTGGCAAAGCCTCCGTGTACACATTTCTACCCTGCTCACAGCACTGCTGAGCCTTTGCGGACTGTGCGCTTCCATGCAAGCGCTTGTGATCCCTTCTAGACTTCTTTTCTTCATCTGCCTTGAAAAGCAGAGGCCTGGGAAATGCTGGATTTGATCAGGCATTGGCAAAGGTACAGGCATGAGTGTTTTTTCAGCCACGTGATTCAGTGAGGGACTAGAGCACCCCAGGAAGAGAGGGGCTGGATTTTGTCTTGAGCTTTGTGGTTATATTTCATCAAAAAAACTCAGCTACTTTAGGCAGGATCCTACACCTGCACAAGGTCTGATCAATGGCTTAGTGCTGCTCAGCAAGGGTTTGAGTGACAAGTTCAACCTTTCCCTGCAGGACATCCCTCAGCCTGGAGATGTGGCCATGTGCACTCCCCATCACTGCCTTGTGACAAATAGAAAACCTATGCATATCTCATCCCTCATTCACATCTTCACTCATCCAGACCCACCTGCACCCAAACTTTGGAGGACTCATTGGGACATACAAAGCTTAGACTGTGCCTTCTTTGTATCCCTTGGCCCTGGGAGCTGGATTTTGCAGTGCATCGGTTTTTGTGATGCATGGGACAGTCCTGTATGAAGTCTGACGACAGACGGGCCACCCAGTCCTTGGGGACAAAAAGCAGGGAGCATCCACAGGCTGACTCCAATCTAGGACATACCTGCATTTGGGTTATATATTAGGGCAGGCACGACTTTCTGAAGTGGGTGTCCCAGGTCCTCCAGGGTGTCTGAGGGATGAGGATGGCTCAGACAGAGACGGAGGACATCCCTGCCAAAAGATGCACTGGATGCTGCAAGTCTACTCAGGTTCAACAGGAGACCAGTTCATGGGAGAGAGGCCCACTGAGGATAGCTAAATACTCATGTGATCACCACTAATCCCACGGGAGGGTGGCAGGGCTGGTGGCCACACACGGCTCTGCATGGCCCGGCAGCATCAGTGTTAACTGGGCTCTGCCCCAGCCCTGCCAGGAGTGCACGCTTGCCTGCAGAGCAGTGCTTCCAGAACGCTCCTTGCAATTACATGCCCTGCCACCATGCAGGCAAGTTATTAATATTTATTAGGCTCAATTATTCATGGCCTCTTTAGGATCCTGTTGTTTAAGTCCAGCCTGAGATCTCCAGGCTAGCAATCACAAAAGTTGCTTTCCAGAGGAATTACAGTAAATCAATCCTTTGGAGATGTTCCAGGCAGCTGTAAAACTCACGGACGGAGCTGCCCGGAAAGGAACCTTCCGCCCAGCCCTTGGAGGCCCAAAAGTGCTGCACGGGAGCTCAAGCCCTCCTGGGTGGGACACCACATCTTCTCTTGCCAACACCTGCATGGAGGTCCCACTGGCCATCTCTTTCTGAAGCTGGCAGGGGAGAAACAGCCCAGGCATAACAGCTTGGAGGTTTCTCCCTGTCAAAAGAAACACCTGGTGAGGATGGAGAACAAACTGTGATGTTCACAGCAGAGCAAGGCAAAGCAGGCAGCAGCCAGGAGGATGTAGCCTGTCCTGGCAGCTGTGACAGGGGATGTCCTCGCTTGTCCTAGCTCCCGGCTGGTGCTTGGTCCATAGTTGGGAAGCCACAGGGAGGGTGCAGGATCCAGGAGGGATATCCTAGGGTGGTCCCAGCAGGCACATCCCATGGCACAGGGCAGCCCACTGAGACCTGCCAAATTGCTCCATGAAAGCAGGGCTGGCAGCAGCTAGGAGCATGCACACAACCTGGACAGGGAGGATTTGCCATCCTGCCCTGTTGATGCTCTGATCTGCACTGTGGCAAGCTCTGGGTGAGTCCTAGTGCCAGACACCGAGTGCACCATCCCCCATGGGTGGATGGGAGGAGGGAGAGGGTCTGCCTGCACACTGTCTGCAGCAGACGTGAGCTGCCAGGGCTGCATTCTGCTAGCAGAAAGCCATCTGGACCACTCAGAGATGCTCAGCAAGGCTGATAAGCCAAGGACTGGCACCATGCTAACTGTGGCCGCCGAGTCGTCTCACAGCTGCTTGCAAAGCCCCGGGCAGTGTAGGCGATCCCGGCACTTCCCCAGCAAAGCCTGAGCTACACTCCTGCTGCTGACCTCTGCATCTGCTCTCAGCCTGAGGCTTGGAGCAGCCACCCCACAGCCCACGGCCACTTCCAGCAGCTCTCAGCACCCTAGAAATAACAGGTGGGACAGGGGACTCCCAGGGGACCCACATGCTGCTGGAAGGAGCTGTGGGGTGGGCAAGATCCCCCAGGTCATTGGGCATGGCACATGTCCCTGCAACCCTCTGTGACAAGGGTGAGCAGACAGCCTCTTTGGTGGTGTTGGTTGGTACTCATTGACCATGATGGGAATCAGGGTATGCAGAGCTCATGTAGACACCTGGGAGGGGAAGGAGAGAGCTCATGCAAGAGAAACAGCCCTCTGCCTTACTCCAGCCCCTTCCCTCGTCAAGGGCTGGTCTCCAGAGAGCTGAGGGCTCTGAGGAGCAGAGTGTGGCTGGGGAGGAGGTGCACGGCCAGGAGGGAGTATGGTGCATGGGGTCTTCTCCACAGACCAAGAAACGCCTGAGAAGCAGCCTTGCCCACCGTGATTCATGGCTGAACCACATTGCCAGCGTGCACGGGATGGAACAATTCACTCAGCACAGAGGAGGAGGAGCAGGGCTTTCAAGAGAAGCAGCTCTACATGTTGAAGCCTCATCAATGAACAGACAGAAGGAACCGGCTGCTTCTCCTCCAAAGCCAGAGTGGTGGTCCTGTGCCACCAGGATCGGGTGGGTTACAGAGCCCATCTAGGGGATGCCAGGATGGAGAGGAGCTGGGTGGAGGCACTCAGATGCCACAGCAAGGGCCATCCCATGAGACAGGATGCCTGAAAACCACGTCACCCTCAAAAACTGGATTTCCTTGTATTTCATCCTTCCTCTGCCCTGCCCTCCCCTCCCCCTGTCTCCCCTGTGTTCCTGCAGCAGCCGATGCCTCCTGCCCATGACATGGCCCTCCTTTGACTAAAATCTGCAAAACTGTGCTGTGCTCTGGGCTCCAGCATGGCTCAGCATATAAAATTTTGATCTGTTAAATGGGTTTGCAGGCGAAGCTGGGTGTGCAGGAGAGGTAACACACACCCACCTCCATGCACTCTTCCCAGGGCAGCTTCCTTTCCTGCACCAGGTTGGTCACTGCCAGAGAGGATAGAGGAGGGCTGGAAGGCGAGGGAGGGCTCATGCCATGCTGGTACTGGCAAGGAGAAGCAGCCCAGAGCCCATCTGGCTGGGCAGTAGGTGCTGGAGAGGTCTGATCCAGCTCACAGAAAGGCCAAGGGTGGCAAAGAAGTGGATTTGGAAGGAGGAGAGAAGTGGGACTGGGGCACAGCTGGGGAGCAGGGGAGACACGCAACCCAGCTGCAGAAAGCAGGGCAGGCACATGCCAGCAGGCACCAGTGCTGCTGGAAGTGGGAGTCCTGCCCCATACTGTGGGACAACACCAGGTCAGAGACAAATGTGGGCCAGACCCTCTGAGCTGTAAGATCTGCCCCACATCATCCCCCAGCCACCTTTTCTCCCTCCTCCACCAAGCCACTGCTCCAGCTGGCTGCATCACCAGCCCAGCCAGCTTTGGGGGTGGTGGGTCCCGGGGGCCAGCACCCACCGCCTGTCCCCACACTGTCTGCCCTGGGGACCTGGGCACCCTTGTCTCACAGCCCTCCCCTCACCCCGCTGAAGAAACCGAGACGATCCTACCACCAACAGTGCCTCAGACAGGCTCCAGCAGGCAGAGGCACTTTCTTTTTCCCCAAAAAGCCTCTGAATCCCAGCAAGAGCTGCTTTAATCAGAGCTTTCTGCCCTGCGGGACTCCATGCAGTGTAATGAAGGAGGTGCAGACAGCCCTTTTTACTCTCCCCTCCCATCAACCCTCTGTTTGGCCTCCTCTCCTTTTTTAATTCCCCCCCTCTCTGCATTTCAAGCCTGCTTGGTAAATGTTTGAAAGTGATGCGGATGCAGTTGGTATGGCAACGCCAGGCTGGGGCCCTGCCTGAAACCCCAAACACACAATTAGCTGATTAAGAGGCGAGGCAGCAGCATGCCAGGGCTCTGCCACTCCATGGGGCTGTCCCCACTCGCCCCATTGGAGGTCCTCAGGGGTCCCCAAGAGGGCTGAGAGGCACCAGGGGCTGAGATGCAGCTCAGGGAGCATGTACAGCCCTTCACATGGGTAAAGGACCACGTTTCCAGGCTTGGAAAGGCTAGGGAAGAGCCTTTGCACGAAGCCTGCCTGTAGGATGCTGTGGCATAGGAATGGGGCTGATGGAGACACCAAAAGCAACCTGGAGGCTGCTGAACCCACTTGCAAGCACCATATCCCTGTCCAAACAGCAGCACCCGGGAGCCTTGCCTAGCCCCCGGCTTGGGTTCGAGTCACGCCACGTCCCACCTCCACGGCAGACAGGACCCAGCTGTGCCCCAGGAGGATGCAATGGCCGGATCCAGCATTCCCAGCTCTCAGCTCCACTAAGCTGTGCTCCCCTGGAGCCAGCTGGGCTCTGCATCTGTCCCCATCTGCCCCCAGCCCCCAAAACAGGCCATGGTGGTGCCCTCACAGGCAGGGCAGATGTACTTGGGCAGGCTCTGTCTCCTCTCCTCTCCTCTCCTCTCCTCTCTCCTCTCCTCTCCTCTCCTCTCCTCTCCTCTCCTCTCCTCTCCTCTCCTCTCCTCTCCTCTCCTCTCCTCTCCTCTCCTCTCCCCTCTCCTCTCCTCTCCTCTCCTCTCCTCTCCTCTCCTCTCCCACAGCTTTATTGCTCATAAAGTGGCTCAGGAAGGCAGTAATCATCCCCGTGGCAGCCCCGGTTAATGAAGTCGGCCTTCATTAGGCGTTTCCGTTCCACTTGAAAAGCTCCTCTCTGAGGATGCTCAACCGGCCTGCGGCAGAGATGGCCCGGCCAAGGGAGGACACAGGGACAGGTGACACTGCAGGGGGCAGCCAGGCTGGCAGGGGGGGCAGCCAGAAGGGCTGGCATCCCTGCCCGTGCTTCCCTATGGAGATAAGTGCATTCCTTGCAAGGTTCTGTGGGGCTGGCACTGGGACACTGCAGTTGCAAACCCAAACCCTGCACCTGGCCACAGCCCAGCCCCAGTGCTCCCCCTCTCACCCCAGCCTTGACCCTTCTCCCCAGTCCCAGGGCTCATCCTGCTCTCCAGACTCCTGCAGTGTCCTGGGGGACAACTACCTACACCAGACTCTGCTATTTGGGTACACCTGTGTCCCCGCTTAGGGCAAGGGGGTACCAGTCCCTGGAGAGACATGGGGTCTGGCCTTGACCCTTTCTGGGGACTTGCAGGTGGAGGGGAGAGGACAGGCTGCGGGGGCAGCTGCTTCTCTGGGAGCTGGATGGAGTGAAGAGGGTCATTTAGCTAATGCCTGCAAGAGTGCTTCTAGATTAGAGAGCACTGAAGTGCTCAGCTATTATCTGTCCGGAGGGAACATCCTCATCTCATCAGGGCCAGGCTTGGCAAGCCACCAGCTGCAGGGACAGGTCAAAAGACCCACGGCTCCATGCCCCAGCTGCTCTGCAGGGACATGCCACCCCCAGGAAGGGCAGCCCAGGGTAAGCCCAGGCAGCTGCCCTTGGGGAACACCTTCTTGCAGACCCCAGACCCTGGGGCATACCCCCTGGGGCAGGATGAGTTGTTGGCTTCCTCCCATCTGCTTCATATCCCTGCTTCCCTCACCCCTGCACCTTCCCCCCAGCTCCCCTCAGGGCACTTTGGCACCCATCTGCACCATCAGACCACGTCCTTTCTCTGTACCCCCTCCCCAGGTCCTAACACTGATCCCCACCAGCTTTTCCCCCTTATCACAGGGATGAAGGCGGCTCATGGAGAAGCAACATGGATAAATGGCTGTACAAGGTAGCATGGTGCTGAGCACCTCATGGTCTCTCTGAGGGTCCCCAGAACCCAGTCTTGTACGTGGAAAATGGAACAGCCAAGCTGTGACTGCAGGACAGTAGCAAGGAGCAGACAGCAGCACGCAGACAGGGGCTCACCTGGAGGTGGACAAGTAAGAGGATGGATGGGCTGGTGCAGGCTAGATCTCCTCCTTCCAGCAGCTGGGAAAGCTGGTGGCATGTATTGTCTACTCCGGGCTGCATGTCCACCAGATCTAGGGCTGCCATGGCTCAGCCCAGCAGTTGGGGGGACGCAGTGGTAAGGCAGCACTGTGTCAGACACAGGCGAGGATGAGGAGGAAGCAGCGCTCAGCTCTGCACCAGACCAGGGCCCCGGATGGAGCTAAAACAGCCCTGGGCAGCACAATGCGCTCGTGCCCCAGGAGGGGATGTTGGATTGGGCCGGAGTGGGAGCTCAGTCTAAATTTGCAGCTGGACAAAGGGGAGGTGCCTCCTACCCACCCAAACTGGTGCCTGGCCCTGCCCTAGCTGGGATTTTGGCTACCATGTGCATCTGGACAGACCTCAGTTGCAAACTCCCTGGTCCTGCAGAGCTCAGGACTGAAGATAGATTCATTAGGCAAATTCTGCTCCAGGCTTTTGTACTGGGGGATTTTGGGGTGCCATAAAAGCTGCTAGGAAGGGGGCAAAGCCAGCCCTTGCACCCTGACAGTGCACACAAGGCTGCTCAGTAATTATGCCCTGCAAGAGCTCTGCACTCCAGCCCTGGGTTGGGAGGGAAAAACTCCGAGCAAACACACACAGTGCCACGGCCGCAAGGCACACAGCCAGCATCTGTGGCGTCTTAACCTACTTTGGGTTTGTTACTGCGCTTCTGCTGATGGGGGCCAAAGGAGGGGTTGCAACCATGCTGTGCACCATCTGGCAGCTTCTGCTTGGGGCACCCTGACCACCAAGGGCAGGGGAAAAGCCAGGACCTGCCATCCCCATCCCTGTCCCCGTCACTATCCCTGGGAGCGTGGCAGGGTGATTGCGGAGAGCAGGAGATACAGAGCAGCCACCACCCCATCAGCAGTTTGCAATGGCATCGGCACTGCAGCCCCACACGCGCAACTGGGGCAAAGACTGTTGGGGGGGACACGAGTGGGAGAAGGAAGGTGGGAGAGCAGCCCAGGGTGAGGAGCTGCTCCAGGGAACTGCCCCCCCCCCCCCCAAGGGAAGCTGGTTGAACCCTTTGGGGTGGGGAGAATAGGGCTGCAGTCCCCCTCCACCACCAGGCTGGGGCTGCAGGGAGACGGAGGCTATGGGAAGTGATGGCTGAGTTGTTGGGGTGTGGGATCAGCCCTGGGATGGCCAGGGGTGTGACAGGCAGTGTCAATGATCTGCCCTCAGTGGTGGGAAGGAGACAGCCGTCAGCCTCATGCACAGCACCTGCGGTGATGACCAGGGGTGTGACGGACAACCACCGATGAGTCAGTGTGAATGTCCAGGGGCAGTGATGGAGAGTCATCAGTGAACATGATGGACAGCTGTCAGTGGACGTGAAGGACAGCCATCAGCAGGTGGCCTTGGGAGGTGCTGTCTGCAGCCAGCATCAGGAGATGTCTCACTTTGGTGCCAGTGGAGAGCAGGATCATGTCTGCAGCCGGGATCAGGTATATGGGTGGGATCCCAAGCCCCTTCCCCTGTGTTGAGCCCACACAGGTGGAGGGCATGGGCTGGGACAGCTGGAGGGAACCAGGAATGGTCTCCTTCACTCATGGGCTTGCTTCTGTGCTGCTTCTTCCAGGTGATGGGTGATGCTCTGCCTTTCCCTGCCTGCAGTCTTACACGGCAGCCCATCAGGCAGCCAGTTTTTATCCCATTTCATGCTGATTTTGGCATCATCCTCCCCGTCTGAACCAGCTGCCGCGAGGTGTGCCGATGCTTCTCCAAACCCTTCCCGCAGCGCGTCAACACTATTATCTCCATCAGCCAAACTTGTAATCTCCTGAAAAAAGATATCTCGCTATTTTGACAAGTTCTCTTTTCCATCACCTCCCGCTGACTGGCAGGAACACCGGCTCACGCAGTCGCCCTGCCACTGCTGCTCCTGCTTCTTGGCAGGAGCCAAAAGTTCGGGTCCCCCCATCAAAGAGGAAATCCTTCACCCTGTGGCCCCCCAGGGTGCTGGTGGCTTCAGGGCCGGGGGCCAGGCAGGAGCCGGGACGAGCCAAGGCGGCATGAGGCAGCGTTCCCAGGTGGCGGGCTCCAGAAGCAGCCGCAGATGGTGAGCCCACACGCCACGTCGCTGCAGCAGCCAGTGACCTACACGTGGGCGTCATGCGAGATTTTGGAGGGGGGGGGGAGAGCTGACGAAAATGCACATTCCTGCTGCAGCTCAGCTCTCACCTCCGCCCCTGCAGCCCTCCTCCAGCAGCCCGGCGCTGCCGGCTCCGCCAAGAGCTTTCCTAGCCTGTTGCCATCATGGCCGCTCCGACAGGCACCCAGCCATGCTGTGGCTTTTCGGAGAGGGCAGGGCACCATGTCTTCCATCTCCCCAGGGGGTGCGAGAGCATCCTGCATCTTGCATGGGGCAGAGGCTGCTGGATGCCCCTTGCAGAAATGGATCGGGGCTGCAGCTCTCCTTTGGTGGGACACTGCACTCGCCGGCTGGCGAGCAGCTCCCACCCTCCAGGCTCAGCCAGCCCCGTCCACAGAGCCTTGCTGCGAGGGTACAGCCTGGCCACGCTACAGAAGGGACCGTAAAGCAGCAGGGCAGGCAGCAGCGGGACCCCCAAGCCCCTCTGCAGCTTGAACAGGAGCAAGGCTGGGGCTCCTCGCCTTTGCTTTTCCAGGAACCGCTGCACTCGGCCACGAGCCCACCAGGGCAGGGCTCTCCCCGCAGAGGCACTTAAAGCTTTCACAGCCTGCTGGCACACTCTTCCTCCACCGCCTCCCCCTTTCCCCAGTCCTCCGGGACCAGGGTTCGTCTGCGGTGATGTTTTCCTCTGGCCTCATTTAGAGCTGGCCTCCACTTTGTCCACCCCACATGCATCCCAGGACATTTCCACTGTGCTCCCCAGACCAAATAATGCAAAATGTGATTCACCCTAAAGGGAATCATCCCTGGGGAAGGATGAAGCACAAAGAGGCACCCCGGGCCAGGGCAAGGCGACCAGAGGCTCGCACAGCCAATGGAGCAAAGCAAGACAGGACCTGACAGCCACAAGCTGAAAGCAGGTAAATCCTCTCTGCAGCCTGGCTTTGCACATCTCCACCGGGTGGGGAAAGGAGCGACGGACCGGCTCCGGTCCCGGTGCAGCACTCAGGTGCTACCTTTCCCAGCCCCAAGCTCTGCTTGCAGGTGACAGGAGCTGCAGACTGTCCCAGCTCACTCCTGGCTGAGACGTGGGGGAGTGGGAAGAGTCTGTAATGGAGGTATGGCTATTGTGGGACCACTCTCGGCACCCACAGGTCTAGACAGGTCTTGCACAGGGTGAGGAGCAGCAGTCAGGTGTCAGAAACTAGCCTGGCACCGGTGTGTGGCACAGGCTGGAGCAAACTTGCCCCGAATATGGTGCTGTGAGCACCCTCGAGGCTGCCCTGCCCTTGCCACTTGCTGCTGGAGAGGCAGGGCACTGCAGGGACATTGGATGCTGCGTCCAGCACAGGCTTTTTAAGAGATTGGGAAGACCTCAGGGATGGTGCTGCCCATCTCCTGGGAGCCAGCAAGCTTCAGCTGCTGAATGGTCCTTCATCCCATGGCTCCCACCCCATGCTCCCCAGGTTCTCTGCATGGGAAAGGTGACATCCCCCCACTGCTGCTCACTGCTCTACTGAGGCCTCCTGAGCCCCTCTGCAGACACACACATCACTGCACGCATGCACAGATGTCCACTGCTCTGTGGGGCTGGCGGGTCTGCACGGAGCCAGGCTCTGCCCCATGGAGGGCATGGGGGCTGCCATGGCCAGGATATCAGGCTGGGATGTAGGGTTACCCAACCCGGCACCATCCCAGGGACAGGAACAGTGCAGTGGGACTGAGCAGAGCATCCCTCTCCCCTAGCCAGGACAGGATCCATTGTATCCAGCCTGGCAGAGAGGTAGTGCAGCCCTGCAGCCATCCCCACTGCCCAGGCCCCTCTGTGCTAACCTTCAGCACTAATCCCAGGCCTGGCTGGAAGCTGCTCCTAGGAGGGCTCAGAGGCTTTTGCACCCTAAACCATCCCCAGGTACAGCTGGCAGCTTTTGAAGGGGAAAGCACAACCCCCTCAGCCAGTGGTACCCCATCCCAGGAGGGTTACAGGGGCCTGAGTGACTGTCTCCACCAGGACGGTGCAGGGCAGCTGGGGATGCATGTGGAGCAGATATCCCACCTTCAGAAGTGCTGCATTAGGGCTGTGCTCTCCTCTCCAGCCCAGCTCCCTCCCTCCTGCCCCATCACCTCCCTTGCACCCTCCGTGAGCCCCCAGCCCTGCTGCAGCCCTGTGGTGTGCACCCAAGTAACATCCAGTCCTGGGGACCAGGGGAACTGAAACCCCTGGTGCTGCATTGCACCGGGCACACAGGGCTGCATATGCCCCTGCTGCACCGCGGCACCAGGAGGACAGCCTGCCTGCAACGCTAACCAGCAGGCATTGGGTTAAAGCAGTTGCAGGTAGCCTGGGCCCATGCCGCTGGGACCAGGGAAGACCGTGCGGGTGGGCAGGGGAGACCTTCACTTCTCCATGGATGCAGCCCCATCTCCGTAGTCCTTGAGGTTGTCTCGAAGAAAGGCAGTTCGGCCCGGGGGGCCAGAGGAGATGCAGGGAAAGCTTTTATTGGTGTCTCCCAGCCAACGTCAGCCCGGTTAAAAAAATGCTTCGTGTCTCAGAGAGCTGTTTAACATAGCTCAGGCAGCAATTGGTACAGGGACAGCAAACCAGGCTGCATCTGCTCAGCCCCAGTCACAAGCTCCCTGCTTCCTCTGTGTGCGCGCGTGTGTGTGTGTGTGTGCGCGCACTAGACACAGGCATCCACTCCCAGCATCTTGCTGTCTCCTGCATCCTCCGGCAGCAAGTGCAGGGCTCTGGCTCCCTGGGTACCAGCCTCGCCGCTCCATCCCCCGGCGGGGATTTGCATGCAGGGAGCGGGATGCAGTGAGCACCCTCGAGTGGAGAGGGGGTCGTGGCCAGAGGCAGCGGCGATGGACACCGTGTGGACTGCTTTCTAGGGCTCGTGCTCCCCAGACAGACCCTGACCCTGGTAAGTGCCTTTTTTGCTGCCGTTGGCTCTTTGCCCAGTGCATGGCATGGGCTGGCCGCATGTCATGACACCCATGGGTGAGTACCCCTGCTGCCCCCAGGGTCCTGGTGCCAGGCTCCTGGGATGGGGTTGCCTGGGAGTGGGGATGTGAAAGGGGTGGGAGGGTCCTGCCCAGGCATTGGGGTCCTCCTGTGGGTGCTGGGGAGAGGGGCTGGGGAGGGAGATGAGGAGGAGAAGTGGGGAGCTGAGCAGGAGCCGTGTCTGCTGCAGGGGAAGGGACTCTGCTGTCACGGCATTTTCATCCCCCTCTGGGAGATGGAAACATGCGACACACCTATAAAATCTGCCATGGCGTGGCAGGATGGGCAGCCCGATCCAGCAGGGAGAGCAACCACCAGCTCGGTGTCCCCAGGAGGGGGACACAGCACAGCTGGGTCTCCAGCCACCTCCCAGACCTCCCCACCAGGCTCCTGCAGCTCTGCAGAGTGTGGGGAGGGTACAATCAACCACAGACCCCCCTGCCCTTTGACAACGAGGTCACCTCACAGCAGCAGCCCCAGCAGTGCCACAGTCCCAGCATGTGCCATCTGCCAGGGAGAGGGGACACAGGAGTGCTGCCAGACCCCTCCGAGCATCCCCAGCCAGCTCAAGGAGGTGGGATGCAGAGTCCCCAAGCAGAGCCTGCTCCCTGCACTGCCTGGCCCCCCTTGCCCCAGGCAGGCAGCGGCTGGCAGGGTGTGCAGGGCTGTGCTAGAGCCACAGCAGCTCCTCCCAGCCCTGTTTGGTGCCCTTCAGACCGAGCCCTGGCACCAGGCTGCCATGGGCCCCCAGGTCCCCAGGGTGTCATCCCCATTGGCACCCCATCCCTCTGTCCCCAGGTCCCTAATGCTGCTCCCAGGAAGGCACAGCACTGGGGGGTAAAAACACCTGGAGCCTGGAGAGGGCAGGGAGGAGGCCTGGCCCGCAGGGAGCCCGTGGGGACAAGGCGCATCCTTCCCCCCCAGCCAGGGTGCCTAGGAGGGGGTCCTGCTCCTGGTGCACCCCTGCTGCACCCCCTTGAGGGTGGGTGGAGGGAGTGCCATGGACCCTGCCCATGGCATGCACCAGCCCAAGAACCTGCTGGCCCTTGGTTTGCTGGCAGGGCTTTGCATCGAGGATACAACGTGGATAGCTAGGGGGGGGGTGCGGGGCAGGCAAGGAGCCAACAGCCAACCCTATGGGCCCTATGGCTCTGCACCCTCAGCTCCCCATGCCACTGCCAGGCACTGCAACAGACCACCCTGCACCCATGGACCCCGAAACACACTCATCCCACACCCCCATCCACCACAGACACCACCACACGCCCACACCAACATCCCTGCACCCAAAGCCACCACCCACGCCGTACCCACAGCCTGCACAGCCCCCACTGGGCCGTAACACCCACCCTGTTCTGCTAGCCATGCCATAGAACATCCACCCTGTAACAGATCCACCCCTAACGCATCCACCCCGTAACACATCCACCCCTAATGCATCCATCCCGTGCTGCTCCCCACCGCAGCCATCCTGCGCTCCCAGCCACCACAACGCCCTCGCTGTGCTGCGATACACCCACCCACGCATCACCCACCACCCCGCACCCACTGCCACCCTCACAGCCGAACCCAGCACCCTGTAACACCAGCACGAGCCACAGGTGCTCCCCGCTCCTGCTGCCATGGGGGAGAGCAGATTTTGGAGCCATGCAAGGACTGACGGCTCTGTTTGCTTCAGGATGCTCTGCCCTGCTTCATTCTCCCAGGGTGCCTCCGTGCTGGCCACCAGCTCCATCCCACCAGTGCTCCCATCCTTCCCCCTCCCCAAGACAGGCTGATCCCCATGACAGCCTTGCCTCTGTGCCTCAGTTTCCCCACGCAGAGAGCTGCGTGGGGCTGGGAAAGATGAGTCCATGGGGGCTACAGGGATTAAGTGCTTTCTGGCTCCGTGTTTTGCTGCAGGGATGAAGTAGCAAGGAGCAAATCCCCATCAGAACAGCATGGGGAACGGATGCTGCCCAGGGAATGGAGCAGGAGTGTAGGGTGTTGGTGCAAGGAAAGGGAAAGGGGTGGGAAGGTCACCACTACCCACGGTGACAGCCCCCAGTGCAGGCAGGGCTCGCTGGAGCCGGGCATTTGCAGGCAGCTCCAGCCCAAGCCCAGATTTAGCTCCTCCGTGGGGGCGACCTAAATATAGCCCCCGTATTGGCACCCAGCAGCAAGGTCGAGGCTTTGGCACCTCGGGCCAAGGTGAGCCGGGTGGTGGCACCGGGTCCCGACTACCAGGCACCTTAAGGGGTGGCCACAAATAGCAGCAGAAACACCTTCCCCCAGGGACACGTGGGGATGCAGGGGCTGCTTGGTTAGCTGGGCTGCTATAGGGTGAGGATGCCTTGGTCCCCCCTCCACACATCCAGGGGTCCCAAGGGGGGACCCTCCAAGCATGGCAGGACCCCAAGCCAGGCCAGGCTCTGTGTGGGGGTGATACCCCACCCTGCACAGCCAATGGGTCAGGGAGGGCATGGGGGAAAGGAGGTCCTGGAGAGTGTGGAGCAGCTTTGGGGTATCTGGGGAGCATTGGGGCCTGTGGAAAGGCAGTGGGGTCTGGACACAGAGCTTGGGGTGAAGCCATTCAGCCCCTGGATGTGCAGGCAGGGTCCGGCTGCGCAGCACTGGCAAGGACAGGGAGGCCAGAGGGGCTGAGAACAGACACAAGCCATGACAGGAGTGACGCCCTCCAGACTCCAGGCACGCAGCAGCTGGTGGCACTGACTGTGGCAGGAGACACTCAGGGTGGCCTTGGGAGAGGACAGGGAACTGGGTTCTGGGCTGGGATCCTCTGGCAGTGGTGTGAGGCAGTGGGGCAACCACGCCATGAACACACAAGGGAACATCATTTTGGGGCAATATAGCAAGTCCATACACCAGCTGCCCTGCTGATGCTCGGGCTGCCCTGGCGTGCCACAAGGTGGTTGGGCATGGGCCACCCAGAGCCCCCACAGTGCTGCAGGGAGATGCTGCCAGCATGCTGGGCATCAGAAGCACCAGTGCGGCTATTGGGGGGACTGGTGTGCCAAGAGCTGAGGTCCACACCCCTCTTTTCGCTCTTCTACATGAGCCCAGTCCCTCTGCAACCTCTGCTCTCACCTTCTACCCAAGCCTTGGGCAGGATGAGGCCAGGATCTCACCAACACTCGGTGATGCAGGGACCTGCAAAGGCAGCCCTTGGAGAGGGGATCTCCCTGCGGTGCCCCTGGCTTGCTGGCTTGCAGGAAGAGCTGCGATCCTGCCCAGCAGCAGAGCTGATCCTGCCCATGGATGATGGGGTCCTGAGCTGCCCGGGCAGGGGGTGGTAGCATGGCGAGGAGGCAGAGACACCCAGATGTCTTCTTTCCTGCTGGCACAGCTGCAGGGATCCAGCTCTTCCCCGCTCCCACCTTTGCAAAGCCCCAGGAGCTGCAGTATGCCAGGCACCAGCCCTGAGCCAGGCATGGGAGCAAATACCCCCACCCATGCGAGTGCACGCTGCTGGGACCCCCCACATGTGGGGACTTGGGGCCCCCCCCATGGGACGGGGCCCACATGTGTTGCACACGCAGCTCCTCGCGTGGGAATCTGCACACAGATGGTCCTGTGGTGGTGGGGGGAGGCTGGGAAATCACATGCATGAACGTGTGGCGGTGTTTGGGTTTGCACACCCGCCCGCGCGTGCGCGTGAACAGGGCCCACGCGGCTGGGGGTCACGGGGCAAAAGCGTGGGGCCGAGCATCTGCAGGTGTGGGAATGAGTGAAGGGCCACGGGCTGCCGCCTGCCAGCACGCTCTGCTCGGCACCGCTGATGTGGGGCAGCTGTAATCACCCTGCCCAGGCTCCCTGCCACAGCAGTGCCCGCAGCGCCGTGTCCTGCCACAGCCACGAGATCCCGGCATCTGCGATCGCGCTGGTAATTATCCTGCTACCTGAGGACTTCCCTGCTGAGGCTGGTGGGGCAGGAGATGGCTGCTCTGACGTCCCCCGCTTGCACAGGCAGCGAGTGCTGCCTCCTGGTCCCCGGACACCAGCTGGGAGTGCCTCTTGGCTGCAGCATCTTCCATAACGCAACCCTGGTGGGGCACGGGGGCAGTGCCAGGACCCAAGGGGGGTGACGCTGCGCCCCACACCGCTGGAAACCAAATCCTGCTTCTCCCCAGCTTCAGCTCACCCCCATTGAGATGGAGCCTGACCTGCTATTGCTGCTGCCATTGCCCTCCCCTTTCTACCCCAAGATGATCTTGCAGCCAAAATTCCTTCTTGGGACCCATGTGCCTCAGACCCATGCACTGCTCCCCTTCGCTCCTGCAGCCTCACAGCCCTCCCATGGCTGACCCAGCTTCTCCACATGGCTCCTTGCAGGACACAGGATGCCGAGCAGTCAGGGCAGCAGCACACACACGTGCACACGTGTGAGCCCAAGAGAGACGGGGGGGGGGGGGAAGAGAAATGTAGGGAAGGTGAAAGACCCAGCACCAGCTCTGCTATGCCCTAGCCCTGGGCAGAGCTGCAGGGAAGGACACCTCTCACCCTTGGCTGGCCAAAGAGGCTTTCTCCAAGGCAGAAAGGAGATGCATGCAAGGGGCAGGGTTACAGCTGGTCCCAATCCCTCTGGGATTTACTGGTCTGGTGTGGGAAGGGCCTGGATGTGTTTCTTGTTAAGCTGGAGTCTACAGAGCAAGGATGGGGGAGGCAGGGCACCCACAAACCAGCTCCCTGCCTGCTGTCCTGATCCCCCCCAACACTCAGACTCTCCATGGCCAGATCTCCACGTGGCTTCGGGTCCATCTTGCCATGGCCACCATGGATGACCCCAGTGCCAGCTTGCCATGGAGCCCCCATTTCTCCCTGCCCTGAACTGATCCCTGCACAGCTGGGGGAAAAACCACTGGGACACCTTTTTTCAGCCAGGGATACGGTGCAGGGGTGGGGAGCAGCATTGCACCCTGAGGCCTTAGCACTGAGTACCTTCCTTCCCACCGCAGAGCCATGGGTGTGCTGATGTCCAGGCGGCAGACGGTGGAGAAGGTGCAGAAGGTCAGCTTGGCCGTGTCAGCCTTTAAGGACGGGCTGCGGGAGCAGCCATCGACACGGCGGCGGGCAGAGGTGGGGGGCACACGCCAGGGGACGCTGGAGCAGGAGGTGCAGGAGGGAGAGGAGGAAGCATCAGCAGGACCTTCCCAGCCGGAGGAGAGCAGCGCCAGCAAGGCGGCCTGGGAACGGCTGCGGGACGGCCGGGGCGTGGAGCCAGAGGAGTTTGACCGGGCCAACAGGTTCACACCACCCGCCTTCATCCGGCCCAAGCGGGAGCTGCACGATGATGAGCCCCCGGACATCAGCCTGGAGCAGCGGGAGCAGGTGAGCAGATGGAGCATGGGGACAGGGAGGGAGGGAGGGAAGGGGATGGGGATGGGGATGGAGATGTGCAGGGGAGACCCAAGGGCTGTGCAAGTGTTCCCAGTGCCTGCTGGGCAGGGATAGCCTCCCCGGGCACAAGCCCCATGAAGGCAGCTCAGGGGGCAGGGGCCTGCAGGCCGGGCTGAGCAGCTGGAGGTGCCACGCAGGGAGGAGGATGCAGTTGGTCAAACGTGCCCTGGAGGGATCCCAGGGTGTCTTGGAGAGGAGAGGTCACTGCTGGGCACAGACAGCTCCAGCTTTGGGAAGAGAGAAGGACCATCTCATCTACACGTTCGTCAGCCTACAACGCAACCCATCCATCCACATCTGTGACCCTTACAGCCCAGCCCATCTACAACCCAACAGCTTATCCACCCATGCCTGCAATCCTACAGCTCACCCGTCCACACCCATGACCCTACCCATCCATTCACCCACCCCAACAAGTCTGCACCCGAGCCCACCTACAGCTTTACAGCTTATCCGTCCACACCTACAACCAGCCAGCCCACACATCAGTACTTCCACTCACCCATACTACAACCCTAAAGACCAGCCAACCTACAACCCCACAGCCCGGCTATCCACACTTACAACCCAGAGAACCAACAACCCCACAGCCCCACCGAGCCTACAGCCAGACCCATCCACCCTCCATTCAACCCCACAAACCCATCCACCCTCCTCTAAACCCACCAGCTGTGCCCCCTATGACCCCACCACCCACCTCTTCCCTATGCCAGCCCCACGCAATCCGACTTTCCCATCCACTCTGCCCCCCAACCTCCATCCCCACCTGCAAAGAACCACCCTGACCCCACCTTGAGAAGCCAGCCCGTTGCCCACCCTCCCCCTCTGAGCAGCTGCCCATCTCTCCCCAGGTCCTCAATGACGAGATGTGCGAGATCTGCGAGGTGTGGACAGCCGAGAGCCTCTTCCCCTGCCGTGTCTGCAGCCGGGTGTACCACGATGGTTGCCTGCGCCGCATGGGCTACCTGCAGAATGACAGCGCCGTGGAGGTGACGGAGACGGCGCACACCGAGACGGGCTGGAGCTGCTACTACTGCGTGAGTACCCGGCAGGGGGGACACCAGGCTTCTGCCAGGTGGTGGGTGCTCCCCAGCACGGACATGAGCAGGGTCCAACATTGCAGCCTGGTCTGGGGCGATGGGGGACCTGCTGCTCCCCAGCTCCTGCCACCCACCTTGGCCTGATGGGGAGCCACTGGACGGGAGGGGACAAGAGGCCCTTCACCACCTTCCCACCCCAGCAGCCAGCCCCCCAGCACCTTGGCGGGGGACGTGACACCAGCGGTCATGCCGCTGGGCACATGAAGACCCATCGTAGAGCTGAAATGGCACCCAAAGCCCAGGGGCATAAAGCCACCCCACTGCGGCACCCCTGGGTGACACACCGCACCCTCTCTGCACGCCCACACCCACGCGCCTTCAAGGGATCCCGGTGACACGGCACGGGTGGGTGCTCGCACCACCCCGTGCCTTTGCCCTATGGCTCCTCTCTGCCCCACAACCCAGGACAACCTGAATCTCCTGCTGACGGACGAAGAGATGTACAGCCTGATGGAGACCCTGCGGCACTGCAAGATCATTCCAGGTGTGGACCCTCCCCATGGCGGGTCCCGGATGGTTGTGGGAGGTAGCTGGGGAGGTGGGTACCCCCTCCCCAGACACTGCACAGCCAAGCTGTCCCCCGCAGAGACCTGCCTGACCCTGGACGACTTCCTGCACTACAAACACCTGGTGCACAAGCAGCAGTTCGAGCGGCCCATGGCCGAGGCGCAGGAGGAGCAGGCAGCCCTGCAGTTCTCCGCCCTGGACCCCGACAAGAAAGGGCACATCGAGTGGCACGATTTCCTCTCCCACGAGTCCATCCAGCTGCTGCAGAAACTACGGCCGCAGGTACAGCTGCAGCACCCAGGGCTGTCTCCCACAGCCAGCACCCACGGCCACGGCACCCAGGGCCAACTCCCACAGCCAGCACCCAGGGCTACAGCACCTGGGGCTGTCTTCCACGGCCAGCACCCATGGCTGCAGCACCTGCGGCCACCTGCCTCAGCCACGGCACCTGAGGCTAGCTCCCACGGCCACAGTGCACATGGACACCCACCACAGCCATCACCCATATCCACGCCACCCAAGTCCAGCTCCCATGGCTGGCACCCATGGCCATGGCACCCAGGACCAGCTCCCACAGCCAGCACCCATGGCCACGCCACCCAAAGTCCAGCTCCCACAGCCAGCACCCCACAGCCACAGCACTCAGGGCTGTCTCCCATAGCCAGCACCCACAGCTGCAGCACCCAAGGCTGGCTCCCACAGCCAGCACCCGTGGCCACAGCACCCATGTCCAGCTCCCACGGCCACGGCACCCAGAGCTGCTTCCCATGGCCAGCACCCACAGCTGCAGCACCCGGGGCCGGCTCCCACAGCCAGCACCCGTGGCCACAGCACCCCAGGCCAGCTCCCACGGCCAGCACCCATGGCTGTGACACCCAGAGCGGGGACACCCCCACAGCGTTGGGCATGGGACCAGGGGTGTTTCCCATGGGGCAAGCACTCCCCCTTTCCTCTCCCTCCCCCCCCGCCCCCCCAGAACGCCCTGCTGCGGCTGCTGACGACCAAGGAGCGGGAGCGGGCACGGACGGCCTTCCTGGCCCTGGACCAGGACAGCGACGGCTTCATCGGGGAGGGCGAGTGCCGCCGTGCCCGGCACGCCTGGTTCCGCAAGCACCAGAAGGAGACGCCGTCCTGCAACGTCAGGTATGGGGACGCCCACCCCGGGGTGGGGGCGACAGACCTGCCGGGGGGGCTCTCGCCACGGTCCCAGCACCCGCCGAAGGGGCTCAGCGGGCAAACGGGTTGCCCCCCTCTCTTCCCGCCACTTCCCCCTCCCTCCCCCAGCTGCCGCCATTTGGGGCGCAAGGAGGTGGGACGAAGCCCACCCTCCTCCTTCCTCCCCCCCCCCCCCCCCCCAGCATCAGCCACGTAGGGCCCATGTCGGAGAGCAGCCCCGCCAGCAGCGGCAGCGGCAAGAGCCAGGAGAAGACCCCGGCGGCCACGGAGCAGGAGGAGGCCAGGTAAGGTGGGGGTGGTTTGGGAGGGAGGACAGACACACAGACACACACACCCCCCGCCGCCATTTTGGAGGTAGGCGCCGGGGGGAGCAGTGGTGTGGGGACGGCCGCTGAGCCCGCCTCTGCCCGCAGGCCCGTCGACTGGCCCGGCTTCCTGCGGGAGAACGTCGCCTACATCCTGGCCGCCCGCCCCAACAGCGCTGCCCTCCACCTGCAGCCCCCCGCCTAGCCCCCAGCAGCGCCGCCATCTTGGGCGGCGAGGCCTCTCCCGCCACCGAAACCTGCCCCGCCCTCCCCTGCAGGCGGAGCCGGCTGCCGATTGGCTGGCGGGCGAGCGGCTGCTCCACCCTCTCCCCCTACCTCCACTTCGGATTGGCTGCGAAGAGGACGGGCGACCAGCTCCGACAGAGCGGGTGCGGCTCGGGCATCTCTGATTGGGGGGGGGGGGGGGGGCGGGGCAGGGAGTGGCCCCGCTGCCCCCACGCCCCACAGGGGCCTGCGGTGGGGAGGGGTCCGGTGCCCAGGGATGCCGTGGGGCGCAGGGGGCAGGCAGCCTGCGGCCCCCGCCATCCCTGGCCCCACAGCACCCCCTCACCCGCCAGCGCTGGGAGCAACCGGGGACCTGACCCCAGAGACCCGCAGACCGAGCAGGGTCTGCACCCCCTCCCCCCCCAAACCAGGAGAAGTGGGGCTCGCTCTGGTCCTGGAGCTGGGTCTGGGTATTTGTGGGGCGAGAGCGGAGGCCAGGGCAGCCGTGCACCCCCAGCCTCCTGCAGCACCGTGGGGCAGCAGGGCTGACCCTCTGCGTGCTGCCGGCAGCAGCACCCCGGGGATCTGCGGCAAGCTGACTCCTCGGGGGCAGGCCGTGGCTGACCCCCGCTTCGCCTCTTTCACATCCCTGCCCGGCTCCAACCGGGGCTGGAGGCCAGGACATCCGTCCTTGCACCCACAGCTCGTGGCCGTGTCTGGGAGAGTGTTTCTCAACACTGCTTGACCCTGCCCTGCTGGGGATCAACCGTTTAATGCCAACAGCGATGGTGTCGGAAGGACCATCGGGAACAGAAAGCACCCAGGGGGTAGGGGGACACGGTCTGATGCACAGGAGCGTTCCCCTGCATCCCTCGTCCCCTCCTGTCCCCCTGGTCCCACGGGATGCTCTCCCCCTGCTCAGTGTTCCAGTCCCCACACCAGCCCCATTCACTCCTGCTCCCTCCCCAGCATGGCGAGCGGGCATCCCCACCTCACTGGGGGCATTAGTGCTCTGGCGAGGAGGAGGAGACAGAGCTCAGAGCCCTCCGGGGTGTCAGCTGCAGGGATGAGGCAGTCTCTGGGCAGGGTTGATGCCCAGCGGCCCTAAGACGGATGGATGCGGATGGATGCCAACAGGTGAAGGAGCAGGGACCCCCGGAAACCTCGCCCCGCACACACCAGGAGTCAGGATGCCCAGGTCCCACAGCAGCCCCAGCAGCTGCCCCTGACCCTCCGACCCTTTCCCTGCGGTGCCCTCAGTCTCTCCCTGCCTGGTGTGTCCCGGCTCAGCCGGGGTGCCCCAGGGTGTGCACAGACCAGGAATGCATCTGTGAAAGCCTGGTCGCTCCCTCACCTCCACCCCCTGATGCGATGGGGGCACCGTCCCTCTCAGCCCCCCCTTCCCCAGTCAGTGCACATGTCCCCTTTCCAGGGACTCTTCCCGCTGCAAGACAGGGAGGCATGCCAGTGCCATGACATCTTTCTCTACCGTCCTGGCGTGCCAGGCCAATGGGGATATTTTGGATGCCAGGTCAAGATGGGGCCAGAGCCATGGCCACGGCGAGGAGGCGGCCGTGGGTGCATGGGTTGCAGCACCCGCTCTGTACTGAGAAGCATCCATTAAACAGCTGTGTCCAACTAGCCTCCGGCTGGCGTGCTTACGGGACTTCTGGCTTCTCCTCAGGGATTTCTGGGGACCCCACAGCTGCCTGTTGGGTTTATCACCCTGACCCAGCCCTCGGGTCCCTGTCTCATCAAGCCTCGTGTCCCCAGAGTGTCCCACAGCAGCAAGAGGGGGAAGCCTGGGGGTGCACCCAGGACCCTGCAAACTTGGGGTGCCTCACATCTCACCAGGAAAGCACACAGTGGGGAGAGTGCCTGGCTGGCCCCACAACCACACCAGCTGCTGCAGCGGGAGGGACACCCATGCACTCCTTGCCTGCAGAGGCACTGGAGGCTGCGAACAGAGCACTATGCACCGTGGACAGCTGGATGCTGGGAACAGGCTGTTTGCAGCGGTGCTGGGAAACTCAAAATAACCCTGCAGAGATACCAGGGGTCCCCCAGAAGAGGTGTTTGGAGGGTGGTCCCCATGGCTGGAGGCTCCTCCAGTGCTAGCCACATCCATGTAGCTCCCAGGGAAAGCTGCGCCTGTTGCTGGTAGCACGTGGTCTGTGGGAACCAGGCTGCTGGCAAAGGGGGCTCGCCTGCCTGGGCAGGGGCTTTTCCTTGCTCCTGTGCTGCAGCTAGGAGGGGAACAGGACTTGATAAGTGGATCCGGGGGAGAACGAGGAGGGGGACACTGTCCTGGCAAAATCCATAGAGCCTGTGGGAACACAGAGCTTGTGGCTAAAAGCTGGACTTGGATATTTCAGCCCATTCCCATGGCTGTAGTGGGCTGCCATTGCATCCAGACTACAGCGGTGGTGTCCAGCAGGCCCACAGAGAAAATCCAGTGAGCATTTCAGGCCCTGGAAGCTGGATTAGACGTAAAAGCTCCTGGGAGAGACACCCATTGCTTTGAGGAAGAGGGTGGGCACTCAAAGGAGGAGCTGGCAGTGGTTTGTGTGCCTGGAGCCGGGATGCCGCAGGTGTGTGATGCCATGTGCTCTGCCCCATGGAGGGAAGCCCAAGGGAAGCCCTGGTGTTAATTGCCACATTATTGCTCTGTCTGCTGGAGCTGAAGAGCAAGCTGGGGCAGAGCACAGGTCCTGGGGACCCTGGGGGTGAAGCACCCTCTGCCAGCACCCCAAACCCACACCCTGAGCACCCCACAGGATCCAAGCTGAGAGGGCAGAACCTCCTCAGAGCTTGATCCAGCCCCACTCTGCATCCAGCCCTTCCCCAGGAGACAAGGCACGGGAAGCTTTCCCAGCCAGCCCCAGCCTATCCTGCCACCCCCTGCAGCAGCCTGGCACCCCTGCCCAGGCACGCAGCCGGCTGGTGTCCCTGGGGAGCTGGCTAACAAGGGCTGCAGGTGGCCAGGCTGGCCCACGTCCCGCAGGGCTGTGCTGTCACCGCTGCAGTGCCAGCTGCCCAGCACGCATGCTCTGCCGCAGCTGCAGGTCCCCAGCAAGCTCCTGCCGTGGGGCAGAGCGTGCCCCAGCCAGCTGTATCTCTGCATGGGCAGCCTCGAGGTGTGGGAGGACGTGGTGGGGGAATGGGCAAGGTGGTGCTGTGGCATCTCTTAGCTGTCACCTGCTCCTCTGAGACTGGTGACCTCAGAGACCCTGTGCCCAGAAAGCCTCCGTGGTCTGCAAACTGCCCTCCCAAATGCTGGTGCAAACCTTCCCCCACATGTTGGGGCAAACCTCCTCACGACCTGAATGCCAGTCCAAATCTCTCCACAAATCATCTCATGCAATCATCTCACCCAACACTGGTGCAAACCACTCCCTGAATCCTCCACGAATGCTGATGCAAACCTACTCCTGACTGCTGGTGCAAACTTCTGATCAAGTGCTGGTGCAACAATGGTGCAAACCTTGCCACCAAAAGTCTCAGAGGCCCCAAACAAAAGGATCAGGATGCTCATGTGGGATTTAAGGCTGGGGCAGGAACCGGCTGTCCAGCCCGCCCCACCCCAGACCCCACAAGAAAGGAAATCCCAGAGTGGGTAAATTCATGCTGAAGTGACAGTGTCTGTGTAGCCCACACATCTGTTGTCCCAGGTCCACCACCCACCACCGGGTGCCACGCAGTGGGTGCTGTGCTCCCCGTGGGGCTGCTCCCCAGTGGGGGGTTCCCAGCCCCAGGGCTCCAGCCCAGCATCACCCAGTCTGGTGCCAGGAGCAGGGTCATGGGGTCCTGGGGGGGCAGCTCCGGCTCACGCACTAAGTTTTGCAGCAGCCAGCGGTCAGACCACCGGCCACCCTTCACGCAGGTGGTCTTACCATCTGCAAGGGGACTGAAGCACCTCGGGCTGCCCGTCCTGCTCGGCTCAGGGTGTCCCCGCTGTCCCCTGGGGGACTCCGGCTCGGGGCGGGGGCGGGGGGGGGGGGGGGGGGAGCAGTGCCCTGCTCTGCGGGGAGGCTGCACCCTCTGCTGGGGCGCACGGCCATTGCACAGGGCTGCCACCCACCCCCCAAAAAAAACCCCTCTGCTTGTAGGTCAGATGAGTGCTTGGCTTTGCACCTCAAGGTGCAGGATGAGCACCCTCCTCCAAGCCTGGGCACCTCTGCCTGTCCCCGGGGCTCCCCAGGGCTTGGCCAGGTGCCATCAGGTCTGGTGTGTCCCAGACAGAAGGTGACTGTGCTGTTGCCCCATTCCAGAGCCAGCTGACCCTCGGGGTACGTGTGCCCCCGGGGAGCTGTGCTGACACGGGGCAGACAGGGGTGACCCACTGGGCTGAGACAGTGTCACCATGAGCCCTGGTACCCGGCCATCGCTGAGGCAAGGTGTCAGAGCCCCATCCCATCACTGCCATCAGACCAGCCAGGGACCACCAAAAGGAAAATGGGGTTCTCTGGGCAGTGTGTGACGGTGACAGCCACAGCCCCCGGAGGCAGTGCCACCCTGGTGGCCCCAACCGTGCCTCCCCTCCCAGGCCAGAGCAGGAGTGACCATGCAGAGCAGGGACAAGTGTCCCTGTTTAGCAACATCCCCCCAGATGTGAGCAGGGGGAAGAGGGAGAGAAGCCAAGGGGATTTGGGGTGCAGAACTGGGACGAGGAGGTTGGACCACCCAGAAATGACCCCCTCCACACCCCAAGCCAGGGTCCCTAGAGGGACCAGGGCCCTCTGGGGAGACCTCCGGACAGACTGGGAGGTGACAGGGCTGGGGAGGGGGGCAAGGGTCCATAAGAAATGTGTGTGTGTCCCCAGCAGAGACATGGCCACAGGGTGTCACCCCTGCACCGCTCCAGGAGCAGGCGGTGCCACTTTCGGACCTGCACACTGCACAGCCATTCCTGCCCGCTGCAACGGGGATGGGGGCAGAGGACGGTGTGGCCGGCGGGGGACAAAAGCATGCCACCAGGCCGTCCCGATGGAGCGGAGGGACTGGCATCACTGTGCCAGCCATGCCTCCATCCTCATGCCCAGCCGCCAGTTGCACAGCCGTCAGAGCACGCCGGCAGGAGGGATGCAGGCATTCAGTTCAGTCCCCAGAAATCATTTTGTAGGGTGGTTTGTGACCCCCTTCTCCTCCTGACCCAAACCTGGCTCCGACACCAATCTCTGACCCATAGCACCCTCCTCCTCCGTGGTTATCTGTGCCCACAGCAGGTGAGTGGTGGGCCATGCACCCCATGTCAGGAGCCAGAGCTTGACCCAGGCAGCCCCAGGCTCCTGCAGCCTGGGGTGGGCTCCATCCTCTGCAGCACCAAAGAGCTGGGAGACCCTAGGCCTTGGAGAAGAGGGACTGGCCCAGGGCTCCCTCGGGTCTAGCACCTCTCCCCCACGAGATGCACTGGAAGCCAGAGCTCCCTCCTCTCCGTGTCCCCTGGCAGGAGTCCTGGGCACCCCCTCCTCTGCACAGAGCCACTGCACCCCCCGGAACAGCCGCAGGGTCTGTCCACACCTGGCACTGCTGCAGGGCTCGAAGGTTGCTCAAACAATGGAAATGCAGCCACACACTTGGGGTGGTGACAGGGGTAGGGACAGCGATGCTCACCAGCACCTGCTGGGACCGGCCACATGCTCTTGGGTCCACAGGGCAGCCCAGAGGGAGCCACACGGGACCTGAGCAGGGAAATGGGGTCCCGTCCCCAGCATCTCCCCTAGCACACTGCCAGGAGCAGCAGGATGAGCTGCCTTGACAGGACACAAGCCCACGGGCACTCCAACATGGAGGTGGTGTGCTCCTCTTCTGGGAGGATTCGCATGGCCTGGGCCACCCACGGGAGCCCACGCAGGGGGCTGTGCATGGCTTCCCAATGGCAGGCTGTGCCGCCGGCTCCTGCTACCCCCACATTGCTGGCTCGGTGGCCTCGACACAGTGCGGGGCTGCCAGACGCCGCCTCCTGTTCCCGACACGCTCACTCCCGCTTTCCTCCCTGCAGCACGGCTGCATGTGGGGATATAGGGTGCCTGCGTGGTACAAGGGGTGCAGAGGTGGCCCCAGGACAAGGAAGGGCATGGTGTGCTGCTGGGCACGGTGAGCATCTTGCTCCCTGCAGCAGCTCTGCTGTGACTCATCCTGGCAACCCACGCAGCAGCCGGTCAGGGTGTCCAGGTCCTCTCCTGCCTCCGTGCAAGGCCATGCAGGAGCAACGCATTACCACAAGTTCTGGGTGCTTCCCTCCATATCTCCCTGTGCCTATCGCCCTGACCTTGCAGTGGGACCAGGAGGTGGCACCAGGGACGGTGGCCCCAGCCCTGGGCTCCCATGTCCCATTGTTCCTCTCCCCGTAGAAGTCTGCACCCCGCTGGCCCCAAAGCAGCCACTATCCAGCACCAGGGCTGATGTGTCAGGGGCCATCAGCTACCGAATAAGGTGGGGAGGGAAATGGTTTGGGGTATGGAGAAGGGCAGGACTTGCTTTCCCATTGTGGCTGTGCAGATCCAAGATCCGCAGCTGGCACTGGAGCAGATGCTGATGTTCCCTCTGGGTAGCACAGCTGTACAGTACCATGCATGTCCCTGCGGACCCCAGCATCCCCTCTTTGTCCAGGATACACCCCTGGACCTGAAAGCCAGTACACACAGTCCCCTCTCACCCCCTATTCCCGTGTCAATGCACACCATGGGGACGCAGTAACAAGGCATCAGACCAGAACTAATCTGGGAGCCCCATGGGGCCAAGGCATACCCTGGCTGGCCAGGGAAGGAGGAAGGCAGCCAGAGTACCTGGAAAGCAGGGATCTGGATCCAAGCCACCCCAGAAAGCCAGCACTGTGCTTGGCACAGGCAGAGGCACCCAGCCCACAGCCGGCCGGGGACACGGAGCCCCGTCTGGGTCATCTGCCAATCCACGCAGCATTGACAGGGCCACTCGCTCCCCATGCAGGGGGTTGGGGGCTCTGGCAGCAACAATGGGGGTAGTAAAAGGGGGAGGCACCTCATGTTCAGCACAGGGCACCCTGCGACCCAGCAGCGAATGATCCGGGGGCTGGAGTGACTGATCTGCGAGGAGCCGCACGCAACTATATCTGTCTCACTCTGCTGAGCGATGACTAAGGGAAGGACAGGAGAGCAGTCTGCACACCGCCAGGCAGAGGAGGAATTATTTAGGCTGGAGCGCGGGGGTGGAGGGAGGGGGGCTGGAAGGAGATGGGTGGAGGGAAGGTGGAGGCTGGGTGGGATGCTCTGGCAGCGCTCCCCCTCTCCGCCGGAGGGACACCAGGTACCGGGCTGGGGAGAAGAAGCGCAAGAGCTGGGGGACTGGGAGCTGCCGGCTCATTTCTGGGGAGAAAATACTTCTGGCCAAGGGGGTGTCCTGCCCTGGCCCCAAGCCCACAGCCAGGCGCTGGCTCATAGACCTGTCATTGGCCCTGCAGGACAGCCAGCATCTCCCATGCGTGGGAAAACACCCAGCAACTGTCTGCACAGGGCAGGCTCCAAGGCATGCACAGCCCTTCCCTGCCTTCCCATGGCAGCTGGACAGTGGGCTATGTGCAGGACCCATTTCTTCTGGTCTCAGGGCCATGCCGCTCCCACGCTGGGGCAAGCCCCATGCCTGTGGACGGGCTGCACCATGCTGCACAGGGCTGGCTGCTGGGGGACAGACAGGCTCTGGCCTTACAAAAATTCACCCCGGTGCCCATGAATTCTTAATGAATTTTTAATGGCAGGGAGAGGAAGGTAGAAAAATGACCCCGCTATGTGGCATTTCTCCTGGGCCTCGGCCCGGCACAGCAGTGTTCTCGTGTAAGCACCTGGCGTACAACAAAAATCACAGGCAGGAGGAGGGGATGCTGAGATCCAGGGGCTCAGCATCCTCTGGGTCCAATCCTTTCTCCCAGGAAGGTAGGGACCCCACCACGTAAGCCGTTCCCACAGCCAACAGGTACCAAATCTAACTCCTGGACTCACCGTGAGCAAGTCAAGCACACAGAGCTGGCAACTCTTTCTGATACTTCAGCTGGGCCACACTTGCCTTGTTGACCTGCAAGTTGCAACTCTTCTCCCAGCTCTGCAAAGATTTTTGCAGCATAACTGGGGCACAAACATCCCAACCCAGCTCGCACGTGAAGCTGTGGGAGCCTGCAGCCTGCTCTGTGCATGAGAAGCGGAGCCAAGGAACCTGTGTGCCCTCCAGACCTTCCAGCCCAGAAGGATGTTTGCAAGGGAAGCAGAATTTCTAACCCAGAAAGCCCCTAAAACTTGCAGCCAGGAGTGCCTCAAGGGTCTCTGGCTCACTTCTAACAGTGCAGAATTGAAATGTGAGTGTTATGGTCAGGGAGTGGGAATAAGGCAGTGTATGAGCCCTGTCCGTTGAACATCTATAGGCTACAAGAGCAGGACCACAGTCCAGGATGGTGCAGGAAAGGAAATCAAGGAAGGGGCTATAACCCAGCATGATTTCAGGCCCGTGTGTTCAACAGGGCTTGTCAAATAATCCTGGCTTCTTTATTTGATGACTTTATAAATCTGGTTGCTAAAACACCACCACGGACATACCAGGCTGCTGTCAGGTCATCTCCCCAGCCCCCTGAGCACCGAGCAATGCCGGGGGAATACCGAGCAATGCCAGGGGAGCGCTGCAAGGCCAGTGACCCGCCAGGACCCAGCCCTGGGGACCTCCACCCATCACACCAGCTCCTATGGGCAGCAGCACCTCTGACACTGCCTGGCCCCCACCGAGCTGGCAGGTCCCTGGGCTGGTAGCGAGGCGGGATTCAGAGGCTACAGCATCACCCCGGCTTCATCTCCCGTCATCTAATCCTCAGAGCAACCTGGCATCCTCTTCCAACACCCTCGGCGTAGCCTGGCAACGGCAGTACCGGCATGGAAACAGCTGTACTGGCATGGAAACGGCACTACCGGCATGGCAACGCGGCTGCCAGTGGAGACAAAAATGTCAGGCAGATCCCCCCCTTGCCCTGGCTGTCTCTCTGCTTCCCGGAGCAGCAAAACTGCCCCGTCTCCCCTGGCTACCTGCAATGGGCTGTGGGTGCCGGGCACGATGGGCCCCGCCAGCCTCGCCTCCTTCTCTCCCCTTTGCCTGGCATTGCATGAGGTGAGTTGCTGGGTCTCAGCCTAGGTCTCGCAGGTCCTGGCATCCAGCGAGCCACAGCAGCACACGGGTGTCCTTTGTGGGTCCCATGTGGGGGGAGACCCATACCCCCCTTACCTCTCCCAGAGCAAACACCTCGTTTGAGGGGCATAAATCTGTGGGACCCAGGAAAACGGTTCCTCTGGTTTTTGGCTGCCAAGGGCTTTTTCCTGCAGCCAGTTCCTCTGCCTGCCGGAGCAGGCCTGCTGCTCGGGGCCAGCCCTCTCTGCGGTGGGGAGGAAAGGCACTGGCATCCCCGGGTAGGGAGGGATATTACAGCTGCCCTCCTCACCCCATTTGGGTGGGGGGGATGTCTCCCCAGCAGCGGGCAGGGAGGGCAGCTGGAGCATCCATCTCTGCCGGGGAAGGAGATCCGGTGGGGGCATCGGAAGTTACACAACGCTGCGCCAAGCAGACAAGGCAGCGAGCACGGCGGGGGCGCACACCAGCCCCCGGAGTGAATTCCCTGACGTGGCAAACATCTCCCGAAGCCCCCTCGACGCCCACCTGCACACGCAGGCAGGAGCCCACGCGCATACGCAGGCAGGAGCCCACGCGCCGGCGCACGCCTGCCTCTAAAGGAAAAGCCTCGCCAGAGCCAGTGCTGAAATAGTGAATTGCCTCATTCATTCACCTTCTCCGGAAGCTCTGCCCGTACATGCAACCATACGCACAGTGATCCATGTGCGGCAGACACGTGCGCCCACCCCTACACCCTCCAGGAATCCCCCCCCCCCAGCCACCTTCTTCACCACCCGCTCCGAAATGCAAGCACACCCTGCAACTGTGTGTGTCCCTCCACACGAACCCCAGGTCTGCAGGTGGGGAACCCTGGTTGGAGCGAATTTTGCGTGCGACCCCCTTCATGGTATGGTGGGGTGACCCACGTTCCCTGAGGGGGAAAAGCCCCCCTGCCACTTTTTGGTCCCAAATCCAGAGACTCTCAGGTGGGAAGATGGCCCCTTAGCACACACAGAAACACTCCCAGCTGCGTTTGCCCCCACAGCTTGGAGGACATGCTTCTCCAGGGGCTGCTGCTGTAGCAAAAACCCCTCACCTTGGCCAGACGGGTCACTCCATCCCCAAAAGCTTGAGCAGGACCTGGCAGGGGCTGTGCAGGACACGGCACATGCATGGCGTGGGGGACACATATGTGCATGAATGCCCAGCAACACAACCATGTTGGGATGTGCGCAGACAGAAACTTCCATTCCTAAGCTGGAAGGTCTGGCTTGGGGTTATCACCCGGCAAACGCTCCCCTGGGATGCACAGGCTCGCAGCACACACCTGCGTGCAACCCCAGGCAGATGCAACATGTGCCCAACGCACATGTTGGCATGCTCCGCAGTGCACGGCTCTGCAGACCCCGTTTGGGGGTTCGGCGCACATAGGGCACACATGGCCAGGCAGCAGCGGGTCAGAGCGATGCCTGCAGCCTGCCTGTGCCCCAACGTGACCCCGCTCTGCCGGCACGTCCTTACGTAACTCCAGCCCAGTGTGGGACATGCCACCGCACCGAGCAGGGAGATGGCACGGATTCAGTTCATTTCTTTTCCTAGAATAACTTCTTTTTTTAAGCCCCGGGAGGTGCCCGAGAAAACATCCCATCTCCACCCCCCACCCCCTCACCTGGCAGCCTCCCAGCAGCACCAAGCCGCGGTGCAGTGGCAGCAGCCGGCACGGTGTGTGCAGCACCCGGGAGCGTGGCATCACACCCTGGCCAGGGCCCCTTTCCCGACCCGGCAGGCAGGTCACAGGTCCTGGCATCCAGAATGGTCAGCTGTCACGACATGTCCCCAGTCCTATTCTCCCTCCCGTTGTACAGGAGGGAAACGCTGATGTACCTACAGGTACCCCAGGACCTGCAGGATGGGCTCAGGTCCCTCCTCTAATCGCTGCTGCAGACACACGCCAATGTCTGCGTTGGACAGGGAGGGTTTATCGCAGTGGGGACCACTGCTCACATCGGCGTGACCCAGGGATGCAGGCACCGGACCACACGCCTCGAGGAAGCAAAAAGCATCAGTGCCGGCAGCCCAGAGCCTGCCGCCCTGTCCCTACCCACCCCTCAATGGCTGCTCTTCCCATTTGACTTTGAATATTCTTATTTTTCCTCAACCTTACCTAGAGCTTGAGATCAGACACGGGCTCCTATCTGCCCAGATGGCTTTTGGTCCTTCACGAACACAGATCATTCAATACCGCTCCAGCCTGAGCGATGCTTTAAAGACGGTGGTTTGTTGAACAGCAGCCCCACCACCGTCACAGCGTGTGGCAGCGATCCCAGGACCCAGAGTGCAGCTCAGCCCCTCTTCCCCAAGTCCAGCACGTTGAACACTCTGGTTTTGTTCCCCTCCAGCAGCAGCAATTTCTCCTCCCCGCCTCCCTCCCACTCCTCACCCTGCTTCGGGCTGTACATTCAATGCCTCTGTCCTTACTGAAGGTTGAAGTAAAGCAGGGAATCAGTTTTGGGCTGTATTTTCTTCAGCATTAATTCTTCCAGCCCCTTCTCACATGGAGATGCTGCTGCTTTCCTCCTTTGCTCCCTAATTAAGCATCACTGTAACTTTTCCCCCTTTGCTCGATCTCTTCCAGCAAATTGGATGATGGGGTTTGCAAAGTCTTGCTTTCAACTTAACCCACTACCACCCCTGACCAGGCTCAGATGTATTTGCTTTGCGATGGTCCTGCCACAGACAACCCCAATCGGCATTATCTTGGTGCCTTGCAGCAGCTCTGGGCACTGCGTGGCAGGCTAAATCCTCTCTGCAATCCTCACCATGGGCAACGGGACGTGGCTTTGGGAATCAGAGCCCCAAGGCTCCAGATATGGCCCCACAGCTGGCCAGCTGTGCAGGGCTTTCAGATACCTTCGCATCCCCAGAGATCTGGCCTGTCTGGAGTCCCGGCTCACAGGGCTGCTGGAAAGCGTTGGTGGGTGCTGGGGAATAGCCAAACCCCCTGCTCTGTCCATTGGTCTGGGTTGAGAGGAGAGCAGGGGGCTCGCTCTGCTCTCGGGGCATCCTCTCAAGTCAGTGTTACAGAGGGAGATGTGGCAAGCAGAGCCCCGGGCCCAAGCGCTGCCACCAGACCCAAGTGATGCAGGTGATGAGCAGGAGCCCCATTTCATCCTGAGCAAGCATGGGAGGAGAACAGCAGGTTAGTGGGTGCCTTCGAGGCCGCCTGGGCAAGACCAATCTCCTTTCCCCAGCGAGCAGGGCAATGCTTCCAGCAAAAACCCATGCACAGAGCAGCCACTACAGACCTCTCTGTCAGGCAGGAGAGGATGAATGTGCCCAGATACCACTGTGATGGGCACCGCGGGAGAGCAGATTAAACAGAAACCTCCAAGGACTGCCCTCTGGGCCAGAGACACATCAGAAAGCTGCTTGACTTGCAGATGGTGACCCATAACACACTGTTAACCACTGGCCACTTCATACGCCACCACCACCCCCTGCCCCATCTTCCCATACTCTGCTTCTGAGCGAGAAACGGGCAGAGAGGAAAAGCATTCTTGCTCCGGCTTCCAGCCAGGGCACCCAGTGCTCAGCCAGCCCTTGCCAGCAGCCCCAGCTCACTCACCACCGCATCCCCTCCCAGTTCAACCTCAACACTGGCTGGTGTCTCAGGCTCCTAATGAAAAACTCCAGGCAAGGCTGTTCCCTGCCAGCAGCAGGCAGCGACTTGGAGATCCACAGAGCCACCACAGGACTGGCACAGTGCCATATGGCTGAGCCAAGGGCTGGCAACCACAGAGTCCCATGAGACTGGGCTAAGATGCCCAGGGCCAGGCACCCCCACGTCTGCATTTGCTTGCAAAGATGAGACTGAGGCACCTCAGCATCCTCCAGCACTCTGGATGGGGTGCTTGGAAATATTTCTCCCTTCCCTTCTCCTTCTGTACAGCCATCCCACCCACCATCCATAACCCCACTGGACCAAGGAGATAGGGTGCTCAGAAAGCAACAAAGTCAGAGAGATTAGTAGTTATGGGCTACAGGTAGGGAGGGAAGCCACCTGGCACCACTGCAGCACCAGTGGAGTCTTCTGCCCCCAGCATAACATCGCCTGCATCCCTCTGAGCACCACCTGCCATCGGGCCAGGACAGTCACAGAGAAGGAGGTTTGGGAGGTAATGGAGAAAAGGCAAGACCAGAATAAAGGCAAGCCAGCCTGTTCTTTCAGAAAACAACCCCTGAGGTCTTTTTTTTTTTTTTTTTTTTTTTTTTTAGGTGACAGATTTGGTAGCACCACAGAGGTATTAAGCTTCCTACAGCAGTCAACTGGGTACCACTTTGTGCCCTGATGAACCCCTCGCATCTTGCTGCTGTCAGCTCATTTGGCACATTAAAGATTAGATGCCAGGCAGATCTGTTAGAGGAAAAGCATCAGATGGACACACTCCCAAAAGATGCAGCAGGGCCTGCCTCCAGACGGTGACCTTCAGAGCCAGCATCCCTGCTGGGAACACCTGTGGATACCCCTGCCCTGGAAAGCAGGGACTTGGGATGTGTTTCAAGGTCAAAATTCCCCAGATGATGGGGTGGCTGGAGAGACTAGAAAAGCTCAGTGTGCTTGGCACCCAAATGCAGACTAGAAATAACTTGGTTAAAACGTAACTTGGAGAGAGCCATCCCCAGGAGAAACTACCAGGTGCTACAGGACGCCTTTGCTGAGGAAAGCAGAGCAAATGCTGGAAGCTGAAAAAAAGCCAAGCCAAACTTCAGCTCATGTCCTCCACGTGCAGATGGGTCCCCAGGGGCAAGCGATGCTATTCAGGCTCCCCAGCACGGCTGGCCTCCCTTACTGGGGGACATGTGAGGTCACAGGTGGGTAGTAAGGAGGATGCCAGGGACTGCAGGGGTGCTGCAGGCTCTCAGCTACCATCCCCCTGCCTCACCGACAGCTTCTCGACCAGAGTCCAGACACTCCAGATTCGAATTCCGTGCCTGCGGATTCCCACAGCAACCTGGGACAAACTCACCACACTCCAGCACCTGCAAGTCAGGGTGTGGACACCACCTCTCCTCTTTCACCTGCTTGGACAGAGGCTTTGCAAAGACAGCTCCCACGAGGGGCTTTCACAGCCCACTCACCCTGCATGTCCAGTTTAGACCTGTGCATTGGCATTTCAGAGTAGGAGCCAGCAGGGTAGGTTAGGCCAAACCAAGGTGTCCAAAGGCAGGATCTGTCTGGTAGAGCCTTGCTCTTCCCAGGCTCTGCCCCAAAAAAGTACTGCAGCATCCCCCACACTGCCCTTTCCTCCAGCTCACTCTTGCCCTCAGGTTTTGGCCACTCCAGCATAGCCTGAGCACCGGTGGGGGCAGCAGGGGTCTGGAGACAACCGAGTCCTCCCACATGCTGCTGCCCACTGCCATGCAGAGCTGCTCGCATCTCTCCCGCACACCCGACGTGGGTGGCAGGAGAAGCCTGGCACGCTCATCTGAGGGAGTTTGCAAAGGTCAGCCCAGGAGGAGGTCTCCAGCAAGGGCTGTGTGCCAGCACCGGCTGGGAACCACTCGAGAATAGAGGCAGGAAGGGGAAAAGAAAAGGGAAAAAAAAAAAAAAGAAAGAAAAAATAACCCAGCTGGCAGCACAGACGCTGCCGGGAGAGGAAGCGGCAGGTTGAGACAAGGACACGGCTCATTATGCCACCCCCGCAGGTGCGGAGCGCCGAGCGGAGCGGACGGCTCGGCTGCCACAGGCAGCATGCTAGCAGGGGGGGAGGCAGCGGCCAGCATCCACAGCCCCAACCGGGGAGGACAAACCGAACAATATCATTATGGCTAGAAGCAGCTTCCACCCCCTTCCTCCTGCATGCCCTTGAAGGCCAGGCTGGCTCTGGTGAGATACAGCGTCACCGGGATGTGGGAGATGCTGCTGGAACAAGCTCTTCCAGTGCTTTCACCGTCCTTGGGGGCTTTCAAGCCCAGCCTGAATAAACCCTTGAGCTGCCCACTCTGATGCTGTGGCTGACCCAGCTTGGAGCACAAGACCTCCTGGGGACCATTGCCAGCTGGATTATCCCATGCTCAGAGCCAGGCAGGCACAAGCCCACTGCATGCTGGGGCTAGCAACAAAGTCAGGGTGACTGGGAGCTGGTGACAGCCACTCTGGTTTGGTGGTTTCCTCAGGGAACAGGCCAGGAGCTGGATAAGCCCCAAGGAAGGAGGTCCCCATGTCCTCAGGACACAGCTCGCCTGCACAGACAGCAGTTTCAGCGGGAACGAAGACCCAGGCCTGACACAGAAGGTGACCCACCAGCATCTGCTCAGAGATGCATCAATCTCAGACCGCAGGCAGGGAACAGGACATTAATCCAACAAAAAACCCTGGGCATGGATTTTTCCTTGCAGCCATTTCCTCATCCCGCAGCTCAGGGTGCTGGAAAAGGCGGGCAGCATCTCCAAGGATGGGAACAGGCAGGAAGGAGAGACAGCATCGAACGCGTGGGTGCTGCTCTCGCCGTGGAGAACAGAGTACAAACCCCGCTGCTGCCAAGCCCAGTGTCCTCAGATGCATCTCCCCAGCTCACCCAGCCACAGTCGCCGGAGACTTCCCCGTGCTGCGCTGAGTGGGGGAGTCTGAGCAGGCCGGTGGGGAGCACCGCAGCAATGAGCCAGCACTCTCCTGAGTGCAGGATCACACCCTTGCTCCCGCCCTGTCTGCTTGGCCGTGGGGAGATCCAGATCCAGCTCGGAGGAGGTGGTGGCAGTGACAGGGGAAAGGTCTCCTTCGCAGTGGTACAGCACCTGCCAGGAACGTTGCTTTGCAGCTGGCACTTGGGTAGGAGGTTGCAGAGCTTGGTGGCCTCATCCACTGCCCCGACCTTCAGACACCATGTAATGATGCTTAAACAGAAAAACAGCCTGGGCTGTGGTTCCCCACCTCCCTATTCTCTCTGGGACAAGGACCCAAAGCCAAAGCCTCGGGAAGAGCTGAAGCTCCAGGGGAACACACCGTGCTCCTCACTCCTGCAGCGTGGGAATTTCCCGCACTAGAAGCACCATTGCTGGGCTCACCAGCCCTCAGTGGACTTCTCTTTTCAGGAATTTGCTTAATTGCCTTTTGACCCTGGACAAGTTTCTCACATCTTCCCTCCATCCCTCTACCCAAGGCCGCCACTTCCACAGGTTAATCCCAAACTGCTTCACCAAACACACTCGTGCCCCAAGGGTCCACTGCCTCTTCCCACAGGATATGCCCTGTTATGGGAAGGGAACTCGAGCAACCCTTCCAGGCTCACCTTCCCACCGCCGCACAGGATTTTATTATTCCCCGTCATGCCTCCCTCAGTCATCTCTTCCCCCAGACGGAAGACAGCCAGTTTATGTAATTGTTCCTTCTATGGAAACGGTTTCGTACCTTTAATTATTCCTGACACCCCTCCCTGCACTTTCCCGGCGTGTCTTTAAAAGGGTGCGGACGTGCTGGCAGGCAGACGGGCTGTGAAGGAGGAGAAGTTTTGGTTAAGACACCCGCTGCACCCTGGGAAGAAGGCTGTGGTCTGCCCTGACCCCGCTCCTGCCTAGCTTTTGGCGGCAGAGGGGCCGCATCCAGCCGCTGGACCAAAGCCCTTGTTTGTCCCCAGGCAAGCTGCACACCAAGCAGATCATTTGTGAGCACCGGGAAGGCCAGCGCCAGCTCCCCCAACCCAGGGCCTCCAATGCCCCCGGCGATGAAAGGCCGAAACAAAAAGCATTTGCAAAGCCAGGGCATCGGCCTGGCGCGGGACAAGCGGCACGAGCCCCCCCCCCCCCCCCCATCTGGGGTTACGCAGTCGGTCGAACACGTTGACAGTGAAATGGACGGGTGACAGCGAGTGCTGGTTTAATATCACGATGACTCAGCTGCTGTGCGGGGAGCACAGTGAAAACTCCCGACTCCCCCAGCTCGGAGGGGCTCCGTGAACAGTTCACGGGGAGAAGGGAGGAGCCCGGGTGGCTGCTCACACCCTGCCCCAGAGAGCCAGGGACCCCAGCCCCATCCCCGTAAAGGACGGGGAGACGGACGCGGTGACCAAACCACAGGGGACGGACAAGCCCCGAGCCTAGAAGTTACTCCAAAACGCCCCATTCAAACACCTCCTCAGTAAGGGGAAGCGTACAGAGGTTACAAAAGCACCCTCTAATCGTGACACGAACGTCACGCTGACAGCCTCAACCGCTCACATCACCCATGAGCCGCAGCGCCCGCGGGACCAGCTGCTTCCCCCCTCCGTCTCGGGTCAGGTCCACAGGTAGGACGCTGCCCCGGAGGGGATCCTCGCTCTGCGCTGACCATCTCTCCCCCAACTCCACGGGGGAAAGAGATGGGCTTTTTCTTTGGGACGGGCGCGTTTCCTAGGACAAAATCCCAGCTCCCCCGGCCGGGAGCCGCCTCGCTCCCCGGCCTAACCCCGGCCGGCGTGACTGGCGAGGACACGCAGGTCGAGACCCCCAAAGGTGCTCCCCCCTCGGAAAAGGGACGGCGTTTCGCTGATGGACGGTGCCGGCAGCGCTGGGCCCAGCCGGGGCGGCCGCAGGGCTGTGAGGTGTCCCGGGGTGAGCCGGTCGGGGGGGGGGGGTCGGCTTTAAACGCGGCCCCCCAGGCCTCCCGCCTCACACCCGGCCTCCGGGGTGACCGTAAGGCCGGTCACCCCTCAGGGGAGACCTCACCCCCCACCCCCCCCCCAAGACCCACGTCACGCCAGGTGTTGCCCCCCGGGGACAGCGGTGTCCGGTGGGGGGGGGGGGGGGGCGCTCTCCCCCTCAGAGCCCCCCCCCCGCCCGGACCCCTGGAGGGGGGGGAGGGGGGAGGTTGGATGAGCGGCGCCCCGCTGACGTCACAGCCTTCCAGAAGATTCCCGCGAGGATCCCGCCGCTCCGAACGAAGGACTGACCAATGAGAGCGCGCTGGAGGGGCGGTGCCGGCTTAAACTGGCCAATGGGAGGCGGCGGTAGGGAGGAGGGGCGAGGCGGGAGGGGTGGAAGGCGAGGCTTCGCCTTCCACCCCGCCCTCCTCGCCCCGCCTCCTTCTCAGGGAGAGCCAATGAGCGCGGCGAGGTGAGGCGACGGACAGCCTTCCCGGCCCAACGGGGCGGGGCGCGCGCGGGCGGGACTCCCCCCTGACGTGGTGGCCGGGGGGGGCGGGGGTGGCTCAGCGAGCGCGCGGCGCCCCAGGACAGCGCGAGCGGTGAGTGCCGGGGGCGGCGGCGGCGGCGGCGGCGGCGGCGGCGGCGGAGGAGGAGGAGGAGGAGGAGGAGGAGGAGGAGGATGGCGAGGAGGAGGATGGCCGGCCTGCCCCACTGCGCTGCCCCAGTCCGCCGTCCCGTCCCACAGACCCCCACGGTGCCGGCACCGGCACCGGCGTCCCGGTGGGGACGGGGGCGCGGCCCCTCCGCCCCCTGCGGTGACAGGGTGTCGCTGTGGGGCTGGGGGGGGGGGGGGTGTCAGTCCCCCTGCCCCGTGGGGTGACAGGGTGTCACGGTGGGGTCAGACCCCCTGCCCCGTGGGGTGACAGGGTGTCGGCTCTGGAGCATTCCCTCTGCCCCGTGGGGTGACAGGGTGTCACTCTGGGGCTGGGGGGTCAGTCTCTCTGCCCCGTGGGGTGACAGGATAGTGCTGGGGGACTGGGGGGGGGGGGGTGTCAGACCCCCCTGCCCCGTAGGGTGACAGGGTGTCGCTGGAGGGTCAGTCTCTCTGCCCTGTGGGGTGACAGGGTGTCACTGTGGGGCTGAGGGGGGTCAGACCCCCTGCCCTGTGAGGTGACAGGGTGTTGCTGTGGGGCTGGGGGGGTCAGACCCCCTGCCCTGTGGGGTGACAGGGTGTCCCTATGGGGCTGGGGGGTCAGACCCCCTGCCCTGTGGGGTGACAGGGTGTCCCTATGGGGCTGGGGGGTCAGACCCCCTGCCCTGTGGGGTGACAGGGTGTCCCTATGGGGCTGGGGGGTCAGACCCCCTGCCCTGTGTGGTGACAGGGTGTCCCTGTGGGACTGGGGCAGTCAGACCCCCTGCCCCATGGGATGACAAGGTGTCACTGTGGGGATCAGTCCCTCAGCCCCATGGCATGACAGAGTTTCACTGTGGGTCTAGGAAAGGAGGCTTGCCCCTCTGCACCCACGGGGTGACAGGCTGACCCGATGGGGGGTTAAACCTCTGTCTTATGAAGTGACAGGGTGTCTTTTTGGGGCTGATGGCGTCGGCCCCTCTGCCCATGGGGTGACAGGGTATCGCTGTGGGGCTGGGAAGGGGAGGTTAGCCCCTTTGCCCCTGTGTGGCTGGGGAATGGAGGCTAGCCCCATTGCACCCACAGTTGACAGTGTGTCCCTATGGGGCTGAAGGCAGGGGAGAAAGGGGTTGGTGCCTCTGCCACCGTGGGGTGACAGGGTTTCCTGCTGGGGCTGTGGGGCAGGGTTAACTGCTCTGCCCTACCTAGTGACAGCGTGTCCCCGTGGGTCTGAAGGGGCTGGGAGAAAGGGGTTAATCCCCCTGCCCCATAACAATAACAGTGCATCCAAGTGGGGCTGGGAGGAAGGGGTTAAACTCGCCCCATGGGGCTGTCCTACAGCCCTATAGGGCTGGAGAGGGCAGTGAGGTGAGTCTTAACCCTTCTATCCCCTCCCGCTTTGGAGGGAATAATGTGCCCTGTTGGAACTGTGTAGTGTGGCTAGGAAGGGGTTAACCCCCACACCCCCGTTGGAGGCACCAGTGTATCCCAGTGGGGCTGAACTGGGTGGTGAGGTAATGCATAACCCCTGCCCAGGTAACAATAATGGGATTGGAGGGGCCAGCAAGGACGGGGTTAACCCCTTGTCCCCAGTCGAGGTGACTGTGTCCCCCGGGAGAGCTGGCCGTGGGGAGGAAAGGGTTAAACCGCTTCCCCCTGGGGGCAGGCAGTGGGGTCCCCGGGGGGCTGGAGAGATGACGAGGGGTCACCCCAGGCGGGGGCCAGCACCCCCGTGGGGCCGTGCTATGGGGCACAGCGGTAGGAGGGGGGTGGGGGAGTGAGAACCCCTCCCCATGCAGGTGACAGCTGCTCACCGAGCCCGTAAATGGGGCACCCCTAAATGGGGCACCGCCTGTGGGGGTGGGGGTGGGGTTTAACCCCATCCCCACACAGGTCTTAGCCCCCAGTGGGGCCAGGCAGGGGGCGCGGGGTGGTGGTGGTGGGAATTTAACCCCATCCCCGTGTCAATGTGAGCACCCCCGTGGAGCTGGAAAAGGGGGACCCTACACGGGGGGGGGGGGGGGGCAGCAAGGGGGGTTTGACCCCATCCCCACACCACTGTGAGCACCCCAGTGGGGCTGGTAAGAGGGGATCCTATGTGGGGAGTCGCTGCGGGGACGGGGGGAGACTCGACCCCATCCCCACGTAGGAGGCAGCACCCCGTGGGCGCAGAAATGGGGGACCCCGTCTGGGGAGACATTGAGGGGGTCTTGACCCGTCCCCAGGCAGGAGGCAGCAGCCTGGCAGCGGGGGCCGTGCCGGCAGAGGCAGCGAGGGGAGGGTTAACCCCATCCCCACGCAGGTGCCCGCACCCCAGTGGGGCTGTCGGTGGGGAGGGGGAGGCGGGCGGTGCGTGTGGGGGCCCGGGGAGGGGATGATTCATTGCGGGTAGTCATGACATTGCTGCCTGGTTGCCTGCGGCTGCCAGCCGTCACGGGCACGGGTGGCTCTGCCTGCCCCGGCACACCAAGATCCCCTCCGGCTCCCTGACCGAACCCGGGACACGCTGCCATGCCGGCCATCCTGCTCTTCTGGAGCCGCGCCGAGAGGTACGCACCCACCCTGGCACCCACCCTGGCAAGCCCCAGCTCGGCCACCCCAGCACTGGGTGCCCGGTGAGCCACCGGACCCCCAAACGCTGGGGACACAGCAGGCTGTGGGCTATCACCTGCCCGGCATTTTCGCTCGCGAGGGTGGGATGCAGGAGCCGCCCGGTGATGTCCCGGTACAGCTGCTTGATTTCGGTGTGGGGCATCCGGAGAGGATGCTCTCCGTGGCCCGTGAGTGACGGTGATGGACTGCGGAGGGGGGGACACAGTGGCATTGGATTTCCTTGGCGCACCTGAAGGTGACTTCTCAGAAGTAGGTTTTGCGCCGCTGGGCTCGGAGGAGGCACCATCCTGGTGCCCCGCTGCGGTGGGGGAGCCCCGGACCCCTTCTGCCGGGGGGACCAGTGCCGGCACCCAGTGAGGGGGATACAGGGACCCCCGCGCATCCAAAGGGGAAAGCTGGGGAGGTGCAAATTGGTTAACGTGACTTTTTTTTTTTTTTTTCCCACATCACCGCCGCCCTACTTTTCTCCCTCCCCGATTCGCCCGGTGGGTGCACAGCCCTGGGCGTCAGCGAAGTCGGTTCTGGGGACACTGGGGGGCTCCTGGCTGCACTCCCTGCTCCTCGGCGGGGGCTGCGTGGGGGACGTGACGGCAGTGGGGCGGCTGGGTGCCTTGCGGCAGCTGGGAGGGAGGATGCTGGAGCTGACGGCAGAAGTGTCTTAATCCGTTGGCTTAGCGAGAAAGCGTCAAGAAACCAATTAAAAGGAAAATTACGCCTCAGCAAGCGACTCCATTGAAGGGTCCCCCCGTGCGCGGCTGGGAAGCACACAAAGGACGGCAGCTCCACGCCAGCACCGCGTCGACGCTCGCTCGCCCACTGCCGAAGCCCTTTCAGAGCTGTCCTGGGAGCGGAGGTCAGAGCCAACAGCCACCGGGCTGGCGAGGAGCTGCCTTTTCGGTGTGCCGGAGGAGCTGGAGGGAGAGGCTTGCCACCAGAGCATCATCCCTCGGCGGCATCAGCATCCCCGGCACAAGCCAGCACCTTCCTCTCGGCCGTCCCCCTGCCACCCTTCGGTGCCTCCCAGCCGGGCACACGGCACCTGCCGGCGCCTGTGGACAACCGCGATGTTTAAAATAAAACTAGAGCCTTTAAAAATGACGGCTTGGACTCTGAATGTGTTCGTAAAGTTTCGGTAAGTGGGTTTCCACCTCTCGACCTTGTGTCCTCGTTAAACCATCGGTGCCTGTCCCCAGCGTCCCGCGGTGACCTTGCACCCCGAGATGGAAAAAAAACAAAAAAACTCCCTGGTGCTGCTGCCGGGGTGGGTTTGTTCCCTTAGATGACTGCCGAGCGGAGAGATTATGTCAAACGATCGCTATTCAGCTGGCGCGCTCATCCAGCGGTTACACGGGCTGATGTCATGTGCAGGGCTGGAACAAAGATTTAATTTTTTTTTTTTTTTTTTTGGTGTGGTGGCAAGAGGAGGATGGAGGCTGGGCTGGCTGGGGGATGCTTGTGGTTTTCTCCAAGACTGGGTGGCCGTGGCTTGTCCGGAGGCTTGTCTGGTTTGGGAGGGCAATACAGGAATGGCTTTTGCCCGCCTGAAACCCGCCCTGCAGCGCCTTCCCCCCCCCCCCCGCTCCCGAGGGGGTTAAATGGGAAGGCAGGAGAGGATGACTGAGCAGAAGGGGGAGAGGATCGGTGGCAAGGCGCAGCTGATCCCCAGGAGGTGGGAGGGAAGGAGGGAGGCTCTGCGGGGACAGAGTCGTGTTTTACCATCATCTCGCATGTGAGCATCGCCTCCGGAGTGTGCCTTAACCCACCAGGTCACCCGCCGGCAGCTGGTCCTCACCGGCACGGTAAACCGCGGCACGGGGATGCGTTTCGGCAGAGATATTCCCCCCTCCCCAATCACAGCCAGACAAAGGGGTCCCCAGCCAGGAGAGCATCCTTGGCGGGCATCCCCACGGCGGCCAAAGGCCCCTTCGGCGGTCAAGACCAGAGATCTTGCAGGGGGTGACAGCGTTTTGCCGGGATGGGATGTATTGTTGTGAGAAGCGCCGTGGGGTTTCGGCTGCGTGAGGGGGTTCTGGTAGTGCCGTCGGTTTGGGCTGCGCGGGGTCGGAGCCAGGCGCTGTGGTCCCCCGGTGGGGGGAAATTGAAGGTTTGCCACCTCCGTGTCTCTCAAGTTTGGGTGCGACAGGGTTGTCTTCAGCGCTGCCTGGCTTGCCCTCGCTGCGGGAGGGTTGGCATCAGCCAGGCAGGCCAAATCCTGGTCCAGGTCCTGGTGCTGGTCGCAGGGAGCCCCTGCCCCACGCCAGAGGCTGCTGTGGGGTGGGGAAGGCGTTGGGGTGACATTTGGCAGGGGGGGATTGGCAGGTTACCTCTCAGCCCCCCTGCCTGTTGCTCACCCCAGGTCTCCCACAGCCCCCGGGTCCCGCGGGGAGGGCAGATGGGGAGGCGGAGGCGGGCAGGGGGCAGAGCATCCCCCAGCGCCTGCGTGGGCTGGGTTGGGTGCCGCCGGCAGCTCTGCGCGCAGGAGCTGGTACGGAAACGTGCTGGCATCCAGGAGCTGCCGCGGGAGACGCTGTCGGATGCTCTTTACGCCCCCAGGGACCTTCTCCCACCTCTTTTGTGCCCACCCCGAGGCTGCCGCACGCATCCACAGGTGCCCCTATCTCCCCTCTACCGTGTCCTTCAGAGGTCTGTGTCTTGGGTGCCTTAGCCCCCCTCCCCACCTACAGCAAAGTACCTGCTCCATGGCTGGGGCAAAAAAGAGCAGAAGTTGGTGGTTTGGATTGAGGTGGCCAAGTGTGGGGCCAATTCCTAAGCCCCTGTAGCAGCTACCCAGCTGTAGAGGGGTTATTGCCCGAGGTGTGACCCAAGGTAAGCTTTGGATGCTTGGGATGGATGCTGGAGGCTCGGTGCAGCGCCGCGGGCATGCAGCCCTGGGGGGGCTCAGCCACCCTCATCTGAGCTGCTGTGGTTGGGGCATCCCTCTGTCACCTCTACTGGGAGCTTATGGATAGAGTAAGGACAGGGGAGAGCAGCTGGTAACTTGTACGATGGTGAAGGAAAGGGCCAAAGCTCACAGCCCATGCTGAAATCTGTCTGCTGGAGGGGCACGATGGGCTGGGGCTGCCCAGGGAGGTTTGGAGCAAGGACGGGGTGAAACCTGGACCGTAGCAGGGAGCAGGACGTGAGCAGGAGGGCTTAGCAGAGAGCAGCAGGTCTGCTGGGGCAACACCTGGAGAAGAGCAGGGCCAGCAGCAAGCCCTGAGCTGTGGCGTGAGAGGTGGGGGAGTGTTGAGAGTTTGCTGTCGGATAACTGAAGGTTGAGAAGCAGCGGCAGGTTTCCTTGGAGGAGTGTGGGGCTTGTTTAGCCTCTGCCCAGAGGAGCTGCCTTGCCATCTCCTCTGGCTGCTCCCTGGGTTTCTGCAATTCCAGCGGCGTGACTGGGGCATGAATTATGGCCACCCAGTTTTCCATGCCTTAGTAAGGCATGGCCCCGGCCTCGGCCCCCGCATGATGGAGGCAGTGAGCCCTGGGTTTCTGGCTTACTGCAAGATGTAGTTGAAGGCTCTCAGGGAGTGCAAGTCAGGCTAGAAAGTGGGCTTTTTTTTTTTTTTTTAAACAAAAAAATAAAAAAGCCCTCCCACCATCACAAGATGTTTCTGTCTAACGGCTTCGTTCTCTCTCTTCGCTAAATACAAATTACGGCTCTGACAGCCGGAGGCGCTTATCTCCAGCTGAATGCCAATTGCTTTCAGGAACAAAATGTTTGAAGTTCCTTTAAGGTGAAGGCGGCAGCACGGTCTCTGCCGCTGCTTTCAGCCTCCAAAAACCTGCTGTTATTTCCCTGACTCGGGTCCCAGGTCCCCAGCTGGGAGACAACCATGCGGGGACAGACACAGGCCAGCAGCTACATTTAGACATATATAGCTCAGTCCTCCTGGCTCAGCAGGGAGGGGATGGGACGGGACAGAGACACGGTCCTGGCCTGACGTTAGTGGTGGTGTGGCCCCTATAATAACGCTGTGCCCCGTCTTGGGCTCTCCTTCTTGTTGTCAGCCTCAGAGATGAGTCTCCCCATCCCCGCCGTGGGGCTTGGGGGGGTAAAACAGGAGCCGGGCTGCATCCTGGCACTGGGACTCTGACCTCTGGTGGGAAGCGTGGACTTGAGCCAGCTCTGGTGCTGCTGGCCGGTGGGACGTGGGGAGCATAGGCTCCGCGATAAGTGCGTGCCGGTCCTGTCCCCAGCTGCCCCAGCGTGATACTTGCCTTACGGAGAGCTGTCTTTCTGCTTTCAGGAATAAGTACTCGGCTCCCGGCAGCGTCGCCGTCATGGGGAAGGACTATTACAAGATTTTGGGCATCCAGACCGGCGCCAATGAGGATGAAATCAAGAAAGCCTATCGGAAAATGGCCCTGAAGTATCACCCCGATAAGAATAAAGACCCCAACGCCGAGGAGAAGTTCAAGGAGATTGCGGAGGCTTACGACGTCCTGAGCGACCCCAAGAAACGAGCCGTTTACGACCAGTACGGGGAGGAAGGTAAGGGGATGAGCACTGCTTGCTCAGAGGCAGGGGTGTGGGGTCCAAACTTAGTTTTTATAGGTGAGGGAGTGTTTTCCTACAGAGATGTTCCTGTGATTTGTGCCTGCCCCTGAAACAGAGCTGGTAGCTGCAGAATTGGGGAGAGTGAGAGTTCTGTGGGTGCCAGAAATAGCCTCTCATCCCCCTTCTCCCCGGACTGCTCAGCTTTTCCGACCCACCACCCTGCTTCCTGGGATGGCTGGGCTTTCCCTGCCCTCTGCCCCCAAACCCCTGCAGCTGGCTGAGACGATGGAAGTGGAAGGAACTCGCTTCCTGGGTCATACCTGGGGTAATTCATTAGCAACCCTTTAATTGACCTAAATTTCCCTGTGAGGAAGTGTTGGTTTTGCCTGCATTTCCCCCTGCATTTGGGCACTGGTCCCACTGTCCTCCCCGGTACAGGCTGACCTACAGGATTCAAAGCTTTTCCCAATTTAAGTAATAGGTCCTTGTTTTGAAACCAAGCGGCTGCTGTTGTCTGGTGGTTGGCATGGAGGAGGAGGAGAGCGGCTCCACCGCAGGCGGCCTTATTAGTCGAAGATGGAAGAGCGCAACCCCATTCGAGGAGAGCACCGAATAGCATCTGCATTAATCAGCCCAGGACTTGGGTGCTTAAAAGAGCAGGAGGTCTGGCAGGAACAGGCTGCTGGGTGAAAGAGGCAGCCCCTCTCATGGGGCCAGCGGGCAGGTGCATTCCCTAATGAGCCACCAGCAGAATTAATCAGCGGTGGGTTAATTCTCGACCCATTAGTTATGTCAGGGCTATGATGGATGCACCAGGCACAGTGATTTGCCACCCTGTAAAAAGAGAAAAGACTGTCTCAAGTAGGAAACCAGTCTTTCCCTGGAGGCGACACTGAAATCGGACCCTGCTCGGGCTGGCGTCACGGGATTAAAGGTGAAACCTCTGGCTGTACAGTCTGTTAGGGATGGGGACTCGCCAGGGATTTGGCGAAATCCCCGTCGCTTGAAGGCACCTAAAATAAGAGTGAGTTAAGGAGGGAGGGAAGAACATTCCCCCTCCTTGCCCATCAGTGTCAGACCAGTGACTGGTCTGTGGCCCCCCCACTTTTCATTTCCCATCAGATGCCATTTTTTTGGAGCATTGTGTCCTGGGGATCAGCATTTTAAGGGCTTCTGGGTCCCACAATCTGCAGTGGGCAAAGCGAAGCGAAAGCCTCCCGACCCACCTAGAATATTAACTTCATCAATCAGGAAAGACCCCCAAACTTGCACACTCTGTTCTTGTCCCCCTCCTATCTCTCACTGCGGGGGGCTGGCACAAGAGACAGCCTGTCAGAAATAGTCAACAGTGTGCCCTGAAAATAGTCCTTGAGCTAGGCTTGGCTTAACCCTTCCTGCCCCTCCTGGTCAAAAATAGCCTTGCAGAGCATGTGCCACCTCTTTGTGGGGGGGAACTTGTCGTGTGCCTTGGCTGTTTGGGACTTTGGGGGAGTTGCAGTGATGTAAGGCTCAGCCTAGGACAGGGCAGGGGAGCTTCCCCTGGGAATGGTTGCCAAAAGATCCAAACCTTGAGCTTACCTGGCATTTTGTACAGTCCGTATGCAGGGAGCTGTGTGCGGAACTGGAGTCTGCTGACCTCCACCTGCTCTGCCACCCAAAGTCATGGTCACTTGCTGAGCTTAAAGCCTGTTCTCACCTGCAGGACAGCATGCTCCTGAACTGCGGCCGTCAGTGCAGCCCAAGAGGCAGACCATTTGGGCAGAAGGGAGCCTGCCCGTGGGGAAAAATGGAGAATGGGCTGGTCAGGAAACATTTCAAATGAAAAGGCTGTGAATTGGATGGAGAGAACCAAAGAAGCACTTCAGTAGGGATAGCAGGGACAAAACCTGAACAGATCTGGAGCTTGCTGGGTGTCGAGGCAGGACTGTATGTCATGGGTTGAGGTGGTGCCTTCCTGGCCCATGCTCTTCACAGGTGGCTGGGCTGGAAGGGGTGACCTGCACCCCCAGGAGTTGCTGGAAGGGCTGCCCAGGGCCAGCAGAGACCACGCTCCCACCGGGGAAGTGCAGTCCTTGTATGGCATCTGCCAGCAGAGAGTGTTCATGTCTTGTCTTCCCCTTCTCTTCCAGGTCTCAAAACTGGAGGTGGCTCTTCAGGTGGCTCAGGGAACACTTTCCACTACACCTTCCATGGAGACCCCCATGCCACCTTCGCATCCTTCTTTGGAGGCTCCAACCCTTTCGACATCTTCTTTGCTAGCAGCCGCTCCCGGATGTTCAATGGCTTTGACCAGGAAGACATGGATATCGATGATGATGACGACCCTTTCAGTGCCTTTGGCCGGTTTGGCTTCAATGGCATTAATGGGGTTCACCGGCGGCACCAAGAGTCCCTGCACACACGGAGGAAGGTCCAAGACCCACCCATCATCCATGAGCTCCAAGTGTCCCTGGAAGAGATCTACCATGGTTCCACCAAGAGGATGAAGATCACACGCAGAAGGCTCAACGCTGATGGCCGGACCATGCGGACTGAGGACAAGATCCTAAACATTGTCATCAAACGGGGATGGAAGGAGGGAACCAAAATCACATTCCCCAAAGAAGGAGATGCCACCCCAGACAATATCCCTGCTGACATCGTCTTCATCCTCAAGGACAAGCCTCACTCACACTTCAAGAGGGATGGGACGAATGTGGTCTACACAGCAAACATCAGTCTTAAAGAGGTGGGTGTGGATGGGAAATCCCACAGGGTGGGAGGTGGCGCTGGGTCGTGGCACGCGGGGCCAAGATGGGAGTCAGTCCTTCTCCTGCGCTGATGGGGAAGGACCAGGTAGGTTGCGAGAAACACAAGCAAAGAGAGGAGACAACACAAGCTCCAGAGAGGAGCTGCAGAGGCCAACTGTGCTTGGTTTTGGAGGTGCTCAACCTCCATGCTGGGTGTAGGACACAGGTGCCGTGGTCCCTGCTGAACCTTGCTTCTTGAGTCAATACAGGTGGTATTTATCCATTTTCTCCCTTCCTCATATGTCTTGTCCTTCTATTTTAGCGTAGGGTATTCACATGTGGAAGAGAGCCCAGGTCCTCCATAGGAACAAGGGAGAACCCAAGTTGGCTGGCATGAGTCTGGTCCCTGCTTGTTCTTGTAGCTGAGCCTGCTGCGGCTTAGTTGCTGTTTACGATAGCGCTGGGTGCCTCTCCCCATGGACAGAGAGCAGGGTCACGAGGATAGAGGTGGTACCTTGCCCTCCCTGAGCAATGCTTTAGCTGTTTTCCTTGGTTCTGGCTAAAAAAACAAAAACGAAATATTCAGGCAGTGAGCAAAACCCAACACATAAAGGCTGCCAGTCCTGGAGGTCACAGCAGGGCTGGATGTATCAGAGCCAGCAAGCTATGCGAAAGTGGGAGAGGAAGGGGAGATTACCTCAGTACAAGATGTGCTGTTCGCTGTTGCTGCTGTATAACTACCTTTTAATAAATCCCAACTGGCAGCTGCATTTAACATTGACGTTTTTGGCAGCTGCCATTTGCCGTTCCCTTCAGACTGTAGACGCTGTCTGTCTTATTAATGAGCTGATTTTTTTTTTTTTTCCTGAAGGCAGATTTATGTTCTCAAATGCATTTAATAGAAATAAGCTCAATGGGCCAGAGCTCAGGTAGGAAAATGTGAGCTCGTTAGAGTGCCAGCGAGTCGGGAGAGCTTTGCAATGGCTCTGTATCCAGCTAGGGCTGTGACTGGGTGTACTGGGGGCAAGGAGCAGCCACATGGGTCAGGCAGAGCTGGGTGCTCCTGGAGCAAACTCAGCTCAAGTTAACCTGCAGAGTCAGTTGAATTTCCTTCACAGTGCGAAGTGCAGAGGTTTATTCCTGCGGTGGCTGGCTCCCCTAGCCACTTCAGAAATACTTGGGAGAGACTACCTTATTTATGGAGCCATGCGTGCCATATCTCAGATGTTTCCTTCTGTGCATTCCTCTATCTGTAAAATTAACCCCAAGCTGGCTGTTCTGATGTCCAGACCACGTTAGCCCAGGTTCATGCACTGCTCAGTTAGGAGGGGCTTTTGCCTGGAGTTGCCCTTACTAGCAGCAAGTGGAGAAACCTGCTCCGGCTCCACATGCTATTGCACCAGAAGTGCTGGTGCTGGGTTCCCATGAGCTCTGTGAGCAAGGCACCCGTGCTGGCGTTTGGTTTGCACGATCCAATCACAAAGTGGAAAAATGCTGGTCCAGGCAAATTCCTTGTCTCTCTGAGCTGGAATTTCAGGTCTCTGTCCTCCCCCATCGCAAACCCGGCGAGCTGGGCATCCTCAGGGAGCTGCCAGCCTGGCTGCCATCCCCAGGCTGCTGCTTGCCAGGGCAGGGTGATACTCTGCAGCTTTTATCTTCCATGAGAAGAAGTACCTTAAGTGCTCTGGAACACAAGCAGATGCCAGGAGGTCCCCAACTCCATCTGCCACCACCTCAGTATGTGATGGGAGTACAACCTCTCCATCACCTGAGCCTCCGTCCATAGCCCTGGGCACTCTCCTTGCACCCTTCTGCCTTGTGAGTCTGACTTTTTTAGTCTGATCTTTAGTCTTTTCCACTGCCACAAGAGCAGCACAGCGTAGTGCCAGCAGGCAGAGCAGGCAGGCAAGTGGGTTCCATGACCCCACTCATGGCCATGCTGGAGACACCTCACTAGCACCCTTCTGCAATGGACAGCAAACCACCTGGTGCTCGGGCTGGGGGCACTCATGAAAGCATCTTCCTCCTCCTCATCCTCCATCCCACAAGACCCCCTCTGGAGAGCAACCCAGGGAGTCAATGCCTTCCCAGCCCTCAAGTCCCTCTGGGTGCCACGTCCCCCCGGCCAGCGCGGTGCGGGTTTGTTGCCACCCGACTGCTGCAGAAGCCAGAAGTGTACGAGGGCTTCCCCAGGGACTTGTGGGCTGCGGGGAAGTGTCCCTTCCTAAAATTACAGGCGCGCGTCGCGGTGGGAGGCTGAGGGAGGGAGGAGTGACACCGCTCCGCCGGCAGCTGCCTCTCCGAGGAGGCAGACCTTTAGGCAGCGCTGCCGGCAGGGCCTTGTCCCCGCTCGGCTGCCTGCCTAACGCCTGCCCTCGGCAGCCGCCCATGTTTCATCCTTTACCTGGCGTCACCTTCCTCGAAGCATCAGCACCCGGCTGAGACATGACCCGTGGTGACGTCCCTCCCGGTGGCTTCGCTGTGAGCGGAGGAGGACCCAACGGTGACCTAGATAAAGCTCTGCTCTCGCAGCACAGCGCTCAGCTATCAAACCCAGGGTGATTTAATCCCCAGGGATAAACTGAGCCTCTTTCTAGGATGCGGGGCAGCTCCCGCCATTATTGGTGTTACTTCAGCAACCGGCTTCCCAAATGCCTGCGAAGTTGAGCAAGAAGAATGAAAAACAGGGACATACGGTGGAGGAGCGATCGCCTCGGATTCTTGTATCTTGGCTCTAGGAAGGAAACATTAAGTTCCCATCTGCCTTCGCTGTTACCACCGGCTCCCGCTTGCATCCCTCTGCTTGCCCTGTCCACGTGCCCCATCCTGTTCTCCTTCCCATTTTGTGGCTGGAGATGTCCTTACCCTGGCACACACGGACCTGTGCAGCCCTCCATGGCACATGGCAGCGGGCACCAGCAAGCAGGAGGGCTCTGGCATCCTTGGGTGAGCATGGTGAAGAAATGCATTGATGGGGAGAGATTGTCCTTTGGTTCCCCCCCCACCTGCTGGAGATCCAGCCAAGCACCCACTGCTTGCATGGAGCTGGTGACGGGCATCCTCCTGCAGCCAGAAAAGCTCATCCCTGGAGGACACTCTTCCCAGGAGGAGAAACCATGCAGATGAGCTCTGCAAGATGGCCCCTGTTTTCCACTCACTGGAGTGCCCCAGCCAGCTCCAGTATGGGTTCCCCAGCAATCTCCCCGGTGCAAAGCCCTGGCTCAGCTGCAGAAGCTGCAGCCATCAGCCCTGAGCCAGTGGCCAGCATGAGAAGAAGAGATGTTTCTCCTGCCTGGTGCCTGTTGCTGCTCTGCCACCAGACATTTTTCCTGGGGAGGAGAATGCAAAAGATCCCCCCATCTACCCCAAAAACAGCAATTGCATCCTCCTCCCCTCCCTTTGCAGTGTGTTTTGGTAGGGCTGGGACCCCCAGGACCCAGCTCGAAGGGGCAAACCTACACCAACCCCCCACTGGGATGCTTGAGGCTGTACCACGGCAACCCCCCCACACCTCTTCCAGAAGCATCGCTCCGCAATTCTTTCCCTCAGCCCTTGCCGAAAGCCTGGAGACGATCCTGCCCACGTGTACGCCAGAGCTGTCTGAGTTATTTGACACAAGGATTTTCTTGCTGCATTCCCGTGTCACGTGGCTTGCTAATGCAGGCCGGCTTGCGGCTGCCGCGGCACCCACCACCCCGGCTGCTGCCAGGGGCTGGGGTACAACAGGGTGGCACCCGCGAAACCGGCTCTTGGATTTGTAATGGGGACTGGCAACTGGGACCAGCCCCTCCGGGACCACAGCTTCTAGGAAAGCTCGGTGCTGCGTTGTGGCCGCACCACAATCCCATGCCAGCGTAACCTTTTGGGGGCTGTTGGGTGGGGGGGACGGGACGGAACATGGGCTGTGCTATAGATAACCCCCAGCACTGAGCAGAGCTGCAGGGCTCCAGAGGGTGACAGCTGATGAACTGTGTCGGCATCCGATGATCTCAGCTGGATTTTCGGCTGTGCGAGGCTGGGCAGCGAGGCTGGGAGGGGGCTAAATTTAGCCTGTCCTGTTGCTGCGAGTGGCCAGGCACTTGCTGGTGGTGCCTCCTGGGGAGCCCAGGAGGTGAGGAGGGGGGTCCTTCCCCCCCATGAGGCTGGGGCAGCCCTCGCCTGGGGCACCCCTCTTCTGGGGCACCCCTCTTCTGCACGGCTCCTGCAGCCCAGTTCATGGTGGTGAGGCTGGGCTGGCACCAGCAGAGACCTGGGCTTGCACTGGTGAGCATCATCTGATGCTCTTGGGCATCATCCAAACGGAGCTGGGTGGTTTAACCCAGGGAGAAGCTGGTGGGGGGATGGAATGTGGCTGTGAGGATGCTTTGGGGTATCATCAGTCCCATCTGACGGCATGTCTCTTCTTCTCCCTGCAGGCCTTGTGCGGCTGCACCGTGAACATTCCCACCATCGATGGGCGGGTGATCCCGCTTCCCTGCAACGACATCATCAAGCCGGGGACAGTGAAGAGACTACGCGGGGAGGGGCTGCCCTTCCCAAAGGCCCCCAGCCAGCGAGGAGACTTGATCGTGGAGTTCAAAATCCGCTTCCCGGACAGAATAGCTCCCCAGACGAGACAGATCCTCAAGCAGCACCTCCCGTGCTCCTAGAGCCCGGGGACTCTCCTCCAAGCAGCAATACTCCAAATGCACGTGCTGCAGCATCCAGCCTGCACAAAGCAGAGGGTGCTACAGCACTTACTTTCAAATGCAAAAAAACCAACCCCTCGCACCACTTGCCCCCAAAACTCACCCACTCCCCCCACCCTCCCCCATCCATCCCTCTCCCCATCCATCCCTCTTGGCCTGTTTTCTACTCCAGCAGCGGGGAGGCTCCTGCCCATCATGGCTCCCTCGGCTGCCAAACCTTTTTTTTTTTTCCCCCAGAGGTCCAGCTTTTCCACCTCACACATGCAAGTGGCATGGGCCCTTTACCCGGGGAGGTACGTCACGTTGTGGGTTTTTTTATGTCACCTGCTTTTCAGGCCACTTCTCCCATGAGAGGCTGGACTTGTCAGGGTCCGGCGCAATGTAAATAGGACTCTGCAGGATCTGGCATCCCCGCTGTTAGTTTTTCTCTTCCCTTCTTTGATACTTGCTGCTGTTTGGGGTCCTGGCTGTACCGCGGTGCCGATCGCTCCCGCCCGCGGTGGCCCCCCGCCCTGTAGCCGGACTGTTTCTCACCTGGGACCATGGTACCGAGTCCAACCGTGGTCTGCTCTCCTGTGCCAAGCCTACAACCGTGCCAAACAATGGAGCACGTGGGGATGGTCCCGTCCAGCCTCCTGCTGACCCCGGTGCCCGTGGGCAGCAGCTGCCTGCACCCGCTGCCCGCAGAGCCCCAGCCAGCAGGAGGAGGGGGAAAGCCCAGGGTGGAGCTTTCTTGTTCAGATATGTTGAGTTTGCATTGCTGCTTTTTTTTTAAATACGTATATATAGAGCTCATTAGGTGATAAACTCCATAAGGGTTTTTTCTCTGCCCGTTTTGGGATTCCTGGCGTGGTGCACCCTGACTTTTCTTTTTGGGGGATAGTTCAGCTGCACAAACATCAAACCCCTGGGGCAGGGGTGAGGTGGTGTGTAGCACAAGTCAGGGTGCAAAGCAGAGCCAAGCGTGAGCAGAGCTGTGGGTTTCACTAGCCTTTGAGGTCAACATTGGGGATTTTGATAAGAAGAGAAAGGCGCATGTATATATTTTTCTACAGGGACGATTCATTCAGGAGGTATTTCTAGGCGTCAGGGTGGAGCTGGGAGGCGCATGAGGCAATCTGCTTAGTGGCTTCATTTTCAAATGCTGTATTTTTTTAAAACCTTTGGATTTCCATCAGGAGAATTTTTATATTTCTTACCTTTCTCGGCCCACTCTGCCTCATGCCAGTTTATTTTCCCGGGAAAGGGCTCCTACGGAGCAGAAGGCGCGTTCGACCTGGCTTTGTACGGCTCCTCTTCCACTGCAGCACCACGGAGAAAACCCCTGCCAAAATATTCCCCCTGCCCCGGGAATCATTTTTTTTAAAGGCAAATCACTGACTTGAAACAGGGGGTCCTTTGGGGCGGAGGGGCGAGCGCAGGGCGTCTGTAGGGGCTGGGTGTACAGCTGTACAGTGTATAATACGGGGTGAGAAGACCCGTTAGACGCTGCTTAATTAATTGCCTGGTTTGGCCGGTGAGGGGACACCACCAGTTCCCTCCACTGGTCCCTGTGGAGTTCGACGTAGAGAAACCTGGTGGACACCGTGAACGAGAAGACAGGCCAGCGCGCAGATGCAAGCTGCTTTGTTTTTCTCGGTTTCAATGAGACCTGAATGTTTTATAGTGGGTTTTTTTGTAAATTTTTTTTTTTTTTTTTTTTTGTAATGTCAGTATTGAGAGAAATGAAGAAATAAAGTATTTTAAAAAATATACTTCCTGGGAGCATTTTGCGGTGGGAGGTGCACGCAGGCAGCGGGGACCGGGGGGGGGGTGTCTGTGCCAGGGTCGTCCCCACCACCAGGCTGGCCGGGTGCCTGGGACCTTCAGAACTGATAAAGAAGGGAGTAACCGGCCTGGTGTGCAGGAACTTTGAGGCTGACAGGGAGATAAAGAAGAAATCTGTTTGTTTTGTCTAATTGGTGGACAGGACCTTCAGGGCCTGATAATGAGGGGACAGGAACATATACGTGACCCGCTCGATCACCGAGAATGGCTGCTCACTTTGTAAAATGGCGTTAGTTGTGCTAACCACATTGCCTAGGGGTCAGGAGCAGGGGGAACTGGTCAGGGGCTCTGCATCCTCTTGGGGATCCTGGGATGTGGCTGACACAGGCAGTGGGGTGTGCAGCTGGGAACGGGCTGGCGAAGGGGGCTCCTTGCTGGCTGCCCGGGGGGAGGGGGGGGGGGGGCGGTGGGGAATGGAGAGACAGCAGTGCCCAGCTCTTCTCGGAGGCGTCCTGGGGCAGGGCCAGAGGCAGCAGCACAAGTTACACCCAGGGAAAGTCCTGCTAACACCTGGAAAACCTTGCCCATAAGCTCCCAGCAGGAGCGGGACGCAAGGACAAGCGATGAGCACAAAACCCATGGGTGTTGTGCCTCGGGAGGGGATTGGGCAGAGGCTACTGAACCCCAAATGGGGGCTATGGCTCATTGCCCCCTCCCAGGTGACAGCTCAGGCCCATGAAATCACCCCACAAAAACCCAACCCTGCAGCCCACACAGGGCTGGGAGCAGATAAAGGGCTGGGGAGACTGGGGGGAGGCAGAGCCAGCACAGCCCCACAACGGCCATGCGGGCTGACAGTGCTGCCGAGGATGCCCTCGGGGCGGGGGATGGCCGTGGGGAGGGGAAGCCCTTGGAGCAGGAACACTTTATGGGGAAGGGATGCCCGTGGGGCAGTGGATGTCAATAGGGAGGGCACATCCACGGAGCAGGGGATACCCGTGGAGGAGGCAGGCCTGTGGCGGGGGGATGCCCTTGGGGCAGTCATAGCCATGTGGAGGGGATGTCCTTGGGGCCAGGGATGCCTACGGGGCAGGGATGCCCACAGCGCGGCTGTGCCAGGTCCGGAGTGGGACGGGGGACCCGCCGAGCGCGGCTGCTGCCTGCCCTCTGCTGGCAAGAGCGCTTGCCGTGCTCGCAGGGTTTTGGGGTGCTGCAGGAGGGCCCCAATCCCTCGGGTCAGGGACCCGCCTCTCACCCCAACACCTTGGCCGGGGATGAGGTCCCCCATCCTGCACCCACCGTGGCTGGGATGCAGCCCCGAAGAGGTCGCATGGTCCCAGTGGGGACCGGCTGTAGGGCTGGGGAGGGGGACGGGGGATGGGGGGACACGACAATGAAGACGACGTGGTTCTGGGGCGACACAGGGAACCCCAGGGGGCACAGGGAGATGCCGAGCATGGTGGCAACGAAAGGGCTGCCCTCAGCTGAGCCCCTCACTAATCCCACACCATGAAGGGCAAGACTCAGCCAACAGCCCCTTCCTCCCCCAGCAATTTTGGGGGCTGCCTAGTCCCCCCAGCAAGGAGCTGGGCAGGGGAGGAGAGTGCCGCGGGAAGGCTCTTGCCCCTGCAGCTACCAGGGGGTCTCTGCTGGGGGTTCATGGGGGAGGCGGCCCCTAAAAAGGGGCAGGGGCTGGGGCCAAGCCAGTCCCCAGCATCAACTGCTCTCCTGAGCCCGCTGGGGGGTTCATGGGGGTGGGGAGGCCCAGCCAAGCTCCCCGGCTGCTGCAGGTGCTGATTTGGGGGACACCCTCAGTCCCCCAGCAGGTTTACACTGCTCCAGGGTGGGGGCAGACGCTCCCAGAGCTCCCGTGGGTGCTGTCCCCACCATGTGCCACAGGCGGCAGGGAAGAAAGATGAGGTTTTTCCAGCCCCTCTGCTGGATTTAATTAGCATTTGCAATTAGGAGAGGCAGCAGAGAAGACTCGGGCTGCCGGGAGCTGGGACATGCATGCCACCACCCCATGCCCTGTTCACCCCGGCCTCCACCGCAGGCAGAGATGCCAGGATGGAACTTGCCTGAGCACTCGCTGGGTGCTGATGGTCCCAAAGCGGCAAGAAGAAACCCACCCCCTGCCAGAGCCGAGGAAGGCTTTGGGAGAGTCCTGGGGGGCTCCTGGCAGGTGTACAGGGGTACAGGGCAGCCCTTTCCCCCTTCCCAGGTGGCTGAAAGGGGCTGGTTCCTGGCTCCCACCCCCCGGCTGGAGCTCCCTCTCTCCCGGCTTGCACTGGTGAAGCAGTGGGACACGACGGCAAAACCAGCATCTGCATCCCTAAAGAGCAGTGGGGAGAAGCACAGGCAGGGAAGCAGCCCTGGAGTAAAAGCTTCCAGCTGCTAGTTGACCCAAAAAAAGGGCTGGTGTGGGGCAGGGGAGGAGGTGACACCCAGCGTCCCTGCAGGAGCGAGCAGCGGCGTTTTCTCTAACAGAGGTAGCATGAGGACAGGGCAGGAGCGGTGCTGGCAGAGTGCTCTGAAGTAGGACAGAGCACCTGAGCTGCCCACCCTCCCTGGGGGCCTACGTGGCCTCCTACCCCAGCAGGAGGTTGTGCTATTTAAACACAGTGTTCCCAATTTCAGCGTGTTTCTCCCCATTGCTACGCACAAGCCCCCTCTCGCGGATAGTCCTGTCCTTGTACCTCTCTCCTTAAAGTGAGCTGGTTTGATGGAGCCCTCCAAGATCTGCCAGGCTTTAGGGCAGAAACGCCCATGGCCCAAGGCCCCTCACAACTCTGTGGGGTGGGGGGAAGGTTGTCCTCTCCATCCCCAAAAGCCTAGGGCAACCTTCTGCCACACCACCTGCATTTAACCCTCTCTGCAGAAACCCTCAGTTCCTGCAGCCCCCTAAAAGCCAAGAGCACGCAGGCGCTCCATATGTCCTACAGCCACAAACAGGCTCCCCCCTTGGGCTCAGGGCTGGGACGCATCCAGCCTCCCACCCCACTCCTGTGTGGGTGATGGGAGCAGACCCAGGGCTTCTCTTGCATAACACACAAAAAAGTACAGCAATAGCACATTTTTCAGTTCAGAGAAGGGAAAATAAACCAAGGAGCAAGGCAGCAAGGTAGAAGTGGAAAGGAAGATCCACAATCAGAACCCGACTACTGAGTGTGGGGAACAGCATGGGGCCAACTGGCACCAGAGATCCCAGACTGTCATCAGAAACGCAAGGGGATACAAGAAGTGTTGTGCTGAAGCTCCCCTCTTCCCTAACCACAGCAGTGTCACGCTGTACCACAAAGCCCAGAGACAGCCCAAGTGGCCCCTTCTGCCTGCCTTCAGCCAGGGCGGATGAGACGGGGATTGCTGGAGAAGTCCTTTGCTGCAGAGGAGCCAAAACAGCAGGAGAGCCGACGGCTCATGGCCAGCACCGGAGAAGCAACACCAGATACCCACTGCCAGGATCTCTTACTCGGTGCTTCCTGCCAAGCCAGGGCTGGGGAGAGACACTGCCAAACCGATTTCTTCCCTTAATGTGAGCTAAGAGGTGTTAAGAATGAAGAGCAACCCCGCAGGCAGCAGGGAAGCCCACGTACAGATGGATTCCAGCAGAGCGAGGAGTGCTCGGACAGCACCAGAGACACACATTTAAGAGACAGTGCCAGCACCACAAAAAGGAACTGCTGGGGCCTGGCTAGAGTTTTGGAGGATTTTTATTAATTTTTTTTTATTATTTTTGTGTTTTGTTTTTTTTTTTTTTTATACAGGCTAGCGTTGTACCCTTTGCTAAAGCTGCTGATTCTGCCACATAAACTAGAACAGAAATTTCTCAGAAATTAAGTCAGTTCCCCTCCTTGTTAATTCACTGTCTGCCTCCCACCTGAACAACAGTCTGGATTTGTGTTTGCAGAAAACATTCCCTGTACAAAGTCTGACGTGCAGCTACACTGTTCTGACTGAGGAATGAAGAAGCCAAGAGTCCATTGAACATTGGATTTTTCCTTGTACAACGTGGCCTGATTTGGAGTTTGGTCCACTGAGGACAGCCAGTTAACCGTAGAGATCATCGTCATTGTCTTCACTGTACACGTTGCCCCCACTACCGCCTCCTGTGCCTTGGCTCGGACCGGCACCGCCCTGGTTACCAGACGGGAACCTGTGTACAGTGGTGCAGAAGGGGAGAGAAGAGATGCTGTTCAAAAACCTCCTCACAGCTCAGCACCATCCCCTCCCCTCCATGCCAACACTCCAGCGCCAAGTAGGGCAGGCTGGAAAAATAGGGTGAAGCCTTAGGGCAGGTCACGCAAAAGGCTCACACGGCTGCCAGCTGTCGCTTGTGTTAAAGGAAGAAGGGTTGATGGACTTCAGGAGCACTAACAGAGTAGCTACAACCAACCCGCAGCACAGCCTACACCTGCCGCATTGTACACTGGCTGCTGTACACGCTGGGGAGAATGTGAAAGCGCAGTGGAAGAAGGGTTTGTTACCCAGAATCCAGCAGAAAGCTGCCTCGGTGCTCTGCTCTGCAGCTGGCTGAGCCGTGCTGCCCTCCCGCCACTCCCCCATGGTTACCTGAAGCTGCCAAAGCCACGGCTCTGCTGTAGAGTCTGTGCAAACATCTCATATTTCCTGATGTCATTGTCACTGACAGACCGGCGAGCAAAGCGCATGGCTTCCTCAAAGTGATCCCTGCGTATCTCAGGAACGGGGTCGTCCTCCTCCACTTCCTGCAGTGGGACAGAGGGCCTAGGTGAACTGCGTGTCCGAGTTCTGCGGCCCGACAGCTGCCCACAGCCTCTCTCCAGGCCAAGGTGCTCCAACACCTGCTAAGGCAGTGGCTGGAGAGGGATGCTGCAGCAGACCGTGAGTCAGGGCTGCAGCAGGGGCCTTCTGAGCAACGCTGACCACGAGGCACCACAGGAGGGCCTCAACCTCCCACAGGACAAGAACAAAGTGCTCCAGCTCCGCACAGAGTGCAAGACCCCACTCATCCCCACCCGAGGGTTACAGAGAAGAAGACATCACACCTCACACACGTGAGCAGGGAAAGCTCAGAGTGCCCCACTCACCATGGCGGAAGGGTTGGTTTGCCTCTCGCGTTCTCGCCTGATCTCACTCTCGATGGACTCACGGATGGCCAGTTTGCAGGCACGCTGGCAAATTTCTGTCAGGTCAGCCCCCGAAAAGCCATTGGTCATCTTAGCTAGGAAATCCAGGTCGACATCCTAGTGAAAAAAAAAGAAGCAAGAGACACCTCTCCTTAACACCTTACATCGTCAGGTGACAGAGAGGTGTTCTCAGATCCCATGGTATCAAAGTGCTGCCTTAACTCTGGTCAATTTTTGGAAGATCAGCTAGCTGTTAAGGTTCTTGTTTTTGGGAAGTTAACCACACAAGAAGGCAGGCCATGCTTCCCACACACCCACCGAGAACCCACAAAGCAGCTGTAAATGCCTCTGCACCTGTGGATTTAGGATATGATTTGCTCAGGTCTTGGCATTAGGAGTTAAACAAAACAATGTTAGACTGGAAATGGAGATGGGGCACAGGCAGACCAAGACAAACCAACCATCTCCTCCTCCCCCTCAACTGAGGGTGTAGTACTGCAACCTCATTTGAAGCTTTCCTTCCCAACAGAATCTAAAAAGGTAAGCTCGGCACAAAAGAGCTTGAGCTCTCACTTGACATCTGCTTTTCCCTGGTTAACTGTCAATTGCATTACTGCCTGCTCCCCAGGCAAGGGACATAGCTCTTGCCTGTGATTGAGTTCAGCAACAATTAACTGCAACAGTTCCTCTTCAGTTTCCATTTCCCACCCCCGTGTTCTACATTTACTTTTCTTTCAGAGTATAAGAATCTTTTCCATCTTGCCATAACAGGCTTTCCTGTTCCCACACTGTGGGCAGAACTCCACTATGTGAGACAGACCTGCTGTACTTACACTCTTGACACCTAGCTTCGTTGATACCTCGCCTCAGAGCTCAAGCCTCCCCCCACCTCTTCATTTCCATCCTTCAGGGACTGAAGGTTTCCCAGCTCTGTACCTCATGGAGCAGCCACCAGCCCTCTGCTCTGTCCCCAGCTTGAGAAGCACATGCAACACACAGCAAACCCAAGCTGGATGCAGTCAGGGTGCAGATCCTACCTTGGCAACTGGCGACTTCCTCAGGTTGGCCTTAAGAATAGCAACCCGGGACTTCTCGTCAGGCAGGGGGATGTAGATGAGCTGATCCAGGCGGCCAGGGCGCAAGATGGCTGGGTCAATGATGTCTGGCCTATTGGTGGCACCAATAATGAAGACGTTCTTCTTGGTGGACATGCCATCCATCTCTGTCAGGATCTGGTTGATGACACGGTCTGCAGCACCACCACCATCGCCAATATTGCCACCTCGAGCCTTTGCGATCGAGTCCAGCTCATCGAAGAAGAGCACACAGGGGGCTGCTTGGCGGGCCTACAAAAAGCAAACGGGAACAATTAGTCCATGTTAATATGCTCCTGGCAAGGAGCACGCTCACTTCACACTAAGCCTGCCCTACCATTAAAGCAACTCAGAGCATACCAGAGCACTGTTGCTGCAAGGAAAGCTTGGAGGAGCTGCTCTAGAACAGCCTCCTGCCACACAAACCCTCAGTTAAATTCTCCTGAAAAACAAGCTGAATTTCCCCAGAGCCAGGAGCATTGTGAACCAGGCAGAAAGGCAGTAACTCCAATGCCTAGAGGGAAAGCTGGAGCTGATTTGCCTAACTCTCCCTGCAAGACCTGGGGACATCAATTGGTTACTTAGGCACTCAAGTGTCAGTAGGGAAGATACATCCAAGGGGGGGAAGGGGGAAATCAAATCGTTGTCTTCAGCTGCCTAATGGGCAGTTATAAGGAAAAGGGAGCCAGACGTTTCTTTGAGGTGTGCAGTGAAAGGATGAGACCACAGGCACAAACAGCTGCGAAGAAAATTCCAGTTAGAAAAAAGTAAAAAAACAATTCTTCACAGTGAGAGCACTCAAACACTAGCACACAGGACCAGAGAGGTCGGGGATTCTCCATCCCTAGCAAGCACTGAGAACACAAGGCACTGAGCACCCTGATAAAATTTCCAAGTTAACTCCCTGCTCTGGGCAAACAGCTGGACTAGATGGCCTCTAAGGTTCCCTCTCAACCTAAATTTTTCTCTCTCACTCTCCTTCCAACTTTGTTCTATCAGCACCTTCCCTGAACCACAAGAGCAATGATTCCCAGGATAATCCATGCAGATAACCTTCTTGGACAGGAGGCAACCCTACCGATGGGGCAACTGAGCAGTAAGAGTGAGCTCCTTTCTAAGCCATGTGTACTGCAGGACAAGAACCCATAGGGTATTTTGAAAATCTGTAGATGGTGACAGCTAATGAGGTGTCAAGGTAAGTTTTCAGGGTTGTGGAGGATGTCCATGCCATCCTAACACTTGTCTCACTGCTAAGGCGTTTGGGGCATTTATCATCCTGCACCAACAGATGCAAATTGCAGCCAGACGAAACAGTTTAAATAGCTATGTTGCTAAAGATGACTAATTCCCTAACATCAGGAAAGCAGCCCTCACTCTCAGTGCAAGTGGGCAAAACACAGAAGACACAACCAAGAACCAGGCCAGTAAGACAGATGCAGTGGAGACAAAGTTCTGGAGGTACCTGAGCACAGACATAGCTCAGGGAGAAGAAGAAACACTTACCTTGTCAAAGATCTCGCGCACGTTGGCTTCAGACTCACCAAACCACATGGTGAGCAATTCTGGCCCCTTGATGGAAATGAAATTTGCCTGGCATTCATTGGCAATGGCTTTGGCCAGCAGCGTCTTACCACAACCAGGTGGCCCATAGAACAGAACCCCTTTTGATGGGGTCATACCAAATTTGAGGAACTTGTCCGGGTGCTCCACAGGATACTGAAGGAGAACAAAACAAACAAAAACCTCTCATGGTTAGCCAGAACAGGCTTGTACCTTAGAATCACAGAATGTTTTGGGTGGGAAGGGACCTTCAAAGATCATCTGGTCCAATCCCTGACAGGTCAGTTTGTTTCTCCTCCCACCAGAAACACTACCTGAGATTTGTGGTGGGTTTATCACAAAATCCTGCCTGCTTGGTGCCACTGGATTTTTTTAAATGGACACTGGTTGGAAAAGCACCACAGCTAAATTGAAAAGCTGCCTTAAACAACCTATTTACCTCTAACAACTAAGTACCAGCTCAGGTAGTTTTCCAGCACACTTAACCCCAACTTCACTCTGCCCTGCAGAAGCAAAAGGGAACAGCTCATTAGCTAACCTATTCACTTTGCTCTCCAGAGATGGGCAAGGTGTCCATTTGTCCAAGGTGAGCATTTATCCTCAGCAATGAGGTCAGAGATAGGTGATGATTTCAACATCAAAAAATTAGATTGAAAATTAGATTCTTCTGTTCACAGACAAGATGTTTCTACAGTGCCAACTGAAAGCTGGAAAGTATTAAACACAAACCATTCCCATGCAGCCACCAGGAGTTTCCACAGATACTTCGTGACTTTTTGTCCCAGTCTTTCCCTTCATAGAAGGCTTCACAATCCCTTCTCACCTGTCCCTTGCTAATGCTGATGGGAAGCCCTTCAGACGCTCTCTGTATGAGAATCTTCATCCACATTCTGGCATATAGAGCCACCACGTAAGAGGATTCTCAACAGTAGTCCCACTGCTAGTTTCTACTTAAGAGAAGCAGAACTGCTGCTGTTTCTGCATGCAGCACAACACCCACCCAAAATGACACTGTAGACTCAGCTAAGGAAAGCCTGATGCTGCTTCCCAGTACCTTCCTCTTGAAGTTCACTAAGCATGGTATTTTTAGTCCATTACAAGCAAATTCCATAAAAACCTCTCCATTTACCCTGCTCACAGCCCAAACAGAAATCCAAAGTAGTTCTGGATTTTATTATTATAATTATTTTTCAAGCTGATTAGGCAAAAATGTGTTGGAAACCCTTACCTGTACAAGCTCCTGGAGTTCTCTCTTTACATCTTCTAGACCACCAATATCTTCCCAGGTTACTTGTGGCACCTCCACCACAGTCTCCCGAAGAGCAGAAGGGTTGCTCTGGCTCAGAGCCCACTACCGTTAGAAGAAACAGCATTATGTGAATTCTAACACATCATGTTCACTTGCTTCAGACAAGCAAATACACATTGCGCACAAAAGAAAGAGGGGCACTTCTGCATTACCCTGAAGTCATCCATGGTCACAGCCAGCGAGTTCATCACTTCAGCATCAATGGTTTCATCTTCTAGGTCTATGAGATCCATCTTCTTTCTGATAGCCTGAAGAGCAGCTTCTGAGCAAAGAGCAGCCAAGTCAGCACCAACATGGCCATGGGTCTCGTTTGCCACCTGAAAGCAGAGCACTGACTATGACTCACAGGGATACGAGCAAGTGCTCTGCAAGGGCAATGCATGCTCTGGTCACTCACTGGGAAGTGCAACAAAGCTCTGGAGGACAGCAACATCGCTGTTTTGCTGCAGATTCAAGACAAGTGCTATCACATATTTAACAGGCAAAGACACCGCTGTTCCACCTATTTGAGATGAAAGCTGCAACTGGAATTCAAATGGTGTGCAGAAAGACAACCCTGAGGACTGCAGTTCTTCATCCAGGACAGAGATTACAGGAACCATCCAGTTTACACATGGTGTCCACTGTCACCACAACGCTCACCCATCTCTGTGTGAGCTGCTTCACGTTTGCTTTACTTTTAAAGAGAATGCCACAGCAAACAAACCCAAGAGGACAGTGGCAAGGCGCGTCCAGGATGGACTGACACACATTGGTTTCACTTAGCCATGCCATTCTTAACTAGTGAGTGAGGATTTTTGGTCACTGGTAAACTAGTTAGAAGGAAGCCCAGAGATCATGCATTCACCCAGTTTCATGCTGTCCTAAATGAGCAACTACACTTATGCGATCAAGCCTTAACAACTCTTCCACTACAAAACAGAGCATTGGGAACATCTGTCTGCAGAGACAAGGTTTCCTAATAGCACACTACTCACCTGTTCCAGATCCACATCATCAGCCAGTTTCATATTTTTCGTGTGGATCTGCAGGATCTCCAGGCGCCCAGTGGCATCTGGGATACCAATATCTACCTCTCTGTCAAAACGACCTGGGGAGTACAAAACATATGCTGAGCTGCTGATTCTGCGAACTAGAGGAGCTGCAGTTGCTGCTTTCCTCTGACTGAACAACCTGATGACAAGCCACAAACACATACAATTTCGGAGAATGCCAGAGCTTTGGGTTTCTCTGTAGCATCTGTCAGCACAGTAGCAGAGTCAGATCAGAGAAGGAGGAAAGGCTTTAGCCATTTAGGGAAAGTGATACTACTAGAAAGTGATTAACTAGAGTTCAAGATCATATGACACAAAAGATTGCTGGTTTACTAACTTATAAGCCTCATTTTTAGGAAAATATGCTTTCTGAACCAACATACCGTAAGACATTTTTCTTTATTTCTACCTTTGTGTCTACATCAGAAGAGTCCACAAATACTGAGAGACTTTATTTTTCAGAACTTTCACAGCAGTACCCAAAGTGGTGAAAAACATGAACTGCCCCCATATCTGGGGAGGCAGGAAACCTAGGTATTACTGCTATATTAACTAAGGTACATACACCTATCATTTTTCTCTAGCCATAGCTGTGCATTCAAAGGGCTTGCTACACATTTAAGAGGCTGTTTTCCCCTGCACACTTGACTCATTTGCTATTACAGATTTTACCAACTGGTCATAAACCAGTCATTCATTCACACTGCAAAGTTTCAAAAACCTGGATCTCAGAAACTACCAGACTTCTCATCAATAAAAAAAAAAAAAAAAAAAAATAAATCGGACAATTCAGAGCCTTCTGCAACCTAAGGCATGAACATTCCCTTAAGCATTTAATCCTCCAGTGTGTCCTGAAATAGCTTCACCTAATAGAGGCTTGCACACTTTTCCACGTTGAAGTATTTTTTTACTTCCACAAGTTCTAACCTAATACAGCACAGAAAATGATACCGAAGTCTGGAAGCCTAGATATGAACTTCAAACAAGCATCTGGAGAGAGGTCAATAGTTTAAGTAACACACAGAAGATGTTTAGTATCAATTTCTGCTCAATCCTTCCAAGGCCCCTGAAGCACAGCCTGTAACAAAGTATGTGATACACAAAAGAGACTGCAATCCTGGTTACCAAATCTCCTGAGTGCTGGGTCAATGCTGTTAGGTCTGTTGGTAGCTGCCATTACAATCACATGTGCTCTCTGTTTCAGTCCGTCCATAAGAGTCAACAGCTGAGACACAATGCGACGTTCCACCTCTCCATGTGTCTATGGAGAGAGAAAGCAGTAGTTAGACCAAAAGCTCTACAACAGGAGTGCAGCAGCTAGTACTGCACCAGAGCGGACAGATATGACAGCCCTGAGCTGTTAAGAAACATCATGAACTAATATCTGATTCTTCTCAGAATACCACTGAAATCAGGCATTAAGTTAAATACTCCTCTACTGTGCAGTCAAATGCAGAGATTCATGCCAGTTTCTACCAAAGAGGACGCACTACTTTACCTTCTACAGGCTTTCTTTACCTTCTCTCTCTTAGGAGCAATGGCATCCAGTTCATCAATGAAGATGATGGCAGGAGCGTTCTTCTCTGCTTCTTCAAAGGCTTTCCTCAGGTTGCTCTCAGACTCACCAGCCAGCTTGCTCATGATCTCAGGACCTGAAAAACAGCAGCACTGTGGTACCCAGAAGAGAGGCAGCTAGCCCCAAGACATGCAGCTGAATTTTTTTAGTACAACGTTCACATGGAGCAATCTATTTTTCAAGCCAAAGCAAATACTATCAACTGAGTTCACTAAATTTGCAGCTGAACAGGCAAGAACAGCATGCAGAATTACTTTCTATCATTATTCTGGTGTTTTCAGTTTACTCTAACAGAATACAGCGCTAGTCAATGAGCTACCTTTAGCTGCCTCTTTCCTTACCCTATTTCACACTTGGTGAGCTTCTCTGTAATGTGCCACCACACACTGTTAATGCCAGTCCTAGCTTGCAAGAGAAGCAATCAAATTATATGGTGATGAATTATCAGGGTAGGGAAGGAAAGCTCTAAGATACTGATGCTGCCTTTAGCTTACTTTACACAGGTATACATTTACCTCTGTAAGATCCTATAAATGTGTTTAAAAAAACCCCAGCAAAACAAAACCAAAAAAATCAAAACCCCAAACCCCATCTCCTCTCAAAGAATAAATAAAAAAAAGTTAAAATGTGTAAGCACAACAATCCCAGAAGAAAGGACAGCATTCCCCTGAGATCCCCTACAATCGCTGAACACTAGTGCAGGCTTACAGATTTATTCTGTCTGATTTTTCCATCATGCTGATAGGAGTGGTAATGAAGAGAAAGTATGCTTCTAGAAGATCCAAGAAAAAGAAACCTGACCCTCAGGAGTGCAAAGCTGCTAGCTGACTGAAGCACACCAGCTGCAGAGCCACTGGTGCAGGCAGGTACTAAGAGTCTTTCATTACAGGTAACTCACCAGTTCATACCAGCTCTGTCTAAAACACTGCCTGCAGTTCCAGGCTTGGGACCAGCAGACAGAGAATGCATCACTAACTCTGACAACGTTATTTTTATTATGCAACAGAAGTACAAGTGTCTAAAGAAATGGCAGGCTCGTTAGCATTCAGTGACAGAAGTCAGGAAGTATATGACAAGGACAACATCTGGTTAAAACCAGCCCATTTACACTTGGTATCTTGAGATATGAAGCAAGTCACTTCCCTACTGCTGGTCACTGCTATGCTGTGCTATATACTCCTTTGTTATTGCCTTCATTGGTCTATCTGATTGAAATCAGAAAAGAAAAGCAACACTCCTTAAGTAAAAATGTTCAGTTATTCCAGCACCAACTGTAAAAATCGGACAAAAAAGCAGTGAGGAAAATTCAGAATTTAGTCCTTACTGGACATAAACCAGTAAGCATCTCAACTGCTACAGGTGTGAGTTATCAATAAAAGGTTCTGTCACTTGGTAGCTAAGTCCCAAGGTACTCATTATAGCTTTCAGGAAAGTTCCTCCCAATTAATGGTATGTGAAACAAAACAGGTCTTGTGCTTTACTTGAAGGGAAAGAAATCCACAGCAGACCAGCTTCTTTTCTGAATGGAACATGGTGGGAGCAACAGAAGCAGGTGTCCTGCACCCATATACTTAGAGTCATCTTGGCACTTCACTCCTAGCTCTGCTCTCACCAACATAAATGAACACCCAGACAGACAGACTCCAAGTCCCTGCGTCGCAAAGCTGTCTTCCAACCACCCTGCTACAACACAATCAAGCTTACGGGAAGAGCCACTACAGATGCTTCCCCACAAATGGCCCCCAAGTGTCCCCAGAGGCACGCTTGAAAGACGTAAGGAAGGATGTCAGGGAGACAACATGACTCTACGAGCCCTATTATTACCATAATACTACCATTACCATAAGATGGATGAATGAGCACACAGCAGATCTGGGGCCAAAACAGTCACAAAACTTACCATTGATCAGGAAAAAGAAAGCCCCTGTTTCGTTGGCCACCGCTCGGGCAATCAGTGTTTTACCAGTGCCAGGAGGACCATACAGCAGGATCCCACGTGGAGGCTGAGGACAAAGGCAAGGGAGTTAGGTGGTGAGCTAGTATCTAAATGCCTGAGTAGCTTCACAGTGAAACTGTAAGCATTTGGTAAAACCAGTCCAAAATTGCGATGCAAACTCATACAACAGCTGCCCTCCCAACATTGCTATCAACACCCTTACTACTTTGCATGACACACAAACAAAAACCTTGCCAGTAACTGACAACACCGATTCAAAGCATCACTCTGCTTTACAAGATGCTTTCCAGAACATGTAAAGAAATACTTTCCTAACACCAGCATTAAAAAAAAACAACCCCAAACCCAAACACAAATTACTTATTCCACCCACCAATGCCTCATAAACCTCTGATATCAAGAGCCATCTGCAAGGGCAAGCCCACTCATCCACCTGGTGCACACAGGGACTTACCTTCACCCCTATGGCCTTGAAGAGTGCAGGGTGTCGGAGGGGAAGTTCCACCATCTCTTTGATTTGGGCCAATTGCTTCCGGCAGCCACCAATGTCATCATAGCCCACTTCATTCAGTGACTCCTCTTCATCCTACCCGGAAGAAAATATATTAAACATCGGAGTGAAAACAATGGTTCAACAACCCCTCCCAGTCTACAGAAGCCAGGAATCCGGGTTTTTGCTCGTAGCCACGTCTTTGCTGTCTTGAGATTCTCACTTTCAAGACTTCCTTGTGTCTTCTATGATTGTTTCTCAGCTCTGTCTTCCCAGATGTACGAAGTGAATTGCCTGCATGAATCTAGACCTCACTGAAGCCCACCTGCTTGAATAACAGCCTCTTCTGCCAGGTTCCCTACAGACTCTAGTGCAAAACAAGCTCTGTGACCCTCTGATGTGGCTAACAAAGACAGCAATAGACAGCGAAGCTCAGTACAAAATATACTTATTCCTTAAACTGTAAGTGATATCTCTAACTCCTTGACATACTCTAGCAATCATACAGTTCTCAGACACAGGGTTGTCTTTTGGGATTGACTCAAATAAACAGAGGATGTTAAGATCCAGACATGCAGATAAGATCAACTGTAACAAATTCTTCCAGTACAGCTCTACAGCATCCATTCATTTGGCTGTCCAAATCTCTACTGGCCTTAGTTATCTGTTACATTATGTCCTGGTTTTGGCTGGGACAGAGTTAATTGCTGGTACAGTGTTATATGTCTTGGATTTAGTACGAGAAACACACTGATGTTTTCAGTTGTTGTTAAGTAGTGCTTATTCTAAAGTCAAGAATTTTTCAGCTTCTCATGTCCAGCCAGCAAGAAGGCTCGAGAGCCACAAGAAGCTGGGACTAACTCAGCATAGGTGGGCGAGTGGTAAGCAATTGCATTGTGCATCACTTGTTTTGTATATTCCGATCCTTTTGTTATTATTGTCATTTTATTATTGTTATTATTAGCTTCTTTCTTTCTGTTCTATTAAGCTGTTCTTATCTCAACCTATGAGTTTTACCTTCTTCTTTCCAATTCTCTCCCCCATCCCACCGGGTGAGGGGCTGTGAGTGAGCAGCTGAATGGTGCTTAGTTGCTGGGTGGGGTTAAACCATGACACATTAGGCCACACTAAAATAATAAAATAATACAGCCTGGAATCTCAGAAGGGCTCAGTCCAAGACCCACAAACAGGAGCTGCTACCTCAAGCAGGTCACTCAGAGTTCAGCCCTACCAAGCACTGAAGGTCTCCAGGTTTGGAGATTCCTGCCCTCTCTGGGTCCTGCAACAGGGTTGGGGGAAACCTTTTTCCTAGCATCTACTGGGAATTTCCCTTGATCCAGCTTATGCCATTGCCTCTAGTCCTGTCCCTGGGCACAGCTCTCTGAAGAGCTTGGTCATCCACCCCCTCCCATCAGGCAGTTGCCAGTAAGTTGACCCTTTGCCTTCTCTCCAGGCTGCATCATCCCACTCTTCTAGCACCACCTCACTCATTCTGACCTCCAGCTCCTCATCATTTTGGTGGCCTTGGTTCAACTTGCTCCTATTCATCTCTGCTGTGTCCTGAAGAGCCCAAACTGGACTCACGGAGTGCCCAGATGCAGTCTCACAAGTGCAACATAGGTGTGAATTTTTCAGAAGGCAGCTAAGTACAAACCAGTCCTCACCCTGATTTGCAGGTAGTAAAAAGGCACTTACTTTATGCAGTATGCAGCCACCTTAGCTCATTTCTCTGAGATTTCCTACTCTGTAATACAAAGGTGGCCAAGACCTGACAGACAAGCCACTCGGCCTGCCTGAAGCTTGGAACACTCAAGGCTAAACATCTTAAGGGACTGGGGAATTATGTTTTTTTATTTTTTGTTTGTTTGTTTTTTAAGTCAACCATTTGGGGGTTTCAAATTTCTCACTGAAAAAGCACGAATTGCCTTCTTAGCAACATTGTAAGCTCTCCCTCCCATCAGTCAAGGGAACTTTGGAATTAAAAATGCATCCAAGTCCAGCATAAGATATCTGGAAGCAGATGCAAAACCAGCTGCTGCTGAAGTATGGCATCTCATCAGCAAACCTACACACTGGTGCTATCTCAGCATATAAGGAAGGACACTGGAAATGTATTTCTCTACCTTCAGCAGCAGCTCATCTCCTGAAACTGGAGCTTCTAACCATTACATTCAATACACAAGACCAGGAACTCCAAACACTGCTGCTCTCAAGCACTGTCAAACAGATTTTGGACAGAGGTGATTTCGGTAGAACTGCATGGGAGGATTCTGCTCACCTCTCGTTTGATGGGCTCTCCTTCACAGTGGATCACTGTGTCTGGAGCCACTATACAGTATGGACTTGGATCTGTCTCCACCACTTTGAATTCCACTGCACGCATCCCTCCACGCACCAGGAAGATGTCACCTGTAAAATCCCACACTTAGTAGCCTGCTGCAGCTGACATCTGCAAAATGTCAACCCTTGTACTACCAGCAGCCCCAGAGGACAAGGAAGTGGGTTACACAGGTGTACACTGCTGGCATTTGTAACACTGCTCTGCATTTTAAACTCCAGAGCTCCATGTTCTGTGACTACCCGAGCACCGTTTAGATCTGCAGCAGTTAAAGTTCTCAAATTTCATCCAGTAACAAACAGCAAGCAAAACCAGCAAACAATAGAAAAGAATACTCTGCCTAAATACAAAACACAAAGGCAAGGAATCACATTTCTTTTCCATTCAGTTTCAATTTAATATTTCTAAAACACGCAAAAAGCCCTAACTTAATAAAAATTCATTTAGAAGTTATTATAGTTGCTACTAGTTATAACTGGTTGTCTCCAAAAGCAGAATAATATATAATACTGCACTATGACTCCAGACTAAACTGGGCTACAGAAGCTGGACAACTTCAGCTTGTGTTTACAGTATATGTCCTGGTTTCAGTTGGGATAGAGATAACTGTCTTCCACGCAGCTGATATAGTGCTAATGTTTCTGAGTTTGGTATGAGAAGAATGTTGATAACATACTGATATTTTCAGTTGCTGCTAAGTAATGTAGACTAAGTCAAGGATTTTTCAGCTTCTCATGTCCAGCCAGCGAGAAGGCTGGAGGATCACAAGGAGTTAGGAGGAGAACACAGCCAGGGTAGCTGACCCAAACTGGCAAAAGGAATATTCCATACCCTATGGCATCATGCCCAGTATATAAACTGGGGGGAGTGGGGGTGGGGGGATCACCACTCGGGGACTAACTGGGCATCAGTTGGTGGATGCTGAGCAATTGCATTGTGCATCACTTGTATATTCCAACCCTTTTATTACTACTATTGTAATTTTATTAGTGTTATCATTAACGTTATTAGTTTCTTCTTTTCCGTTCTATTAAACTGTTCTTATCTCAACCCAAGACTTTTACTTTTTTTTTCCCCGATTCTCTCCCCTATCCCACTGGGTGGCGGGGAAGTGAGTGAGTAGCTGCGTGGTGCTTAGTTGCTGGCTGGGGTTAAACCACAACAGTGTATTAGGACCTACTTGTTCCAGCAGAATTGCTACTAGCACAACTTCAAAAGTGTGCTTGGTTTTCTACGCACTCTCTCAGTCATTAATTAAATTATTTTAAAGAAGTGAGTTTAGTCAGAGTGACAGCTGGTATACCCAACCTATTGATTAATATGCAAGCAACTCCCTAATTCCACGAAGTGATTTAATGATATTTTCTCCCGAGTTCTACCCGAACCTTTTCTGATGCTCTCCCATCTCATGTAGCAAAAAACCACAGAACTATCATCTACACAGGTCAGTCTAATGCTTTGCAGAGGTCTGTGCAAGCTTCTAGAAATTCTCTTTATTCAGTCTCAGGACTAGCTCACACTTGCTGCCATCAGGACTGTAATAACAGGCACTATTACCTTTCCTGATGGGTCTGTATGCTTCCAGGAAGTATGGCTTGAGATAGACCTCAAACAGATTCCCCGTGATCCCTTCTACCGTGTCATCAATAGGCAGCACATGGATACGTTTGCCATATTTCACATCTGGGCACGGCTGGATGCTGCAACAGAAGAAACCTCCAGTTAGCCACATCATGCTGGAGTTACACCCAAGTCTGGAAAAGGAAGTGATGCCCCTTCCCAGGCCAGTACGAATGCCAGAAAGGACCCTCCAAAGCCCTGGTGAGACATCCCACCTGCATAAGAACATTTCAGTGCTGACCAGGCAAAAATCATGCCCATCAAGAACAGTCTTCACAACACTCACTTTCCTTCACTCCTCTCAGCCCTATCCAAGACCACTGGGAAATTTCATACTTTCTTCCTACCCCCCTGCTCTTCTGTAGCCTCCCTCGCCATCCCCAAGACACATTCACAAGCTACTTATGCCGCCTAAAGACCTGTGAGAGTCAGGAGCTAACTTCAGTTTCAACAATGAGCTACTGCTGAAGCAGCTGCAAGGGAAAGGGAGCTGGGGGAAGCTTTTTGTTTCTTCCTCTCTCTAACTTACTACAAAGACCAGAGGCCCTGTTGCTGACAACCCTGATTCTGAGCAAAGGCTCTCATGGTACCAACCAGTGGTAACCAGCTTGCAGCCAGGTGTCTGTCAATCCCACTTTGCAGAGGCTGACATTTAGGTTAAAGTCTGAAGGCCCCTTCCCCCTTTTTAAATGAACACTACAGTTATTATTTTGCAGTGTAGGAGAACAGCCTACTGTAGTGATAGCTCCAAGTATCAAGCTGTGGCAGAAAGCTCAAACAGGCTTTGCCAGCTAAGAAAAGCCTATGTGGAACTGCAGCTGAGTATGCAACTTTTCATACATGACTTTGCTCAAGACTCTTAATAGATTCTTTCACCACATGCTTTACAGAGAGGACACAGCAGAAGGGTAAAGACAGACTGCCTCAGAAGGGAAACAGTTGACAGACCACAAGCAGGAAGCGATTAGCACATGAATCTGGATTTTGGCAGAAACCAGGCCACGGAAAGTAACATAATAAGCAGTTAAAGATCAGCAAGAAAAATTCTGGGGGCAAGAGGTGTGAAAATTCTCTGACCCTTGCAACACAGCGAAGACAATTGCTAATGCATTTGGGAGGCTGAGAACCACTACACAGTCCCAAAAGAGAAGGGGAGAGTACAGGCTGAACTGTCACACTAGAAATGACTCTTAACAGTGAACTCACATCAGGTTAAAGTAAGGATTCAACTTTATTGTAAATCCACAGACTGACACAAAGCACTGTTCCGTTCCAACTACAGTGGCATTTAAAACTTGCATTTTCTAGTGGTAGAGGGACGGGTGGAACAGCCTCATTTCCCTCCTCTATAAAGTTTGCATGAATCACATTTTGCATTTGAAGATTATTCCAGATATCACCTCAGAAAGTCTAGTGTCAGAAACGAGACTCCAATCTTCCCAGAACATGCAGGATATTCCAGATTAGGAGGATGCTCAGGAAGAGGATGAGCCCTCCCACACTTAGGCCTGCAAACTAGCATTTTTATGTTTAAGAAGTGCTCACATGCTTCCCTCCCCCACTCCCATCACAGAATGGAACCTATCTCCCAGAAGCTGAGATGCATACTTCAATGCTTTCCCACTCCTTTCTCACAACAAAATCCCTGCAACACCTTTTAAGCATTCCTAATTTTAAAATTATTTTTACAAGAAAAAATCCTTAGGGGATTTTTAATCTTGCTATTTGACTGCTTTATGTTTTCGTTGCTCATTTCTAGCAAATTTTAACTTCTGTTTGCCATAGGACAGCTCAAATACTACAAGATCAATTACAGTGTTGTTAAATGACTTCCACAGTTAACACTGTGGACATTAAAAATTAAGACAAGAAAAATTTGCGAGTTCACCTGACACTGTAAATTTGGGAAGACAACTGTGACAACAGTGGGATAAATGAACCACTCAATTTAATGACAGAACCTGGGCTCATGAAAGTCCTGAGGAGACTTCAAGAATCTTTAGCATAATTTTTTAGTATTAATCTGAATATGCATACAGCCGGAAACACATGCAAAAATAAACTGAGATCCCTGATCTTGAAAACACTTGCATGATCTCCTCTGGAAGATGTAGGAATACTTTCTGCAGACCCTGCCTCTGCTACTGACTCAATCAATTCAGAGCCAGCACACAAGTTATTTAGGCAACCCAGGGATACGCAACAGTTAGCAAACAAGTCCTCACCTGATCACATCACCCAGACGAACCCTCAGGTTGTTGCGAACAACCCTATTCATGCGAATCTTCTCATCTGAGCAGGTGTCATCTGACAGAACAATGCAGACCGCTTCCCTCCTCTTCTTTCCTTTTAGCAGGACAGTGTCTCCTCTGAAGAGTTGCAATTCATCCATTTTTGCCTGTAAACAGTAATACCATCAGAACAAGCTTTTGACAAAACAAGAATTCAAGTATTTGAAGGAGAGTTACTTGACTTTGAAGAATTACATCTTGGAAGCAATATATTAAATCCACAAGGACAGAGGCTCCCACTACGCTGGTCAAGAGCTAATCCTGAAGCCAGACTAGGGGCACAAGTTCAACTGAATGCTAAAAAATTGAGAATCAAAATACATTTTAACATAGAAGAGTGTTAGGAAACAAGACAACCCTCCCTCACTCATAACAGCTGCAGCTTCCAACACAAATACTTAGATTCATGTTGCAAAGTTACATTTCAAGTTAATACACAGCAACAGCTTGCAAATTACCAGATTAAATGGTTTGCTTTTACAGATGACGCACCTGGGACAGTGACACAACACTGTTGTCTTCATTGATGGCTTCATCAACAATTAACCGATTCGGCCTGTTCTTCTGCTTCAGAATAGCAGTTGATAAGTCATCCGCTTTAGAACTGGTGAAGAAAACAGAAGTTATAAGTCTGAGTGATACTGCTCCCCCCTTTCCAGCCACTCCCCTGCTTTCTTCTCCATTTTCTACAGGTTCCTTTGTTGTCTTGTCTTTTAGAAGCTATACTTGTTTGTAAGACAAAAGAGAATGTTTTTTCCAGGCACTAGTTGCAGAAGTTCAAAGCACAATGTTTCCCATCAGTAAACATAACTACTTTATTAGCCTCAAATGGAAACAGCTATGAAACTATCTATGAAAAGAAGTGGTCAGTGAGATGTTGCTGACTGCAAGATGCTTTGCCTAAAAGAATTAGTCAGACTCATCTGAAATCACATGTAACCACTGCCACCGAAACAAAAGTTCAAGTCTATTTGGTGTCAAATCCCAGATAAATAGGGGAATTAAAGGACAATGCTGCAGCTCCCCTGACAGGAAGTTTTAAGAGGTTAGCCTGTCGAGGCTTATTAGTTAAACCTAGCAAGCCAGTAGAAATATTCAAGTGCTCATGAAAAATGGTGTTTTCTTTCTTTCTTTTTTTTCTTTCTTTTTTTTTTTTTTTTTTTTAGGATATAAGCACCTTTCCACAATACCTTCACAGGAGTCACTGCAGCTCTTAGCCCACTGTGCTGCAAGAAGTACGACAGATAATTTCGCTTGCCTTGACAAAACGGAGCAAATCAAACACCAAGGAAATGGAAGAAAGGCAGATTAAGTGTTCCCCTTCAAAATCTAATACAGTAAATTCTCTCTATGAAAGAAATATGAATTCGAACCAACTGATCCCCAAGGAGGTCTTGGAAGTTGTGCATTAGCCAGCCACAATAGCAGCAGGCTGTTGTAACTTCCCTTGGTAGGCACCTGACTACTTTCTCCAAGTATTCAGATGTGCCAGTGTCTAAGGTCGGAACAGAAAACTTTGCAGTTTGGTTTGATTCTGACAAAGAAAAGAAAGTCCTCCTTTGTCCTAAGCAAGGGGCAAGCACCAGCAAAGAGTAGGAAGCTTTGTGGACAACAGTGTTGGCTGTACACTTTGGCTCCATTTCGCTCTTTTACGGACAAAATAACCAGCAGCAATCAAACCTTGAGTGGAAGTGGCAAAGCAAGCAGCTACACAGCACGAACACAGACTGTGGCAGCAGTCCGTCACTTGGCATGCCCACTGCATTTTTAAAAGTCCATCAGAGAGGGGATGTACGGTGTGATCTTACCCAGGTGCCCCCGCCCCTCAAGACAGACATTTTTCCAAGACAGGCTATGCGGTATTGGCTACTTTCTCTGACACGTAAAAGGGGGAACAATACCAAGCAAGCCTATGAGGGCAGCCAGCTTGTTTCCAAGAGGTTTTCAAGCTTCATGTAAGCCCTGGCAGCATAGGAAACATGTTGCAAATCACAAGACAACATTATTTTAAGTGAACAAAAAAAGGAGTTGTAAAACACGTCTTTCCCGGACTGCCAGCACTAGGCAAGTCGCCTTTTTCCTCTCCTCATTAAAGAGTGCAAGAGACAAGACATCAACATCCATCCCTTTCGATGCGAGATGTTACAGATCCATTCTTTGAACCCCAAAAGACACAAGAAAGGCCGCTGGATACATCCTGGGAGGACCTCACGAATTCCATCTTCAACCCAAAACGTGGTCTTGGTAGAGTCCTAAAAACTCTGGGATTTCCAGGAAGACAGAGAGCAACAAGAAAACTGAAACAACACACTGTCAGGCCAGACAGGATCTTGTGATTAAAACAGCGTGTAACACCAACAACCTACTCCTAAGGACCTTGCTTCCGCATTAGCTCTAGAAATTAATTTAGCAGGTAGATTATAAAACTTGAGATAAGGGACACCAGCAAGAAACAATACTGTTTAGCCAGTTGTCCTGGCTTCAGCTGGGATAGAGTTAATTTTCTTCCTAGTAGCTGGTATAGTGGTATGTTTTGGATTCAGTATGAGAAGGATGTTGATAACACTGATGTTTTCTGTTGCTGCAAAGCAGAGCTTAGTCTAAAGTCAAAGATTTTTCAGCTTCTCATGCCCAGCCAGCAAGAAGGCTGGAGGGGCACAAGAAGCTGGGACTAACTGGGCATCGGTAAGCGACTGGTGAGCAACTGCATTGTGCATCACTTGTTCTGTATATTCCAAACCTTTTATTGTTATTCTCATTTTATTATTATTATCATTATTAGTTTCTTCCTTTCTGTTCTATTAAACTGTTCTTATCCCAACGCACAACTTTTACCTTCTTCCTTCCCTTTCTCTCTCCCATTCCACTGGGTGGGGAAGGAACAAGTGAGTGGCTGCGTGGTGCTTAGTTGCTGGCTGGGGTTAAACCATGACACCCATTGGAAGTGTGAATGTAACTCATACCCCTCCACACATGAGATGTGGATCCAAAGGCCTTCTGATAAGAAACCGCTGCCAGACTTTGGCTATATAAACTGTCACTGAAACTGAGCGGCTGTCCCTTGGGATGCAGAGACTGCCGTGCAGTCTAAAAAAACCAGTCTGGGACACAAGATAAAAATAAATGGAAAAGGAACTGGGCAGCATGTGGGAGCTTTTTGACCGCAACTGTCCATAAACCAAAAGCTGTATAAATCTCGAAAGTTCCAATACCTCCTGACACACAGCAGTGCTGAAGAGCAGAGCAAGAGGTCCACTTTGTTCTGCTGAATGTGAGAAAAAGTTTTGGTACTGAAGAACTGAATCTACAGTTTCCTAAGTAAGAAGCGAGGACTGGATCAATGTTGCCAGTACATTACTGCACTTAAAGCAATCAAAAAGCTTGGAGGCATTAAAAATGGAATAAAGGTCTCCAAGAAACAGCATACAGGCATCTAAATGTCTGGGATCAGCTTCAGTTATCTGACCTGATAAGTTCAGTAGACAAAGAAACAAAGGTGTTTTAAAATTACATCAGCTACACAGGAGAGTGATATTATTTCTCCTACAGACAAGTGTAAGGACTTTGAGAGACAACCACTACCCATCTTTCATCAGCAATTTAGAATATTGTTATTATCACCATTTGCCCTCATTGCATCTCTCCTGGGGGCTCCTCATGCTCTAACTGAAATGAAAGAGCAAAATACACCCGTGCACCTCAGCCAAACTCAGACAATCCCTGATGTTTGTGCATCAGAGAAGGAAAGCCTAAGCCATGGGTTGGCGTTCTCTCCTGCCAACTTTCCTACACGTGCTGGTGAGCTTCAGTGGAGGGTAGGACAGACAGCTAACCTAGGTAATTTTTAAAGCTCCTCAATGAGTTTCCCATCAGAACGAGCCTGGTGCAAATCCTCTAGATCATCACCCCTACTCACCCCTTTTGTCAACTCCCTCACACACTTTCCCTCTCACTCCTTTCTTTCACTGACTCAACAAAGAGATAAACTGAACACAAAACGTAGCTTTAGAGCTGTTTTGGTATTAAAAGGAAATTCAAAGCCTGCATCAAGCCTGCCACAGACAGAGGCCAGAAGTGAGGACACAATCCCCAGCATAGCTAATGGCAAACTTGCATATAAAGCACAAGACATCAATAAAATTGAAGCAAATATGTATTAGCCCTAAAGACCAACAATAACGGGTTCCCTGTTCCCATCCTCAGCCCCCTTTTCTGTCTCAATAAAGCAGTCCAACAGCCCCATTTGACACAGGGAAAGAGGGGGGGGGGGGGTACTTTTTACAACTTAAATCACCTCAGCACTTTTCTCTGTGTCAGATCTCCCCTCTTCAGCATGTGATAATGCCCAGAGGCTATGCATTATGGTGGACGGTATGAAAAGCAAGAGCAGAACTTAATTACCAGTTTGTGATTCTTCTGAAAATGACTACCAACCTCCAAAACTCCAATTAAACTAAGGGAATAGGTCACTTCCTGCAAGTCTGTGCTAAAAATATAGGAAAATGTCACTGACTCAAAATGATTCCAGCTGCAGTAACGAAAGTGAAAACAGTCATGCATTCTGTAAGCTGGTGTGCCTTTTTATCAATATTCACAGGAACTCGCTTCCAAGATAAAACCTGTCAGTGGTTTCTTACCACCCTGAACATCCATGTTACAGACTGAACTGCCTTCCCCAGGTAGGTATTAAAAAAAAAATAATAATCCATAACACATATTATCCATTGAAGCAAACGAGTGAGGTGTCTGATGACTGCAGCCACTTAATGGAACAGCACGTGACAGCCAAGCGGTGAGTTCATACTCGTGCTTGATATGCCAAGTTCTCAAACACTGTTTCAGACAGGTAGGCACACGAAAATGAGAATCTCTTCAGAAACCGCACTCTCCTGCCTCTTGCAGTGCTACTTGCTGTGCTAAGGCTCAGTTCAGCAAGATGGCTGCCAGCAGCACTGACCCAAAAATGGCAAAGAGTAACTGTTTTCCAGTTGCAGAGTAACTTTTGTTGATTCCCACGGGCTGAGAAGAACTTTGCTAAAGTAGAAATTTATTTCTAAAGACACTGTTCACCTCAGTTGCAAAACATGCCTCCAAGACCACCACTTCCACGACAAGCTCTACCACGGACACTGAATTCTTGGCACACCTTGCTGGAACTGACTCAGTAGGAGCAAGCAGGTCTAAATTTCAGGACTTGCAAAAGGAAAGGAGAACATAAACAATGGACGCTAAGGGGACCAAAACTGCCTCTGAAAAGGCCAAAAAGTCCCATTAAGTATTCCTGGATTTGGGACATTTCTCTTTAGGTTCTATTTTTACGCCTCTCAAGGGGCAATGGAGTGGCTTGCACACGTGGGCTGGGAGCTGAGAGACCACTATTACTCAACTCATTTTTGAGGAGCGCGAAACACGATCCTTAGCCCTGAACTGAAAACAGTGAGGCGAGACACCGGAGACGAAAATATAGACGATTGCCTCAGCTGCCACAGAGGCCAGCCCGGCACAACATGTCTGCCTCTGCTAATGCCAAGTCACTTGCTAGCCCCGGCCCAAGGGCCGCTGCGAGGAGGAGGCCGGGACATGTCCGTCCCCCCCCCCCCCCCCCCCCGCCCCGCGCCTCGCTGCCCCGCCAGCCGCTCCGGGGCCTGGAAAACAAAGCCCTCCCTGGCTGAGGCCTAGACCAGGCGGGACGGCCCGGGCCCTGCCGGGGCACGGCAGGCAGGCAAGGCGGCCCCGGGCGGGGGAACGGCCAGGGCCCAGCGGGAGGCCCGGCCCGGCCCGTCCTCGCCTCCCCCCGCCCCCCCCCCCATGACTCGACACTTCCCGGGGAGGCCCGGCCCGACCGGGGTGGAGGTGTGGGGGGGGGGGGGGGGGGGTAAGAGGAGCGGTGCGGCGGTGCACGGCCCATCCCCCTCCCGGCACCGCCGCCGCCGCCTCCTCCTCCTCAGGGCCCGCATGACACAGCGGGATCGCGGGACGGATCGGGCCCGCCGACGGGCCCGGGCCGCGCCGCGCTGAGGCGGGGTAGGGCGGGCTAGGCCCGGCCGGGCCCAGCGGCGCTGCGGCGGGGCCTAGGCCGCGGCCTGCCGGCGGGCGGCCCGCACTTACTCGGATCCTGAGGCCATGGCGCTGGGGGGGGAAGGGGCGAGGGGAGGCGGGCGGCGGCGGCTCCTCAGGGCGGGCGGCGGCGGCGGGCGGCGGGTCTCGGGCAGGCTGGCGGCGGCGGGTCGCGGCGCTTCGCGCTGACTGAACCTCAGAGCCGACTCATCGGAAGGGAGAGCTCCGCCCCGCGCCTCCTCGCCTGCCTAGCAACAGCGTGCGCTGACCAATCGGAATACCGCCCGGCCAGCGTCTCAGCCAATGGAAGGGTCGGAAGCGGGGAGGACGAGGCGGGGTGGGGGGAGAGAACGGGCGCTCTCGCTCCTCCGCCCCGCCCCTCTCCTTTTCCCTTCCCAATCGTCACGAGCCAAGCGCAGCACTAGTCAGCCAATCGCAGCGCCGCCCCTGCCGTGGCTCTTCTACCGGACAACGCTGGTCGGGCAGCCGATCACAAAAATCCACCAATGGGAAAATCCGGGCGAGAAGTCCCGCCCCGACGGCCCTCCGCGTTAGTGTCGCCTCGCGATTGGCTAGCGCCCGAGGAAAGGGAAAGGGGCGGCAGGTTTGCAGCCAATCGGAAGGGGCGGGAGGCGGGCGCTCGGGGAGGCTGGCGGGTGCGCTGAGCGCGGCGGGTCTCAGCCGGCGGGGCGGGGGTGCGGGGCAGCACCCCGGAGGGCTCATTTCCTTCGGGTGAAGGGGTATGTGCGGCGGCCCGGCCCTTCCCCTCCACCCAAAGCCACCCGCATCCCTTTTCCCGCATTTATTTACGGTTTTGGCGGATTTTCTTCTCCCTGGCTGATTTTTTTGGCAGGGCCGGACTGGACGACCCTCCAAGCCCCGGTTCCCAGTCCGGGTGGGTGCTCGCATCCCCACGTCCCTACCCGGGTGGCGTTTCCTTTGGGGCCAGAAACTCGGCTGGAGACAAGTGGCCCTGGCCCCACTCACCCCGGGGGGATTGGACCGGCAGAGGTAATTTTCCCAAAGGAACCGGGGGGCAAACCCCCCCGAAGCCCCTCTGTGCCCCTCCGGCATTCACAGCCCCGTTTGCCTCTTGGTCTTGCAGCTCCCGGCCATTTGTTCCCTCTCGTGGAAGGCAAGGCTTGCTAAAGGCTCGGCTTTTGTGTCTGCGGGACCTTCCTCACCCAAAATTAGCTGCACCAAACAGCAGGCAGGAGCGGGTGCCCCTTCACCCCTGCTCCCTGCGGTAGAGGGGCCCAGAGCCATGCCGCACGGTTGGCGCGGACCCCCAGGGACACACAGGCACAGGTCTTGACCCTGCCGCTGTCCCTGGCTAGTGCAGCGCGGTGGACGTCAGACCTTGGAGCTGCGTGCTTCACCCAAAATCACTTCTCCAGGCTCCAAACTACACTGACCGAGTAAACAGCCAGCATGCAAAGCACGGGTAGGACAGGTGATCTGGCACACCTTCACTTTGGGAGACCATCTGGCTCTGCTGCCAGATTCCTGGAGGCACAGAGGATGATGGTATCTCTGCCCTTGCTCTCCCACACACCCAGGGCACAGCCCGTGGGCTCACAGCAGCTCCAGGCAGTGTCAAGGCCGTGACTGCACAGGTTTGCTCTGGAAAAAGGAGACAGAAAAACTTAAACTATTTAGAGCTGAGGCTTTTATTAGAAAAGGAGATCTGTTTCAGTCATTTGGGAATCCAGCTTTATCCAAGAGCAATTCTGAGTCTTGGAGGGGGTCCTTAAAGGCCTCGTGCCAGCCCGGTGCAGGGAGACTGACTGGGTTAGCTTGAGGGGTCCCAGCTGTCGTGGCAAGGTAATCCTGTATGCTTCTGGCAAGAGAATCACTGTGGGGGAACATCGCCTGCTTCAGACACGAAACCAGGTACAAAGGGAAGGACCTGAAAGAGAAGGAAGCATTGCAGCAGCCAGGACTGCAGCATTCTCTTGCCCTGGTCTGACTAGGAAGTTCGCTTCCCGTGTGCTGTGCAGAGCCCTTGGCTCTGCCCCCAGCCTCTGCCGTCCCATTTGGCTCTGTGTTGGCTCTTTTTGTGTCCTGGGGAGTCCCTGGAGAGCCACAGCCCATGGTGTCTCAGAGAAGACGTGGGGGGAAGATCCTCAGATGCATCTGAGCTGTGGGTGCAGGCTAGCAGGAGCTGAGCTAAACTGTCCACACAGCTTGAAACACGGTCTACGCTGCTGGAGCTCCCTTGTGTGGCCAGCTTTGATCCTACCTATCCCTCTACACACCTTCCCCGTCCTTCCTGCTGCCCATCCTCCTCAGGGGGGCTCTGGGAGAACTTCTGCCAGTGAGCAGCCGCCTCCTGCTTTCGATTCAGCTTCCACAAGGCCTGCACCAGGTAGGAGGCAGCAGCTGGGTCACCTGCAAGACACCAAGAGGAATTCAGCCCTTAGCAGGGGAGGGGCAGGTCCCTCCCCAGCACTGCTGTGGGTTGCAGGGTGTTGCAAAAGAAGCTTAGAAGCCGGATGAGGGAGGTGAGCATGAGGAGAGGTGGTGTAATGGGGAGGAGACCGTCCCAGCTGTGTCACAGGCTCTAATTAACCCTGGGGCTGGCAGCCAAGGCAGATGGCACCAGCCCTGCAGCACAGTCAGCCACATCTCTGTTTGGACAGAGGTTGGGGTTTTTCTTGCAGGCAGGTCTGCACCTCCAAAGGGAGGGAGCCTCAGTCAGGACTGGGACCAGCAGGTTTGGCAGATCCTAGCAAAGTTCATGCTCCTGTAGCGCGTCAGCACAGCTGGAGCACTAAACAGGGGAGGTCACCCTTGGGAGCAGCACTAGCCATGTTTGCTGCTTTTGGCTAGGATAAAGGTAATTTTCTTCACAGTAGCTAGTACTGAGCTGTGTTTTGGATTTCTGCTGAAAACAGCATTGGTAATGCTGAGATGTTTTTCTTATTGCAAAACAGTGTTTACACAGTGTCAAGGCCTTTTCTGCTCCTCACCCCACCCCACCAGTGAGCAGGCTGGGGGGGGCACAAGAAGCTGGGGGGAGGACACAGCTGACTGACCAGAGGGGTACTCCAGATCATATGATGTCATGCTTAGCATATAAAGCTGGGGGAAGAAGGAAGGGGGAGACATTTGGAGTGATTGCATTTGTCTTCCCAAGTAAGCATTATGTGTGATGGAGCCCTGCTTTCCTGGAGATGGCTGAACACCTGCCTACCCATGGGAAGTGGTGAATGAATTCCTTGTTTAGCTTTGCTTGTGTGCGTGGCTTTTACTTTATCTATTATACTGTCTTTATCTCAACCAATGAGTTTTGTCACTTTCACACTTCCAATTCTCTCCCCTATCCTACTGTGAGGAAGGCGAGTGAGCAGCTGTGTGATGCTTAGTTGCCGGCTGGGGTTAAACCACAACACCATGCCTTGGCTGTGTTCAGGACACGTATGGCTCACCACCCCTCTCCTCTGACAGGCCTCCATACTCAGCCTCTGGACTGCCAGGCGTTGGACATGCTGCTTCCTGAGATGAAGCAAGACTCCAGCTCCTCTGTTCTGGGAAAGCAGACCCTGTCTGGGAGAAAGCTGACTGGGGTTTGCACAGGAAGAAGAGAAATTTCCAAGCTATCTCAGGGCACAGGTTGTGGTCAGGGTTCCAATATGCTCCTCTGACAATAATTTTGGTCTGCTTTTCCAGGGCAGTGAGCTGACCAGGCCATGGAGAAGCATCTCAAATATGTAACTTTGCTAGTAGCCCTACTGTAGTCCTTGACATCCAAATAAGCGTGGTCTGAAGGATAAGACCTTTCTGCTGAAGACAGCAAAGCAGCCTAGTACAAATTTGTGGAAATCCCCTCTGTTCCTCACAAAAATGAGCCTCTTACCTGGCGAGATCTGCAAAGCATGCACGAAATCCAACAAGGCTTCCTTGTGCCTCCCCAGGTCCAGGAACTGCATACCTCGCCCGATGAGAGAGAGCAACCTGATCTTCTGAAGCACCTCCACTTCTGGCAGGAGGTTCTCTGCCACAGAAAGACACACGCACCTGGAGACAGCATCCTTCAGACATTCCCTCCCTTGTCCCGGCAGGCTGAGCCACGTTAGCAGTCAGGATAGGCCAAACATTTACTTGGACTGCTCATCTTCCAGCTCCCTGAACCCCCGGTGGCAGAGCTCAGCCTCTCCTCCAGGCTGGAAGAGGCCAGGAGGCAGCAGAGGGTGAGAGCAAACACCAAGAGCTTGGTACATTACATGGCTATGGTGAACAGTGACCATGGCAGCAGCCTAGCCTTTGGCTGCCCATCTGCACAACTGGTACAGATCTCTTCCCTGAAATCTGAATTGGAGAAGCTTCTTGGTTCACAGCCCATTTAACTGTCACTTAGACAGCAGGGAAGAAGGCAGAGCTGAGACAAAACCCTGCTCCAAACAAACCAGCCAGTCCCTTCAGAGGCTCCAGTGCAGTGCAGAGTTTAGCACGCTGGGACAAGTGCCTCCTGCCAGAGGTGACGCTGGGCCTGGCACCTTGCTCCTGTACCAACCACTGCCAAGCATGCAGAACCTGACCCAGCCAGGTCCCACACAGGTCCCAGCTGTGCAGCATCTTACCTGTTGGTTCAACTCCAGATCTATAAAGCTGAACTCGCAAGAGATCGCCGAGGCACCTGCAGGTGGGAGGACAGAGGAGCCTTGGTACCACTCCCGGGCTGGGAAGCCAGCTGTAGGTTGTCAGGCCAGGCCCCACACTGCCCTGCACCCTGCTCCAATGCCCACCAGCCATTGCTGCCTGCTGGGGAGGCCCCTTCTCCCAGCACAGCTTCATCACCTGCTGAATTGCGTTATGGCTTCCTTGCTTTCACCCAGCTTGGCCCATGCCCAGCCCTGGTGCAGGTATCCAGCTGCTCTCCAGGCAAGGTAGTGCAGACTCTCCTTCTTCTGGGGCAGGAGTCCACCCACCAACCCTGCCCCTGACAATGGGCACTCCGGCTGCTCCAGCCTCTCCTCCACTCGTAACATCCGTGGGATCAGGTCAGTTGTCCGGCTGATGACCTCCTCGCACACGGTTATGGCATCCTGGTGCCTCCCGGCCTGCTCCAAGGCAGACGCCGTTTCCAGGAACACCTCAGGGATCCTGGGCAGAGCGGAGCTATCATCTAGGGGCACCTGGGGAGCAAAAGCGATGGCAGTGCTCAGATGCAGAACTGCAGAGCATCCAGCCAAGCAGAATGATAGAATCGTTTAGGTTGGAAAAGGCCTTTAAGATCTTCAAGTCCAACCATCAACCCAACACCACCATGCCCACTAAACCATGTCCTGAAGTCCCTTGTCTACATTTTTTTTTTTTTTAATACCTCCAGGGATGGTGACACCACCACTACCCTGGGCAGCCTGTTCCAATACCTGACAACCTTTTCAGTAAAGAAATTTTTCCTAATGTCCAATCTAAACCTCCCCTGGCACAACCTGAGGCCATTTCCTCTCACCCTATCACTAGTTACTTGATAGAAGAGACCAGTACCCACCTCACTAATGACCCCGTGCTTACTGGGAACCTGGAGCTGCTGCCCAGCAAAGATCAGACCCACTCCCACAGACACTGGAGACTGTCGAAGGAGATAGAATCTGTGCACCGCTAACAGCTCAGCAGAGTCAAGGTGGCAAATCCCTACTCTTGAAGTGAAGGACATCCAAAACCAGGCCAATAGATGCTCCCCACAGGGAAGCAGAAACTGTTTCTCCAAATAGCAGTGGCAAGCGGTCTCTGGTGTGAATCCAAAGGCAGACATGCCACAGGTCAGAAATGCCAGCCCCCACCTCATTTCCTTCACATCTCAAACTAGACACTGAAACCTGGAGTCCAGGGATGACACCTGGGCCCAGGCCTTGCGATGGGGATCCAAACCTCATCTGCCAAGTCACCAAAGGAACTCTTCACCAGGACACCTACCTGCTGCTGCAGCCCCTCCTGAAACAGAGCCAGAAAATCCAGGTAATGTTCTACTGCATCAGCCACCCTGCAACAGGGACAGGACATGGTGTAAGGAGCAGAGGGACACCAAGAAGTGCCAGCAGCCAGGTGGAACCTGGATTGCGAGCCCACAGGCTCTACCTGCACCACATTGGCTCTGGTCGTGATGCCCATGCTTTGAGTAGACCTACAACAGCAGTACTGAACTGGACGATTTCCAGGAGCACAGAGAAAACTGCAGAGCCCAAACAAGCAGCATGTTGCAAGCAGACCAGAGGCACTGTTACCTCCCGTACTGGAGACACCGCTGTGCCAGCAGGTACTTCACTTCAGAGGGGTGGCGATGACGAAGGAGAGAAGCTAGTATTGGTGTGTCAACAAGAAGCTCTGTTCGGATTAGGAAATATGGACTAGAGGAAGCAGCTGCCGGAAGTTTTTTTCCCAGAGCCTGTGAAACAGGAACAGAAAACATGGTCAACACAACACTGGTTACGTCCCAAGCAGCTGCAATCACTTGGCACTTCTGGCATCTGGAGATGCACCCAGATGAGCAGAAGCACTGCACTTCATAAGCACAGCTACGGTTCTCTCTTGCTACGGCATAGCCGCTTCCAGGAAGAGCAACCAGGATCACACAGGGACAGGCAGACTTCTGATCTCCACACGGCATCAGGAGATTTGCAAGATCACCCAGATCACCTCAGGTTTTTAGTTCAAGGTGCTCTGAGCTGCCTGGAACACCATCTCCCATTGCAGCTGCAGACCTAGGTAAACCAGATCTTGGGCCATTCATAATGAGCGATCCCTCTCCACAGCTGTGGTTTGGATTTCAAACAGCTGAAGGGCTAACTCCATGTCTACTGCTGTGACCTGCTCCTCCCAGGCAGACCAAGGTTGCTACAACTAACGCACATCCCCTTACAGCCACAATCTGCCTTTTAAAGGCCTCTTCACTATTACATACTTCATTAAGAGACTGATACTGAGACGGGAGTGTAACCTCTTCTCCCAAGCCACTAAGAAGATGAACTGGGACGCAAAGGTCTTGCCACCTCCAACTTCCAGGTCCTGAGCAGGAATTTCAGATCTCACTAGGCTCCTTCCTGCCCACTGCTGAAGGCAGCACTGTGGCTGGATGGCTGTGGTCTACTTTGGGGACCCCTCCAGGGTCAAACAGCCCCCCAGAAGGCAGGAGCCTGCCTGAAGCTCTGTGCAGGCTCTGCTGGGCAACAATCAACCCAGAACTACAGGAAGCAGACAAACCTCGTAGAGCAGAGCCAGAGCCTCCAGCTCCGCGTTGGTCTCCCCCAGCTCACGGTACACTGCTGCTGCATGGGACAGGGCAGGAAGGCACTGGAAGTCTACCTGGAGGGCCCGCTTCAGGTGCTGAAGGGCTGTCTGAGGCTTGCCCTAGTTAGATGGGGAGAAGTGTATGTTGCAAGGACATCTTGCTGACATCTTTACTGCTCAGTGGGATCCAGATCCCAGCTCTGCTTCCCCAGCAATCTCCACTAAGCAAGGGCAGTGCTTTAGCCAAAGGCAGCTCTCCTCTGGCTGGTTTTTGAGCTTCTGTCTCTGCAGCAACCCTTTGCGCTCAGCCAAAATCTCTGCCTGGATTTGCAGCTGTCCAAGGAGGATGAGCAGAAGTTGCCCTTGTGGCCCCAAGGCCTCACCTTCCTGTAGCAGCCCAGGACCACACGGAGGCAGTGTGGACATCAGCCTCAGCCTCCCCACTCCACTCTAGGCTGCATTTCCCCTCTCCCGGCTGACAGGGGAGAGGCCCGAACATTACCATTTGCTGAGCACAGCAGCCAAGGCAGGTGTAGAGCTGGGCCAGGACCCTCTTGGAGCAGAATCCTCCCGCAGCCTCCTGAAAGAGGGAGTGGGCAGTAGCAAAGTTCCCAGCCTCCAGTTCCTGCAGCCCTAGGATAGACCAAACACCTCAGCTCTGCAGTTCCCCTTCCTGCCCCACCTGGTCGCCAAACAAGTGCACATGCCCTTTTATTCCCGGTGCCACAGGGACCTGCCAGATCTCCTCCACACCCAGCAATGCACAGCAGCATGGTGCCAAGCTGCCATCTTTGGTCTGATGGTGTTGCAAGAGAACAAGCCACGCAATGGAAACATCTAGCAGAAATAATAGCAGCTTCCAAGCCCAGATACCAAGACGCCTGCCTTGGCTGAGGACAAGAGTAGAGGTAAGTGCTGGGCAGGCCCACCTGCACATTCATCCACAGCAACAGCAGTACAGATGGGGAAGCACACACAGAATCTCAGAAAGACTTTTTCCAGCACATTTGGGCCAGTTCCCAGCAGGATGTTTTGGGATATTGATTCATTAATATTTGGTTTGGTATACGAATGGTATTTGGTTTTCCTTCAATCCCCATTTCAAGTTTTCCTCTGAGGCTGCTCTCACGTGCCTACATCATATTCTCATCTGTCACCTCCCTGCTGGAAGTGCTATTGTCACCCTAGAGGCTTTTGACAGGTCTGTGGGCAGGAGCTCCTGCCCTCCCTCCCTGCAGAAGGGCCCCGTGTCAGCCTGAGCTGAGCAAGGCAGTGCTGGCTTCCCCCAGAGCTGCTGGGGTTGTCAAGACAGTGAGCGAGGAAAAACCATGAGCGGGACAGAACACAGCAGTCAGATGAGATCAATCACCTGCTGTGACACCAGGCTACAAAGCTGCACAACAGCTTTGCGTGGCTCCCACAGCACTGTAATCCAATGGGAACAATGTGCTTGCAACAAGACAAGTGCCAGAAGACAGACAGAAGAAAGGAAAATCCTCATAATCCCCCTGCCAGTCTTCCGCTTTATACAAGATCACTGCGGGACCCAGACGCCTACCTAAAGCCACGGACAGGCAGAGGAACCCTGTGACAGTGCAGAGAAAGGCTTAGCTGGGGAAAAAGCAGAGAAGCTCTTTGGATACTGAACAGCAAAGTTGAGACCCAGAGCGTCAGCCCAGGCCCTCTTCCAAAGGAACAGCCCAGAAAACCCCAAGGGCCGGTTTGCTTGGGAGCAGAAACCAGGATAATGGCAGGGAGAGGGGGTCCTGGGACAGGAGAGCAGTGAAGGCTGTGCTGGCACGAGTACCTCCTCCACACAAACCTTGCAGGAAGGCTGCTGCAGTGCAGAGGATCTCTTTCAAGTCCTCAGTGCTCTGTACAAGGGGCAGGGAGGCCTCCTCAGCAGGTACTTGCCATGCCTTGAGCAGGGAGAGGAGTTCGTTCTCCCCCTCTCTGCAGCAAGCTCGTCCTGAGTCCTATGAAACACAGAGAAGAGAGGGCAGGGAATGCTGAAGGGAAGCAGGAGGGACTGATCCCAGGCCACAGGGAAACAGAGGTCCCACCAAACCCTTTGACAGTGCTCTCTGTGCTGAGGAGCAATATCCTACCGCTCCCTCTCTGCAGTGATTCCTGCCTGGCCCAGGGCAGCACCTCCCCACCTGAGTGAGGTGCACCTCAAGGGGTTCCTGGCAAGGCAGATCCAAGTGCTGTTGGAGAGCATTTGAAAAGGTGGAACCACTCAGCAGCCTTACAATCAGCAGGGAAGGTTCCTCCGCATCCCACTGCTTGCAGCTTGTTCCCTACAGAGGCTGCAAGTCCACCTGCAGCCCCCTTCCAGCCTGCCCAAGTCTCCTGTCTCACACCTTGGGGGCCAGGGCCCCGACAGGCAGGAGACATTCTGGGACTCGTTAACCCACTCAGGGCCATTAGGCTACGCTAGGACACCAGGGAGAGGATTACTCACGCTGACTGGGCAGTGCTGATGGGTTCAGGTTGCAAACTGTTGCTGCGGCATCTGAAGGAGTGGGGTTTATGACAAGCACGGCATTTATGCCGGCTCTACTTCTTTTAGCAAACCCATGGGTATTTATATCTGCACAGATACTCCAAGGCAGGTAACTGGAAGCTGCATAGCATCTGCCTGTATTCAGTTACCTCAGCATGGCTCAGGAGCCTGAAGAGGCCAGCGGTGCTTCCCAGGCGGCTGGCTGCCAGCCACCACGCTGCTTGCAGGGCCCCCAGTCGGTGCAAAGGTGCCTGCAGCTTTCCTGCAGTTACCTCCTGCAGGACCTTCTGCCACAGCTCCTCGGTGCTAAGATCCTGCCCATCGGCCCCACAGGCCTCCAGAACTGAGAAAAACAAAGGAAAAAACTCCAGCCATGAGACAACAGTTGGTACCCTGTAACAGACACCCTCCCAAGAGGGAGAGGAAGCCTCAAGCGAGCACTGGCTCCTCATAGTGGGGGAAGGAATGGGGTTACAGGGCTGGCCCAGCCTCGGCGGCATGGAAACCAAGCTCTCGGACAGTGGAGTTAACAGCAGCACACTCAGGAGACCACACACGGTTCAGAGCTACAATTCCAGCTCTGTGAGTCCTCCTGAGGTCATTTGCCCCCAGGCAAGCATGTGCCAACACTGCTGATCCCCCTCTGACCTACAGCCTATTTCAGTGAGTTTTCTTTGAAGACAGCACACCCTAATTAAAGAAAACGCTCATTTTCTACTGTCACTAAAACTTTGCTAGAGACTTGGCACCTTATGCCTTGAAAACCCTCATTTCCCCTAAAACCTCTGGCCCATCCCTGCAGGCAGCAGCAGGCAGACTGGCAGCTGCACATCATCCCTGGCCGCAAGCTGCCCCACCTCCTGCCCTTCCCAGCAGAGCTAGGTTTCCCTGTTCGCAGGCCCCCCACACCTCCGGCCAGTCACCGCACATCTCCAAAGCACAGAGAACGCTCACCTTGCTCCGAGGAGACCCCATACAGAGAACAAATCTCCTTACCCCTGAGGAGCCCCTGGCGTATTCCTTCTGCTTCTCCTTCAATGACAGAGTCAGATGCTCCCACAGTAAAAAGCAAGGAGTTGTAGAGGACGGTAAGCTCCAGAGGAAGGGTGGGGAGGGCAGCCGGCAGCCCTGTGACCACAGCCAACCCAACAAGAAATTGAGCTGGCTAGGAAAAACCCAACAACCATCCACGCTAATGTGTCATCACCTGGCTTTTGACAACAGAAGCGACCCAGCAAGTATTTTTTTTTTTTTTTGTTGCGGTGAGATTTAACAGCTTGGGAACTGCAGTACCTAGAGAGACAGTAGGTGTCATCTGTCCAGGTGCCGACACTGCTTTAGACATCCACTGCCTAGCTATCCAGCTGCTGCAGTCCTCCAGGACTGAGACCTTTCAGCTCTCCCAAAAGAGCATCAATAGCCTACCTTCTTCCAATACACACCCACCCTTTTGCACAGGTTTCCCACGCTGTCTTTCTCTGCCTCGCATCAGTCTTCCTCTGCACCGGGGTTGTGGCAGGGAGACCCTTCCCCAGCTTCCCAGGACAAAAGCTGCCTCGTTTTTTCGAGAAACCCCCAAACTCTGCCCACATGCCCCAGCAGATTTAGGTAGAGGTTGGAGCTGGGTCTTAATTCCTTTGCAGGTCCAGTTCAGCTTCGGGCAGGGGAGGACGTTCCCCGCCCCCAACCTTCAGAAGTTTGTTTCCAGCACCGGGATACTGGAGCGGTAGCCCAGTAAACACTAGTTCCCCGGGGACCGGTGCTTCCAGGACCACACGCCTCGGGTCCGGGACGGCAGCAGGAGGGACAGTGAAGGCAAGGCGCGGGGCAGGCCGGCCCCAGCTAGCCGGACCGCTACTCACCCCATATCCTTCGCAGCAGCTCCCTGAAGCCGTCTCGCTGCTGTCGCACCTCCCGCTCTGCCGCTCCGCCGGGCCCCGGGCCCGAGCACCGGGCCGCCTGCAAGGGGGACACTGAAGGAGACACGACGGCACCGGCCCGGGACGCGGCACCCCCACGCCCCCCGTCCGCCTCCCGCCCCGCGGCCGACGGGCAGGCTGCGGCCTAGCCCCGGGCGGCGGCGTTCTTCACGGTAACCGGCACCGGAGACGGACCGCTGGCGGAAAGGCCAACCCCGGGGCTCAGGGAACGGCAGAGGGGATCCGTCTCACCCGCCAGCGCCTGGCCAGGGTCTGGCTCTCGGCGGCCCAGGCCTGCAGGCAGCCCGGCTCCGCGGCCTCCCTGCGCCGCCGCTTCATGGCCGCGGCCGCCGCCGCTCTCTTCCCGCCGACTGCCGGGCGGGATGGAGCGGAAGCCGCGGTCGCCAAGGCAACGACCGGGCGGGAGAGAAGGGGCGGAGCCAGCCTCCGTCCCGCCAGAAAGGTGGTGGCCGACGAGGACCAAACCTCGGCGCTAGGACAAAACCCCGCTGGGGTGTGGATGGGGACGGGGAGAGCCGGGGCTGGCCTGGGGGGGGGGTGCGAAGGAGGAGACGACCACCGCCCGCCTTGGATCGCACCCTTTTATTTGCAGACATCTGTTTCACAGCCGCGTGGAGCCCCGCGCCACCCTCGGACAGCAAATCCCTCCCCACCCCCCGCCCCCCCAATTAATTACTTAATTAGTCATTTAATAACGAAGCGACCCCTCTCCGGCTGCCTCCCGCGCGGTGCAGCCCTCGGCGAGGCAGGTCAGCGGCGAGGGGCACCGGCGCCGAGGACGGCGGCAGGCCGGAGGCGAAGCTGTCGGAGGAACGGGTGCTGCCGACGCATCTGGGTTTTGGTGGGTTTTTTTCTGAAGGAAAAAAGGGTTCTAGTTCCTAGCAGAGCCTCAAGCATCACTTCCACCGTCCTGGTGTAGCTGCTGAATGGGAACAAAAGCATTAACAGCCAGATATGTAGAGATACCCAGGGAAGTGGAGCACCATGCTGCATGCAAAGCTTCCAAACTGCTTTCCAGAACTGAGTCCATCCCCTTTTTTTATCCCGAATGGGGTACTGAGGCACAGAGAGGTTAACAATGAAAAATAAAACAACAATCTTGCTCCAAGCCATGTGGTGGGTAAGGTCAGAGCTTGGGGGAGAAGGCAGCGCTCCCCAGCCCTGTTTCCCCGAGGGGAAGGGGAGACACACACGCCGAGAACGTGACCATGCCTTGGCGTAAATAAGCGGCCTGAAGCGTTGAGGGGAAAAGAGAGAGACAGGATGGAGAAACAGGCGTGGGAACGGAGATACATCGAGCCCTGACCTCCCCGCAGCCCTTGGATCAGAGCGGGGCCAGCGCCACAGATCAGAGCGGGGAGACGCTCCCAACAGCCACAACCTTTCACAGTGGTGGCGGCTGCCCTTTTCCAGGTGACACATCATCCTGCCTCCAGCCTGAGCCAGGGAAGTTTCCCAGTGGAGCTCTCCCCTGCCCAGAGGGACAGGGCGCTGGGCAGGAGCCCTGCCAAGGAGCGCACACACAACACTTGCAAAAGCCCAAAGCGCAGCAGCTTTCTGGAGTGCGGGATGGAAACCGCTCTGCTGAGCAGGCTGAGGATGACTGATCAGCAAACGCAGCCATGTCTTCTCTGGCATCAGCAGCACGTCCTGCTTCCAAGGTCGGCCAGGCCTTGGACCAACGTTAACTCCGTCATCCCTGGCACACTCAGGAGAATAGCAGCCAAACAATCAGCTTGAGGGCAGCTGGGGAAGGCCAGCAAAGACTAAAAAAGTCAATCAAAGAAAGCAAGAGCATCTTCATCCCTTGGAAAACTCATCTTCTTGAATCTGAATTCTTTGGTGCAGCGGCCAGTCTGCCTTGGCTAAGCAGCTAGCACTCCTTGGCATCTCCGCAGTCACAAGAATGTACTTGCAGCTTTGTTACCGCAAGGTTTTGTTTGGTCTCCGGTGAGGTAAGTGTGCATGTTTTCATGGCGCTGCAGCTCTGCTGCTCTGCCCTGGCCTCCAGGGGCCGTGAGCCCACAGCCCCAGCAGGAAGGCAGAGGGGTGATACGGAGGGATGAGGAGAGAATGCCCAAGTGCCGGCTGAGCGGTCCGACCACAAACAATGGGCTGGACAGGCTCAGCAGCATTGTCGTGAGTACTGAAAGAGGAACTAGTACCAGAGATGGGAGAGAAGGAAGCCCAGGGGCCTGGGTGGCAGCTGCGGGGACGTCAAGGGCCAGTTCTACAGCATTAGTGACCATAAGGATTTCTGCCAGCACAAATACATGCAGGCAGCAAGCTCCCAACCAGGTTACAAGGTTACAACAAGACCTATTTGGGCTCCAGCCTTGGGGTTTAGCAACATATATTATCTTGACTAACCACACATTAAATGAAAATTCACTGGGTAGCTGCTACTTCCATTCCCTTCCTCCTATCCACACTGGTGCACCCCTCACCCATCAGCATGGCCCCCTCAGCACCAAGAACCACATTGTTATCCATTAATATGTATGATATGATTTAAATAACCAGGGAAATGCTGAAGTCCTGTGTACAGCCCCCATCTGTTAATATTTAAAATAGGGAAACAATAACTAGACATGATTTAGGGCTTAAGAACTACCTACTAGATAATGGGGTTTTATGTTTATGTCCAAAAAGGTTACAGATTGTGGTCTGGTCACTAAACCTTGAAGAACCACTTGGAACTGCAAAGATTACAGAAGAAGTAGGTAAAAGGTAATTCCTACATGGAGAGATCGTGACCACCAACTCACTGACCACTTACTCAAATAATTACCACCTACTCAAAAGAAGACAATGAAGAAAAAAGACAGTCTGTGCACTAATTTGCAAGGGGCAAAGAAGAAAGAACCAAGCCTGAAGGAAAATAGCAATGAATCTGTAGTTAAGTGTATAAATGTCAGAATTTTTGAGACAAGGGTGTGCTGTCTTGAGACAGACAACCATTCATACGCATCAATGAAATTAATTTGAAAATACCTTGACTCTGTGTTACTGGCTTGCACACCAGGTAAATGAACCCCATCTGTGGGACAACAACATGGCCACCAAGGAGTCATGGTATAGAGCAAATAACCTATTTTTAAGGGTGGGACTGCATAAGCCCATCAAATTGTGGGATGACACATTCCTGCCCACTCCAGCTTCCCCTGCTGCATGCTGCTACCCCTTACCTTGCACTAGCACTGGTGTGCATACATCCAGGTGGCGAGGCAGCCCAGGAGTCATGCCAGCTACAAACCAGTCTCTGGTTGTGTTGGGCGAAAATAAGCAGGATAGGCCCATAGGGCAGGAGAGATGAGAGGCCAAGGTGGGAGAGCACAGCCAGCAGGTCAGAAAGAGGCCAGACAATGGAAATCCAAAATTAGAGCAGTTTAAGCTTTCCTGGAATTGCACTCTAACACCTGAGCAAGCATTTTGCAGGGGTAAAATATAGAACTAATCCTGCCCTCAAGAGCCGTTTTCCACAGTGACTGAGCACTTGGGCATAACAGCAAGAATTGAAAACATGAGAGAGGTGATGAGATGCTTTCCCTGGGACTCTCCAGGGCAGAGGATAGGAAGAGCCTGGAGTTACACTAGCAGTCTGCAGTGAGGAATTCTTAATAGGGGCAGTCATGGTGCATGAGTTAAAAAAAAAAATGGTATCAGATCAAAAATCAGTACAGGAATCCCAGGCAAGCTGTCCTCAGCGCTTTCCAGAGGGGAAAGAGACAAAAGGTTTCATAGCACCAAGTAATACCACAGTGGTTCAAGGCAGTAAGGAATCCCAGCTCCCATCGAAACTGCAGGGGGAACTTAGCTGGGATGTGGCCAGGCACCATAGTCACTGTCTTCTTCCTCTACCCGTAAAGAAATATGTCTCTTGACTGTGAGCAGTCAAGGGTGGGTTTGGGGTAGCTCACTTGTAGCATAAAGTCCCACACAGAACACCAAGGTCAAGAAGGAGTTAAGCACCAAATATGCCATCACAGATGCCATTGGCTGCAGTGCATCGGATCCCTTCAGGGTGACATAACCCCCAGCACATACCCAGAGATCAGTGAGTTAAGCCACCTCCCAGAAGAGTTGTCACCCGCTCAGGGCTTTCAAACAGCTGTTCCTAGGCACTGGACCTCACACCAAGGCCACTCTTACAGTTGGGACAGCTACTCCAGATTCCCCTTTCCTCTTGACCAGACCCAATATGGGGGTGAACCAATGTTCTGTCACTGCATCCTGCTGCATCTCAACTGTTCACAATCAATAGCTGGCATCCAGCACCACACGCTTAGGAAGAGATTGAGAGCCCCAGCTGCTACAGCCCAGCCCACAGGTATACTGACAGGCCAAGAGCACGAGTGGAGAGTTTCTTGGTCATGGACAGAATTCTCCCTGCTGCCATCCCCGCAACAAGCCAAGCTTGCTCAGGCTGTACGAGGCAGCCCAGAGTGCTCCCCACTGCCCTTTGTGGGGCTAAGGAAGACCAGAAAAATGGGAGTGAGTGTAGGGCAGGAGAGGCCTCACTACAGAGCAACCAACTCACTTTACAGAGGAGCAGCTGCCACCAAGACCCCAGGAACCATCTGCATGTGTAACCATGTGCACTTTGATTCCGGCGTGAAAACTGAGCATGCAAAGAGAAGTGGTGGCTGCAGGACTTTCCCTCTCCTCGCAGCCTCCTCTCCCCTCCTCAGCAGGTTCCTCCCTGTGAGTCACTGTCTCTGCACAAGCAAGGTGACACCTTGCTGGCCACTGAAGCTGACCAGCTGCACAATGGGGACAGTTGTCAGGAAAGTAGCAGCAAGACCCCCGGTTGGTGTTTCTCCAGAGGTGCACTTCAGGACTCTTGCTTCTTGGGCTCCTGCAGCAGAGTCCTCCTGCTGCCAACAAATGCCCAGAGAGAGCTCTGACCTCCACTGCTGAGAAACACCACCACTATGGTGGAGAACAGTTCGCTCCAGTACTTTTGTGCAGCGCTGAGGCAAGGAGCTGGGGATAATCCCTGACTGCTGTCAGCAGGCACTCGTTGCTGGTGGCTCATGTACCCTTCCTGGCCCGAGGGAGGCAAGGAGACAACCACAGCCTCGGCCGATGAGCAGGTCGGGTTCCCCACATCTCCAGTGCTACCTGAGCTGAAGCTGGCTGAACCAGGTGCTGACGGCACAGTCCACACGCATCACCAGGGAGATCCCCAGCAGCAGGCAGATGCTGCTCACCATGAAGCCCAGTGACTCAAAGAGGAACCTGCGGGCACAACAGACATGGTAAGGATATCACAGCCAGCATGCCTGCAAAGACAGGCTGCTACTCTCACTCCCAGCAGACTGATTTTCCTGACAGTGAGAGGCTGGTAGCACCCCAGATCCTAAAACCTGAATTACATGCACTCCCCAGCAGTTGCTGCCTGCAACCTGGAAGCCAAGCACACCTCTGGTTTAGAGGCTGCTCAGGACAACACCCAGGTTGGATTTTGAATCTTTCAGAGGCCAAGGCCACATCACACTCCTACTAGCCCAAAGGTTTGCTAGTTTAGCATTTCTGGGTTTACCACTTCTGGTCTGGTATCCTTACCTTTGGCTCTCTGCCCTGAATATCCTTAGCTTGCAGGTGGACTCTGTGTGTCCTTAGAAATCAAGATAAGGACAAATTTCTAGGTTCTAGCTCAAGTCCAGCTTCTGAACTTGAAGCAGGAATTAGTTAAGGACAGTCCTACAGCCTCTGCTAGGTAAGAAGCCAGAAGATCGATCACAGGGTCTCTTCCAGCATTACTGCCTATGAACTCAAGTTAAGATGTCAGGGATGAGCCCTAACCCAGCATCAGAGCAACTTCTGGGACTTACTTTGGGGCAAAGACCTTCCAGACCATGAGGTGCCTCCTGAGGATCATAGCTGCACAAACACAGGCCAGAAGCTGTGGGGGAGATCAGGAAAAACAAGTTACAAGTGACTCTGGAGAGACCTCCTGGGCACTAGGTTCACCTCTGAAGTTGGTACTAAACTGCACACATCTGAGAGGTTGGTACAGCGCACAACAGGAAAAAGCAAGCATCCCAAAAAAGGACTCCCTTCCATTGTGTCCTCAAGTCAGGAAACACAAGCAGCTTGGGGTGCACGCAGGCCCTCCTGGGGCCAGACTGGGACAGCACAGAGGAGGACTCACACTGTGGCTAACCTGACCTAATATTTCACTGAAAGGGGCACTCCTGCTCTCCTGCTGCAGGGTGTGCCCCCTGCCTTGCACTGTCTCTGGTCTGACCACACAGGAGAATGATTTGCAGGGCTAAACCCCAGAAAGCTATTAACTTCATTCGTGGGATTAAATTTCTGGTGTTTAGCTCCCTGTATCACCACAGCACAGGATCAGATAAAAAACAGAGCTGGTGCAAAATAGATAGGCATTGTTGGGAAGAAGGGGAGCAGGATTACAACCCTGCAGTTTCTGAACAGACACTCCCACTCTGGGCAGATGGGTACAAAAAGCAGCCTAATCCATACCGTGGCTTCCGTGCTGGAGCCCATCCCAAAGCACAGAGCAAAAGGCACAGCTGAGAACAGGACCTGTGCAGCTGATCTTCCACCTGCAACCAGACATAGCACCCCTGGGCCTGTCTGTCCACTTTCTCTCATTGCCGTGCCCCACGGTTTGCACAACACACCAATTTCCTCTTAGACAGCCTTCCTCACAGCCATCCTGCCTCTGTCCATACCTGTGTCCCAAGGACAAAGAGGTACTTCAGCCCCAGCTGCAGCAGAGCAGTGGAGAACTTCTCTGGGGACTCCCGCAGTCTCATCTCCATCATGTGCTCCTCCACCTCCTGCAGCTCCTCCTGGGGCTCCTTCTTGGGCTTCTTCCTCTGCGAGCTGGGCATCTCACACACAAAGGGCCAAAGCAGGAGCAGAGGGCAGCCGACTACCTCAAGGACAAAGGCACATGAAGTTACTGGAGCCCAGGAGGTGAGGAGCAGTCTAGGCTCCACCATCATGCCCTGGACGTGCAGGCAGCATATACCCCAGTTCCAGTTTGCTGTTCAGGCGCAACTGCATGGAGGCTGCAGGCCACGGGCAGCTCTGTGGCCCCAGAAGGGGACAGCAAGGATGTTGCTGTTCAGCTGGTGCTGGAGCCTTCAACACCTCGTGCTCAGCCTGCAAACCTCCAGACAAGGCAAAGCGGTGAGCCGTGCCTGCTCAGGCTCAACAGCCCAAGAAGAAACTGAAATTACCTGCAAAAAGGATATGGGAGGCAAACGTGTTGGCGCCCACCAGGACAGCAGGCAGGAGGTTTGTGCTGTGGTCGAGGTGGAAGCCCACAAAGGCTGCATTCCAGTGGATGGCTGGGAAAATGGGCTGGTGGCCTGTGGAATAGAAGAACTGGGAAGCAGCAAGGAGCCAGGAGATGACTGCATACCAGGGCACCGAAAAAGGCTCTGAGAGATAAAAAAATATTTAAAAAGAGAGAGAGAGAGAGATCAGCATCAAGGAACAAGACAGTTCGTCGGCAAAAAAAACCCTACTGACTTTTCTTCCAGGTTCTCTTTCCATGCTCTCTCTTTTGAGAGACACTAGCCAGGCAGGCTCCCACCACAGATACAGCGAGGGGCCAAGCATTCCCTCTGCTGCTTGTCCTGCTACTGGACTCTGTCAGCAGCAATGGGGTTTGGTGGCTGCTTGCACCCTGGGAAGAAGGGATGGGTGTAGAGCCCCCTCCCCTGACACAAGGGACTCCGCCTCCTCCCATGTTATGTCCCTGCTGCACACATCTCTCTTCTACTAGAGGATTTAAGCAGCTCTAAAAAAGCTAGGCGGATCCCCTGAGGATCAGTGCACTGCCATTCCCCAAGAGCAGAGACTGGACCCTGCCTCTCCCACTGGAAATAAGACAAGGTCACTGCACGTAAGGCCCAGGTTGCACATCCAGAGGATGTTCTACTGAGCCTGACTCACCAGCATCTCCAGCAAGGCCTTTGGCACGGGTGTGGATGTGCAGCAGCACAAAGGCCTCCAGGAAGAGGAGAAGGAAGGCAAGACTCAACCGCTCACTGTGCAGAAGCATCAAGAGGAAGCCCAGCAGGGTGAGTGCTATGACCAGAGCTGCTGAGTACACGCTGCCCAGCCCATACGCTGCGACAATGGCCTTGCAGCTGCCCCGCTCCAGGCGGCTCTTCTGAGACTCCTGCATCCTCTTGTAGATCTGAGGGATGACGTGGAGGAAGTCGACTTCAGAGCTGGGAACCCCCAGGTAAGGAGTGACGATGGATCCTGCTGACTCCCGTGTGTCCTTTGCAAACACTGTCATGGGATTGCACAGCAGGAGCAGCAGCCCCACAGATGCTAGTCCATAGACAGCCCATGGAAAGGCAACAACTGCCACCTGCACCAGCTCCTGCAGCTTGCCAAGAGAGTCGTCAGCACTGGAGGCAACAGCCCAGTAGCAGGCAATGCAGAGGACCACCAGTGGGAAACACCAGCGCACAAAGAGCACGAGGGGATCCGAGCTGTTCAGGTTGCCGTAGTGTCGCAGCCAGCTCCGCACTGCATAGACCAGACCAGCCAGCAAGGCCACGCACAGGAGGTAGAAGAGGTTCTTGGCCCGTGTGTTTCTCAGGCTGGCAAGGGGGGAGAGGAAAAGAGAGGGCCGGCACTGAGGGATTTCTTCGCGGCACTGATGGAAGAAACCGGAGAGGCGCACGCAGACCAGGAGCATGGCCACGAGACACAGCAAGTACCAGATCTCTCTCCGATAAGAAGAAAAGCCAAGGAGCTGCTGCTTGGGGCCTTCTGGCACAGTCAGACGACCATCCCAGTGGAGCTTCCCTACTAGCAACATCACCAGTGAGGCCAGCAGGAATGGGGCTACCCGGGCCTCAGCCACCACAAAGCTATCAGAGAACATAGCTCCGCAGCGGAAGAGCAGGATGCCCATGGGGAATGCCAGCCTCAGCCACGCTCGCAGCCTCTGCCTCAGGCTAATGGTGGCCAAGGGTGGCTGACTGCCCACCAAATGGGCTCGCTTGGGATACTGGCCCCACCAGTGCCAGAAAAAACCCAGCTGAGAAGCAGCAGCTGCCCATGACAACACCAGGAGGAGATCCAGCCCCTCCTGGGTGAATGCATGGGCCAGTCCAAGCAGAACAGCCACCACGAGGCCCCATAGCAGCGGGTACAGGAGGCAGCTACGATAGAAAGAGCCTGATGATGCGGCCAGCTCTGAGGCCACATAGCAGAGCAAGCAGGAAACAGCAATAAGGGTGCAGCCCCCCACCATACGCAGGGGATTGAAGCGTGCCCAGGACTGGGTGCACACAGCCCGTGCCTCTCGCAGGTAGAGCTGGAAGCGACTGATGAGGCTTCCGAGCCTGGACTCCAGCTCTGGAGGCACCAGCGTCTCCCCCTGCACCTGGGCCAAGAGCTGAGTGTGCTCCTCCATGGCACCGGAGACGAGCTCCTGTAGGCGCTGGAGCTGCTCTGCTGGCAGGTCCTGAGCCACCAGCGAGTAGGAGTGCAGGAACCGGTCCACCTACAGAAGGGACACAGGGTTAGACAGTGGCACTGGGACCACTAGGACCAGGTTTCAGTGCCTCACACAGCCCCTTCAGAACGGAAACAGCCCCAATCTGCCAACCCCTGCCAGGACAGACCTGTCCCCAGTCACATCGCCCAGGGCTAGTCAGCCAAATCCAGGATGTGAACAGCAGGAAGCACAATCCCTCTACCAAAGTGACATCCCTCTCAAGTGATGTATACATCCCCACAGCCACTCTGACTCCTCTCAGTTCTTCACCTGCAGGTGCACCTCTGGTAATGCTGTCCACCACTAAGGGCTTTTATACAGAGCCTTTGGTAACAATAAGGCAAACATCCCCCAGAAGTTCGAGTCACTACTAGCTATTAATCTGCACCCAACGTCGACTTCTACGTTGTTTGTCTGAGAATAGACATCAAATTAAAGAGCTTATAGTGGGTCAAATCAAACTGCTCCCTCTTCTTCAATACAGGCATGTTAACACACTGTACCATGGGCTAAGGAGAGCTCATTCTGCTTCCTACTTCAAGAGGACAGACACAGAGGCAGCTATGATCCCAAAGTCATAAAAAAAGTCTTACAAGGGCATTACCAGGGCAGGGCACCTGTACAAACATCCAGTTGCTCAGCAGTGTAGATCTGCTCAAGCCCTGAAACACATGAGTATCTTCACATGCCTTCCAGTTGCCTCAGAGCACAGGCAGAATCAGTCTGCCACTGCCCATGAATGACAAACAGATGCAGCAGCTCTCTCACAGGCCTGCGTGACCTCCCCGGTATGCAAAAGCTTCTTCAACACCAATGTGATCAAGACAGCAACCCCCTCAGACAAAGGAGTGCAAATATTTAAACAGGCAGGAGTGGATAACGCTAATTCTTAATAGATGATGATCGATATCTTCAGTGACTAATGGACAGTAACGTACATTATCACCTTTAAATGACAAAGCACTGTGCTGCTCTATAAATACACAGCAGAGAGGCTGAACATTTCTGTCTTCCCATCAGCAATCATATCCTCTCCAGCTCCTCATTGACTTGCACCAGTGGTGTCCACCTGGCACAAAGAGTTGCTGGCTGGGGGCTGGAAGAGATATTCTTGCGCTCCTAGCAGTCCAGAGGTCCCTCAAAGGCAGGCTGACACGCAGCTCAGACACGTGCCTGGCAGCGTGTGTGGCAAATCTGGCTCTGTAGCATGCCCAGAGCCACAACAGACGGCTCTCATGTCCTCCATAGAGGCTCTGGCTTGCCCTGGCACATGGCCCATTCCATTGCCTGGGCTTCTTTTATACCTGGTATAGTCACTCTCATTCAAGTTTTGCCATTCAGCTCTTGGGGTTCTGTATTTTGTTGCCCTTGGTGTAAACTCTTCCTTCTCTATCCCACTTTACTGTCACCTGTTAGATGGCATTTCTTTTATTTAGTCCTTCATTACTGTTTTCCTTCTGCCACTGATCTAGAATAGCTTTTTTAGCTAAGGCTGTTTCTCCTCCAGAACTGAAGCAGCATCAAAACATCCATTTGTACTCCTGAATCTCCATTAATGAGACTTGCCCCTAGTCGTCTTCAGCCTTGAGGAACCAGCCTCCCCAGTTACCAAATCCACCTCTAACCATCTGGGACCAACCCTCACCCTGAAGCAAATGCCACCTTACCAGCCAGTATTTTCCACACCACAGCACTCACCACCAAGCACTAAACAGGTATCTCTCTTTTCTCTTTTGGGAAAAATGGTGCCACCCTTTACTGGAGCAAACACTGCAAGGAGGTAACTCTTCAATGTAAGCTCCCCACGAAGATAATGTCATGTCCCCACCCCACCTCCACCAAACAAAAGAGGTCTGTGCTTAGAAAGACATTCCTTCTCTTCTCTAGTTCAATGGGGAGGCCCACTGTGGGCCGTACCTGTTTGGCATTGATGTGATAGACTGAAAGCTGCTGCAAGGCTGTAGACACAGCGTCGCCATCCCCGGAGAACAGCTCAGCCATCACCTCCCCGATGTTACTGTAGGGGATGGGCACACCCAGCAGCAGGGCCACAGTGGGTACCAGGTTCACCTGGGGAACAGCCTCAGGCTCCTGAAGAGGCAAGGGAGGAATCAGAAATTTGGAAAGAACACAGCAACACAGCTTTTTACTCGGGTTAGAGGACGATGGGGAAGACATCCCTATTCAGAGGGGAACCGGGGGAAGCCAGGTGTGGGAAAACACAGGGGAAGGCAGAGGCACAGCTCTGCCCTCCCTAAGTACCCTGTGGAGGGGAGGATGCCTGCTGGGACCTGCAGGTCCTTGGGTATGGCCCCAGCTGTCTAACAGCTCACTTGGCCCCATGCAAACACCCCTCACAGCTGGAGGGGCCTGAACATGGGTCCCAAACACTTCAGTCACCTGCATCCTGTGTCAGCCTTTCCACTGTTCTCTCGGGAAAGATGAGACTCCCTACCCCTCTCAATCTAAACAATCCCAATCGAACCGTTGCTCTCTGTAATGCCAGGATGCAGTTTTCAACCCAGATGCCACCTCAGGTAGTGACAGCTAAGGATCAGCTTCTTCTCACCTCTGGAGGGCTAGTGCCAAACAGGGGTGTTTTGCTGTACACAAACAGTGCCGCATTCACTTCCTTCTCGCTGTCGCCGCCATGGTCTCCAGTCTCTGTCATGCCGTGGTCCCCAGCCACCAGAAGGAGGGTGTCATTCCCCAGGTGATCCACCAAGGACCTGTCACCAGGATAAGGAGGGTCAAATCCTATCTGGGCAGGGGCTCAAATAGCCCAGGTGGGAGTGTACCTGTCCCCACCAAGCTTGACTGCACCACAGAGGTAAAGCCCACAAAAGGATATGAGCAAAACTACATGCTGACGCAGAGCTGTAACAACTGAGCCAGGTACCAGGGCAATGGATTCTTTAACACCAAAGAAAATTCAGAGCCCTGAGAGAGAGTGGACTGAGCTTGCTTAGGTCCCCAGTGAACGGTGGCTGGCTCCTCAGTGCCTTCAGGCATCTTGACAAAATGCAATTCAGAAGAAAGTTTCCCAAGAGGAACAAATTTTAGGCTGCTTCTATTTGAGTATTGTAAATTGCATTATGTTGTGCAAGCAATCTCCTACTTTTAAGGAAAAAAGAGGCAGTAGGGATGACACAATATATAGTGCACTCTCAGATGCAGCAGGACAAGTTACCCACTCCTTCTAGCAGCAAAATTTAAAGCAGTCCTAAGAATCAAAAGCCGCAGCATTTTGGGCTGATGCAGGGCTGTGTGATCAGGATTCCTGGATCCCATTCTGCCCTCTGACACAAAGGTGCAACTCACAGGCCTGTGCAGTAAACGCAGCATTCCCTAGCCAGGGTCTTCCCAGTGCTTCTCAAACAATAGCCAAACCTCAGTGTGATAGTCTCCATTTTAAAGATGGAAAGAGTGAGGCTCAGCTATACCACCACCTGATGGTTTGGTTGAGAACCAAGGCTTCAAGAACTGAAGACAGCCTTACCTCTGAAACCAAACCTCTCATGAACATGTGTCTATGCAACCGATACTGCCCCACAGCGGGGGTTTCAGCTGCTGCTAGCCAAAGCTGCTCTCCATGTTAACAGGCACAGTAAGCATCCCCTGTTGCCCTCCGCATCTGCAAACTCCCTGGGAAGGCCCCACCAAGCCTGGCTGAAGGAAGAGGCCAGCTGGCAACCCCCCACCGCCACACTAATCACCTGAGCATCTCATTCATCTGGGTGAGCTTCTTAGCCATTTCAGGGTGGTCAGGTCCATGTTTGTGCCCACAGTGGTCCACGCCGAGGAAGTGAGCAATCAGCACGTCCCATTCACCACTGTCCACTGCAGAACAAGAGCAGCCTTACCATACACTAGCCTGGGATTCAGGCATGGGCTCTATGGCTGGATCCTCCTGCCAGAGCCTTCTGGTTGCCTATGGAAACTGCTGTTTCTTCCCCTCCTTCCATTGTCACTCCCAGCTCTCAAGTAGATAGATGCAGTTTTTAACAGAGGCACACTCTTTGTTTGCGGGTGTCTGGGTGCAATGCCACGGGGAGCTTCACACCTGGGAAGCAGCCCAGTACCCATAGGTTTTGTTCACCACCCCTCAGGAGAGGAATGGCCCAGTGTCACCCACACCACTGTGAAATACCCTTAACTCAAACTGCCGCAAACTGAGCTAAACCAAGGAGATGCTTAAGAAAAGGAGAATCCAGAACTCCAGTCCCTCCCTGGAGGTATTTCACGTCAGACTCATCAACGTGACCCTCTGCATCCCTCTCAAGACACAGGCCTGGCACACTGACGCTGTGCCTTGCTAGAAAGTTATCCTGGCCTCTCCCCTCGGCTTGACACATGACAACCAACATATTTGGAGTTAAATGATGAACTGCAGCTCTCCCACAAGGCACAAGGACTTCCCCATGAAAGGCCACTGCACCCTTGATTCACTTAGATTCATACACAGATAAAGCCAACAGCATTTTCCTCAGTCCCAGGACCTCAGGGAAGAGTCTGAAATCACCTAAAATTCACAAACCAATCTCACACTTCACCTTCTTCCCAAGACTAGAAGCCACCGATGCTCTGCTGAGAGCAGTGCTGTGCCCCAGCCTCCCGGCAGGTAGCTGCACTGTTGTGTTTTTCCCAGAGCACTGTGTGCCTGCCCGGGCAGCTATGTGTCAATGTTAAGCTGCTCCTTCCTGGCAGTGTATTTCTAGGACAGATGTAGAAGTCTAGCCTCATCCCATCAAGCTGCACTCTCTCCCAAATGGAGGAAAGGTACTTACAGAAACATTTTACGGGCCCCAAAAATGGCTTATCTGTGGAAATCCAGCTACAAAAATCCACTGTAATCCCTGGGCCGCAGTGTGTGACTGTCCAGTGCCACTCAGTAACAGAAAAAACTCTTCAGTCCTACCCCAAACTTGCAGCAGGACCCCCGCATGAGTAAAGGGTTACCCAGGCCCTGGGGGAAGAGCTGCTTACCAGTCGGATAGAGATGCTGCAGGATCCCATCATCCACAGTGTGAAGGTCCTTCACGTTAAAAGAAGGGAAGAAATACGAGCGGAAAAACTTCTTTGGGAAGAGTCCTTCCCAAGTGTCATCACCCATGAAGACCACTCTCCTTCCTGAGGCAGCAAGAAAGGAATTAATGAGAGCAGGGAGCCCACGCAAGTCATGCTGTTACCCTCACTAGCTCAAAGAGCCTGGGCAGATCCAGGTCAGGGTCTGGAGCACTGGGTCCTCTCCAAACCACACTCAAAACCTACCTAAAATTAAAATTACTATCTGGCTGGAAATGAGTTTGAATACAGGGAGTGACCAGCCCTGTTTCTAAGGCTACAAGTGCCCCCCACACCAAACCCACCTGCAACTCATCGTTGACCTCTGACACGTCACTGCTGCAGAAAGACCCATGGGTTGAAAGGGCCAGGAAGCATGCAGGTACCCATCCATACTACAGCAGCACTTAAAAAGGTGCAGTGCAAAGCAGACAAACCCTCACCCAACGCCCATGACCCCACTGTAAAACACAAGGCAGTAGATGGCTGCTGACAAGGGCTGAGTAGAAGCTGTGGGTCCTGGGCTCTGGGCTCTGACTTGAAACACATCGGTGGTGGGTTTCATAGGCAGAAAAGAGAAGGCAAAAGCACTGATGTTTCCTGCTGCCCTCACTCTGCTTGTCCTGCCTGCCACCAGCACACCCTCCGTGTTTCCACAAAGCCTCTCCAGCCTGGGAGCAGGAACCATTTCCTCTGGCGTGGAGTCGCCACTGTTTTTCACCTTGGACGATTTACTGTGTTTGCCCACCTTACTTGCACACAGGGGAGCATCACCTCATTCCAGACACTGGTATTTGTGCCATTCTGAGCCTTGGAAGGAAATCTCTCTAGGTAACAGAAGACTGAGTCCTGTCCCTTTCTCTCTATTCCATCATCCCACCGTTACAGGCCCTTTACAGCTGCACTAAGCACGCCACGGCGGCACCAAGCTACACAGAAAATGTGACGGGGTGACTGCCAAATAGCAGCAGGCAGCTAGCCAGGCACGCTTGCTGCCTGAGTGACACCCCACAGCACACCTGGCACCAGCTCCTCCCTCGTCACGCGTCTCAGCTGAACGCAAACACAACACGACACGACTGACTGCCCTTGGCTTTGTAGCGCCGTTCCTGGCAGTGACCTTGTGACATTCACCGTCAGTACAGCCACTTTTCACCTACTTTCTCATCGTCTTTGAAGGTGATGATGAAGATGAAGCCATGGTCCCAGCTACTTCTTACTCCTAGTACATAATGGGGAAACCCTGCCTGCCTGACAGCTCTGTCTGAGACAACTGTCATTTGAGTAGGGCAAAAGAATTAGCTGACGGGGCGGAGGTGTTGTAAGCAGTTACCTTCCCAGGGAGAGGGGAATAAAGGTCCCACGTGAGCGCTGACCACAGGCTTGCATGTGCCCTGTCCCAGCAGGACACCGCCACTGCCCACCTACCATTCTGCACCAGCTGTGCCAGCAGGTTGTCCTCTTGGATCGCATAGGTGGCGAAGTTGCTGCCCACGTCGATGAAAGTGGGCAGCGAGCCGGTGGTGAGGCCCTTGATGCGCTGCATGGTGGCTGTGGGGGGATCGGCTCGGAAGCGGTAGAGGCGGGCATGGCGGGGTTGGGAGGTTGCGAGACGATGCAGGAAACTCAGCTTGTTCTCATAGGGCAGCGGGCTGGCCTTGGCTGGGTTAAAGCGGGCAAACTCAAAACTGAGAGCATCAATGATGACAAGCACAGCCTTGGCAAAGCGCTGGGGTGCCCAACAGGAGCCTGGTGGGAGGCTCTGCCTCTCCCAGGGTGGTGGCACGAGCGGGTCTGAGCAGGAACTGCTGCTGGCGAGCTCGATCCGGGTGAGCAGGAAGCCGCTCATGAAAAGGCCGATACCAGCAAAAAAGAGAAAGCAGACCCAGGCCAGGAAGAGCAGCACTGGCCACCGCTGCATCCTAGGGGTAAGGACAAGCAAGCTCAGCCCCCTGCAGCTCTACCCGGGCCAGCACCCACCCCTGGCCGCTACCCTGCGCCCCGACACCCCTCACACCCACCGGTCCCAGCCCCTGCGCCCTAACCGCCCCGCACCTCCCTGTACCCCACCGCCCTGCGGCACGCCCCCCCGCCTCGACTTCCAGGCCTCTCCCTGGCATCCCCTCCCCCCCCCAAAACCAGGCAGCACCCCGACCCCCGGGCCGCCACCTGACACCCGAACACCCCCCCCCCCCAACTCGCACTCCCCAGACACGACCTGTCATCCCCCCCCGCCAGCCCCTCGGCTTCCCTCACAGGCCCTCACTCCCAGCGGCCACCCCCCACCCAGCGGCCACACCCCCCCCCCCCCAGCCGCCACCCGACCTTCTCACGCCCTCCCCCAGCCCCTCTCGGTCCCCCCTGACACCCCCAGTCCCCCCGACGGCCCCCCCACATTCCTTCCCCCCCCATCGTACCTGCGGCCACCGCGGCCCGGCGCCCACCGCCGCCCTCCCGTCCCCCGCCCGGAAGAGCCTCGCGTGGCATCGACGGCCCGAGAGCGGCGTCACGGCCAACGGCTGGCGGCGGCACCGCCCCCTAGCGGCCGGGAGCTGCCCGGGGGGTCCTCACTTGCCTCGGCGTGGGGGGACCCCCGAGCACCGCCGCCCACCCACCCAACCACCACCTCCCCCCCGCAATGAATTAATCGCCAGAGACGTTCCCTCCCTGCCGTGCGCGCTATAGAGAAGGCACAACCGCACACCACAGGGGCAGCTACCGGGAGAGCGAGGGGACGACGACGGGAGCTCACGTCCCAGAGAGGGGTACTCCGCCCCCCCAAAGAGAGGGGTCCCCCCCCATCAGCCCCTCTTGGGGATCACTGCACGTCTGTGGGAGCTCCTGGCAGAAGCCTGCTTAGGAGGGATGGTCTGCCTTTGGTGGCAGGCGGTGGGGTCATGGGTCAGGCTCCTGAGCACCGGGGGACATGCTCCAGCAGCACCAGTACCATTTATTACATGATTTAAATCCAAATACAAAATAAGGACCAAGGGAAGAAGAGCGTCTGACCAGGGAGGGTAGCAGGACAGGACTGCTGACAGCCCGGCAGACCCCAGGTGAGTGTGCGGGATCCTCCCGTCCCCGCTAGCTGGAGCTGGCCTGTTCTGCCTTAAGCACCTCCGCGATGGGCAGCTGGGGGTCTTCATGGGCTGGGGGCATGTCGTCCTCGGTCTTTGTGGCTTGCGGCTTGGTCAGCGTGGTGTAGATGCCCAGAGCCTGGAGGGAATGAGAGAGCAATGGGGGGAGGAGGAGAAGGAGGAGGGAAGAGGGCCAGGGCCCCGCCAGGCTGCCACCTTCACCTCCCCCAGGGCAAGAGACGGGGTCCCGCTGACCACACTGACCTGCGCGACCATGTTGGTGATGTCGCCGGTGTTGGCGGGCAGCAGGAGGGTGTTGGACTCTTTCGCAAGCTTGGAGAAGGCGCTCACGTACTGCTCTGCCACAGAGAGAGAGGCAGCGGCGCTGCCGTGCTGGGGAAGAGACAGACGATGCTCAGCGTACCACCAAGAGCTTCATCCGTGCCCCTGTCCCCAGCCCGCCCCGGCTGGTAGAGGCCCCCAAAACAGCAGAACTCCTCGCTCGCTGCTGCTGAAGATGCCAGGGAGTATCCACAAGAAAGACGGGTGCCATCCTGGCCCTGATTTTGCCTCCCCCAGTGCCAGCACCAAAGCTGTGGCTGCCCCGAGGAGCCATCTCTCACCTGCTGTGCCAGAGCAGCTGCCAGGAGCTGAATAGCCTCCGCCTTGGCCCTGGCCTTGACCAGCATGGCATTGGCTTCTCCTGCAATGAACCACAGCAGAATGCACGTCAGAACTGCAACAAAGTGCTTGCAAGGAGAGAATCAAGATGATTTCATGCATGCAAACCCCCTCTTCCCCAACAGCAGCACAACAATACTCCTGCCACACACCTCCTGCTGCTCTGGGCTGCGGGGCAGCAACATGAGCTGGTGCTCAGCCCGAGGGCCCTGGCAGGGAAGGATCAGCGTGGCTGAGGAAGCCTGGCCCACAGACAATGATGCAGTCTGCTCCCTGGGAGCATCGCTCCCAGGCCCCACATGTTCTAGCCCAAGGCACTACCAGCAGCTTTGTTGATTTGTTCAGCCTTCTCAGCTTCTGATGCCAGGATCTGGGCCTGCTTCTGTCCCTCAGCCACATTGATAGCCGATTCCCGCGTCCCCTCCGACTCCAGCACCGTCGCCCGCTTCCGTCGCTCTGCCTCCACCTGCAAACACAGGTCAGACGCCAGCCTGCCACGGGCACACTGGGGAATCCCATCTGAGGGGCAAGCGTAGTGAGGACACACTCCTAAGTCCCGCTTGGGCAAGAGTGGCTTAGCAAAGTATGAGCACACAGCTATAAAACATCGCATGATCCCCGGTGAGGGTTGGTTCTGCTCCTCATGCTGCACAGCCTCTGTAGCCCAGCCCACACCTAACTAGGCAGCCGTTTCACCCTCCTTCCCTTCCAGCCTGGAGACCTGGCACCCAGCTTTTCTCAAGGGGAGACCTTCAGCTCCAGGATTTGCTTCCTACAGAGCCCCATAGGGATTTTAAAGGGAGCTGGCTGGGCTTCTGCGTACCAGGCAGCGGCCACCACCACCAAAATAAGGACGGGAGTTATTTATTCAATAGTTGTACGTTTGCAGACCAAGTACCAACGGGCTTCCCTCACCACAGGAGGGGCCAGTGCTGCCAGCTCTGGACAGATAACAATGGTGTGGCATGGGAGACTTCCCTCTTGTCCCTGACCACCCTCCCAGAGAACCAAACCTGCATCTGCATGGATTCCTTCACACGTGGGGGAACGTGGATGTCCTTAATCTCATAGCGCAGGCATCGGATGCCCCAGCAGTCTGAAGCCTGGTTGATGGCATCCACAATGCTGGCGTTGAGGGACTCCCGCTCCTGGGAGGCACAAAAAAAATGGCAGAGAGAAAAGAAGAGGCACTTAGCATGAGACAGGGGTCAGGAGGGAAACAAACACTCCCCCTCATGGGCCACGTCAGCCAGGAAAATCCATTTCCACAGGCGTAAGGCAGGATCAAGTGCTACCCATATCTCTTGAAGGGGTCACCGTCTCCTAGGGAAGGCAGTGCCCCAAACTGAAACTGCTGGGATACAAACATCTGGTGTACATCTGGATACAAAGATCATCCAGGAATGCCAACAGTTCCTGTTTCTGCCCAGCAAACCCAGCATGAGGGTTACAGCCCCCCCACAAACCAAGTTAGCCAGGACATTCATCGGTGGGCCTGAGCAAAGAGTCACCTACTCAACAGAAATGCAGCTGGACCAGCTGGGTCTGGGCACATGCCACCCATCACCCTTTCCAGCTAACCCAGGGCAGGGTAAAAAAATAGCTCCCATTAAAAAAGAAACCAACACCAAAACAAGACCCATCTCCAAGGTTTCACTGATAGGTCAACTGAAACAGAAGCCAGAAGCCCTCAGAGCAAAGGGTGTTTTGCTGTTAAGCGTTATCAGCCTGGCTGTGCAGACTGCCTTGGCATTTCGAGCGACACTGGCAGCTCCATCATCCACCTCCCCAGCTCACCCGGAAGACTCTGTCGAGGGAGAGTTTGCCAAGTTCAGATCTCATGGTGGTCTGGGCCAGCTGGGTCACTGCATACTCAGGATCTTCTACCCCGTAGCTGGCCTGGAGAGCAGAAGCAAAACAACAGAGTCGGTGGCAGTACCGAGAGGGACCCTCAATGAGGCAGGACAGGCAAACAGGCACTAAGATGAGAAACCTGCACAGACACCCCTGCCAAAGAAAAGCAGGAATCCCAGAGCCTCAGGAGGGATCGGGGTGCTCAGCCCACCCGCCTCACAGGGCGCAGCAAGCTGGGGAGGGGCTGAAGCACACACTGTGGGGAGAAGGGAGCCAGTAGAACCAGAGGAGCGGTGCCCGAGGGGGTGCCAAGGTGGCCAGCTGAGCAGCACAGCAGACACAGACCATGCTGGAGTCTGAAGGTTTGACTCAGGCCAAGTGTTGGTGCAGCAGGGACGGTACCTTGTAGGGATCCATAACCCGCAGATAGAGCACACCATCAATCTGAAGGGTGACATTATCTGCCAGGAGAAAACAACATGTCCTGTTTACTGAAGCAGCAAAGACAAAATATGGCAACGCCCTCTCCCCCGACAGAACTAGCAGAACTGGGCAAGGTCATCCCTTTCCTTTCTGGTGTCAGCAGCATGGCACGGAAGAGGGACTGACTGAAACAGATCTCCTTATCTAAAAGGCTTTGTAAAAAGGACCTTGACATTCCCTAGAAAACACTACATTTTAATGTTTTAATACATAAGAAGCCTCAGGTTTCCAGATAAAGACATTTCATGCTGTAGTTATCTTCATAAACAAAGATTCGAGGGTGGGGGAAAACAAAACCAAAAAGCTTAACGCCAGAATTGTAACCGAGCTGTCCGCTAACCTGATCTGAAGTCTTTTTTACAGAAACACAGAGATTATTTGTGGTTCAACACAGGAAAACATCTGAATAAGGGATTCCTGCCCAGGTGCATTCAACCCAGCAAGAAGGTGCAGCCGCATCCCCGAGGGCAGACAGGACATCTTGGGGTGCCCCTGTGCACAGCACCAGGACTATGGCCAAGCCCATGTCCCCAGGACCAGGGCTGAGCACAGGAGCCTGGGACATGTCCACTCCTCCCCGTGCTCTCCCTTGCTCACCCCAGACGCAGCAGAAGAAACGGGACAGGACATGGAAGCTATTCCTTACCGAGGGTGACAGCTGACTGCTCTGGGACATTAATGACAATTTCTTTGAGACTCTGCACATAACGAATCCGATCCAGCAGAGGGATGAGGAAGTTCAAACCCTGGGAAAAGGGCTGGATTAGATGGCTGAGCCCTCTAATCTGAAGTTTTCCCCCCAGAGAGCTCAGTCAGACTAGCGAGAGCTGTGCAAACAAAGCCCAAGTATGCTGCATGCTGCAGATGCTGCAGGCAGAGCAAACAGGCTTTACACATGGGGAGAATTTAGGTTTCTCAGTGCTTTTAGCAATCCACCAAGGGAAATTAGTCTACAGGCCGTCTAAAGGATTTCAACCTGGAAGAATAAGCACACCCCACCCCACCCCACCCCCAAATCCTCACGCAAAGGATGTGCTTCACTACAGCTTTAGGAACCTGCTGAATCCAGAAGGGGAGAAAAGCAGCTCCTTACAGGTTCAAGGATTCGGTGGAACTTGCCCATCCTCTCCACCACCCAAGCCTCCTGCTGCGGCACAAAGAGCACCCCGATATTCACAGGCAGGCCAGAGGTCAAGCGGCGCGGCGGCTGGGCCACACACGCTGCATGCTTCAGCTGCTGGGAGCGCTGGAGAAAAGAAAAGGAACAGGAAGGAGACCAGCTGCCGGCACCTGGGAACCCAGCACCACCCCTGCTCTCCCATCTGGGATTGCTGCTCACAGCCCCTATAGACCAGGGCAAGAAACAGCTCTGAGGCCCCAAACAAGCCCAGGCTGTGAGGGAACACAGGCTGTCCCCACAGGGATGAGTCCTGGGCCCCAGGATCAGCATGAGTGTCAGGGCCTTCCCCGCAGGCGTAGGGGGGCTCACCCCCATGCTGCAGCTTTCTCCATGTCTCTCATTCCCTCATGTCTCCACTGTGGGGGAGGAATAAAGCCTGCCTGACACCATCAGGGAAAGGAAGGTGTGGGGGGGTCTCTTCTGCCGCACTCAGCCCCCTGTAACCTGGCTGAAACTCCTTCCTCCCACCCCTCTCCCTCACCTCAGTCCCACACCCCCCCCCTTCAGCAGCCTGTCCCTCCCCAGCTAAGGCCACCTCCTGAGCCCCCCCCCCCAAGGACCTGTTTCCCCCGGGCACTCTCTCACCCTTCTCCCCCACAGGCCCCTGACTCCCACAGCTCTCCTCACCACCTCCCATGCTCAGCTCGACCAGCCTCCTCACTGACCCCCCCCCTCCCCCCCGCCGCGCGACACAACCCACCCCTCAGGCCTCCACAGCCCCCCACGTCCATTTCTCTCACAACCCTTCCCCCCCCAGCCCCACCAGCTCACCTCACCGCTCCCGACACCCGGTTTCCCCCGGTCCCCCAACACCACTCCCCCACTAACCTCCCCTCAGTCCCCCCCATGCCCATTCACCCCTAGTCCCCCTCTGAACCGCCCCCCTCCCCCCCGCGCCTCGCTACCCCCTTATCCCTGCCCAGTTCCGCCCAGCCGAGCCCCCACAACCCCAGCAGTTCCCCAGAGCCCCAACACCAGCACCCTCAGCCCCGCTCCCCTCAGCCCGGACCCCTCCCGCACCGGGCTCCCCCAGCCCAGATCCCCCTCCCCCGCCTTCCTCAGCAACCCCCTACCCCGGAACCCCGAGGCCCCCTCACCACCCCGCCGGCCCTCCGAGACCTCCCCCGGTCCCACCTGCAGCAGGCCGAGGCCGGGCCCGGCCCGCAGCCCCGCCCGCGCCAGCATCGCTCCACCGCTTCCCCGCCGCCCCGGAAAGCCTCCCGGAAGACCTTGCCCCTTCCGGGTGCCCCGCCCCTTCCGGGTGTCCCGCCCGGAGCGGTCCGTCCCGCCGCGACAGCCGCTGCCCCTGGTTCCGCCCCCACCCCCACCCCCCTCCCCCGGGAAGCGGCACGGTCTGGTGTGAAGCTCCAAAGAGGCGTTTATTAAATTAGAAACAAGCAAGAAAAGTACCGATACAACCTCCCCGTCCCCGCAGGGCCACGACGTGCGGGACCTGTGGCCAACCTCAGGGACCCGGTGGGGTGAAGTAGGCTCAGGGCCGGTGGGAGTGAGTTATGCCCTGTGTCCGTCCCGTCCCCCGCCTCCGCCAGGCCAGCAGGGCCGGAGCCTCTCGGCAGCCCCCGGACAGGGGAGAGCAGAACCTCGGTCCCCTCGCCCGCTGTGCCCAGAGGCCAGTCGCGACGATCCCTGCACCCCGGGTCTGCCACCGGGCAGAGAGCAACAACGTGAACAACGGGGTGGGCTTCGGTCCAAGTCACAGCCAGCCCCGAGGGCACCCTGGCCCCCCCGGGCTCACTGTCCCATGTAGGCTGGTGTATGGCCTTGTGGAGACCCGTCCCTCTCTTCCTCCACTTTCAGCAGAGGGGCTGGAGCTTCCCAGAGCTCAACCTGGCACTAGGAGCCTAGCGGAGACTCCAGATCATAGGGGTGATGCAGACAAGGGTCAAGCAAGCTCATTTTTCCCTTGCCTCCTGCCCCTCACCTCTCTGACCCACCCTGGCCTTGGCCCGTAGCTCTCAAGGCTACAGCAGGGATAGGCACTCCTCCAGATCACCCTCGAGCCCACTCATGAAGGTCCAGCCCCGCTCCCATTCCACATCCTCTGCTGCTTCTCCATTTCCCAGGGACAAAACTAGGGCTCCTGCCCATCCACCAGCACCAGACCACACTGGATCACATGTAGGCCACCCTCTCTCCCGAGGCTAAGGCGGCCCCAGCCCCAGTTACCCTTGTGGTCCCCACAGCCTTGCCCCAATGCGGGCAGCCCCGCACAGCCCCGGGCCTCATCTGGAACCGGCAGCATGGGGGAAAAAACAGCACAGCACCTCCGCTCCTCTGTGCTCCCAGCAACAATAAATACGAATAAATACAAATTCTTCTGCACTTTCTGCTCCCAACCCTGGGATCAGCAATGGGCAGCCTCACCGGGAGCCCCAGGCCCAACTCTTGCCCCTCCCCCACCAGCAACAGCCAAGTCTCCAAGCTGCAAGCAGCAATGGCAGAACGCTTGGACATGTCCCTGGAGGGCTAGGGCTCATCCCCAGGCCCTTCCCCTCCTGGTGAAGCCCCCTTGGCGACCCCAGCCCTGCTGCAGGGCACAGGGACGGTAATGGTGCTGTTCAGGAGGGCAGGGGCACGTGGGGAGGACAATACTTAAATGTGGTACTTGCTTGCTGGCCCTTTACTCATCTCTCCACAATGTGCTGGGCTGGAGGCTGCACGGTGGCCCTGGGGGATGGAGGTGGTCAGGCCCAGGGCGAGTAACGGGGGTTTCTTGGCATCTCTGTGAAGGATTTCAGTTCATAGGGGATCCCCGAGTCAACCTCAATTGACTTGCGAGAGAAAAGCAGCCGGATGTCATTGTGAAGGTAGATCTTCCCTGACTTGGAGCTGTGAAACCTGAGTGGAGACAAGAGCAGGGCAGAGGGACCTCAGGCTCCCAGGTGTGGGCAGGACAGCCTTGGCGGGGGGGGGGGGGGGGGGGGGGGGGGAGCGCACAAACCCCTCCCCTATTTTAGCCCCTGGTCAAGGTGGCCACGCTCCAGTTGCCTTCAGAGAGACAGAGAACGCTGCCCTTGGGCAGGGTGGGAGCTCTGACCTCCCCAAAGAAGCACCTGGTCCCCACTCCTCCCCAGGGTGAGGGGGTCAGGCTGCTATCACTCCTCACTCTGGCCTGCAGGCTTGGCAATGGCAGGGACACATGGGAGAGGAGCCCAGGGGTGACCCTGGGGCAGGTGTCCATCCCTCCCAGCATGACCTACCTTAGGTGCATCAGGTAGCAGAGGACCCTGCGGGGTCGGCCAGTGCCTGGTGGGTTGCTGGGGGCCATGGTTGCCCATTTCTCCTCCCCCACAGGCACCAGAAAGATACGATGGCGTAAGAAGGTCATGTGGTTGGCTGGCATGTCCTGGAAGTCGTATGTCACCAAGAACATCTTCACCACAGTCTTGTTGGGGTTAAATAAGGTCTGGGGGCAGAGGAGTAGGGGGTGAGATTGGGAAAAGCACAGGAATGGATCTGTAGGGCATGGCTTGGGCATCTGGGGGCAGCGCCAGCAGGGCCAAGGGTCCAGAAAGCCCCACACCAGCCCCAGACGGCTTAGCTTGAGGCCCACAGGCCAGTCCTTTCCACTCACCTCCAATCCTGTGATCCCATCGCATTGCCCCATGTGCAATACATGCTCTCCTGCCGAGACCCCATCTCTCCTCACCAATCTCTTCCTTCCCTGCATCTCCCACCACCTTGTCTCCCTGCTAGCACCCTGCGGACCCTGTGCCACCCTCCGCTGTGCTGTCTTGGTGGCCATGTACCCCCTCTGCACAAGCTTTCTGGCTGCTACCCTGCCAAACAACATAATGGAGCGTATCCACCCTGGGGGGCAACTGGAGCCCACCTGGCCCCCTCCCCATGGTGCTACTGGAGGCCAGGGAATGACTCACCACTTGGATGGTTCCAGCTTTGGGGACATTATAACCCTTCTTTCCCAAGGCCTCCAAGTCAATCACTCCCTGGGGCAAAAGAAACAGCACGTGAGAGGGAGAAAGCCCACGGAGAGCCCAGCTGTGACCCAGCATGGGGCTGAGAGCCCTCCTCGCCAGGAACGCCTGGCACAAGGCGGCAAGAAGACGCCCAGCTCAGTCCTTCTCCAGACCAGGGGAAGAACAAGCAGCAACACAGACGTGATGGCAAAGCAACAGCCATGAGACGGCTGGGCAGCAGCCTGCCTGTTTATATGCCTGCAAGGGTTTCCTCTTCTCTCCCTCTTTGCTTTTTGGGTTAAATACTGTTCCTGGCACAGCTAGTGGTCTGCTCAGGTAGGTGGTTGCTTGAGCCACGCTCTCCAGAGAGGGGCACCTGGGTACAGCCCCCACTCACCTCCCCCACAGTCCCAGCCCTCCCTTGTCCACGCACCAGGAAAGGCGAGGGTGCGCTATGTTCGGAGATGTCAAAGTAGGTGACGTCAACAGGCAGGGTGGCGTGCTGGGGGCAGTAGGAGCCACTGGCACCGATCTCTGCCGTGAACCCCTCAATCCTCCCCGATGGTGCAAAGCGGCCTTTCAGGATGGATTCCTGAGAGAGGAGGGAAGCGTTAGGGACCTTCAAACGCCAGCCCAGTCCCTTGCCTCGAAGCTGCAGGTGACATCACCCCCATCTCCACTGCAACCACATGTCTGCTTGTCCGGAGACCATCCATGAGGAGCCCTGGCTGCTCGCTCTGAGACAGACCCATCCTGAACTGGTGGGCTAAAACAAGCCATCTAACACAGAAGCAGTGAGAGCTCCTCAGCTCAGCTCCACAGCAGCCAGCTCAGCAGGGTCCAGGGTCCTGGTGCATCACCCAAGGATCTGCTGGCTGAGCCATCCTGCCAGTGGATGGTGGCTGTGCCACATGGCTACTGTACACCAGGCCCTTCAGGACAATCAGCCCAGCCACACACCAGGGCTTCCATCAGGTTCAGCCTCTCACACCTCTCACCAGCCCAGCCTGGAGCCCCTGGGACCCACCTCCCTCCCTGGCAGATGGTCGGTGTTACCTCAAAGTTGCCCAGCAAAGCATGGCTGACAGTGGTGGTCCAGGGTGCTGCAGACAACCTGGTGCCCCTCTGGAGGCTGTTGCGGAGGTGTTCCCTTTGAGAGAGGAGACAAGATTGGTGTCGGACTGGAGAGCATCCAGCCCCGGGCTGCCTGTGTCCCTGGGAATGTGGATCCCTCTCCAGGTCGCCCCAACCCTTTCTTTGGTGGAGGTTAAACCCACTTTCCTACCCTCTAGGGGCAGAAGAAACCCCCCACCACCCTGCAGCCTGGGGTCTTGTGGAAGGGAGATGTCTGGGGCAGGGCAGGGAATAGGATTAGACCCAACCCAGCAGGGTGCTGGAGTGGCTGGGGACCCTAAGCCCCCATGTCCATCCTACACGGCTGCCAGAACACTCACAATGTGAGGCACAGCCCGCTCTTCAGCCTCTTCCTGATCGCACCACAATCCACAGAGCTCTGGAGGGGACATGAAATCAAGAACCATGTTAGGACAGCAACCGGGGACTGCACACCCCTGGGAGGTGCCATCGCCCCTTGCCCTGCCCCACAGCCCTACGAGAGTCCCAGCAGACTGGACAGGCTCCCATCCATTGGGAGCTGTAGGTAGCCTCTGCAGGGGCAGCCAGCTGAGCAGTACGAGGGCTGGGGTGTCTGGTGGGGACGTGGGGCTGCCCAAACCCCAAAATGGCCCTGCTGGGGATGAAGCTGTTGCTACCCAAGCTGAGGTGCAGCACACGACTCCCACCTTGCAAAGCAGGTCTTAGGACCACCCCCAGTGACAAGACACCCCCAGAGAGAGCCATGCACCAACACCCCATTGCACCTTCCAGGGAATGGTAACACATACAATGAAGCTCCCTGACCAGGCTGGGAAAAGTCCCGTCCCCTGGCGATTCATGCAAAGTTTTCAGTAGTGCTGCCAGGCAGAGGGGTGTGCTGCCCACCCCTGCCCACAGCCAGGCTCCTACAGCTGTAGGGTAGGAGGTTAAAGCCAGAGCCACACTGCAGCCTCCTTTAAAAGATGTCCCCTTTTCAGGGGTTTTCCCTTCTGGAAGCCACACAAAGGGCAGCACAACACAAAGGGATGATGGAGCTGGCTGGCATGACCAGGCAGGAAAACCCAGGGAAGCTGCTGGAGGGCTTCACTCTGCAAGGGCAGTGCTGGGGGCAGCCGGGCCAGGGGACAGTCACCAAAAAAAGGCATGCAGGCAGGGATGGAGCTGTGCCCCATGGACGGTGTGTCCTGGCTCCAAGCAGCAAGAAGCTGGAGTAGCTCTGCCGTTGGTCCCTGCACTATGCGATGCCCGAGGGAGAGAGGAGCGTGCCAGCTCTGGCATGAGCCTGCTGCAGCCTTAGCTAGCAGGACACGGTGAAGGCAGGGAGCTGGTCAGGAGGGAAGGAGGAAATGCAGGCAGCTCCTGAGCTGCCAGGGTGGTTGCAAACCTCCAGAGTCTATCCCACTTCTGAGAGCTTGTCGCACCCTGGGGGATATGCCACGGGCACCCCAGAACTGCAGAAAAGCCAGTGGCATCTCTGCACACAGCACTGGCGCTCCCGCTCCTTGGCCAGAGCACGTCCAGTCCTGCTCCCTGCCACCGAACCCTTGCCCTGATGGCTCTCACGGCCAGGGACCCGAGACATCCCACAACTCTGCCTTCCTCCTTGTCTGGCAGGCAGAGGCCAGCTGCTCTTCCCAAGCCTGCTGGTAAGTCTAGCTTAACATGAAGCTGTCAGACACCGAGTGTGGCCCCACACCGTTTGTCCAACTCTTGCTGTCATGGGGAGGTCATGTCCTGTCCCAGCAAGGCTCTCCAGGCTAAAGAGATGGTTGCAAGCAGAGGATCCAGTGACTACAAGGTGTCAAGAGCTGGTGACAACCTACAGACCATGTCCCCCAGGGCTGGCTGTCAGCTGCTGCCCTGCTCACACCAGTGCTGTGGCCCTGGGACAGGACAGGGCATGCTGCCACAGTGGACCACATTGCCCACAGGGACAGCCCTAAGCTCTGGGTGTCCCCAGGCCCTTCCCTGCCTCCCCCCACCAGCGATGCTCACCTTGGCTGCAGGAAGCAGGTGATTCCAGAAAGGGGCCCCTTTGGCATCAGTGCTGCGGCAGGTCGTGGGCACTGGATGGCAAGGCAGGACCCTCTTCTTCTTTGCCAGTGGGGACAGACTCTTATCCTCAGAGCAGGAGGCAGCCACAACCTCGCCAGTGGACAGCAGCTTCTTTTTGGCTGTGCAGCTGCTGCTGCTGAGCTGGCTGCTCCTGCAGGGCGTCTTTCCTGGTAAGCTCAGGTTGCTGGGCGCAGAGCTGAGCGCTGTCTGCAGAGTTGGGGAATTCTTGCACCTGTTGGCCACCACTGGCCATTCCTCTTCTCTGCTAGACCAGCTGCTATGAGCTGGGCTGCTTCCTGGCTTCTCTCTCTTCCCACCAGAGCCCAGCTGGGCTGTTTGTGCAATATTGTGCAAATCAAAGGGTAGTAAGTTGTAGCCACTTGCCTGCTCCCCATAGTGTATGGGCTGATCCCCCGATGAGACAGAGCAACTATCTCTCATGTGCAAAGTACTGCAAGCAATGTGCTGGGGCCGGGAGGAGGAGGAGACATCCTGCACCTTGTCTTCTTTGCTGGCCTTGGGGGTCTGTCTAGGGCTGCCCTCACACCGGTGTTCCACCACCCGCAGCCCACTGTGGGAGAAGTGCTGGGCAGAGCCGCTCAGGGATAGCTCCTCCACCAGCAGACCATCCTCAAAGGTGTCATCATCATCATCCAAGGAAGCCTGCCCAGGGCTCCCATCGTGCTTGCCATCCACCACCCCACTACCCCAGTGAGTTCGTTTGGGATCTCGCCCTGCTTCTGGAGTTCGCTGCTCAGGGTAAGCCCTCTTGACAGCTGGCCGGCTGCCTGCCTGCTGCTCCATGTTCTCAGAGGAGCTGGAGAGATGGGAGAAGATGGAGACCTGGTAAACCTTCTGGCGCGTGATCTCTGTCTCATTGTAGCCCATGAGGATGCTGCGGTGGGTGCAGCACTGCGAGGAAGGCTCCAAGGGTGCCTCTCCACTGGGCCGGGACAGGCTGGGGTCCGTGCTGTGCTCCGGGGGCAGGGACGTCTCTGTGTGGATGTGCCGCATGAAGCCTTATTTGCCTGGACTCCGAGCAGAGCCGGAGTCAGAACAGCCCATGCAGCTGCAGCAGGAGGGGGGCTGTAAAGTGCCACAGGTCAGGGTGCAAGAACAGGGGGTGGGAGCTGGTCTCCTGCCTTGTTCAGGACGTTTGGGTGAGCCCTCTACTACAGGGTGCACTGCAGCACAGCATCTGGAAAGAGAGCAGGAGGATGGAGATCAGCCCGGTATCCCTGTCCTCGTCCGGGATTTTGGTCGCAGGGGACCTGCTGGGACGCAGGCAGCTCCTCGTACAGCCCCACTTGGACCTCACTCTTCAGGGATGGGAAGAGGAACCAGACTGGTGTAGCTCTCCAGGGAACCCTCCGGCATCACCCACCTGCAGGATCAGCACTTCCTTCCTGGCCTGGGCACAGAGAGGAGTCTCCAGCCAGGCTGGAGACTACTGGGGACAAGTCTGGACAAGTGGGGAGAAGGGGGCCTACCCTCTGCCAGGGACTTGACATGCTTGTGCTGTTCTGGAGTTCAGGAGTCAGGCAGGTCAGACCAGTCCCAGGGGCTCAGGCCTGTAATCACCCCTTTGGGCAACAGCAACAAGATCTCCCAGTGCTCACCAAGTAGACCTGGCCCAGCGACATGCACTGAACAAGGCAAGGCTGGTGCTCTACGCTGCCAGCCCCACGTTAGGTCAGGTTCCTGTCCCCGACATCACAGTTATCTCTGCCAGCTTGGACAGGGGACCTCCACCACCTCAGTTATCAGCTGGGTGGTACCACGGGCTGCAGAGCCCACCACAGGCTCCTGCACCATCTACCTACTCCTGCCTGCCCTGAGGGCCTGACCTCCTCCATTCTGCATGGTGCCTCACTTTGGATTTTCAGCCCAATTTGAGACCTGTGAGAATCCTGGCCATGAGTTTTTCTGGCATGATAAATACTGAAATGGCTGCAAGAGCTGAAGAGATGCAGGAAAAGTCACCTGCAGGCTGAGGAGCTTCAGAGCCTGAAAAACTGCCTGTGCCTGGCAGCTCTGCCTTTTGCCTGTCCCCGCAGCTCTGCAGGCTCCTGTGGAACAAAGGCTTAGAGGCAGGTGAGGAATAGGGGAATTGGTTCTCCATGCGGGTCAAGGCTATCTGGAGAATCAGGCTGCATGTGGTATTTTGACCCTGCCTTGATAGGGATGGGAAAGCAGCAGGCCAGGGTGGTTAAGCCCAGGGATTTTGTTTAAAAGGAGTGATGAAAGGTATAATCATGCACCAGCACATGCTGGGGTTTGACCAGCTGGAAAGCAGCTTGGCAGAAAAGACACTGGGATCCTGGTGGACACCCAAGTTGAACATGAACCAGCAATGGGCCCTTGCCACAAAGGTATCCTGGGCTGCATTAGGCACAGTATAGCCAGCAGGTTGAGGGAGGTTTCTTTCCTCTCTCAGCGCTGGTGAGGCCGCACCCGAGTACAGCAAGGGGCCACTAACAATTAAGGGACCTGAGCATCTCCCCTATGAGAGAACAGGCTGGGAAAGCTGGGACTGTTCAGCCTTGAGAAGGCTCAGGGCCATCTTATTGATGTATATAAATACCTTAAGGGAGGATGTAAAGAAGATGGAGCCAGGCTCTTTCCAGTGACAGGACAAGAGGCAATGGGCACAAACTGGAACACAGGAGGTTCCCTCTGAACACCAGGAAATACTTGTTTTACTGTGAGGGTGACTAAGCACTGGCACACATTGCCCAGGGAAGTTGTGGAGTGTCCATCCTTGGAGATATTCAAAAGCTGTCTGGACATGGTCCTGGGCAATGGCTCAAGGTAGCCCTGCTTGAGCAGAGGGGCTGAACCAGATGACCTCCAGATGTCCCTGCCAACCTCAACCCCTCCGTGTAACACGCCATGCTGCAGCCTGTCCTGGCTGCTCCCCACACTCACCACTCTGCAGCAGAACTTTGCTTTGCTCCAGATTAACTTCCCTGTCCTGCAGCGTGCAGTCGTCGGCAAAAATAGCTGAAAACACCTCCCAGCCAGGCATCCCCTAGAAGCGACGTGGCTGCCGTGGAATGGGTCCCACCATCACAGTGTGCCTCTGAACCTCTGCACCATTCTCTCCAGTTCTTCAGTTTCCACAGTAGCTCTGAGGGGGAAGGAAAGCGGGAGATGCAGGGCTGGAGTGATTCAGATGCTTTTCAGGAGAACAGCAGGAAGGTACTGCCTGCCTGTGGGGTCATACAGGCAGAGAAGGCAGCATTGAGGCTCAATCTCTCCCAACCTCCTGTCATGGTTTAACCCCAGCCAGCAACTAAGCACCACGCAGCCGCTTGCTTACTCTTCCCCACTCCCAGTGGGATGGGGACAAGAATTGGGGAAGAAGTAAAACTCGTGGGTTGAGATAAGAACAGTTTAATAACTAAAATAAAAGTATAATTTTAAAAAAACAATAAAAACTATAATAATACTAATGAAAAGGAATACAACAAAAAGAGAGAGAAATTAAACCCAAGAAAAGACAAGTGATGCACCGTGCAATTGCTCACCACCCGCTGACTGATGCCCGAGCAGCGATCTACCCCTCTTGGTCAACTCCCCCCAGTTTATATAGCAAGCATGACATTCTATGGTATGTAATACACCTTTGGCTAGTCTGGGTTAGCAGTCCTGGCCATGCTCCCTCCCAGCTTCTTGTACACCGGCTTGCTGGCAGAGCATGGGAAACTGAAAAATCCTTAACTTAGGATAAACACTACTTAGCAACATCTAAAACATCAGTGTGTTCTCAACATCATTCTCATCCTAAATCCAAAACACAGCACTGTACCAGCTACTAGGAAGGAAATTAACTCTATCCTAGCAGAAACCAGGACACCTCCCAAACCCAGTCATCACATACATCTTGGCCACCTCAGGCAGTGCTACCACCTTGATTTGCATTTAAACCACAAGTACTTTAAGCTAAGCTGTGAACTCTCATACCTGGCTGGTATTTTACATCCCTTTTGCATGCCTTCCTATATGAAACCCTGTGCATATGAACAGATCCCTATTTCTTTCTGGCAACCATTTCATGCCTTGCTTTTCAAGACACTGCTGATCAGCAGCAACCTCTGGCCCTCCAGCTAGCTGCTGGCCTCATGTCCTCCCCATGCAGCGCTCGGCTGGGGGCTTACTGCAGCAGCAGTCTGCAGGGAAACTGCCGTCTGTCCCACTGGGCATCCCACCCACAAGCACTGTTCTGAATCTGGAAAGAGCAGGGCCAGGCAGATGAACAAAATTGCCGAAGAGATGCTCAGAGGCACCGAACACCCAAGTGCGCTCCCTTTCTGGCACCCCGGTCTGGCAAGTTCTGCATCCCATCACCTTGCAGGTGGAAAGGCAGCTTCAGCAGGTCATTCGCTGTGCTCACTGCCTGACTTTGCCTGCCCCAGCAAACGGGCATTCATTCATTCATTACATTTCCAATAGGATTTGTAATTAGCAGGCAGTCATGGCCAGTCCAAAAGCCACTGTCAGCAGTGCTGGGGAATGGCACCTCCAGTGACCAGCCAGAACACCAGCTGCCGAGGAGCACTTGCTGCAGAGCAAATCAACACCATAGCATAACAAACCTCTGGTCCAAAACTTCAGCAAAAGCTCTTTGTAAAGTTCAGCTCCTCCTGGCACCCCACACGGGGCCTGCACCAAGCCAGGTAGAAAAGCAAGTTAATGCCCACAGCTGTGGGTGTATGCTGAGGTGGTGGTAGTAACATGGTGTGCCCTGCCTGCCTGGAAGGTTGCTGCTTCTCTCCTCCATCCCCAGGGGATATTTGTACCATGACTTGCGTGGGACAGTCAACCACTGGGAAGCAAAATCAGCAACCAGCAGCAAGAGTGAGCATGGTGCAGCAGGGAGAAAGCCACATCCTTCCTGCGCGTGTCCATGCTGGGACAAATACACAGTTTCACCTGCATCCTTTCTTTCTCCTTCCCATGTCCCTCACAGCCCTTTGCTCCCCCACAGCAGCTGCCTTTCAGGAGAATGGGTCCATCAGGAGAGGTTGACATGCTGACACCACAAATCCATCCTGGCCATGACCTCAACACCAGTAACCAGTTGATTCCAGCACTAGCTAGTAGCACACGCACCTAGCACAAGGGGCTGCACCATGTCTTGCTGGTCCAGATACTGTCACTTGAAGCATCATGCTGGGAAATGCCAGGATTCCCTAGCCCACGCCAAAAGTGTCTCCAAGTACACCTCGGGATCTCCTTGTACATTCCCCTGGAGGACTGCCCATCAGCCTGGGATGGGGACCAGATGGAGCACAGCACTGCTCCTCACTCTCCTCGAGATACAAGGCACTGTGTCCAGGGGAGATTCCTACCCCCCTTCACCTAGCCTTGGGGTTTCCCTTGGCTGCTCCCAGGGCAGCTCCTCCCAACTCAGAACCCAGACAGCTCGCAGCAGATCTCAGCCTCTTACAGCACCCAGCAGGAGCCCACCACCCCCGTACAGAGCAAGAGAGCAACACAGGAACCAGGGACTCCTGCACCTTAAGCAGGGATGGGGACACAGCACCTGGTCACCTATCCCTTCTCCTCCCCTTGAGCCAGGCATCTCCAGAGCCCTACTTCTGGCTACCCAGATGGGACAGAGTCAGGTCCAGGTCCTCACCAGCTCAGCTAAGCAGCACAGGTATCACCCCCTCAATGCAGCACATGGGGCTCCATGTGCCCAAGCCAAGGGTTCCGCCCTTCCTAAACCCAAGTGATGGTGATTTTGCCAGTGTTTCAGCCTGTGCTGGTGCTCCAACTCCAAGACAGGACTTAAAGGGCTTTGCCTGTTGGGGGAAGCCCAGCCAGAGCTCCTCCTGCTCTCTGCCCTGCTCCTTCCAAGCTCCCAGGTCCCCTCAACGCTCAGAGGACAGGAGGAGCCCTGTGTTTTTGCCAGGTCTCCCAGCACCTGTGTCTGGAGCTATGCCAGGCACAGCTTTCCTCTCTTCCTCCAGCCTGGCGAGGCCTGGGGAAGGGCGCTACGCTTCAACAGCCAAGAAATACCCAGTGCCAAAGGACCTGCAGGGAGGGAGTGCATCCCAGGTGCTGGGGCAGAGTCACTATATTCCCCGAGGACACCGAGCCACTAGACCCTGATGCAGGATGACACAGCCAGGCCTGGGGGGGGCGGGTTGGGGACTTGGCTTACCTGCTAGTTTCATTGCTATTAGCACAACCAGGGAGGACCCAGGATTAGCAGGCCATGGTGTCAGTCTGGTAGCAACAGAGCAGGATGGCAGGTGAGGAAGGGTCCCTAGCTAGGTGATGCAGCAGCTGTACCACATGCTGGGCTGCAGCTTGCAAAAGGATTTGTTGCTGTTTTAACCGTACTATACCAGCCAGAAAGCATGATGGATGGGTGTGGGGATAGCTCTGCCAGCCAGGGGGGCATTTGCCATGGGGCAGGACCGACAGAGCCCTTGGAAAGGTAATATTGGCAGCACAGCACTAGTGCAATGAAGAGAGCAAGAGCTGTGCCCAAAGGGGCCACGCTCACCCAGTGGGCATCCACGCAGCTTCCCAGAGCAGCACTGCCAGCCAGTCAAGGGGGCACATGGCTGGTGCACAAGCAGCTTTGGTCTGAGCACTGCCTGGGGCAGAGCACCATGGCCGGGGACTGGCAGGGCTGAGACAGGTCCTTGCACCATTTAGACCACAAAAAAAAACCCAAACCAACCACAAAGTAGCTTTTCCTGCCTTCCCCCCTCCCCCCCCCCCCCCCCCCCCCCGCTTCCTCTCCTGGGAAGGGCTAAGGAGACCTTCGCAGCCTCACTGGGGGTGAAGCAGGAACCACACAGCCAGAAAGGAGAGGGGCTGTCGTTACAAGTGGGCAAATAATCATCCTCAGTAGGAGCAGAGCACAAGAGGCAACAGAAACTACTGGAAACAGACTGCCTGGAGAAAAGGTAGCAGCTCCATCAGTCCTATCTGAACCCAAGGAGAAGGAAGGAAATCTAACCAGTGCAAGTACAAACCCAGAAGCTCCCTGGCACAGGCTAAGAGTAGAGCTTAAAAAGCGCTAGCAGGCAGAAAGTTTCCATCACAACCCCGAAGGACGGCAGCACTAGCAGCAATGCTGCCACGAGAGAAGGGTTTCTCCACAGCCTGACAGATCATGCATATCACCGTCAGGAGAGAGACAGACACGAGGCTGGGGACCACCTCCAGCACCGTCCATAGGAGAGGTGGCAATCCTGGAGAGAAGCTGGTTAGAGGGATGCTAGAGGAACAAAGTGTGCACGAAGGGCAAAAGACGAACAGCGTGGACGTGGCTCTGGCACTCCTCTGGGGTTCAAGTTGGGGAGGAAGGAGCTTACGCTTGATGGAAACAAGGGAGAAGGTGGGAGGGAGGATGCAGAGGGAGGGAGCATCCTTGCCCCACTGCAGGGGCAAGTGCTGCTTTTGGGGGTCCTCAGGAGGCCTCCTGCTGTGCCAGATTTATGCAGCTGCAGAGCCTCACTCAGTGCTGGCCCCTATGCTGATAACGGGGAGGAAGCCCGAGCCCGGAGGGGAAGCATGGGGAAAGGGGCAGTACCCACGTTAGGAGTGCGAGCTCCTAGAAACCACCAGAGACAGCTCCGACACCTCCCTCTGCCCCGCAGCACCAGTGTTCGTGAGGTGCTGCTGCTGCCCTTCCTCCCATTCCGCGGGAGGGGACACTGACAGGGTACAGAAGCCCCTGGGGGCAGAGCAGCCCTCTCTGCAGGGTGCCTTGCTGGGGCTCCAGGCTGCAGCAGGCTCCTGAGGGGCTGAGGTCTGCCCAGCAATGAGCGCTGCCTCCCCAGACCCCTCGCACAGGTGCCAGAGGGACCAAGCCTTTCCGCTTGGCCAACCCAGGATAACACAATGAAACCTCTCCCGGCAGCTCCGGGAGCTGGAGCAGAGCTCCGGGCCCCGGGGGCTTACCCCTGCTCCCTCTGACGCCTCGTGTCTTGGCATGGATCACCTCCGCACACCTTGCCCGGCTGCTTTGCGTGCAGGCAGCGATGCTGACAATAGCCTGCAGCTGGGAAGGGGGGCTTGCAGGGTCTGCAGGCAGATCCTACTATGCAACAGCCACCTGTGTACGGCTTTCCCCCACGTCCAACCCACCCCCCCTCCTCCCCGCCAGCCTCCCCTCCATGCACGGCTGCCCCTCTTCCCAGGAAAGCACAGTCAAAGAATGAAAAGCAGCTTAAAATCCAGCAGGACAATCGGGCAGCTCTCCAAAGCCGGCAGCACCCCCTGCCCACCCAGCACCAGCAGGCTCAAACCTCAGTGATACAGCCCACGGCCACCCAGCTCCAGCGCTCGACCGGGAGCCCAGGAAACCTGCAGCAGGCAGGGCAGGGAAATCCCATGCAGCAGCCGCTCACGGGGAGGACAGCCCAGGTTGAGGACAGACCTTTGTCTCTGCCTGCCTGTCTTGCTCGCTGCCGGAGGAGGAAGAGGGGGGCGGTGGGGGACAGCAAGCAAAGATAACACCCCTAGGAGGGATGTCACAGCCACGTTAATCACTTGGAATTCCAGCCAGCGCAGACCCGGGTGCCGCAAATATGGGCAGCAAATGGAGATGCTCAAAGCTCTGAAATAATTGGATCCTTTCACAAGAGCCGAGCCCAGAATCCAGCACAGGAATTCAGTCCCCGCTGGAAGTCGAGAGATCAAATACACGGAGAGGCAGGCGCAGCACAAGCAATCCTCAGCCACCGCTGTATCCGGCTCCGCAGACCCTGGCGCTGCTCTAATCTCAGGTGCCTTCTCAGCGGGAGCGAGGGCGAGGGAGGACCGCAGCGGAGAGACCGAGGCCCCAGCGGAGCCGAGCTGAGGACCGGCCCATTCCCATCCAACTTACTCCACTTGTGGCAAGGTGCAGAAACGCTGCCAACACAAAAGAGGGTTTCGCGGAGGAAACCAGCGGCCTCGAAGCCTTGCTCGACCGGAGGAACGGCCCACGGAAAGGAGACCCCCGAAGCTGCCCGCTGGCCTCCGCAGCCCGGCGAGGGAGACGCCCGGCCCGGCAGGCTTGCCAGCCCACATCACGTTCCCGGCGAGACGCACACACGGCACATGTAGGCTCCTGCTCAGCGCCTCAACGGCAATGAAAAGGCACGGAGGCTTCTGCCAGAAAACAAAGAGGCAGCGGCAGAGCTGGGGGTGGGGAAAACTCTCCGCTGCCCAAGAGGATCCCTGCAGAGGCAGCAGGATGCTGCTGGGCTCCACCGCGGCTACTCACCCCCACAAGCCCGAGGTGGCACCCGGTTGCCCAGCACAGGGAGTCCGGAGGGTGGGCCAGCTCCCGCTCCCTTCCCCAAGGCAGTGCCGGCTGGGAAGTGCTGGAGGACACAAGCCAGGCCCAGGACAACAGCTGGCCACAAGAGGAAAATTCCTCTGGGCTGGCTCTGCTTCATAAAAAGCTGCGTCTTTCCACCTCGGGGTAGCTGCCGCACACCACCGCTCCCGGGGGGAAGGCACAGCCGGCACTGCGCCTGCAAGCTTTGCTGCCAGGGCAATCTGCAGAGCCCAGCAGCGTTGGCCTTGCAGCGACACAGTGGCCTTGGCAGTCACCCCGGGGCAACAAAGAAAGTGCCCACGGCGAAAGCAAGCCCCTGGCCACCCAGGCATGGACACATGTCAGCCAGCTCCCTTCCAGTCCTCCCGTCCCTCTCCAGGGGCGGTGGCCCGATGGACAGGGACCTTGGCCACTGGATGACCATGTAGACTGGCTGCTCCACTCCAGACCTCAGTGCCAACTGCAACCAATGGAAAATTTTCCACCGTTGGTGATTACAAAGTCAGGTGCATGTGCAGCTGGTCACAGCATGGCCACGAGAAGGCAAATAGGCAAAGAGAAGGCAGGGACCACTTCTGCTCTGCGCTTGCAGGACTTCTGGGGTCTCTGGACATGACCAGGGTGCTGATGCACTGCCATGTTTCAAGTTCAATAAGGACATTTGTCCAAGTAAGGCATCCCCCAGGTCCAAGCAGGACTAGACCCTCACCATTCTAAGTGATGCTCAAATGTTAGCATTAACGATGCTTTTTATCTGATGTCCCAAGAGGAAGAATGATGCCGTAGGGTTGGTGTCTGCATCAGAAGCCCTGGGAACCCTATCCTGACCCATTTAACTCAACCCCAATGGAAAGACAATCACCTACTGGTGACTCCCATCCCGTCAGCTCCCTGTCCCAGGCCACGTGCCTTGGGAAGCGTGATCTAACCGTGTGGTGTAAACAGCCCAACCTGCTCTCCATCACTACAAGCAGGGTACAGAAACATGGGCTCCTGACAGGGAGCCCCGGCGGGGTGATGCCTTGTGAGCTGGGATAAGGCAGCACGGCAATCAGTGAGTGACTAGACCCCTTTTGCTCCCACCTCTGCTGTCTCCTCTCTTCTCCCTCCAGCCACTCCCGCATACAGCCACAGCCATCCACAGCCCCACCTTCCCTCCTTACCAAGCCAGCTCCTTCTGCACCCTGATGCCCTGTAGCCATCCACACTTCCTGATCCTGGATGCACAATTCTTCGCCTTCCCCACACCCTTCACATAGCAGCCAAAGCCCTGCATCCCCATAAGTGCGCTCCTCTTCACTCCCACCCCAGTCCCATCCTCCTTCACCATCAGATGCTGCCCTGTTTACATGCACACCCCTGAATATCCCCAATGTCCCCAGCTCTTTAGCTGTGCTCTGTTGCCTCATGATATCTGCAGCTCGTACCATAACTTACCCCAGTCTCGCCCCATCCCCAGCTGCCACACATCTACAGCCCTGCCAGCCTGAGCCTCCTTGCACATAGCCCACTGACGAGTCCCCAACACCCATCTGGGAGAGCCACAGCAACATCACCTTTTCCTACCTCCCCGAATGGTCACCAGGCCACTGCAGAGCAGCAGAGAAGGTCCCAGGGGTGATGTATTACCCCGAGCAGCTCACTACACAGGCATCAAAGCGATGCGTGGTAGCGGGAGCAGGTGAAGAGCCTGCGGTGGGGAGGGCAGCAAGGATTGTGTAGGCAGCGTTTACCCTGTGGGAACTGCCTGTCCCCACTGCAACCCCTTTTGTGATACACTTCCTTTTACCGTAAGAGCCCTTCAAGGGAGGTGCTTGGGCACAGGCACTCGGGTCTCCAGCTCGGCGTTACCAAGCTGCAGCCTGCAGATAAGGCTGCAGCAGCTGTGGGGACATTCAGCATCTTTTCCACTCCTTGTGCTAACATGGCACGAGGGGAGGAGATACCACACACACAGCTGTGCATACCCACCCAACTCACCCTTTTCCAGCAGCGATTTAGAAAGTGTCAAGTCCAGCACAGGCCAGAGCAGTGACACAGGCTGGGTGGGAATTTGGGCCATAAGGGTGAGGGCTTTGTCCACCTTTGATTGTAAAGAGCTGGACACATCCAGGGCTACTGCAGGGAAGGAGGATTTCCAGCATGAAGTCAACGCCCCGTGCCTTGTCACAGAAAAGGAAAGTGTCTCCTTCCTGTGGGACTGAAGGTGAAAGAGAAACACCCTGCTGGCACTAGGAAAAGGGTGTCACAGCTGTCACCTAAACACACTATTGCCTGTAATGGAAGCAAACACACAAGTGCACAAGCCTCTTTGAAGGGAAATGAGAGGGTAGGAGGGACTGGCATGTCTGACTGCAGGCATATCCTATGCAGGGCAGTGTGAGACACAGTCTAGCTCTTATTTACCCCATGAAACTGGCAAACCACCTGGTCCACACACCGTGAACCACTTGTGGGGTCCCACCAACAGCAGAGCCCTCTGCCTGGTGCATCCACCACACCCTCCATGGGGCCCCGGCTTCTGCAGGGCTGCCAGGGCTCTGAGCAATGTATGTGGCCAGGGAAGCCCTTGGGATGAAAGGGGGAATCCACCTGGCACCTGCATGTTGCATGGAGGAAGCCAAGGCTCAGCTGGTGCTTCATGTCAGGCGAAGGCCAGACAGGACTTGCTCTCAGGGCTATCTGGCAGGTTCAGCCTGCAGGGACTACATGGCACTGGGGCACCGGCATATCGGCATCCCCCGTCTTCATAGACACGATAGTGAACAGGGTCGGGCTCAGGACACAGCTGCATCCCCAGACAACCCACCTGCACAGGACACGAGCCCCAACATCAGCCCCTAAAAGATGTGAAGGCCCCCATGCAAACTCTGCCTTGCTGCCACTGTTGCAGCCGCGTTTTGCTGCATTGCTTCTGTAGGAACACACAAAGCTCAGAGACCCCAGAAACCAGCAACTGGGTCCAAAACACCTTCAACCTTGGTGGCAGCCGTGCTGCTGGGAACACAGATGTCTCCCCAGACCTGACCCTCCTATGGAGACAGAGCCCACAAGAGACCCAAGAGCTCTCCACAGACTAGCAGGAACCAGCTCGTCCCTGGCCATGCAGTGATTTACCTGTGTAGCTGGAAATGGACTCCAGGGCCCTCTTGGTTCAGACCACCGGACCCTGCTGCTCTTGATGCACGCAGGTGTTGTAACAGGGATATCCAAGTAATGCAAGAGTGCCTAGAGCAGTACTGAGTAATGAATTGACTACCAGGGAAGGGAAAGCACACAGGGCTCTGAGTGAGATGGCAGCACAGCATCAACGAGCCCAAGAGAAAGGCTGAGAGGAGCAACTTGAGAAGGGATCTGGGGACTAACTAATGGGAATGTGCTAGACCGCTCATGGGAGTGTCCTAGACCTTGAAAACCCACACAGAAGCATTTGGGGAGCCTGGACATCCTTCCAGCCTCTGCCAGATGAGTCAGCTCTGCCCAGGCACCATGGCTACATGCAGTCCCCTTTGCTCTGGTTCACCATTCTTGCAGATGGGATAGGGCAAACCCTAAACATCCTTCGAGCACTTACATACCAGACACAGGCTTCTGCAGCATCAGGCACCAGGGTCAAAGCTCGGAGACACAATAAATCGCAGAGCGAAGTTGTTTCTGAAGACAAGGCTGATAAGGCTGCCAGCAGCCAGCCTTGCAGAAGGACAGGCTCAGGAAAAGAGCAGCCATGAGAATAAAAGGCTGGCAAAGAAACAGAAAATACTGGGAGCAAGTAATTCTTTCCAGACAGTCCTTTGGGCTCATCTCAGCCTCCATCTGCTCCCTATCTGCTCAGGATGGTCAGGCAGCTGGAGCCTTTAAAAAGGCTACTGGTGACTTCCCCCACAATCGCCACTGTCTCTGGGACAGGCACCACGGATAAGATAAACCTGGGAGCCCTTCCAGCCAGAGGTTTGGGGGCCAGCATCCTCCCCAGTCTCCCAGCAATGCCAGCACCCCCTTACAGATCACAGCTCTGCACTGCCAGCAGAGCAGGGTGGATGGTTTATCGCTCCGTGCTTTACTGCCAACTGGCTTTTTGTGCTCATGCAGGGAGGGAATAGCGCGAACCTCTGGAGAAATGGCTAAGATAGGTGGGGCAAAGCAATGAGCTGGGCAATGCTGCTAAGACAGTGCCTCCATCCCCTGACACTGCTAATACCATATGGATGAGACGAACCAAGCCAGGAGAAGGGGATGGACAGAACCACCCCCTGAGCCCTCCATTTGCCTCCAAGCCAGTCAGTCCAACAGGCCATGAGACACTACATTGCCAAGCGCGCCAAGAACTGCAGAACTGGGGAACAACAATGGTGGGAAGGGACCTCAGGGGGTTTTGGTCCAATCCTGCTGACAGCAGGGCCAAGCTCAAGCAGGTTGCTTACTGCCCCTGCTGAGGGCTGAAAGTCTCCAAATGTAAAGACTGCCTCCCTTCTCTGGGCCCTGCTCCAGAGTCTAACTGCCCTTGTGGGGAAATATTTTTCCTAATATCTAATTGGAATCTCCCTTGTGTGCTATTGACTCTCACCCTGCCCCTGGGCACTTCCCAGGAGAGCTCAGCTCCGGTTTCTCTCCAAATGCACAGCTGCCGGCAGTGGTGAGAGCCCCCTTCACTGCCTTTCCCTTTCCCAGGCTGCACAAACCCACCGTTCTCAGCCTCTGCCTGCTGCAGCACACCAGAAGTCCCACAGCAGGGCCAGAGCTCCAGCGCATCCCTAGAGACTGCTGGAGCCTGTTAGTCTCCATCCTGCCCAGCCAAGGGGAGGACAGGAGGCACCTGCAGCCAGCACTGAGTAGCAGACACCTGCACACCTTGGGGGTGCTGAAAAAAAAAAAAAAAGAGACTCACCTCAACACTGAGACCAGTGGGGGCTGGTTTTGTTCAAGTATTTGATCAGTGCTCTGGTTAGCAGCAATACCAGTGCCTGCTGCAACACACCTAGGTTATCCCAAGTACCTGCTCTGAGAAGTTTGGCCCTAAATACAGAGAGCTTTGGCTTCACCGCTGTGCCACCGTTAGCAAGCCTACCTCCATCATCCCCATGAGGGACCTGTTCTCAGGAGTGATGAGCAGGACCATCACGAGTCAAACTCTGGATGAGGGAAGCAGCCATCCACAACCCCTCAAACACCCTCCCAGAGTCTGCAGCAGAGCCCAGGTCATGTAAGGTATTTTGGAGCCAATGACCAACCCTCCCCCTAGATCTGCAGTCCTAATCCCAGCTCTCTCCCTACGCTGTGTTCACTCAGTCCAGAGCTATCTGTTTATCACTCTCTGCTCCAGCAGGGATCATTCATTCTTCCATCCTCTCCCTGCTCTCTGAGTGGATGGGAAGGTTACTGGGCAGGATCCAACCAGGACAGAGACCTGCTCAGCTTGCCCAGAGCCACCTGGACACCCCACTGCCTGCAGGGGACAAAGGTCCACCCCACGCACTGGAGGCTGGGATACCTGGCCACCGCACTGCTGCCTTGCAGTGCTCATCTTTGGTCCCTCCTGGGAAAGCCTCAGCACCAATGATGCCCCAGGCTGCCCCGGGAGAGCAACACAGCCACGGCTGGAGGAGATGTGGGCAGAGAATGGGTTCAGCATGTGGCCGAGCTGGATCCCGGCCCATTCCCAAGCCACAGGCACCGCCTCCACCTGCTAAGCCCCGTGGCTTTCCCAGCTCTCCTCCGGCACCCTCAGCCCATCGCCCAGGGGACCCGGCATGGGCTGCCAGGCCCTTGGGTTGCCTCAAAGCTCAGACCTCAGTGAGCACCTGCCCTCTGCTTCCCGCTGACTCATTCCCCTGTGATTCACCCCCTCCTCCTGCCTGACTCACCCATTTCTGCCACAGTCGCGTGCACGCACGCGCGTGTGCGCGCGAGGGGGTGTGTGTGCAACCCGGCCACAGCCGTCAGGGCAATGCCACAAACTCTGCAAGGCAGCAAACCAGGCAGGGAGCCTGGCCGGGCTTTGCTAGAGCCCTCGCCTCCCACAGCACCCAGCGCCAGGAGGGGCAGAATGACACCGCTGGCTCAAGTCCATGGTGGGGAGATGAGGCAGAAAGGCAGACAGGGAGTGTTGCTGTGTGCCAGCACGGCCGAGATAAGGAGCGATGCTGGGGGAAGGCCTCCTCCAGGCTCCAAGGCTACCTTCCAGACAAATATGTTCACTTTATCAGCCCTCCAGCAGCCTGACCCCCACAGCTGGCTGTGGGAGGGTTAGCCGGCGCTGCAGCAGCTCAGATCCACAGGCGAGCCGCCTGCCAACTAACCTGCTTTTGGGTACAGCCAAACATACCCCCCCAAGGCTGTGCCTCTTCCCAGTTTGACTCTCTGGGGTGGAGAGCTTCCTGGGAGCCGGGAAGGGACTTCTTCTAAGCACGGCTACGGTCACTCAGCATCAGGGCCCACAGGCTTGGCCAGTTCCTGAATCTGGACAGTACAAGCCACACGCATGATGCTACATATACATGTCCTCTGCAGGCTGCTTCTCCGACTAGCAATTCCCCTAATGCTAGGGGCTGAAGCTAAACCAGGCTTTGCCCCACATCCTTTCCCTTCACCCTTCCCCTAGCATCACCCCTTCCAAGGGCTCTCCAGCTGACCTCGGCCTCCTTCTCGGAGAGGACCAGAGCAGACAGAGGTGACAAGAGGAAGACCGCAACAACGCAGCTGTGCTGGAGCCCAGCGAGAGCTGCAGCACACACGTCCCAGCTGGCAAGCAGCTCTGTGTACCAGAGCACATCCATCTGTGTCAAAGAGCACACAAGAGCGCCGGCGCGTGCGGAGGATGCCGGTCTGTGCAGCACACCCGGTCACAGACCTGCGCCTCTGCCTGTCGTAGCTGGAGGATCCATTTCCCATTGAGTACAGGAGAAAATTACTGGGACCAGACACAGGCTATTCTCTTGCCCTTTCTTCTCCACATTCCATGGGTCAGAGTCACGCTGACAAGGGGCTCTGGTCCCTTCCACCCAGGAGTGCTTGGCCAGCTGCAACATTTTGCCTACAGCCATACACAGGTTACTCAGGACAAGCCTTGCTGGTGCTGCAATAGGACAAGTTAGTCAAGTATCACTCCAGCAGGGTCACACAGCCCCAACCACGTCTGGAAGCCCTGACACCCAGGAATTAAGGACAAACTAAACCATCCTTTGGCCAGGGAAGGAGGGACAATGTTTTGGGCTGGGATGTCACGTATTAACAGGGACAAAGAATAATTTTCTGTCAAAGCTCAGCACTGTATGTCAGAACTGCTGGTTCTCCACAGATTTTTGCATTCTTGATCCTCACCATGTATGCACAGAGCCCTTCTCAGGGCAAAGAAACCAAGTTTTTGTCACACGGGGTCCCACAGGCTCCAGCAGCTTCCCCTGTACACCACCCCACCTCTCATCAGGATGCTCCTGTCCCTGGGGTCCCTTCTAGGGTGGGAGGGGTGGAGATCCATAGTGCTCACTGTGTGTCATCAGCAAGGCCAAAGGCAGGGCCAACACCATGGTCATGGTGTCACCAAGATCACAACACTGGACAAGCACCTGAATGAAACGCAGCAGCTATCAGTAGGACAGACCCAGCAATTTAAACGCATATGCTTAAATCAGCCTGTCACCACTGAAAGGATGGGCTTCCCTACAAGATCTGGGAGCCCCTGAGAGAGCACCAATAACCTATGTGAGCTCCTAGACAAGGCTGGCCCCTGCGCAAAGGGGAAGCTGAGGGATGTGCCCTACACCCAGTTAGGGCAGCCAGGGATTGCTCCAATTTGAGCCAGACCATGACAATTTCCTGGCAGCCCCCCATTTGTGACTAATGGAGCAGTAATACCCCATCTGCAACACACACCCTCCAGCCAGGCTGAGGGGAAGAGCAGAGGAGAGACAGCTAAGCTGCTCTTGCTTCTGACGTCTCTTCCACAGCAAGGGGATCCCTTGCAACTGCCTTGTGTTCCCCTTCTGCAGCCCAGGTGGCTAAGAAGAGTAGCAGAGCATCCCTCCAGAGTACAGTGACAAGACCTTGCTGCCTTCAAATAGCACATTTCAGGTCAGCAAATTAGGAACTGTCAACAGAGAGGAGCCACTTTATTCACCTACCTTTATGGTAGTAGCATACTTCTACAGCACAGGTGATGCCAGAGGACAGGATGAGAAGAGAAGATTTGGGGCAACAACAGATGGAGAAGTTCAGGCTTTCTCAATGTCCACTCTAAGCAGCAAGATGTATACAAAGTTGACGCTTTTGCTGAAATGGTTCCTGGTTACAGGGACAGACACACAGAGCATGACTCAGAACAGGGCAGCTACCAAGGTGAACAGAAGTCATTATGGTTTCCGAGAGCCCCGAACCAAACATTCTATTTCTGGGTTCCTCTTCTGACAGCAGCATTCTATTCCGTACAGTTCTCCCTTCATGGTGCTTGATAAAAGTAGAGCAGCCTCCCTAACTTAAGTGGTGGCTGCAGTGACCCTCATGGAGTATTCCCTGGGACTAGCTTTCATCTCCTAGACTGAGCCCAATGAAGCATCAGCCTTTTGTTCCAAAAATCACATCCAAGGTCATCTCATTGAACATAAAGACCAGATGTGGAATTTCTTTAAGTGAAAGCTTAGATGGGGGAGCACGCCTGTGCCAGGGGATGAAGCTGAACAGCCAAGTGCCTGCTAACCCAGCCTGAAAGTTTGAAGGACCGCCTTTTCTGGTCAGTAACACAAATCCAAGTTTGCTAAAATTGGAAAGCCCACCGTGTGGTTCCCAGCTGGCGCTCACCCTTCCTGCAAGCTGCAAACCCCTATTGTCTCAGCAGCCCTGATCAGCCCCCCGCCCTCACCAAGGGGATGCTCTTGTTGACTCAGCACATCCTGCAGCCCTCCATACACGTCCTGGGTGGGCTGGCCAGTTGGCTCACACCATCCAAAGCTCAAGATGGAAACTAGCTGTGTCCTGTTTCCACCTTGCTGTGGGAAGGGAAACAGAGGTTTCTGCCATCCGTCCCTTCCCTAGCTTCTTTTGCTGGACCCTCTGGTGCTGTACTCCACAGGGCACCCTGAGCAGATGACGTTAAGCAGAGGGGCTAAGAAAGCAGCTAGATTAGGGCCTTCCTGCTTATCTACACATGAAAAATCCAGTTTTAGCTTGGGCAGGCACTGAAAAGCCAACTTCCCTCTTCTGTCAAGGCAAAATATGCCTGCAGGCGCCCGGGACTGTCTCCTCTTCTGCATTTTGGAGAGACTCTCCCTTGCAGGCACTGCCTTTTACCCTCTGCAGCCTTCACAGACTCACAGCAGGTTGGAGAGGCCCAAGTGCTAGCTACACCAGTGACATTGCAAATTTAGGTGCTGGGGGGATGGGGGGGGGATGCAAATGCCATGCGGGGTGGGGCGTTGAAACAAAACCAAACCACCCAAAAATCCCAGGGCAGAAGGCCTGCACAAAGCCTACAGTCCTGGCCTCCTGGCTCCCAGCCTTGTGTTCAACACTCATTCATCTCAGTATACAGCTCCAGTTTTCACTCTGGTCTTAAAGCTCCCCATGAAGTTGCTCTCACTGACTTTCACAATTTCTTTTCTCTCTGCCCCACTTCCAGCAGGGACCTCAACCGCTGCTGCCTCCCAGCAAAAGGGTCTCCATGACCTTTGTAATTCAACACACTGGGAAAGGCTCAATCCATTCCCTCTATTCCTAGCCCAACACAGACCTTAAAAGCCCTCTTTGTTCCTGCTACAAACCCTATCCCACAACCGTGGCTTAACCCTTAGGGCACTACCTCAAATAAAGAGTGCTTCACAGAAGCAAGGCAGGTTGCAGCTTCCATGGGAAGCTGGACCTACCCTCCACCTACAAAAGAGCTGTGCTGACAACCTGCTGGTGGCTTGCAGGACGCATCAGATACACACAATGGGGCAGGAGGGGGGAGATGTATCTGATGCATCCTCCTCATCAGTACAATCTACTACCAAGACGTGCACGTGGGGACCCTGCACCCCACACTGCTGCAGCGACACGGGACATAGGCTGGACTTTATAGTCTCCTGGTTGTGCTCTGCCTGCCCTCAGTTCAGCAGGTTTATTACAAAACACGCTGCATGCAGGCAGATGTAGGGCCGCAAGGAAGGAATAGGGGTGAGGAAGGAAGCAGGTGGGACCGGGCACTCCTCTTGTCACTCCTGCAAGGACTCCTCTGCTCCTGCCCCCAGGTACAGCCATTGCTCCATGCCCAGGTGCACAGCGAGGGACGCCACGTCGTTACCTCTGCAGCCTGCACGTAGGCAAGAGCGCAGTGACAGCACTCCCGACTCTTGCCTTATCTGAGATAAGCTCAGACCCATATCCTGAGCAGCAGCTCATAAATCACACGTTGTAGGAGGCAGTGCCACGGGATTGTCCATAATCATATGCCCTGCCCTGCACATGGTAATGAAGAGGGGATGGAAGGTGCAGCCAGCCCCCCCTGCCCTAGCATGATCCCTGGCACAGGAGAAGGCAGTATGGAGCAAGGGCTGCTTTGCGGCACCTAAAAATGCCGGCTCTGCAGCTGGGATGGAACAGAGCTTCCCTGCAGCACCCTGAAACACCAGCTCCACAGCAGACAGAGCAGGCTTGCACCGCTGCACCCCAAAACACCACCTCTGCAGACAGGATGGGGTAGGGCCACCTTGCAGCACCCCAACACGCCATTTCCTACCAGCTGCTGTAACTTCCCCTCTGCCCCTTTCCGGACCCACTCCACCCTTCCCTGCTCCCCAGGCCACTGGGAAACTGAGTCACGGCGTGCTGTCCCTACCCTGCGGAGGGAGAGTGGGTGGGCAGACCGCAGCACTGGGCACAGCATGGGAAGTAGGGCAAGGGTGGTAGTGATGCCTCCGAAAACCTCAGCGATGGGGAGAGATAAAGATACCCACATGTCCTATACTAAGCAGCTATCTGAATTACGAGCCTCCTCCGTTCCTACTTTTTTCGAAGCAGAAGTTGGCCCCACTTTGCTGCTGGCCATATAGACTGTACCCAGCTCTGCTAGGTTACATCTGGCCCTGTGGAATGACCCACGCGCTCTCTGGCACCAGAGCGGGCAGGGACATGCAGGGCTCTGCACCAGATACATGTAACTTAGCATGACCCAGAAAAGAAAGGTAGTGCCACATAGGAATAAAAAAAAATAAAAAAAATTAATTAAAGACCCAGATAGAGCATTATAAAACAGAAGAGTGGCCTGGCATCCAAATGGCTGGTAGGGGACTGGATGCTTCCTTGAGAGCAGGTCGTTGCATTCTTTAAAAGATTTGTGTCTAAGTAAAGACTTGGATTTTCTGGTCCAGCTCTAGGAGCTGATAAGATTCCAGTTACTGACCTCAGCCTCTCTGTTTTTACCACACACCTCCAAAAACCCTTTTGAGGGCCTCCTTACTAGTTAAACTTCCCAGGACCAGGCCCATAACAGTGTTCACCCACACCAGCATCTTTTAAAATCCCTGTATCCGGTGTGATGGCAAATCACCACCCATCTATCCACCTTGCAGGCAGAGAAGCTAAAGCTAAAGATTTGTTCACTCAGGCTTCAGGTCAGACGTCTCACTAATGTTATTAAAGTTATGGTTTCTTTACTGCTTTTCTCATGGTCACAATGAGGTTAAGAGCCCTGCGTTGTCCAGTTCAGCTGGGCCACCGAATGGGAAAGCAGAGCTCAAGCTGGGGAAAATGCACAGCTGCTATGCACTGCTCATCTGCAAATCTCCTGGCATCTTTCCCTAGGCTCCTGTCTCTTGGTTGCCTCACTCCACCTTCCTAGGGACTCTTTGAAAACAGACCCTTTCATCCCTCCTCAGTAAGCCTGTTCAGGTGGTATTTGCTGTTGTTGTCATGCAAAATACAACATTATTGCCAATACCCTTGCCCCCACTCTATCTCCCAGGACAGTATAACAGTAGATTAAACTCATTATCTCCTATCACTTTATGGCACAATCTTTTCAATTCTCTGTTAACACACATCTGAGACATATCGAGTTTCAGGCAGGCTCACTCCAAAGGAAAATCCCTGCTCTTTCCTTACAAGGATTTGCACAAGCAATACCTTTTCAGTAGCAAAAAAAAGCTCAAACCAAACTGACATCACCAACAAAAAAAACCCCCAAACCAAGAAACACTCCAAAAAACCTACTTGGAGGTTCCCTTAAGGACGGAACTTGACTTTTCTTTCCAGACCACCACTTTGATTAGACCTTTCCCAGGTTCTGGAGGGTAGCATTCTTGCTACGGCTCACACTGGTGCAGCTCCATCAGCAACGTTTGGAGCCATGTAGTGAGGAGGCTTTCAAGGGCGAGATGCCTTTCCCTTCTCAAAAGCAACCAGCACATGAACACAGGCATTTCCTGGTAAACTGTTGCTCCTTGCTTCCAGCCTCTGCTACAGGGGTGGCCTCCGATAGCAGCCTTCCTCCGGAAACACCACTGCGTTTTGCTCAGTTACTCTAACAGTATGATATTGTAGGGAAACAGAATTAAACAGAGCTGTAATCTATAATAAATCATTCCTACTGAGCTGCCAGGGAGATAGCTCCACAGGAGAAAGAGAGGAGCTCCAAGTCTGTTTCCTCAACAAACCTAAGCCATGAAACAGCCTTTTGGTTACAGGGAACAGGCACAGCAGCAAGAGGAGCACTTTAAGGGTGGCAGATTGATGCCACCGATTTTTGTGTTCTGTCTATCCAGATTTGTCACATGGCCAGGGCAAATCATTGCAAATACCTCAAGATCCCAGACTGTGAGCCCAGGAGAGGGGTCAGCAGACCACACCCAGAAAAAAAGCCTGAGAATATTCTAGTTCCTCAAAACCTGCTCATATTTTCATCTGTTGCTGCTCCTAGAAGATGAATTGAAAGCAAAGCTCAGACCTGCTTCTTGATGCCATAACTGCTTTATTTTGCTGGCAGCCACAGCAGAGAGGACCTTGAGAATTACCCTCTTTGTCCACCACTGGCCCAGCTATGCTAATCTCATCAGTAACACAAACACTGGTACAGAAAGGACTCGAGTGACTGTGCTAACCTGTCTGCACTATACTCTCTCTACACAGCTACAGCACTGCTGACTGGCAGTGAGAAAGCCCCAGTGCACAGAGTCCAGGCATTTTCCCCCCGGTCTGAGTTTAGCAAAGAGTTGGCTCTTGCAAGCTATTCTTTATGCATCTTCCAGACAGGGCAATCTATACAGCACTGCTCGGCTCAACTATTTTCGCACAATTTAGGGAATGCAGGTAGAAGCACCCACCGAGTCAAAGCTTCTTCTTGGTCCCAATGATCCATAATCTCTCTGCTGAAATCCCCAGCGCTTTTTCGGCCACAGCAGCGTTAAGGTTTCTTCTGGTGTCCAAAAGGACACTGGCCATTTTTTCAGAGTGACACTGCTTAGGATGGTGCCTCCATCTGACTACTAGCAGGTATGCATGTCCCAGACTTGCCTAAGGCGATGGCAGCAGCAAAGTGCAGCAGCACGTAACCCACACAGTACTTTCCAAACTTCAGCGCCGCAGCTCAGCCAGGAGGAAATCTCTCTTGGCTGCCTCTCTCTAAATGCTTATTCCAGCACTGCCTGTGTTAACTCCTCCCCAAATCGGGAGCAGAGTATGTGACCCCACAGCCTTTGGGCTTTTCCGATCCTTTGTGTTGTGCTTAAAAATGTGTAGTGTGAACAGGCAAGACAGAAAAAGAGGGAGCAGCACTTCAAAGATGACAGTTATAACTCAGCAGATCACAGCGCCCAGGAGCTTGAGTCTTGGGCAAGGATCTCAGCATGCGAGGTGCTGTACAAACGGCAAAATAGAAAACACCCTCTGCCCTAGAAACCAGCAATTCATACCCCAACACACACACATAACCCATAGCCTTAACGGCTAGGCTCTGCATCCACTCCATCATATTTCATAGCACATCTTGGGGCCTCAGTCCAGAGGAAAGATGAGAAATAAGAGGCTGTGAAAGTGGGGTCAAAGGGAACTATGGTTTGGCTCAAGGGATCCTGACCATGCTCCGCCATCATCTGTACCCATAACATACTGTAACACCAATTCTCATACCAAGTGCTGAAGGTCACATACATGAAGAGCAGTGCTCGAGCTACTGATGTGAAATTGCCTTCAGTGTCAAGTACCAGTGTCCCAGCTTCCTCCAGGGAAAGGCAGCTCCAGCTGCGAGTGCAGAGTAAGCTGTTACCTTCTGAAAAGGGAAGGAACCTGTCGGGAAGCAGGAGGGAGGAAGCACACTGCTGTCTGCTGCAGGTGGCTTTTCCAGAGGCTCCATGTTCCAGCTTCCACCTCCTTGTTTGCTCTCCCTCGGGAACAGTAGAGTCTGGAGTCCAGGGAACATTTTACAAAAAAAGTGTAGCCTATTTGGGATTTTTAAGGTGACTGGAACTGTAGCACTGGACAGTCTATACAGATCTTATAATCACCCTAAATCAGAGATGGATGCTATGGCAGATCAGAAATGGTGAAACGGTTTTCAGAGGAATTTCTGAGGCTTTGTACCCTGGTTCAGAGCTGGATGGAGGGGTCACAGCTCAGGCAAGGATCATGACATTTGCAAGCGCAGGACCAATTGGGCAGCTCACAGACAGGCATCCTTTCCCCTCCACTTTTGCGTGAGCATCCTAGTCCCAGACAAACTCTGGCCACAGGCACTACAGCAGTGTGTGCCACCCAATGGCAACTCCACACGTCTGGCTTCAGAGCATCCTCTGTAGGTGGCACAGGTTCCTTCCCCTCTTGTTCTGGGCTGGGCACGGAGCTGTGGGCAGGGCATTGTAGCTCACTGCGAGCACTGACCTTTGAGAGGTGTAATGAGAGAGGTTTACAGCTCACACAGCCATCCATGTTGAGACGGGCAAACTGTGCTTGCTGCCAGCTGGTCCCTTCCCCCCTGGCTCGCATCCATGGCTTTAGGCACATCGTGGATGACAGGTCAGGTCTCAGTCATGCTCACATTATGGCCAGGCTGGAGCCGGCTTCCTGACCTGTTCTCTCTGCACAGCGAGCGGCACCATGTTCCCTGCTTCCTTCAGCAACAGGAGCCAGCTCTCCACCAGCATCTGGCAAGGGGTCTGCCCAAAGGCAGCTTCAGAAATGTTTAACCTCTCCTTTACCTGTCCAGGGGATGGTCTCAGACCGTATCAGAAGGGTCACTAAAGCATCTGCTCTCCATCAGAGTACAGATACCCCGGAGCAAGACAAACTGGCTGTGCGAGGTGGACAGCACGGTACAGGGCCAGGCATCCTGGGAAGATGCAGGCATGACTGGAGCCACTTGCATTGATTAACTGAGGATAAGCAAGGGCAGCAGAATGACTTGCTTTCCTCCGTGGTACAGTGAGAGGGCTCAGGAGACTGGTTTCTTTCTGGCTGGGCCTGCTCTGCAACTCAAGGCTTCAAATAGAACAAGTCTGCAAACAGGAGCTGCCTGCCCATTCCCCAGCAAGGGGTGAAAGAGAGGAGAAGGACAAAACACCCCTGGCCACCCACCCTGAGGCTGCTGCCTGGGGACAATGGCTCCAGATGCCAGATTGTCACACAGGAGCCCAGCGGTGCTGAGCCCATGGCACGGCTGGGACGGGGCTGCATCGAGGGCTGTGGCAGGTTGCGCATTTGCCCCGGCTGCTCCTCTGTCACGCGCTGCAGAAAGAGCGATGCAGCGATGCTGCCAGCGGTGAGTTGCCATAGCAATCCCCCCAAGCATGCCCTCCTGCCTCCCTCCTTTGTCTCTGCTCCCCCAAGCCTTGCATCCCCTCCCCGCTGCCCCACACATAAAACCTGCTGCACAACACCCAAGAGCCTCCACATGCTCCTAAAAGGCTGTTCATCACCCCAAGGAAGGAAAGGGGGCAGAGGTGGAAACCCACCCCCACAAGCCATCATCCCCACCTGCTTCACGGGCAAGGTGCCTACTCTGGACCCGGGGGCATCACACCCCACTGTACCCAGTCCCGAGATGCGACACAGGAGAGCTGGGCAGCCAGACTTGGGGTGTAGAGGCCCCTCTAGCTGCACTCCCTGTCGAGCTGTGGCAGGCAGGGATGCTTCAACATCGCTGCCTGCTCCGTGGCTGTGACACACAGCCCCTGCCCAGACCAGACCACCACAACACAGCTGCCTACAGGTCAGAAAGCCCTATGAGCTCTTTCTGCCTTCTGGCAGCACCAGGTTTGATGGAAATGGAGGTCCCAGACTCTTCTTGCTGCAGGCTGGCAGGCAGGCATCTCCTAAGTCTCTGTTCTTCAGTCCTAGCCCATTTCCACTTCAGGCAAGTCTGTTCTGCTTCACCAAACCTCACTGTGGCTTGAGCTGGAGACAGGATCCTGCTTTGCTTCCTGTCCTAAAAACTGTTGTCTACTGTTGCTATGTGCTGCTAAATAGTTACCCAACCCAGTGTGTAAGTACAGCTCCTCTCCCTTTCACCTTTCCCACATGGGCACAAGATGCAAGGGGAAGACAAAGGACCCTGCTGAACCACACTCAGGTATGATACCTACCAATATCTTTCAATCAATGAATTTAATGACTTAACAGAATGGATAAAAAAGAACTTCTAAAAGCTCCGCTTCCCTCCACATTCTGCCCTTCCCCAGATCTAGTACGGCCCACCACAACTGGTTACATCACTTGAGGGTTATAGCAGAAGCTAGCAAAGCCTCAGTCCTGATCCAGGATGAGTCAGGGAGCTCAGGAGACCACGCAGCTTCCTTCTGATACCATCAACCATGTCTTAGGCTAAAAATAAAGATGGGCCAAAACTGCAGAGCCACGTCTTGCCTCAACATGAAACTTAGCAAAGCTCAGCGCTAAGCTCAGCGCTGCTGAAAAATCACCTGAGCAGGTGGAAACCAAAAAGTGCAGAGAAGCCAAAAGTCTTGGTTGTACAAACAAGGGAGAGGCCAGGAGGCCTCACCCTGTGCTGCGCTTGGCTGGAGGATGGTGGTGGCAGATGCCAAGCAGCCATCCAGCCGTACAGAGAGGGCCAGAGCTGCGCTCCCATCTCACTTGGCTGAGGACTTTTGAGTATTCCCACACCCAGAGGTTTCACGGAAGACTGTTTTCTGCACTGCATGTGCCCATCCGAGACAACAGGAATGGACTGCTGTGAACAGGAAGGATGCTGCATTTTTGGCAGGAAGAGGCTGGAAAGCTGCAGCCTGCTTCCCACCACACAATGCGTGGGCACCCACAAAGCAAGGTCCAAAGGGTGCTTGGTACTAGGGCTAAAAAAGGGGGTCACGTATACATCTGATATGGCTTAGACACTTTAGGTAAGTGAGGAATTCAAAGTTCTTCCTAATCCCTGGGACGCTATGCCCCAGCAAAACCTTCGCACATGAGGATACAGGACTCCCACATAGCTCTTAGCAGGGAGCCGCAGGATCGCACACAAACAGGAGCTCAGAGGGACATCAGCAACGTTCAGAGACCTAAAATTAGCCTCAGCAGATGATCCTCTGCTCCATTCTTGGGAGCAGCGAGAACCGAACAAGGATCCAGCTGTCCCAACACTCCCATGAACAGGATCTTTGAATGCTCGACCTACTTGCAACAGAGATGGTAGGGCAAAAAGGGGATTCCTTGCATAACTCCAGTGCCAATACTGACGAGAAACCCAGGGCCCCATCTCTGAAGGAGAGGCAGCATTTTCTTGGGGTTTCCAGTGGAAGGAAGACCTACTCCTAGATCAGCTGGTCAGACCAAGGGGCAATGGCAGCCCACACATGCTAAGAGTGGGCTGAAGGATGTTAGGCTAACCACTTTCTGTTGAAGATATAACCTCCACTGTTGCCAGTCTTTGAGTTTGCCAGCAAAGCATTCCATCCCATTCCCAACAGAGGCACTGCAAGTCTGTCCAAGGGTCTGCAAGCTGTACCAGCTTCCAGGTTACTGCCAGCTGCACTAAACTGAACTAATGTGGTTAATTCAGCCCGAATATAAGTTCACTGATACCACCTGGGTTAGGCAATGTGCAAACCAGAGAGAAGAGGTTCATGCTGTGACCAAGTAATGGGAGAAGGTGCTGCATTACACATATACGGGAGATTTGCTGTCCCTGGAGGTATCAAGCTATTTGGCAGCAAACAAGGGGGAAGGAAAGCCTACTTGCTGGTGGGGTGGTGTGAGAAGCAGAGAAGGCCTTGAGGCTAGATAAGCACTGCTAAGCAGTAATGAAAACATCTCATCATTATCAACACTGTTCCCAGCACAAATCCAAAACATAGCCCTGTACTAGCTACTGTGAAGAAAATTAACTCTATCCCAGCCAAACTGAGCACACAGGCACTTCAGAGAAGAGCCACACAGCCTGAGCAGCCATGTGTCCTAAACAGCAGCTTCCCCACATAATGTCTCCTGGCCAAATCGTACCTGAGCTCTGGGGTGAGAGGAGTGCTCAGCCTACCCGCCTGGAGGCACAGTGCCGACGAGGGCTCCCTTCCCAGTGAGAGCACACTGTGCAGGTGGGGCAGGCACTGCTGGATCCCAGGCAGGCACACAAGCATCCAGCCACAGGGACAGGGCGGGAAGCCCACAGCAGTCTCAGCCTGCTCCGGCCTGGCTACCTCTGAGCAGCAAAGGCCTGACCTTCATATTTCTTGACAGTGGCAATATAAAGACTACCAGTCCTCCTGAAACACCTCACTGTCACCCTAAGCCTCATACACCATGGCCAAGGGACTCTTCGAGCTACAAAATCCTGGGAAAATGCAGGCAGAGCTCAACTGGTTCTGATAGAAAGCAGGATCACATCTGCCACGAGCTCTGGGTGAAGTCTCAGCTCTGTTTGTCGAGGTGAAGGACAGCAAGCAGTGGAGACCAGCAGCTGGGAAATGCTCCCGTTCAATATTGCTGCTACATAGAAGGACGAGTGCAGAAAGCAGCACAGACTGCAAGTTCCCAAGGGTTTAAAACACAGTGCCCTTGAGCTCCTGACAACTGTGTGCAGGGTTCAACCGTCTTAACAGCACCAGTCACACACATCCAGGCTCCCCTCACCACACTGTCAGCCAGGTGGGAGGCAGGAGCACCCAGCAAGACTGGTGATGGGAGCACCTCACCTGGGTGACACCTACTCTACAGAGCTGTCCCTACAGGCCAAGGGGAGGAGAGCGTGGGGTTCCCCTGCTTCTTCACACAACCCTGGTGAAGGAAAAGAAACTGGTGATGATTGAACAGGTGCTAACCTTGGTGTAGGGCTGAAGCAGACAGGAAAGGGAGTTCTTAGCAGTCAGGTCTTGTGGTGTGGTCTTGTGGTTTCTTGGTTGGTCCGGCTGTCTTGTGTCACCTGGAAAGACAAGCGCACAGACACACGTTCAGGTCAGCTGGGAAATACCCTACCCATGCAAGAAGACCTTCCCAACGCTGGGCAGGCAGTAATTGCTCATTGAAGCCAAACACGTTAGTGGCCTGTGCACAGAAGCGAGAGACCCCGAGCACCCCAGCACCTTGAAGATCCCACCGTATCTTTTACCAGTGCCGAGGCTGCCCCTCCAGCTGCAGCCCTGACTCACTCCCAGGGTTCCAGTTGTTACCCCAGTTCCCTACATCACTCTGGGTGGGTGTTTTGTTGGTTCCCCAGAGAGGGCTGCTAAGGTCACTGCCACTGTCCCCCTTCCCCAGATTATCAGTGGGAAGTAAAGTCCTTTCTGTCCCCTTGGCTTTGTTCTTCTCCACCTGGGCAGCTGTACGTTGCTCCACCACACAGGCTTTGCCAGTACTCGAGTGGGTGCGCTGGCATATGGTTTATCTGCAAGAACAGACTCTGGCTGTGGTCCCCACAGGCCACCCGCTAAACCACCCCATGGGGACACAGAGCCAGGGCAGGGAGGGCGAAACTCCACTGCTGGAGAGACACTGCTCCCAACAACCCAAAGAGACCAAGCCAAATCCACAGCCGCAGCGTTTCCCAGGCTACAGTGAAGGGGGAAAACGACAACTTAATAGAAATCTCCGAGAGGCCTGCCAACACCGTCACAAAGACGTTGTTTAAGACTCCTCCCCGGGCTCCCACTGCTGTAATCACAGACTACTGGGGATCATGCTGTGTGGGGACTAGGTGCTTGTGCCCAGCAGGTCCTGAAAACCAGGACAACATCAGGCTCCCCAAAACCAGGTCTGACACTCCCCTGGCCACAGGCACAACAAACAAAAGCTGCTTAGGGGCAGTCCCCACTCCCCAGCCTGCCCTCCTACAGGGGTGATCACCCTACAGTACCAACCCACAGCACAACCCAGCTCCCACCAGAGCTGCAGCACCAGCGAGCAGAGTACTGCAGGCAGCCACACTGCCAGTCCCCCAGAAGCACAGCCTTTACACAGTGATGTGGGAAGGCACCCCCATGTTAGCTCACTGGTGCACCGGCCCTTGAAAAAGTCGGGAAGGCACCCAGAAAGTTTGTGCTTAATGTCACCTGCACCTACAGAGCTAGCAGTTCAACCTGCACCAGCGTCCCAGGAGAAGTCCCAGCTGGAAGCTGTACCAGCTAGTCACCAGGGCTATGGTTTTGGTATATTTTTCATACAAGCAGAACAAGCGCCAGTAAATGTAGCATGTGTATATGTAAATACACACATACTTAAAACCCTCCACCAATTCCCTGCTCTACCACACTACCTTTCAGAGAAAGCTTGAAAGGCTCTAAGCCTGAGCAGTGACAAGAATTGCTTTGGACATGGCTGAAGTACTGCCACCCACATACTGCTGCAGCACAGGAAGCGATGGCAGTGTATCTGACAGGGATGGGTTGAAAACTCTCCCCAGGAAGAATGCAATTACCCCAAATGGACTGAGGCCAGGAGATCTGGATTATCACCTCAGCTCTTGCATAAAGGACTTTGCATCTTTGTTCTCTTCCAACAAGAATCACAGGGTTGACATCGGCCCTGGCCCAGGACATGGATTCGTTACTAAAAACCACTTCCAGCTGAATCACTAACTGCACTTTTTGCAGCACACAGGACTCCTTTGGAGGCTTCGCATCCAAGTATTGTTCTACCCTCTCGCTGCTTAGCTGGGGGGTCGTCAGGCCACAACATAGGCGAGTATGACTGCAAACCACCAGTCAGTCCTGAAAAAGCTCTCTGAAATGCAGAGCATGTGAGCTCAGCTGCTCTTCATTCAAGCTGAAGACACTGACAGAAACAGGGGAAAAACATGTTAATTGGCAGCTGTGCGTTCACGAGGCCAAGCAAGGGAGACTGTGATAGAGACTAGCAAAGGGAGGATGAAGATTTGCAAAGACACCTCCCAGTCAAAGAATATAAATTTTAAAGCAAACCTCAAACTTTGTGGGATCAGGTTCTCTAGAGCTTACATTCACCTGGCTCACTTACTCACGAGCAGAAGCAAAATGGAAAAACAAAGGAAGAGAGCTGGTCAGAAAACAGGCTCCAGGGAGCGGAGCTGCCAGGCACTGCAGACAGAAGGAAGCATCAGAAACACGCAGTGGGGTTACCAGGACACAGGGGCCCACACAACCTGATGGAGGAAGGGGGTCCCTGGGACTGATGAGAGGTGGAGAAGCATCAGGCAAAACCCTCCCACGGAAGATTCTCACTGCCAAATAACCTGAAACAACACCCTCCAGAAGCCATCTGTTCACTTACAAATGTCTCCTTTCGGGATTTCTCTCCCGTATTGCCCTTCACACCTGTCCTGCTTCAAACCCGACTCATTAATTCCTCCAGCCATGGAAGCCTCCGATAATTTGATTACAGCTCCATTGACAGTGTGCTGAGGACACCACTTTTCTAACCACTACGGCTTCACTTTTTCTTTCACATCTGTGGTTGCATACCTACAAACGACACGTTTTCTTATTCTGCATCCAGGAAGCGTCCTGTCCCCCAGGCATTGTGCCTTTCCACACACCACACGATGCTGCCTACAGAATGTAGAAGGGGACAAGCATGGGCAGGCCCAGAGCAGTAACGGCAGGTAAAGGCCTCAGGAAGATTCAAGAGTCATTGACTGTCAAGAGTCAGATCAGTAAGTATCCCCTCAAACCACCCTCAGACCCAGAAGCAGCGGGGAAGGTTGGGGCGTCTCTGCCCTCTGCTACTCAGGGTGGCCATGCAGAAATGGGCCAGGGCAAGCAGCTGGCAGCAGACAGCAGGGAGGAAGACCAGGGATGCAGATATGCCTCCCTGCCCTCAGAGGTCCCTCAAACACAGGGAGGGAACTTCCTTTCCTCCTACCGCTCCGCATGCTCAGAAGACCTGAAACTGCCAAGGGAACGGGCTGGGAAAGCTCAGCACGACAGCAGAGGGAGAGTGTTTGGCTGGAAGGCTTCATCTGCCTCGGAGGAAGCCATCAGGAGTGAAACAGCAACCCTATCAGTAAAAATAAAATGATCTGTTATTCCCTAAAGTCCATTTCTGGAGAGGGCAGATGTGAAGAACAGAGCATCAAGAGCTGCTCTACCCAGCTTGCTGCAAAGGCAAGGGAGCAGGGGAGCCTCTCAGCGAGCTGTGCCTCGAATAGCAGGGTTCCCAAAGTTAGTGCAGGGTGGCCCCGCCAGCTTTCCTTCTGGCGGTGGGTAAGAAACTCTCACACAGGGAGCAGAAACAAGGCGGGTGAGTGGCAGAGGTAAAACGGCCCCAGTGCTGCCCCACCTGCGGGCCAAACCTCGGTCCACAAGCCCAGCTCCCCAAGGACCGCAGCTCTACAGCTGGGGTGACAGGAGGGCTCCGCTGTCCCCACACACTCTGGCCACCCCAGGGTCCATAGGAAGGGATGCATTTGGGCCCCACGAAAATTAGCAGGAACCCAGCAAAACGCTGTGGGAGCAGCTGCTGCGGATGAGACAAAGGCAGGTGCTGTCTCCCCTGCGAGAGACACCGTGGCAGCAGAGTCCCACTCTGACCCAAACCCCGTACAAACCTCCCTGCCCACCCAGCTCCCACCGCTGCCGCCCTGCTCTCAGCATAGGCAGGGCTGCCCAGGAGGCTGCAGATGCCAGCCTGCCGCGATGCCCAAACGGGCGGCTGGGCTGCGTGGAGGGAGCTGCATGCTGGGACATGTAGTCCCTACCAGGGCCCCGCCACTCACTCACGCCAAGACCCACACGATACCAATTGCTGCTGCGAAACAAGGCGGTGAGGATGCTTTACAGGATGACTTAATTCTCCCAGTCCTCAACCCCCTTCTAAAACAGAGACCAGCCGAAAGTAACCCTAGTACTATCACATTGGGAGTTTTCTCCTGTTTCACCTGCCAGACCTTGTTCACCTTCTGCATGTGTTAGCAAGTTTGCCGAGACTTTCGTTTGCGGCAGGGTTCAGTCCTGCTCCACTCTCCACAAGGTCCCAACTGCCCCTCTTCGCTAAAGGCTAGCAGACACAATTCAGGTCCGTAAGCAGATCTCAGCTTGCGTGACGCTTTTTAAAAAGGCACTGAGTAGAAGTGACTTTTAAAATGCCCTAAGACACAGCACAGCATTCCTCTACCATACCAGCCGCAAACTCCACGCTCCTTCCTTAAAAATTAAAAGGAGCCTGGAAACCCCGGAGATAAGTCTATGCCCCTGCTACACGTCACCCGATGGATCGTGTTCACAGCCGGGTTGCGAGCAAGCCCACCGCCCCAGCTCCCACGGCGCAGCCATCCCCTCCGCCTTCCCTGACGCACAGCAGCTTTCTCGGGACTGCCAAGAGTACGCCGCGCACCGCCTGCGTGATTCCTGGAGAAGCGGGGTGCCTCGGCCGCAGCAAAACGCTTGAAAACCCCACCGGCTCTGTAGCTGCTGATTTGGGGCCGGTAAACGTGTCTCCCCCACCCCACCCCCCCACCCCACCCCGTGACGGGTCCTTCCACCCGTGGCGGCTGTCACCAGAGGGCAGCAGCCCTCTCGCCGCGGAGGGTTCGCACCCGCTCCCACGCCGTTTTCGCAGCCCCACGGGGCAGGTGCCGGCCAAGCGGGCGCTGGATGAGCCGCGTCCCCCGCTCCCCACCTCGGCGGGTTGAGTGGCCGCGACGCGGGGTGGCAGCTCCGGGTCTCCGGCACGCTCCCACCACCGCCGGTCCCCTCGAACAGGGGGGCTATCCCCGGGGGGACGAGAACCGGCCACCGAGTCCCGGCCGGGGCTGGGTTTGAGCTGATGCCCGGGAGGAGGAGGAGGAGGAGGAGGAAGAGGAGGAGGAGGAGGAGGCCTCATCCTGTCGGCAGAGCTGTGGACAGGCTGTCCCTGGCCATGTCATGGCGGAGAGGACGTGGCCTTGGTGGGCGAGACCAGGGGCAGCACAGCCTCTCCGAGCTGCCGGGGGCCGTGGCGGGGGGCTGCCCGCAGGGATGGGGGGGGGGGGTGTCGGGATGGACGGATGGACACCCCCGAGGCGCAGCCTGCGCCGCCCCAGCCCCAGCCCCACTCCTCCTGGGCAGCAGCCCTGCTCACAGCCCCGCTGTGCCCCCCCCCCGCCAACCGCCCAGCCCCCGTCCAGATCTGCCTCTGCCAGACCTTCCCACCGCAGCCCCCCCTCCCCGAGGCCACACACACCCCCGGGCACCGACCCCCCGGCAAGAGTGGGGGGGGGGGGGGGGCACAGTGTCCCTGCACAACCTCCCCTCCCCATCAAAGCCGCTCTACGGTCACACCGCCGCCTGCCGCAGGCTGACCCCCGCCCCGGCACCTCCCGCCGCAGCTCCCCCCGGTCCCAGCCTCCCCCCCGCGGCCGGTGCCAGCACTCCCCGCTCCAGCCCCTCCCCGGCTCACAGCCCCCCCATCCCGCTCGCAGCCCCCCACCCCGGTACTACCCGATCACGGCCGCCGCTCCCCCCACCCCGGCCGCGGCCCCTCTTCCCCGGTCCCCCGTCCCAGCTCTGGCTCGTCCCCCGTCGCCCCCCCCCCCGCCCTCCTCCCCCCCCGATCAAGGCCCCCAGTCCCAGCGCCCCCTCCCGAACCTTCTGGAACCGGGTGGGGGTGAGACGGGGGCGACGGGGACCGGGTGCATTAACCTCTCCGACGCCGGACAGCCGACCCGTCCCCGTCCCGTGTCCCCCCCTCCCCGGTGCCCGGTTCTGCTCCCGTGTCCCCCCCGGCCCGGCCCGGCCTCACCCACCGCGGCCCCGCCGGACCCAGCAGCGCCCCCTCCGCCGCCGACACCACCACCACCACCACGGCAGCCCCGACTGCTGCGCGGCTCCGTCCGCTCCTTCCGGGTGCCGGCCGGGGACACGCCCCCTGGGCCCGCCTCCCCGGCGCTGATTGGTGCGCTGGGCGGGGCAGGGCGCGGGGCGAGGCGAGCGGTGCGGCTTTGCGGCCAATGGGCGGGCGGAGAGGTGGTGACGCCCCGGACTGAGATCCCGCCCTCTCCCCGCCCCCTCCACGTGCGGGTGTGTGATGACAGCAGGGAAGGGGCGGGCCCAGGCGAAGCGGCTCTTCATTGGCCGCCGCCGGCGGGGGCGGGGCCTGGCTCAGGGCTGGGGTGGGGGGCTGCCACCGCCCCGACCCTTCGCCTCTGCCAGGCTGACCTTTAACCTCTGACCTGACCCCGGCCCGCCAGCAGGGCACCGGGCCTGGGCCCGGCCCCACGGCCGCGACGTGTCCCGGCCCCACAGAGGCGGCCACACCCACCCCATGGGCACAGCGTGTCTCAGCCCCACGGGCGCAGCCCCCCCCCGACCCCACGGGCGCGGCGTGTCCCACCCCACGGCCACACCCACGGGCATGGTATGTCCCCGCCCCACGGGCACCCTTCCCCCACCACCACCCCAACCCCACGGACGTGGCATGTCCCAGCCCCACAGACAAGCGCCCCCCCTCTCCCCCCCGGCCCCACGGACATGGCCTCCCTCTCCCAGGCGGGAGCCCCAGCGTGTCCCCCGCCTCACGGAGACAGAGATGTCCCGAGTGGGGGTGCCCCACGGGCCCAGCCTGCCAGCCACCCACGCAGCTGGGCTGGGAACTGGCTGTGGGTTTTGGACCGGTGGGAGCAGCAGCCCCTGGGAAACGGCTGCTCAGAAATACTGAAGCACCAGGCGGCCCTGGGGCTCTGGGTCTCTGTCACCCACCGGCGGGGACCCTGGCAGGACCCACTGCCCCACGGGGCAGCAGCCTGGGGCTCACCAGCCTGACCATGGGCAGCTTGGGTCGGGGAAGAGACACCTTGCCTTCAGCAATTTTGGGTGAAGCTCAGTAAAGACCAGACCCCGGCCAACTCACCTCGTTCCTCAGTGAGCCACAGCTGCAACGCTGCTCTAAAAATAGCGGGGACCGGTACCGCCAATGATAAATATAACCGAGATCTCGTTTTCTAACGGTCCTAGCGTGCAGCGAGCTGGATGCGAACCGGCAGCGCACCGGCTGCCGAGATCCAACACCCCACTCGCCTTGCTGCAGGTCCGGGGGCATTATTTTCGGAGCTGCTGTCATGGACAAAGACGTGCCAGGTGCTCTCTGGGAATAGCCGTGTGCTGGGGGGGCAGCAGGACGGCCGGTCCTTTCACACCCCTACCCTACACGTGCTTTTCTGCAGGGAGAAATGGCAGCTCAATGTGCTGCTACATGGCTGAGGAGCAGCTGCTGACACAGGACCTCATGTCCTCCTGGGGCCTCAGCCTGTTGTTGTAGGAGATTTCTTGCTAAATGTGCCCTGGCTGTCCCCAGATTCAGGGGTTTGGGCCATTAAAGGTTGTTTAATGTATGGACCATTTTAATTTCTGAGAGTGAGGACGGGAACACATGATCCTCCGGTGCTACTGGTGGTTTAGGAGCCGCTGTCTCGAACAGCACATGTGCAGGTGCTGGTTTCAGGGAGGAATAGCCCAGGAGGCTCAGTTCCCCCCATGCCACTGCTCATCCCTCATGGTGCAGGTTTCCTACGTGCTCCCAGGGCAATATTTAGCTTTTCTGCCCTTTGGCCCTGTGTGTCAGCTCTGCCGAGGTGGCAAGAAGCTCTGGTGTCCAACCGGGATGGGAACAGAGGCTGTGGAAACAAGTGATGGGCTGAAAACAGCTCAGTCCTAATCACACGGTGACTTCCACAGGCTGTGTTTTCCAGCTTAAACTAGCTGGAATGAGTTCAGGGTTAACAAATGGTTAATGAACCATTACTGGCCTGAACGGGAACTGAACTGGAACAACTTCAGTCGCAGCTGTACCCGCCATGGAGCTGAATCCAAAAGATTTGCTGGTTCAGCTCCTCAGCTGCAGGGAAATATGGGCTCCTTTGTACTTGACAAGAATAATACATTTCTGTTTATTGTACGGGCGGCAAAGGATTGATAACACCCCAAGTTATTTACCTCCTGCTTTTGAGTGCTGAGGGTTTGCAAGCGATGTCCCTGCTGAGCACACTGTCCCTTAGCAGCCTCCCCCGATTTTTAAAACACGGTCTAATTCCAGAAACAGGATTAAGGAGCAGGACGTAAAAGCTCCTTTTAACAGTCTGTGTGGGGTGAGGGTGCTCCTGCTCCTCCCGGGCACAGGGCAGGACCTCAACTGTCACCATTTGATGGGGACTGGTAACGCAGGTGGAAGATGACAGTGGTTCAGAGAGCGTCTGGAAAACCCTCCAGAGGCTTGGAGGGGATGGGGATGGGGGAAAGTATGGCATGAGCCGTACTGCTGGCTTGCAGAGGTACAGCCCACCCAGGGCTTGCCAGGAGTGGGCTGCATCCACTCCCTGCAAACCCTGGGGGACCTACCAAGGACTTCACAAGGGTCGGTGAAGGCAAACAGGGAGGTTTAAAGACATTAGGCAGGGCTCTGCACCATGGCTGGCCACCTTCCAGAGGCTCGCCTGCCAGGCAGGCTGGGAGGAGGGTGCTTCTCCAGGAAGATGAGGTGTCCCGGGCAGTGCATGGTGGAACGACGTCCTTCCGTGATGAGCTCTGCTGCCTGCGGGGCTTCTCTTTGAAGGGTGCGCTGGTGAGGTGACTGGGTGCCAGTGAGTTCATCGCTGGGTTAGCTCCCTCCTGGAGCTGCCAGCGCTGCCCTGACCAGCCGGCTGTGGGCTGGGGCCGCTCAGCCTGTTTGCCAGGCTGGCTGCTCCCGCTGTGGGGTGCTGAGCTCCAGCAGGCTGAGGAGCTGACACCAGCAAGGCTCCTGATGCAGTTTTAATTTAATTTAATAGTTTTCATCATGGAAGGGTGACATCCCCATGCACACACTCATTTTGTTGGTGTGGGAGGGTTTTGCAATCACGAAAGTATGCACATCATCTCCCAAAGCTGATGGGGCAAGATGTGCCTCCGTAGGGGTGCTGCCACCCCTGCATCGCCTGCACACTGCCCGCGCTGGCAGGCTGGCCCACACTACGCACAACCTGATCCAAGTCCGTGTAGGTAAAGCAATAAAGGACCTGAGTGCAGAAATGAGCCCGGAAAAACCTGGAGCCCTGCCAGGGAGACATTGCAGGGAATTTTAAAAGGCCCTTGGAGGAAGCTGGTGGGAATCAGCTGTCACGTTGCTTGGAGGCCCCTGGTGAGCTGGGCCGGGCCAGTGGGGTGTGGAGCGGCGTCGGGGCTGGACTGGGCACCCCACAGTGACTCATGGCCTTGTCCCAGCTGGCAAAGGAGTTGGAGAAAGCCCAAGGGGCAGGCGTGCGGGAGGAGCATTGGGTGTCAGTTCCCCTCTTAATAGCGTGCCGTGGAGGCATCTCTTTATCGGGCTGCTGCAAAAGGGCTTTGGCTTTTTTCTCTTTCTCAGCCCTCCACATTCTGCAGAGAGAGACCTTGGCTGCTGCAGCGTTGCCTCCCGGAGCTTTCACACTTACTGTCCTCCCCACAGTTAGCAATGAAGGAGAGCGGGGCCAAACTCTGCCTCTCTTTCCCCATGGCTGTCTCAAGGAGAGAGGATGCACACCGTTGCCCCACAGTGCTGTGCCGCAGCCAGGGGACATCCCTAGGGGAGCGTGAGCTGGTGCTGCAGGGCTTTTCCCCCACTGGAACCTGTTCCCAGCAATGTGCTTGGTTTACCTGTTTGACCGAAACGGCTGTAAAACTGGAGATATGAATCATGCTCGGAGAGTTTCCTGCTGGCAGAGCCCTCCGCTGCTCAGCATAGGGGTGGCGTTCCCTCCCGGCACTGCGGGAATCCCTCCCTGCATGGCTCGGAGCAGGGCTTGAAGTCACAACTCAGCCAAAGTCACTGCAGCACCCTGACTGAGCCCCTGTGCCCACCCATGACTTGTCCTGAGCTGGGGTTCTCTGCTGGGATTCAGAGCCCTGATGGGAAAGGTGGGGGGTGACAGGACTGCTGAGAAGAGATGGAACTGATATCGCTTTAACAAGCGGTGGTGGTAGGGTCAGGCTGGGCTGCTGTCTTCCTCCCAAACCCCACACGACCCTCATAACTCCAGTGTTGCCTTCTCTCCCACAAGCTGTCTCCCAGCACCTTGCAAAAGAGGACAGTGTTGTGATCCCCATGGGACCATGGGGGGACTTAGGCACGGAGGAGCAAAGGGATCTTCCAGGCTAGGCAGCTGGATGCAGGTCATTCGTTCAGTGCTTTAGCCACCACACTTCACTGCTGCTTTGAGATGCAAATGGGGCTTCCCAGAGCCAAACAGGGGTCTTGCCTGTGGGCAACATTCAGGATGTCCATTCTGGAGCTGCTGGCAGGTGGTGTAGTGAGGGGCAAGGGCTGCAAGTTCAGCTTGGCAGGCTGAGGATGCTTGGCCTGAGGAGGAATTTCTGCAAGGGAGGTCCGCAGCCCCAGGTAGGTACCCAGATGTCTAGGCCTGGGGGTTTGCAGTACAAAGCCACAGCAGAACTGGTGTCATGTTGGTTACGGCCTGCTCTGAGCAGGAGGTCAGGCTGGGGATGTCCTTGCCTGTCCCTGTCAGGGGGTGCCCAGCTGCCAACAATACCTGGGGACAGCACATGCCTGCTCATCACTGGGGAAATAATCCCCACTCACCCCTTGCCATTGGGCACACAAACTTCCCCCCTGCTGCCACTTCACCCCTTAGGATCACCCATCGTCCCAACCAACTTGACTTCGCTTAACAGCCCTCTGCCCTGACCTGCAGCTGGGGAGTTGGAGGTTTAGACAGGCTGCGGGTTTAGGATGGCAGCCGAGACAGACTCCAAAGAGGGTGCCGCTGGTCCAGGTGGGTCCCTGGTAGAGATGCACTGTGCCCCACTGCTGGATGTGGAAACGTGTCCCTCCCTCATTCTCCCACACCTAATCTTCTTACCGCTGCAGCTGTGCTGCAGAAATGTTTTCTTTCCTTTGTGCCTGCCTTGAAAAAACAAAGAAAGGGGGGGGGGGGGGAGAAAAATGAAGGGAGGAACTGATAAACTCTGTTTACCCACCCAGATATCATTGGCCACAAATAGCTGGCCAGTGTGGGCTGTGCCGGGGCTGCTGCATGCCAGGGCTGCCCGGAGACGGGGAGTGATGTCTCAGCCTTGCTGCTGCTCCCCCAGCTGCACTGGTGGCCTTCATGGGTGCCAAGTGTGCGAGCCAGGGCTGATAGCAGAAGGTGAAGGTCCCCTTGGCGTCACCTTTGTGGTGTAGGGGAGGCTGGGGCCATCCAGAAACGTCTCCCACTGCTGCAAGCTGTCCCAGGGCTCAAGGCTGCCCACTCACTGCAAGTACCTGCCTGCACCTAAATTTTGCTGTTTCTCCCTGGCCATGCTCAGCATTTGGGGCTGAGCCCTTCCACTGAGTTCTGCAACTCAGAGCATTCACAGGGATCCTGCACCCCACAGAGCGCCAGCACCCTGGGGTGCTGCACATGGCTGTACCCCCTCTTCCCGCGCCCGGGCACTTCCCTGAGGACATGGCTGCTGGACAGCAGGGCTGAGCTTTGCACAGATACGGGGTTTTTGAAGCCCAGGTTGTAGGTAACGATGGCTCCAGGGTTGTGCTGTGTGGAGGGACAGCAAAGCCCCTTCCCTGCTACCTGCTGCCGGGGAAGTGCTGAGCTCTGTGGCATTCAGCTGGAAACTGAGGTCCGGGTGTATATCCCCATTACAGTCACTGAAAATTTGGGGTGATGGAAAAAATCCTTTCCCATGCCTGGCTTGGTCAGTGGATGCTGCCTGTTGGCACAAGGTGGCAGCCCAGCCCAGCTTATTCTCATCAGGGCCATGACAGGCACCTTTCGGGTCTTGGGCGGGGGGGGGTGGGGGGGGGGGGCCACCGGCTTGGGTCAGTGGGCCAAACTGGCCATGGTGGCACAAATCAGAGCGTGTTCCCTGCCAGCACCGGGAAGTCTTGCAGAGTGTGTCCCCTGGAAGCATGCACCCAGCTGGCCGGTGCAGGACCCAGGCAAATGCTTGTCTCCTACCAGATCTGACGTGTCCTCGGAGGAGGTCTGCGAGGGCAGCCGGGCAGCAGCCCGGGTGTTGCACCCATATCGCCTACCCTCTGGAAGAAGGACAGCCCCTGGGCACTGAGCTCTCTCTGCTCAGAAGCGTGGCAGTGAGCCCACCACATGGCACGGGGCAGCTCTGCCTGTGGGCACCCATGGGTTGCACCTCTGCTGTCCTGGCTCTGCTGCACCTTCCCTCTGCAAGGGGATCTCAGGACAAGGTGGGCTCCAGTCCAGCAGCTCCTGGGCTAGAAAGGACGCAGGGTGACACCACACCAGACACATGGTTGCCACCACGACCTTCTTTCAGGGCCTTTCTGAGGAAGAAGGAGCAACACAGGAAGGAGGGAAACAAGTCAGCACAGCAATGGGGAATGATAGGCTGGCTCTTCTCTGCCCTCGTGGGGAGCAGGGACACCCTGGGGTCTGCAATAACCAGCCCAAGGTGGGGATGTTAGGATGCATTAAAAGTGTTCACAGGCTTCTCACCCTGAAGTGGCCGTGCACCTCCAGCAAAGGGATGGAGAGAGGTGCTTTTATGAAGTCGTGATGCTGTGCAGACTCCAGTTCTTTGGCATCAGGTCTCACTTCTTGGGGTTTGCCACATTCCTGTGTCCTGTTGTTTCCCTCTGCGTGTTGCAGGTTGGAAGCTGGTTTGTGGCCGAGATTCCCTGTGGATATATTCAATGAGACAGCCATGAGGAGGCATAGTAGGCTCCCATTTCTTCCCTCCATCCATCCATGCATGCTCTGCAGGTGCCTTTTTTTAAGAGCAAGAAGAGCTGTGAAGTTCCTACCATGGGATAATTCAGTGGACCTTCCTGCTGGTGCCTGGCTCAGACTTGGGATTTACCCGTGTCCCCCGAGCAGCCAAAGCTGCTGTGTGTGCCTGCATTGCTGGACCAGCTCTGTCTTGATGTGCACCCTTTCCCATCTTCCATTTGCTCGTCTGTAACAGGGACACATGAGAATGCTGCTGAGGTGATAGACCTTGTTAGAGGCCTGCACCCACTAGCATTTCCTTTGGATTTATAGTCGAACCTCATGCCAGACCTGTTTACCCCCTTGTTGTTGCCATAACCTACTACCTAAGACTGGGAGCTGAGCACCCCCATCCTTTCCTATCATTGAAGGACCCTGTTTTCCAGTCACTGCACCTTTGTCTTAAAACCAATTTTTTGGGGGTAGGGACTGCTCCCAGCTTCTGTAGGAAACTCTGGCAGAAAGATGCTTTACTGAAGAGTTGATTTCCCTCTCTGTGCATCTTAAGCACATCTGCATCTGCATCTGTAGAGGAAACCAGGTCAGAAGGAGTCCATGGACCGGGGCGGTGGGGGGGGGCAGATCTGAAGAAGGGGCAGCACTAGCTGCCAGCATTATCAGGCAGGGCTGGGCAGCATGAGCAAGCTGCTGCACTGCCAGCGTGTCTGTCGGCATTCAGAAAAACCCTGTCTAAGCACCCACCTGCGTACAACTGCTGTCTGTGCTCAGATGTGTAAACACATCCTTGATCGCAGCATGGGCATCTCTGTGGTCAGGTGGCAGCAGGTAGCAGAGAGGACAAACTTTCCTGCCCCAAATCACAGCTGCCTGCACTGGGCTGGGACCCTCCCTGAGGTTTCTGCGTGCTGCTTGCAGGCAGGATGGGAGCTGCCAGCTCTGGCTGCACCACTGGTTTGCTGGCAAGAGAAATGCCCACTCTGGCTGTTATTTCTGTCTTACCTTCTCCCACTCAAAGCAAAGCAACGTTAGGGAGCAAACCACTCTCACTGGGTCCTTTCAGCTCCAAGTGCCTGGCTCTGCCCCTTGGGCCTGCCCTTCGTTTCAGTGAATGCACTCAATCCCTCACCAGGCTCTTGGGAGGATTGAGAATTAAATGATGCAAAAATCCCTGCCAGCCGCCTGTGTGGAGCTCCCTGGATGAGTCTTGCCGGCTCAGCGCAGGCGGGTGCGCAAGCAAACAAGGTCACGGCCATAAGGGAGGAAGGAGCCTTGGCCCCCAGCTCCGAGAACTGCAGCTGCCCCTGTCCCAGGGAAGCATCTGCCAGGGTGCAGATTCCCAGCACCGTGCTGGAGAGGCACAAGGGTGGCTGGGGGCTGAGCAAAGCCCTCTCCCTGGTGGGCTTGGCACTACACTGGTGGAGAGTGCTACAGCAACACCGGTAGTGAGAGCAATGGATGGGAAGTGTTTTCGGGCTCTGCAGCAATTTCCATCCCAGAGGAACTACCTCTGTATCTTTCACACTTAGATCTGGGAAAAAAAAAAAAAAAAAAAAAAAAAACAACAACAAAAAAAACCCCCAAAAGCCCCACTAGCAAAGCTGGTTTGATTTTAGTTCAGAGGGAAAAAAATTACACCCCAAGTGTGACCTAGTGCTAATAAATGTCACCTGCTGATGCACCTTATGTCATTAAGTGAGACCTTTGGCCACTATACCCATGCTGTGGAGGCAAAAGGGCACAGGCAGGGTAGCTTTCATCAGCAAAGCTCTCCTGTGTGAAAGCCCAAGGACCAGATCAGGAAGGGATCACAGCTATCTCATTTCAGGTGCAGGTGGCTGCATTGCAGTGGGAAGCACTTGGCTACTTTTGGGGTACCTGTCCCCAGGCTGTGCTATCTGAACACGGTCCACAGGGATGAGCTATTTCTAGAAGCTGGCTTCTCACCCCGACAGGGTTGGATCTGGAGTTTCTTCTCCACCAGCTGCAGCTGGAATAAACACACAAGGGAGCACAGGGTTGCGTGTAGCTCTCATAGAAGTGCTTCTTTGCAGCCGCGCATCCACTTTGCTGCCAAATGGGTGAGGGAAGTAAAGAGGATAATGTTCATGAATTAAAGTTGCAGCCCTCTCCTCCTCCATTACTAATCCCCATTCAGATTTAATCAGGCAAAGAGTGTATTTCAGTCCTTGTGGTCTGAGTTATTGCAGCAACAACCCATTCCAGAGGGCTGTACTTCAGTGGCTGTTGTGCAAGCTCACAATAGAAAGACAAACCTGTCTCTGAGAGGTTGCAGTCTGAAACACAGCAGCAGATAGAGACAATGCCAAGGGGCACTGGGGAAAAACAAACTCAGCCAGTGCCACATGGCTTTGAGCATGCTAGCTGAGCTAACCAGTCAGCTCCCGTTCTGGGAGTGTTGCAAGATGAGTGTGGAGGGATGCTGAAAACCTCAGAGATGAAGACAAGTGGACAGTGGAGAACTGGGAAAACTGGATGACAAATGCAGTAGGTTCATGAGGTTTCTCATGTCCGTAAAGGGACTGTGTCAGCCGGATGGATCCAACATTTGGCTGGGAAAAGATCCTTTGCCACACAGTTCGGAATGGTTCTGATGAGAGCTTTTGGTGAGACTTCTTCCTGGAGGGAGCGGGAAAAGATCAGAGGTGTACTGCTGAAAGGCTCTGCAAGACCTTGGTGTGGAGAGGGACCTGGTTTGAAGATGACATATTGGTTATGGCATAAAAAACTGGTGGGATAATGATTTTGTAGCCCATGATGGAAGGACTTGATGAATGTGAAGAGCTTTGTTCTAGCCAAGTTGAACTTGAGGCCCTGGGATTCATCTGTGAGGAGAAAATTTTGGCAGGTTGAGGTTTATTTTGGACAAAGAAAGCTGGGTCTGGGACAGAGAGGCAGATTTGTGAGTCCCCAGCATGAAGCTGTATGAGCTGGTGCCCATATTCAGAGATAAAGCATTAGATTAATTTCATGTGACATTTCCCTTCCTCTGAGCTAAGGTCCCCAGGCTCCCTTTACAGTCAGTGGAGAAAAATAGATACTTTCAGGGCATCTACCCTAGTTTGAATATGTATTTGAGGGTGAAGGGAACTGCTTCCAATAAGTGTTTCCACGGAATATAAAGAGGGACACAGTGGGAAGAGCTCACAGACAGACACCCATGCTGCGGACACCTGCATTTGCCCAGCTAAATCCTGACCCGGAGGGAATCTCACAGAAAGCCCAGGGGGATACTCTGAGGGAATGACCAGCGGGACACAGGACACAGAATCTGAAGGAAAATGGAGTCTCCAGGAGAAAAACATGGCCAATGACCCAGTGGTGACAAATCAGGGAGGACGAAGCATCTGGTCACCCTCTAACACTGCATCAGGACAGCAGCAGGACCAAGAAGGGTCTAGAAAATGTCCTCGGGAGCTTTGCAGGGGAGCAGAGCAGTTGTACAGGCTCGCACAAACTCAGTGTCAGGAGAAAGCAACCCCTCCTGCTTTTGCTTCACGGTTAAGGCACTGGGCACATCCAACCTCCACAAAACAGCTAAAGCTGCCTGTATGACCATATGATCACACAAAAATGTAGAAATGATGAGGCTGAGAGCATTCAGTGCCAATGGCCTTGGAAGAAGGTGCAAGGATGAGTTTTGAGAAACCCCTGTGTGCAAAGGGAAAGTTTCTTCGTCTTGGTTAGCTTCTCTGAGAGAGCTACTGTCTCCCAGTTATGCTGCCTTCTAGGCTCTTGGCTGGAGACTCTGGTGTACATTGTAGTCCCCTTTTCCCTGCTGTTGGGAAGGGCTCATGGTTTGGCTGATGGTCCAACACACACCTAAAGCACTAGAAAAGCTTTGCCCTTCCTTCCACAAAGCTGAGACAGGGTACAGATGCCAGGTCCTCCATCCCCACATGCAGATGTAATTAGTACTACAACTTATTACCTAAGGGGCATTCATGTTGCCCTCACAGCATCCTGCAGTTAGAGGTTTTGGTCTGTAGAAATTCACTCTGTCAGCTCTAAATTGGTGAGGCCACATGGAGAAATTTCCCATAAATAACACCAAACTGGGCAGTTTTCTGGTAAATCCTCAGGTTACAATCAACCCTGAAGACACACATTAGGTTTGACCTACAATCCTTGTTTTCTAGCCTCTGCACTAAAACCTCCAGATCCTGCAGGGAAACATGCACTTTATTGCTGCTGGATGCTGTCTTAGCAGATCTTTGCACACTAAAGCAGGAGTTGGGTGGCTTGGTAGTTTCAGAGAAACTTGGCTGCTTTATGGGAAGGTGGATTCAGATAGGGATGCTTTTCTTCTGCATCTGTGTTGTCTCTGTAGGGGGTCCTGTTGCCAAAATATCTGGCATTTTGCAATCAAGCTTGCCATGGATGCTGCAGACTGTAATCAGCCCGAGGGACTGGGCTTTTCCCTGTGGATGTGTCAGCCAAGGCTTGGCTTTAAGGAGCTTCTGAATGCAGAAGACAGCACCGGTGTCACCAGATGGGAACAGGAGGTGATAGTTGGCTGGATGTGAGCTGCAGACTAGAGGGGAATTGCTGGGTAGGGGAAGAGGCAGATGATGGATAAAATATCCTGTGATAGAAACAAAAATCTCTTTACCATCAGCATTTTTGCATGTAGACAAATATTCCATGGGAGATACATGGCTAGCAATTAAGAATCAAAACACAGGGCAAAATTATGGTATATGCCTAAAATTTCCTGCATTGTGGATACTGACTTTTTCTAGATTTGTGCATTTGCCAGTACTCAACATTTTTTCCAAGCAGAATTTTCTATGTTAATGCGTGTAGCTCTGAACATGAAAGCAAACAGCATCTGGAAGCAAACTACTTGTAAGGAGTGCCATTAAGAATTTCAGTCTGCAAACCACAAAATGATCTGTAGCACATGTAAATGACTCTGCCAATCTGTTTCTTTCCTACCCACTAAGCATAACAATGACACTGGGTTCTTTTTCCCAGCTGGGGGTCTTACTGCTTACCCTCAGCTCTATGAGCAGGCTCACATCAGCATCTCCCCAAATGGCAGGAAGACCTCTGACTACCATAGGCAATATCCAAGCCACCCAGGCAATACCCATCTGAGCAGGCCATGCACAGTGGAGCCATTCCCCAAGCTCTACCAGCATCTAGTCTCCCACCGGCAAGGAAAGCAACCTTGCTAATGACTAGAAATCCTGAAAGCATCGAATAATTTAGAGCCAGACTCCCTAGGGAAGAGGAATGGCATATGCAAGCAGTTACATAATCATGGTCTAATTACCCAAATGGAATTTGGCCAGGATGCTGGGACTAAGAGCAGTACCCTAAGGAAAGGGTTGTAGGGTCTCCGATGAGTGCATGCACTTGGGATCTTGGCTTTATATACTTAGCAGAAAGTGTAAAGGGGCAGAAAGCATGCCTGCTACTGCCCAAAACCACTCTGGGCTAAGCAATTGATACTGCAGGTAGGTTGCTTCTTCATGGGTTCTTATTTCTAAAAATTAGACAGACATCTCTGCCTCCTGGAAGGTCTTAGACACACCAACTATTAATTGGCAGGGGCAGGGCTTTGTACAGATGGTAGGCCCCAACTTAACCTTCTGCTGGGCATCCCTGTCATGATCCTATCAGCTCGTATTGATGGATGCCACTATAGGCTGTGTGGTTTCAGTGCTCAAATGTGAGAAACTACACAAATGGGGACAGAGAATAGCAGCTCAGCAGACCAAGAAAGTTTATTTCCCATAGGTGGTGGGAGGCTAGACCTGAGCCGGTCTCCAGCCCCTCTTACACCACCCTGCTTTCCACTGCTGCACCTGACCTGATCTCAGTGGCACTACTCTGTTGCTGCCTTTTTCTCCAGGGCTGCTTCGCTCTTGTGTCCCTTTTCTAAGTGAGAAACACTAGTCACTTGCTTAGGACAAGACCTGGCAAACTTGTGCCAGCATCACACAAGAGTTAAAGGCGTTGCCTGCAGCCATGCTCTGGTTGTCAGCTCTGAGAGATGCTTCAGCTAAGCCCTCCTCTGGCAGATGGGAAGAGATGAGAAAGAATTGAAGCAAGGAGGGAAATGACAGTCTGGGGTAATGCAGGCACTGTTTAGGGTGGAGATGAGGACTGGAGGTGTTGGTGGCCCCTGCTGCTTCCCTTTGGGTGGGTTTGAACAAGTCTTCCAGGTGCGATGAGGGATGGCTGTTGTATTGTGGTGTGTTGCAAAGGGTACTGGGCTTTACGGCAAGGCTCAGGGCTGCCTGCCCCAGTGCCCCACAGAAGAAATCCCCATGGGGCTGACAGTTACAACCTAGTAACCAGGGACTTCTCACTCCTCAGCTTTCGCAGCTTGCTGCCAGAGCAAACCTCGACCATGGCAGGATCCTTGTAGACCCCTTATCACAGGCCCAATGTTTAAACAACCGTATCTGTGCCAGGCTATTTCTCTCCAACCTTTGCTAATTTTCCTAAGCAATTTTATGTAACCAGCTGGGCTGGATTTCCATTAGTATAGAGCAAAGGCTTATTGCCCTTTTTTATTGTTTTATGCTAGAAAAGAAAGAAAGTTTTAAGAGCAGTATTTTCCTCTTTTTTTTTTTTCTTTTTTTTTTTTAAAAAAGTTTCTTTTTATCCTTAACCCTTGGGAGAGGCTCAAAGAGCTCGTGAGTGCTGTCTCTTCTGCTTGCAACATAAAATGATAATATCCAGCCCAAGAAACAGAGGATATCTGGGATTGTTACCTACAGTTTTGAATTTTGCTTTTGTATTTGCCTTTTATCAATTTATTTGATTCAAAGATGCAGCAAACAGTATAGAGAAATAGTCCCTAAATGATACTCATCCTGTTTAAACAGATGTTACTCAAGGCATTCCTGGGGAAGATTTCAAGATGATCCTCTATTTTTGTTATTATTCCAAAACCCACCCTCTGAGACCTACCACTAGGCATAAAAGGTGAAGTTCAGCAACACACACGTATTGGTAATAAAGAGTTATGGTCCATAAAAACAACAGCTTTCAGGCTGTAATGCTACATCTTCTGTGACTTACCTTCACCTGCATCTTCCTCTGTTATTAAGGAAACAGTGCCCCACAGCTGCCAGGCAGGCTGTACTGCAGACACAAGTAAGTAAAATCTGGAAAGTGCTTAACTTTTATTTTTGTTGTTTAAAAGAGGAGATTTGAGGGAGTAATGGGAAAAATTACAATGTGGACAGTGAAGTGCTTCCTAATTATTAGTTATTGCTTGGGTTAAACTTCAACTATCAGCAGCAGAGTGCTAGACATTGCGTGGACATTTAATGAAATGGATACGCTTCTTTTACCTTTGCATTTTGCATTCTTTGGAAAAGGATTTTTCCAAATCCTTTGGAAAAAAGGACAAAAAGAGGAGTCAAAATGAGAACTAGAGAGACTCCTGGGCGAACTGGGGAGGACAGAATTGCGAAATGCTTGCTTTCTGTACACCCTTCTGAGGAAGCTGGTGGCAGAAAGTGTTCACAACGGGGCTTTTATTCTGCCACCGCAGCTCTGAAAGTTTGATGTGTGTGCACAGGGGAGGGCGAGCCTGCCTGCTTGCCTGCCTGCTATCCTTCCCCCTGTTCTTCCCGTAGCAGGAAAGCACGGCACACACGCACACAGCTTGGACTCTGGTGCCTATGGAACAACTTAGCTGGAAGGCTGAACAGCCTGTTTGCATAGGAAATGTCAGTCACTTGGCCACTTCTAGAGGGCTGGTGGCTCTGCTAAACCGTGGGAGGTTGGCCTTTCCCTGCAATGTACTTTATTGCTCTAGAAAGTAATTTTACAAGAGCAGTATAAAAATCCTCTGACAAAAACCATGCTGCTCATAAACAAAATTAAATACCCTCCCATATTCTTCATGGGTCTTACCAAGGCATTTTTTGTTTTCATGTAGAAGCCCCCCTTCTCTCCCTGCTGCTCTCAGATTACAGATAACGCTATGATACAAAATCACACCAGAGGGGAGAAACTTTGGTCAGCTGCTCCACAGCAACGTGAGAGAGATCCAGTATCCCCAAGGGGTGACATGATTTCCCTTATGCCTGTAACGCTCTTTGCTAGAAGGTGACTAACTCTGTGGCTTTTGACTGTGTTCTTGGGATGGTGAAGCAGGTCAAGCAGATAGAAGAGTCCTTTGCAGTCTCACGGTGCTTCTTCCTCACTTCGGCTGTATTTGCCAACAACTTTTCCTTTAACTTTGACAAATAGCTCCTCTTTTATCTCTGACAAATGTTCCTCTTCAATGAAAAAAAACTACAAAAGCAAGAGAAAAGCTATCCCCCTAGGCTCCTCTGTTGAAGAATAACCTTCTGCACTCCTCAAATGTCTGTTAATGTGAACAGAACAAAAACTGAAGACACAGCTGCAAGGCAGGAAAAACGCCTGGCTGGGTTGAGAGGTTTTGCACCTTGCCAAGTTAAAAGTGGCTCCTCTTGGAAAGGCAAAATATCTGATTTTTTTAAAAATAAAATAGTTATTCCCTCCCTTTGTAGTAGGGAAGCCATGGCTCAATTTAAATATGAATCCAATCAAAGTGGAGTAGGGAATAGCAGAATGGGTGTCATCTGTTCTTATTAAATCAGAAGGTGACCATCTCACGGGACTGCATAGATCTGTGTAGCTAATCTGAGCCATCAACATCAGGAAATACTGGCCCGATCCTGATGTGACCTGCTGTGCACAATAGATGTTAAACAGAAAGAGCTGCAAACCAGAAATTGTATAGTCAGAGCCAGGTATCTCTGGACTACTTGGAAAAGATGCCTTTTTTAAGTCTGGCAAAGCAAAATTAGAGAAGGGATGGGGTTGCTGTCTCATGGCTAAATATTAGGAAGACAGAAACACTATTTTAGCTGAAAGGTGAAGCTGGCGGAAGGATGAAGAGCATGAATATGTTGGAGAGGGTGGCTGCTGAGGGGTTCCTGTAAAGTACCAGAGCAAACCCCAAAGCTGTTTATGAAAGAGACAGGGCTGGGGAAAAGGGGCAGTGTGAGTGTAGGGATAGGGCTTCTGACCCCAAAGGTCTCTTCAGTCCTGTGGCCCCGTGCCCCTAGCTCCTGACTGCCAGACAGCAGGTATGTGTCAAGGAGGGGATAGTTAAGGATGACATGTAGCCAAGAATAAATATTGCTCAAAGGACAGTATTTCTGCTGATCAGAGACATCACTTCAGCCTAAGGCAAAGGCCTTCAGAGCACCTGAACATCCTTCAGCTCATGGCTATGTTATGGCACCTGCTTTTGGGGGAGCAGCAATAGTGGCAGTGTCCATGCTGGCCAAGTGAGGGATCAGTAGCAGACAGCATCAGTCCTAGCATGCATGATCAGATCCCAGGGAAATATCCCCTGTTGGGGTCTATACTTCACACAGACTCTGTGTTGCTGGCTTTGTCGCTTGCTGCTTGTTGAGACAGGGACCCCACGCTGCACATAAGTAGTCCTGGGTGTAGCCTGCAGTGCAATCCCACTGTGTTGCTCAAGGACAAAGCACCTCAATATGAGTAGAAAATGCTGTGTGAGAAATGGGTTCAGTTCTATCGACTCTAGCATGAGCTGTTGAAAGACTTTTCTGCAGACCAGCTGTAATTGAAAGGTCAGTTCCCATGGAAGCTACCCTCTTATGCAAAGGGTTTTTTCCCTGAGATGAAAGGATGCTTCTTGCCTCTCCAGCCTTTTGAACATGGATTTGTAATCTAAAAGCTGGCAGATCTTTTTTTGCTATCTGTTTTAAGTGGTTACGTGGTGACAGTGTCCAAGCACTTTATCATTGCTAATGTATAATCAGGACAACTTACCTTTAGTACCTCCTTCCTTAAAGAATTATCACAACTTCCATTTTGTGGATGAAGAATTAAGGCACAAAGACTAAACCCTACCCAAGTGCCCGTGCTATGCAGGGGGAAAAGCTAAATGGCTGCAGAGAGTTTCTGAGCATGCCAAAAGGAAAGACTCCGTACAGGGACTTCAGTGGCATGGTGGCACCTTGGACAGGACAGTTGGAGAGGCTCTGATTCAAGAAGCAATTAAAATTAAGGCACTGGTTAATGCCTTAAATTGCCAGACCACTGTCACTTCTGGGTGTCACCAATCTTTGGGAAAAGCCAAGATGGGGACACTGGAAAGAAGATGCCCCAGGTTGCAGCCTGAAGTTTGGCTGGTTGTTTGATGGGAGCTGCTGCCTGTCACTGCCCTGTTCACCTCCCCTCACTGCAGGTGCAGAAGTCCTATCCATTGCCAGACCTTTAAAATTTCATGGGTATTGACCTGTTTGAGCATTTTGGAGTGTTAAAACAAACATTCTGGTTTAGATACAACTGAGAGGATTGCAGGCTGCTTCCCCACAAGCTTCAGTACATGCATGTGGTGTTCTTCAGCTACTGCACTGAGTACTGGCTGCAATCCACTCCAGAGAAAGCTGCATGTCAAGATGCTATTGAAAGGGCTTGTGCACACAGGTAAGACACCACGCAGCACTGTGAAAAAGATCATGTAATCCTCTAGCTGTTCTGCAAATGCTACATTTTATCAGTAAACAAATAGAGCAGAAATACCAGTGAAAGCCAGTTGTTACCTTTACAGAAAATCTGAGGGTTGCTCCCCAACCAGCAGTGTATCAATCAACTGCTTAATCTGTATTCAGCACTCAATTCCTGCCAAATGTCACAGGGTAAATTAAAAGCTTTTTTTCCTTATCTTTAAAGCTTAGCCCCAAAAACCAGGTCTGAGATGATTTTTTTTTTGTTAGTTGCGTAACAGAAAAATAGTTTAACAGATCTAAACCCTTTGATTTAAAATATAGCCCACGTGGGTTTGCTACACGCCAAGTTTCAGCTTGAGCCATTCTCCAGCAGCAGAAATACAAAACTTAAAAAAGGAAGAAAAACAAGAGAAGAAGAAAACACAGTTTGTTTAGACTGCAAATATAGCTACAGTATTGCTCTCCAAACAGGGAAACTGCACATAGGCAGGTATAAAACAGCTGGCAAGCTGCAGTGAGTGGAGGGTCACCCATTTATTACCTTCCTACCCAACAGCAGGTGAGCTGAGACCAATGGCGGGGGTCTGAGTAGCCAGAGAAAATTAACTCTTGCCCTGCAGGGAGTGAAAATTTGGTATCACTTTGGAATTGGCAGTAATGCCTTGTTTCTGAGTTTGCAGAGTACCTCATTCTTTGTTCAGAAAGGCATATAGTTTCAGTGTGTATGAAGGTTACTGTAGTGTGCTTGCTGCACTGACTTCTTCCTCTTTAATTCAGTAGAACTCTCCATTAAAAAAAATACACTGCTGATGGAGTGTGCTGCCTGTGCTACCAGAGCACAGTCAGCTGCTGCATTCAGATCCGGTCTGCTACAACAGGATTTGGGGCTTTGCTTGCAGTTAAGTACTTGTGAACCTGGCATTCCCTTCTGCAGATTTATAGAAGCAGAGCTCTAAAGATCGTTCATGTTTAAGACGTTGAGGACAGCACTGGAAGTGGTGGGGTTTTTTCTCTTTCTATTGCAGTGTTTTAACACTAAACTATTTTCATATTTATGACGACAATGTCCAGAGGAAGAACTAGAAAAAATAACAGAGAAAGATGCATTTGGGGAGTGTCACTTCTACTGGGAAAAAATGAGGAAGTTGACTCAAGGAGCAATGATAATTTAGAAGAGGGTAATCCAACTTTGCAAAAGTTGTGCAGTAGTGGCATGGTCCTTCTTCCAGCCTACCTGAAGTGGAAAGGAGAGGAGGGAGGGACAGACACACATGTAACCACTGTATTTGGGAATCGGGAGTTACACAAATGATTTCTTTTGATTAGATAAAGAATGCTAAAATCCTTGTACCTAATTAGACCTCAGAACAGCAAGGAATCCATAACATCTGTTATAATCTCAGCCTTCACAGCTACTGCTGGTAGTAAGATATCTCATCCTAGCTACAAGATACTTACATGATTGCCATGCTTGCTAATAACACATTACTATGATTTTAAAATGTGTATGACATCATCTGCCCCTGATGAGATAATTTCTGTATTATGGTAGCATTATGGTAGCATTTACAAGCTGTGGGCAAGATATGAGACTTGATGTACCAGGTGCTGTGTGACACAGTAGTTGACAATCATGGCCTCAAAGGCTTTAATTTTTAAATTAGGACAGGCAGAGCAATGGGGCCCAGCAAAGGGAGGAGAGCAGTCATGATGGGATTGTGTGGTTATGGCAGAGATTAGCTCATGCACAGTTTAAGTTTTCGTCTGTGACAAGGCTGCAAAGGAAGACAGGAAAAGAAAAGCATCAGAACATCTCAGGGACCCCTGAGCAGATCTTTTGGTGATGAAAAGCTCTGAGGCTCTGATGAATGCAGAAAAGGAATGGAGATCTGAAAAGGCTGGGGATCTGGCGCCCTGCCCTAGGACCCTACCCCTGACTTGGCCTGGAGCACAAGTCCTATGAGGAGCGGCTGAAGGAGCTGGGGTTGTTTAGCCTGGAGAAAAGGAGGCTGAGGGGAGACCTTATCGCTCTCGACAACTGCCTGAAGGGGGTTGTGGTGAGGTGGGTGCTGGTCTCTTCTGTCATGTGGCTGGTGATAGGACAAGAGGAAATGGCCTCAAGTTGTGGCAAAGCAGGTTTAGGTTGGATATTAGGAAAAATTTCTTTACTGAAAGGTTTGTCAGGCATTGGAACAGGCTGACCAGGGAAGTGGTTTAGTCACCATCCCTGGAGGTGTTCAAAAAGCACGTAGACAAGGCACTTCAGGACATGGTTTACTGGGCATGGTTGACGGTTGAACTTGATGATCTTAAAGATCTTTTCCAATCTAAATGATTCTATGACACATGGAAGATAAATAATAAAGGACTTTTTTAGAGCAAAACACTAATGTTCCCTCAAGTTGACTGAAAAGCCAGTGTTGTGCCCAGCCTACAGGTGGGGCGGGCTTTGATGACAAACAGCCAAAATGCAGAGGTTGGTCTGCTGTAGCCCTTACAGTGTGCCACTGTTGCACTTGAATAACACATAAAGAAGGGAATCACAGCTTTTGAGGAGTTCAGCAGCATTTCAGGAACACTGAAGCAAGTTCAGGGGCAAAAAGAGGAGATTCCTTCCCTGCCTGCCACAGTGCTGGCACTCGCAGTTCCCTGCAATGACAGTTCCCATTCACACTGCTAAGTGGAAGTGTTCCCAGTCCCTTGAGACTGCCTCTGGTAACACCTTTAGCACACAATCTGCATGTTTGTTTGCAGGAACATCATGGTTTGTCCTTTCAAGTGGTTCCTCTTGGTATTTCAGAGAAGCTTTATGTATATTTTTGACACATTTCCTTGCCTGATACTCTTCAGTGCAGCAAACATAAGGGCAGTAAAACGTGCTGTGCTGGACAGGGCAGAAATCAAATCTCTTCTGTCTAGGTCTGAATTTTGGGAAGGTTGGTTGTGTCTTCAAAACACCCAGATAGGGGTCTTGTCCTCTACCCTCCACGTAGACTTTTGAGTTATTCTAAATGTTAATGCAACAGCAATCACATTACATGACACTTTGCTGTTGAGTTTCAATATCAGCGATTGTTTCTCCTTGAATCCTCTGTTTGGAACTAGAAGCACATTTCACAGTGTTATGGTTATTTATAGGTTGCGATGAGGCAGCACTAAAAGCATTAGAGGCCATCAGAGAAAACGACTAGAACCAGGCTCAAGGGAGACCGAAGAGTGGTTCTTCCTGCAACAGGCTGCCAGATCTGTGAATCACCTTACCAGATGTTGGGGGTGCAAGGACTTTGCAGGGGTCTGAGAGTGACTAGACAAGTAGAGAGACGGACTGGGGGTTACTAACTGCACAAGCACACCAGGCTCCAGAAACCCTCAGAACTGCTCACACTTTGGAGCTGGAAGGGTACTGATGGAGAACTTACGACACAGTAATCGCACCCACTTGTCCTGCTCTTGCTTTTCCCAAAGCATTTGCTACGTGGGGGGACATCGGTGGCTGTTGCTGTGCATCGGTCGAGCTTCTCATGGTGATAAACAGGACAGGTTCCAGGACAGGTGGAGCGTAAGTGGTGCGCACGGCTCCTGCAAAGACACAGGCAGGACGTTACTTACCCAGCAAGTTCTCTCACCTTGCAAGAGTAAAACAAAAATGAGAAAAGCAGGAAAACAAACAAAAAAAAAAGCGGCAAAGTGCCCAAAAGACCCTGCAACCAAGTACAACCCCCTCTTTGCTCAGGTACGGAGGCCTCCGAGCCGGTCTCAGGCAGCGAGGAGGGGACCAGGGCCCTGTCCCCACTGCCCTGCCCTGTCCTGCGGCCTGGCCGGTGCCCACCGGCGGTTCCCGGGCCTTCCCACCCTCACACGACGCCCCGAGGAACCGGGACCGGCCCGCCGCCCGAGCGGCGAACGCGTCCATCCCCAATGAAGCCCCTGTCCGCGTGCCCAGCTGCGGGGGCTTCCTTCCAGCTGTGTTAGTTTGGGGGGGGAGTTGGGAGGGAGGGGGACACACACACCCCCCGAACACAACAACTTTCCACCCGCCGCAGCCCGAGGCCCGGGCGGTT